>NC_133013.1:28872876-29520604 GCF_048564905.1 Vicugna pacos | reverse complement strand
CTATCTATGTAGAAACCTGCTTGTCCGAGGCAGGGAGTTGAAGCTCCTTTTTGTGCCACATGGGAATGCAGAGTTGCGCGGACAAGCCCGGGGAGCAAGCTTGGAGGAGGCCCCTGGACGTAATGCTGCCTCCAGTTGACTCAGGTTTTTGCCCACCTCTGTCAGTGACTTGCCATGTGGCCTTGGCAGGTCACTCAGCCTGGGCCTCAGGACCCCTCTGAAACCTGTTCGTTGGTAGGGGGACGGCTACATAGTGATGAGAAAGGCTACAGGTTCAGAGTGGCAGCATTGAGTCTCAGCCCCACCTTGGACCATCTTAGGCAAGTTGTAAGCTCGCTCAGGTTGCAGGGTCAGGTTCATCATCTATAAAACGGGAACACGACAGCACCTACCTGGTACGACTTGCTGTGAACTGTTAATGAACTGTTCCAGGCGCAAAGTAATGCTCAACGTGTACGTTTGACAGCCACCGCGTGCTGGGATTTTGGGGTCGCCCGAGAAAAGGATGGGCGTCATTCCCAGAACGGCCAGCAGATGGTGCTGTCTCAGAGCAAATCTCAGAGTCTCTCTGTGGGAAGCTTTTCTCCAGCTGTTAGGGGAGGTCCCTTTGGAGCCAGAGGACATTTGAGATGGAAGGGGTTCTGGGGAGCCCAGCGCCCTCGTTTTCCAGAGGGGGACTCTGAGACTAAAGAGGGCATGTTTCTTTCCTGCAGTCATCGCAGAGCCGGGTGTGAGCTCAGGCCGCGTGTGTCCCGTCTCCCTCCCACCCGCAGGCCACCCCTCCCACCACAGGGGTGGGCTGCTTGGCGGGCAGGGCCTGCTTGAAGAGGTCGGGATGCCCGGCTCCCGCAGCCCTGCTGGGTGTGTGTCTGTGTGGGGAGGGTGTTCCTGACTCTCCAGGGGAAGGGGACCCAGGGTGCCTGCCCCTTGCGTGACCCTGAATGGGTTCCCTATTCAGCTTCGCCCGCCCATCATCTGCCGAGGTGGGTGGAGAGGCTGCAGCTGGCAGGAGCAAAGGCATGTCCCCAGGGAGAGGCAGCTCGGAGGGCACAGAGCCGGGATGCTGCAGGGACCCCGTTCTGTGTGAGTGTCCCACCCCCAGCCCAGTCCAGCCCAGTCCTCACTCTCAGGGGGCTGGGGATTCGGAGCCCCAGTGAATGACCCCCACGGGTTCGTGAGGCTTAAGGTGCAGCCTGGCACTAGGGGCGGCTCATCTCATCTGGAGGGCCACGGGCCCCAGATCCCCACAGGAGGCGGCGTAGCTCCCAGCCCTGGGAGGACAGGGAGCAGGGGGCGCCCGCCGAGCCCCTCTCCCAGCCCTGCGCCTTCAGCCTCCACTTCTCCTCAGCACCCGGCTCCCTCACTGCCCCCCACAGGCCTGGCCCTGGACCAGCCACCTCACTCCCTCTGAAGGTCCCACGTCATCTCCAGAGCCCCTGAGGGACACTGAGCCGCTAGAGCCTGGAAATGGGGAGCCAGGGCCCTTGCAGGTGGACGGACATCTGGGCTCTTTTCATTCCTTTTTTTTTTTTTGCCGCCCTTTTAAAAACTTTGCTTTGGGTTTTGTTTGTTTTTTGGTGGGAAGGTAATTAGGTTTATTTATTTAATGGGGGGACTGGAGATTGAGCCCAGGACCCCGGTGTGCACTCTACACTGAGCTATGTCCTCTCCCCCGTTTTCATGTACTTAGACTGGGGTGTATTTGTGAAATGAAAAGTGGTAGCTGGAGTTACAAAGACTGCAACTTGTTTGAAATGCTTACGACTGCAGATTACTATTTTTCACGTATAAGACGTGACAGTGCCTGTAGCCTTCTTTAGCGTGACAGGCAAAGCCTGGATCTGGGCCCTTTGTGAATGTGATGCTCAGAGCCAAACGGCCCTCCTTCCCGCCCTCCCCATGGACTGACACCAGGGGCTGCAAGGCTGGAACCTGGGGTCTGGTGTCTGGTCCGTCTCTGCCCTGGAGGTTCCGGAATCACAGAATGTCAGGCCCAGAGGGGCCTTACGATCAGCTTGCCCGAACCCTCCTGTAACAGATTCGGAACCTGAGAGGCAGGGAGAAGAGGTCCTTTGCTCAAAACACTCAGCAAGCGAGAGGGAGGTCCAGGCCATGGCACCAGAGCGCCTGACTGCCAGGCTGGTGCTCCCCCTGCTTCGATCCAGCAAACAGAAACGGAAAAGCACCCAGGAAACACTGAGGCTGAAGCACCCCCCTTTCCCCTCTCCTCACCTAGGCCACCTCGGCCCCCCTCTCCTGACGCTGGACCCATGACCCTGACCACAACCACCGCAAAAACAGCCCCTTTCATCTGCTACTCTTGGTATCTGGACACGGAGGGACTCTGGTCCCATCTAAACATTGGAGCAATCTAAAAAGGGCTCAATGCTCCCAAGGGGCAGAAACGGCCAGAGGAGGGACGGGGACGGCAGGGCCTGGTTGCTGGGCAACCAGCTTCATCTGTTGCCCATCAGAGGGAGGCTGTGGCAGTGTGTGCCCGTGAGTCTCCAGTCTTTTCAGCACCAGCTGGCTGGAACCCCCTCCCCCTGGCACCCTGCCTCCTGCACACGTTGGAGGCCCAAAACTCGACTAGGACCCTTCCCGGCCTCATTTCCCGCCTCCTCCTCCATTCCTCGTTGGAGAATTTCAGGCTGCAGCCACCCCAGATTGTCAGCCTCTCTGTTTACAACACCCTTGACCTTCCCTCCAGACCTCCACTTAAGCATCTCTCCCAGCGTGGTGGCTGGCTGGGGCCACTGCCTCCGAGGGGCAGCAAGCAGGGAGGAGTCCACCACGGTGCACAGCGGCTGCTGAGGCTGCTCCCACACGAGCCGGGCTCCCGCCCCCAGCCTCTGCGGGGCTGGAGGAGAAGAGGGGTGGCCGTCATTCCGGTGACAGACATTCAGTGAGCACTGCTGTCACTCTAGCACGATAAGTGGCCCTGGCACACGGGGCACATAGGACAGTCCAGTCGCTGCCGCCCAGCCCAGGGGACATCAGACGAGCAAGAGGAGAGTTACATGGAGGTAGATGTGTTCCAGGAGGGAGGGGTCTCGGGAGCTGGGTGAGCACAGAGGAGACGCCCCTCGTAGATTACCAGGGGGCGTGTAGGGGCTCCCTCCACGGATGTCTGGTCACCACCCCAGAACCTGCGCACGCCGCCTGTGTCACAGAGGAGACCCTACAGATGTGATTCAGATCGTGAGACGAGACGATTATCCTGGGTTATCTGGTAGGCCCAGTGTCATCACAAGGGTCCTTATAAGATGGAGGCAGGAGGTCAGAGAGAGAGGAGACCAGATGGTGGAGACAAGAGGTGGGAGTGATGTGAGGAAGGGGCCACACAGCTAGGGGTGCAGGCGGCCTCAGCAGCTGAGAAAGGCGGAGATCAGCTTCTCCCCTGAGCCTTCCAAGAGCATAGCCCCCAACACTGACTTGGCCCCGGAAGACTCATTGTGTGCTTCTCCAGAACGGCAAGAGTAAATCTGCATCGTTTCACAACACTAAGTTTGTCACAGCAGCCACAAGGAACTAATAGAGAGTGAAGGCTTCTTGGGGGAGGTGACGATTAGCCGAGTTTTGAAGAGTTAGTAGGAGTGAATCCTGCAAAGAGGCAGAGGAATCAGTCGGGGCAAAGGCCAGACAATGAGAGAGCTCCTGGCACTTCTGTGCCCCATACGTGGTGCAGTGAGGACTGGGGCGGGGGGTGGGCTGTCAGAGGAGAGGAGAGAGACCAGGGCAGGGGCCAGACCACACCGGACCTTACAAGCCAGGGCAAGGAGTTGGGACGTTTCCCTGAAAGCAGTGGGGAGCCGTTGAGGAGAATAAGCAGGGGATGGCTGGATCACACTGGACTCCTGGGAAGGTCACACTGACTTCCTAAGGGAGAAGGAGTTGCAGGGGGCGAGAAGGCTGTGGGGAGACCAGGCTGGAAGCCGGGCAGCCGTCGGGTGGGAAGGTGAGCATGGCAGTCACGATTGGAGGGGTGGTTATGGGCCGAGGGGATGGGCCGCGGGGGCTGGCCAGGCCCTGCTGCTGCTGGCACATGGGGACAAGGAGGGCTCAGTTTTGCAAGTAGGTGGTCACATCTGGGAGGCTGGGGTGAGTGGACGGAGGTCAAGGGGACTGGACGCAGAGGCATCTGTCTGAAGGGCAGTCCAGGGATTTGTGCTTCAGGATTTGGAGCAGGTGGGAGTAACCCTGAGCAGAAATCCCGTCTGGGTTCTGACAAGGGCATCAAGCAGATGCTCAGAAGCTGCCTAGCTCGGAGGAGGAGGGTGTGGCTCAGGGGTGGAGCGTGTGCTTAGCGTGCACGAGGTCCTGGGCTCAGTCCCAGCACCTCTCTTGAAAAAAAATAAATGCCTATCTGGAAACCATGGAGTCCCCCCCTCAAAAGAAGGCGGCTGTCAGCACAAGACAGAAGGTTCCCTCCTCCCCTCCGCTTGGGGGGAGAAGCGATCCCGCCCTCTCAGCCTCTCTACTCCGAACTCCCTGTTACAGCACACTCAGAGTCGGCCTGGTCTTTAGGGGAGGCGGGGGCTGCCCCCCACATTGGCAGTTCCCCACAGCAGGGGGAGCTGGGGGCTCAAGTGTCCCCTTCGTAGTCTGTGTGACCCCGGCCTTGGGTCAGAGGCTTTGAAGTCGCTAGCAAATGACAGGGACAGACGGAGAAAGCTGCTCACCTTCACGAGAAGTCAAAGAAATGACTGGGAAACACCCTCATACCCGGTGGTGTCCCGGGTGGGGAGGGGCACAGGGCGGGGACCTGGTCAACGTGCCTGGAGAGCAGCTTGAGAATCTGCTGAGAAAATGCTCCTTCCCTTTCACCCAGCACGTTCTGTTCTGGGAACATGTCCTCAGGAAACAGGCACAGATGTGAAAGGAAAGATTTACGTACGAAATGCATCTCATGACAGAGCTTATAATTGGGAAAAATGAAAACCCTTCGACAACAGGGCAATGGTTATGACTCTAGGGCCCCGCATAGGAAGGGCTATTATGGGACCTTGAAAGAAAGGTGTTTGCAAAAAAAAATTTAATGACATGAGAAAACACTCATGATATAAAATACTTACGTCATGCGAAAGTGTCTTAATGGTATAAACTTAAGTCTGCCAAGAGAACTGCAAAGAAAGAAACTTAAAAGCGACATGGCAAAGCAAAACCTGACTGGCTATAAACTCAGTACTCTGAGGTTTTTGTTTTTTGCTTTTGTTCTTGTCTTTTGCTTCTCTGCAATATCCTAACTTTTCCAAATTTTCTACCAATATACAGATATGACTTTCACAAAATGAAAAAGGTTGAATAAACCAGGAAGTCTCTTCAGAAGGCAGAAGCTGGTCTGTCTCCTCACAGAGGAGAGTCTCGTCTCCCTCTTCCCAGGCCCCAGTCCCCAGAACGGGCAAGAGAGTGACGGCGAGCACCTGGGAGAAGGTGGCTCCCGTACCAGCCGGTCGCCTGGGTGCTCCGGGCTCTGGCGCGGTCCCCAGCGCCCCGAGGGAGTGGGCTGACATCCCTGTCCCAGTCTCGCTCTCCCTGTCCGCCGTTGCCCTCACTCTGTGGGGGAGGAGACTGAGGCTCAGAGAGGCGGAGCAAGCTGACAGGCGAGCTGCTCAAAGTCCTCCCAGCCAGGAAGGGGCCCCCAGTGTCTGGGGCTAAGGTCAAGCAAGGCCACCCTCCACAGCCAGTAAATGGCAGAGCTGGGACTCAGCCCCACCCTGCCTGCCTCCGCAGCATATGACAGCACCTCCAGGCAACCCTGAAAGTGCTGGACTGAAGGGCCTGGTGCCTCCCAGTCCAGGTGCGCAGGACAGTCACTGGTGCTGAGGCTCGCCCCCCCAAGTGCACTAAACTGGACTTTCTGGGGTTGGGCCCTGGCATCCACCAGCATGCACCCAGGACGAGAACCACCGGCGTTAGATTGTCTCTGAAGCCCCTTCCTGAGTGCTGTCTTGTCCCGGGTAGCACAGCTATCTAGGGGTGGAATGCTCCCTGCTCAACGTGGGGCCGGGGTCTGAGGAGTCTGTGTGCACGGTGCTGGGGGAGGGGCCCAGATGGCTTGGCCGTAGGGGGTGGGAAACTTCCGTTTTCTGCCTTGATGAAATTGTATGACATTACACGGGTCCAGAAGATACAGAAGAACTGCTTCCAGTTGATTTGGTCAAATTCCTAATGGTTTCGCCAACTCAGAAGATGCGAAAAGGGGGAGCGCCCCCTCCTCTCTCGTGCTTCCCTGCTTACTTGCAGAATCTGGGAGGAGGGTCTGTGCTGAGGACCACAGATCCAGGTCAAAGGGTCAGTCTCGAGGCCACAGACCACCGTCTGGCCCCTCCCTCCACCAGTCCTGAGAGCTGGGGGAGGTGTTAGGACAGGAAGAATGTAAGACTGGCACCGTAGGGGGCTGGGCTTAGAAACAAGAGTGGCCCACCTCTTCCCTCCCCCTTCAGTGCCCCGCTCAGCCCAGAGGGATGGGAGGAGGTTCAGGGACAAAGAGAGGAGAAGAGACCAGAGGAGGGGAGACCCACTCTTTTCCCCACCTTCTTACAGTGGGACTTGTGGCAGGAAGGAAGATGGCCCCAGGGGAAGGCAGCTCCCAGGGAGTAGGGTTCAGGGCTCACGGAGTCTGTGGACAGTTGGGTGGGTCGTCACTCGGAGACACGCCCCCAGTTCCCAAAATAAGCACTGGCCCCTCCTGTCCCCTCCACGCACATCCCATCAGCTGTTCCCTTTTTGGACATAACTGTAAGTGTTTGGGGGGGTTGGCCTTCCCATCTAGAAGGACACCGTGCTCACCACGTCCCCCTGTTGACCTCTGGGAAGGCCCGGGTACCAGTCAGCTCTGTGAAAACTCTTGAACAACCAGAGTGATGAGCTTCTCGGCTGGGGAGCCCGTGGAGACGGGGAGCGTGGCGGGCTCTGAGAGGCACGAGGGCACCTGCGCTTTCCCCGAGCCCTGCCCGGTGCATCTCCCCCATCCGACTCCCCCTGAGTTCTGTCTGTTTATAATAAACTGGACATGAGGCACTGTTCCTCTGAGTTCTGGAGCCGCTCTGGCAAATGGATCGAACCCTCGGAGGGGCTGTGGGAACCTCTGATCAGAAGCCCGGGTGATAACCTGGGCCTTGCGGTTGGCACCTGAAAGGGGTGGAAGGCAGTTCTGTAAGAAGAACTTGCAGATCGGCTGCAGGGGGTGCAGGGAGCTGACTGCCTCCAGCACCTTCTGGCCACAGGATCTGAAGGGCTCTCACTGAGCCCTTAACCCCTGGAATCTGATACCATCTCCAGAATTGAGTTAAATTTGTGGGACACGCAGTCAGTGTCCAGTGCGAACTAAAGAATTGTTTGGGGTGGAAAAACAATACGCATTGGAGTGCCTTGATGAAGGTCAGTTTGGCCTAGGAAAGTGAAGACCTGTCCCCTTCTTACACTCTCGAGCCTGGCTGTCCCTTCCCTGCTGACCAGTGGCCTGAATAGGCAGGCTGAACACGGGCCTCCAGCAGGAATCAGCCCTGTGGACACCGTGATGTTGGGCCAGTGAGACTGACTTCTGGCCTCCAGAGCTGAGAGCATACACCTGTGCTGCTGTTTAGCTACTGGGTTTTGCGGTGGCCCGTAACAGCAGCACTGAGGAGCGGCTGCACCTGCTGTGTGGGGTAAAGGTCCGCGCTCAGGCGCAGGGAGAGCAGGGCAGGAGGGGTGAGCCAGGCCCTGAGACGGGCCAGCAGGTGCAGGGGCTCAGTGCATGTGAAAGGACAGCCTCACTGGGCCGGGGATGTGGGACTTCTGCAGTTCTTGCTTTCTTGGTGACAGCCGGGTGACCGTGGGGGGTGAAGGAGGCGGGACCACACTGCTGACGGCCTTGCAGGTGGGCGACAGGTGGGATTTAGGCCAGAAAGGATGGGGTCTGACTTGAGCTCCGCGAGTGTCATCCTGCCTGCGGAGAGGGGGTGGGGAGGCGGTCACAGCTGTCCTGGGAGCGGGGATGAAGCCGCCGCGGGCCGCAGTAAGCAAGGATGCCCACCAAGGCAGGAGGGGGAGGAGGGCTGACGGTACCCACGCCGGCTCCTGCAGGAAGCGCTGAAGGGACGGATGGGGGCAGAGGAAACGACCCTGGAGGTAGCAAGATGTCCCCAAGGCCTTCTCTGTGTTTACTCCTTCCCCCTCCGGGCCTCAGTTTCCCGTTGGTGCAGTGATCCCTGAAGTTCTCACTGCGAACAGTCCGAGACCGAGGCCTCAAGGACCCGGTTCCGCGCTTCCCGTCTGGAGGTGTAGCTCCCCAGGTGTCCGGCAGAGGGCGGGCGGCCCTCATCCTTCCTAAGCAAGAACTTGGGGCTCGGAGGGGCCCTGCTCCCCTGAAGCCTGGCGCGCGTGCGGGCGCGCACACACCGCGTGCGCCCTCCGGTAAGCAGCCCGTGAGACCGGGTCGGGGGTGCAGGAGGCTGGCTGAGGCTCACGCTTGCGACACACAGATGCGGAGGGAAGAGACGGGACTGGCAGGGAGGGGGGCCTCGGGCCGAGACGCAGGTCTGACCACGCTTCCGCCGCTCCAGCCCCGCCCCTGAGACGCGAGGGGCTCAGCCAGTGGCTGGGGGCTGCTTGGAAGATCGGGCTTCAAATCCTGCGGCCAGAAAGCGCTGGAGGTGGTGGGCTCCCTGCACCCCCCTGCAGCCGATCTGCAAGTTCTTCCTTGAAGCCGCGCACGCCGCCCCCTCTCTCCGAGCCTGAGAGCCCTCTCTGCTGCTCGCTGGTGGGGCCCCTTCCTAGCGGCCCTCCCGCAACCCCTCCAGCCTCAGGGGCCTGGAGGGCCGTGCGCCAGGCACGAGCTGGCCTTCGTGTTAACGGATCCGACGAGAGGGAAGAGCAGCGCAGCCCGAGGAGTTAGCACCCCCTCTTACGGACTTCCTGGGGCACAGCCAGGGTTATCGTCCCCACCAGCCCCCAGGCGTAGGATCCAAAATGCGAATGTAGGCGGGGCCACACTCCGCCCCAGGGAATGGCACACAGAGAGCCCCCGAGCCCTGATGGCTTTAAGGGGTTCGTGCCCCCCACCCCCACCCCCGACAGCCCCACCTTCTCAGTACTGGTGGGGTCCCAGGAGGTGGAGCTTTGAAAGGGACTTTCCAGAGCCTGGCCTGCGGTTGCTCAAGGAGACAAGCAGTGGGTTGGGGACGGGGCTGGGAGCACGGGGCTTCCCCTACATATGCCGCACTGGGCCGCCCCCCTTCCAGTTCCTCTCAGGCACCACGATGCCCATCTGCCATTTGGAATACTTGGGCAGTGCCTGCAGCTCCGGTCTCCCAGGTCCAGATGGTCACCCTTCCCCCGCCCCGTTGCCCTCACCTCCCGCCCCACTCAGAGCACACGCCTGGGCAGAAGCCAGCACTGCCTCCCAGCACCTTCTCCTTCCAGAGCAGAGGGTCCTAGGTTGTCATGGAGACCAGGCCTGCTCGGGATGGGGGGAGAGCGGAAGCCTGACAGATACCCGGCTAGAGAGAGCAGGAGAAAACGCCCCCGCTACCCCGTACCTCCCCCTACCCACCCCCCCACCCCCGGCACACACATCTAGAGCCTGAGAAGGGACAGGCGGACGTAGGAGGCTTGTGACTGTGACTGTGACTGTGCATGGGGCTGAGCGAGGACAAATGGATGCGTTTGTGTGCAGGGCCGCGTGTCTGTGTGAGGGGAACGCGTGTCAGTGGGTTTGTATGTAGCGACCGTGTTTCTCCTGCTGGTGTGTGTGGTGGCCTGTGTGTGTAGTAGTGTGTGGGACTGATTGTGCCTGTGAGCGTGAGCATGAGTGAGCTGTGATGCGTGCACACTCACCTGTGAATGGGACGGGCTGGGGGTGGGTGCCCTGTCATCTCCAGAGCCGGCTGCCCAGGAAGCCCCAGCTCTATGCTGAGGTGTGGACAGGAACCTTGGGAGATGCGAGAAGAAACAGGGACCCCTGCACAAAGGCTGGGCCACCCGCCTTCTCGTGGTCAGACAGGGCGGCCTCTCCCTTCTCTGCTCTCCTCAGACTGTAAGCTCCCTGGACAAGGGTTGTATTTCTCCCTTGAACTGGGAGCCTTACCAAGGTCCTTTCTAATGTTTCCCCTTAAATCAGAAGTTCTGAGTGTAAGGCTTGTGTCTTTAAATTCTTGTTTAATGGAATGGGGTTCCTAAATAAAATATAGGGTGTACAGTTAAATTTGAATTTCAAATAAAAAACAATTTTTTAGTATAAATGTACTCTAAATATCACATGGAATGTATTTATATTAAAAAATTACTCACTGAATCTGAAATCAAACTTAACTGGGAATCCTAGATTTTTATTTGCTAAGTCTGGCAACCCTATACTGGAAGCCCCCAAAGACACAGACAGGGGAAAAATGAATAGTTGGAAGATATTCTACACAAATAGTAACCAAAATAGAGTTGGATGGCTATATATACTAATGGCAGACAAAATAGATATTAGATAAAAAGTTGTTATGCGATCGGGATATTATATATTAACAAAAGGGTCAATCCATCAAGAAGATATAACAGTGTAGATAAACACGCTCCTAACAACAGGGTCCCAGAACGCGTGATGCAAACACTGCTAGGACTGGAGAGAGAGACACACGGCCCCACGTCAGCAGCTGGAGCTGTCAGGGCCTCGCCTTCCACAGTACAAGCACTAGAAGGAAGAGCAGCGAGAGCGGAAAGGCCTTGGGCAGGGCTGCAAACCACGAGGCCCGACGGGCGCACACAGAGCCCTCCACCAGCGGCAGAAACCCATTCTTCTCAAGTGCGCACGGAACATTCTCCAGGATGGGCTGCATGTTAGGTCACAACAAGTTTTAAAAAGTTAAGCCATCCAAAATATCTTCTCTGACCACAATGGAATGAAAGTAGAAACCAACAGCAGAAAGGAAAGCTGGAAAAGTTACAAATATTTGGAAACTAAACAACATCCTCTGGAGCCACCAGTGGGTCAGAGAAGAAACCACAAGGGAGGCGAGCAGCTGGGAAACACTGACACAGCGGGAGCGGGAGGCAGCACGGCGGAGCCTCAGGGCTCAGCACCGGCGGTGCTCAGTGG
Organism: Vicugna pacos; assembly: GCF_048564905.1. Taxonomy (NCBI): domain Eukaryota; kingdom Metazoa; phylum Chordata; class Mammalia; order Artiodactyla; family Camelidae; genus Vicugna; species Vicugna pacos. The sequence goes on along the minus strand of NC_133013.1, from coordinate 29,509,533 downwards.
GAAACGTGTAGCTGTGCAGGCCTGCATTGTAAAGGAAGGAAGGCTTCAAACCAATGACCTGACACCTTGAGAAACTAGAAAAGAATTTCAATCCCCAGGACTTTCTCTAAAAAAAGTAAATAAATGGATAAACCTAATTACCTCCCCTCTCAAAAAGAGGAAAAGAAAAAAAAGGTTTCAAAAAAAAAAACTAGGAAAAAAACAGCAAATGGACCCCAAAGCAAGCAGAAGGAAAAAAAATAAGATCAGAGCAGAGATAAACAAAATAGAGAATAAGAATAAAAAATCAATGAAACAAGAAGCTGGCTCCTTGAAAAGAGCACAAAATCGACACACCATTAGCTAGAAAAGAAACAAGACTCAAGTTACCAAAATCAAATGAAATGGGACGTCACGACCGACTGCCCAGAGGCGAGAACAGATCACAGGAGAGCATGGACCGCAGTGCGTGGAGGACTGAGTGGCCCGGAGGAGGCGCGCAGATGCCCAGGCAGACACGAGCCAGTGGGGCCGTCTCATGAAGAAACAGAATCTGAACAGACCTGCATGTGGTCAAGAGGTTGGATCAATAATGAAAAATTTCCCAGCAAAGAAAAGCCCAGAACCAAATGGCTTCACTGGTGAATTCTACCAACAGCGCAAAGCTGAGCCGACACTAATCTTTCTCAAACTCTTCCAAAATAATAGAAGAGGAAGGAATACGTTTTAATTCATTCTATGAGGCCAGCATTGCCCTCATACCAAATCTGAGCAAAGACATTACATGAAAAGAAAGCTGCAGGCCAGGGTCCCAGGGTCCCTTGTGAACATTGGCTGGTCTGAGCTCTGAACAATTGCTGTGTTTGTTGTTGAGTGGGGGGTGCTGTTCCTTGGAACTTTTTATTATTTACCCTTTAATAACATTGTTTTCCACATGCAAACTCCAATTATACAGGGGGCCTTGACACACCTAAACTAAACTTCTATGTGGGATTGTTTGAGATCAATTTAATCATGGTGAAACCCTTCACACCGTCTCCTGACATAGTTTGTGGCTCAGCACATTCTAAACCATCAGTAACTGGGAGGGCACAGCTCAGCGGCAGAGCGCGTGCTCAGCACACACGAGGTCCTGGATTCAAGCCCCAGTACCTCCATTAAAAAAAAAAGAAAAAAGAAACCGAATACCTCCCCTCCCCAAGCCCCAAATTATCCAAGATTACAGAGTCATTGTGAAGATGAACCTGAGCTGCTCGATTCTGTCATCCTTCTAACGCCATGGGTCAAATAATGTCAGTGTGCCCTCACTTTCAGCCTTTCTCTTTGATTTTTGGAAAAAGAAAACTTCAGAAGTTTTTCCAAAAGAGAGTGAAAAAAATTTCTGGTGAAGATACTCTACTGGAAATTTTTGACTACAAGAAACATTTGAAAACCACTATACAGAAGAAATAAAGATATAAACAGTGTTGCAATTTCTGGGGTTTGTGAAATGGAATTATTAGAATCTCTACCAAATCTATCCTTATATGTTTCCTGAGCATTATGTCTTGCATCATGTAAAAGTAATTTCTTAAGTTAAAGTTGACAGAAAGTGTCTTTAACGCATTACGAGCAGAAGTGGACGGACGGATACAGCTTTACCATCTACCGAACGTGAACTTCAGATCAGTTTGGATGCCGTCAGTCACAGATTTGCAGAAACTATAATGTTATTATTTGCTCCTGTGACTAATGTAGACGTATAAGGTTTCCTCCATTTTCAAAACCACATCAATATAATTAGTAAATATTAATCATTACTGTTTTTCTTTTTTGTATATTTATTTTTAAAATTTTTTATTGGTGTGGATATCTGTAAAGTTAAAAAAACATTTTCACTGTCTGCAGTTCTTTCCAGCCATTTTTACGATTTCTTTCACTGCAAGATTATAACATGCTTGTTGTACAGGGGAAGGGACAGCCCCCCCACTCTGGGTATCGGGGGCACAAAGAGGGAGACTGGCTGGGAGAGGCATTTGTCTAAGGCTGAGGAGCTGGCCCGCCCCATGCTCCTCGCCCACCTCCCTGCCTTCCGGGCCCTTCCTGTGCAGGTAGGAAGGACACCTGCCTGGGCTGCGCTGGGACATCCCAGCCTTCACTGATGGTGCCACAGAACCCACCCCACCCCACTCCACCCCCCCACCCCCCGCTGCTTCCTCTGCCAGAGCAGAAGGGAGCCTCGCGGTGTTAATTGGTACCAAAGAATTCCTGCGCCCCATCTTTTCCTCCACGGCTGTGGGGAGGCAGCTGAGCACAGTGCCAGCTTTGCACTTTGTACCCTAAAGTCAAGCTGCCCACTTCCCAAGCCCTGGGCACGCCACCTGGATGCGGAGAAGGAAGATGCTCCTCATAGAAAGTCAGCACTTTCTCTGAGCCAGCATCCTTCCTAAGCACTTGTCATGTGTGTCACTCATTTAAAAAACTGTTTATTGAAGTGTAGTCGATTAACAATGCCGTGTTAGTTTCCGGTGCACAGCACAGTGCTTCAGTCACATGTACACAGACATACATGGGTATGTTCTTTTTCAGCTTCTTTTCCATTATAGGCTGTTACAAGATACTGACTATAACTCCCCGTGCTCTATAGGAGGTCCTCGCTGTTTACCTGTTTTGTATATAGTGGTGTGTATCTGTTAGTCCCAAACTCCTAATTTATCCTCCTCCCCTCTTCCCCTTTAGTGACTATAGTTTCTTTTCCTTTTTTTTTAATTGAAGTATATCCAGTGTACAATGTGTGTCAGTTTCTGGTGTGCAGCACAGTGTTTCAGTCATACATGGATATACATATACTCCTTTTCATATTCTTTTTCATTACAGGTCACTACAAGATATTGAATGTAGTTCCCTGTGCTGTGCAGTAGGACCTTGTTTATCTGTTTATTTTCTATGTCTGTGAGTCTGTTTCTGGTTTGTAAATAGGTTCATTTGTATCTTTTTTTTAGATTCCACATGTAAGTGGTATCATAGGATACCTGTCTTTGACTTACTTCACTTAGTATGATCATCTCTAGGTCCATCCATGTTGCTGCAAATGGCATTATTTCATTCTTTTTTATGGCTGAGTAGTATTCCTGTGTGTGTGTGTGTGTGTGTGTGTGTGTGTGTGTGTGTGACATCTTTATCCAGTCAATGTCCTGGCTATTGTAAATAGTGCTGCTGTGAACATTGGGGAGCATGTGTCTTTTCAGACATGAGTTTTGTCCAGATATACACCCAGGTGTGGGACTGCTGGATCATATGGTAAGTCTATTTTTAGTTTTTTTTTAAGGAAGCTCCCTACTGTTCTCCACAGTGGTTGCACCAAACTGCATTCCCACCAGCAGTGTGGGAGGGCTCCCCCTTCCCCACACCCCGTGTATAACTCATGTAACCGTCATGATGAGGCAGGCACTATTGGAAATCCCGTTCTACAGCTGAGAAGTTCTTGCCCCAGGCCAGGTACAGATTTTGCCTTATGAGGTCGCTGCTGTCCTTAACCCCTTTGATAGAAGAGGAAACTGGAGCCCAGAGAGGCTAAGTACTTCAGCCAGGGTCACACAGCCAGGGAGTGGCAGAGACAGAATCTGAACTCAGATCTGGGCGATGCTAAATCCTTGGGTCCCTGATCACCACACAGAACGTGCTCTCTGAGAGACCCCGACTTAAAATCCAGCCTTTGATCCTGTGGCTACTGAGAGGATGTGCCGTAGGGATGGCGGCTCCTTCCCCTCCCTCCAGCCCCAGGCCACACCTGCTGGGAGTCAGGACACTGAAAGCACTTGCTCCCTGGCCCTGGGTGCTTTGCTTCCCTGGGCTACGGCCGCCCTGTCCTCTCCCCGTGGCCCCTTCCTGTTCCACAGGCCTCCTCTGTGGTTAAGGGGAAAATCAGTCTCCGGGTTCCAAACTTTTCTTCCCTGGCCGAGAATGTGGGGCCAAAAAAAATCATTCTGGGTGAGGGAAGGGGCCTGTGCTGCCACGTGCTTGCGGGGTGAACACAGCAGAGGGCAGGGCTCTGGGGGCCCAGGTGTGGCCTCTCTTGACTGTTGATTTGGTGGGTCCCAAAAGGAAGTGTTACAGCAACAGCACAGCGAGGTGGGCGTCACACACGCACACACGCACTCGTGACTCATTTGCTCACTCACACCTGACTCGACCGACCTTGCAGCAGACGGAAGCCCGAGGTCACCTGGGGGAGGAGAATGTCCAATAAAGGACTCGGACCAGCTGAGCCCTCAATCCCTCTTAGGTCTGACATGTTCTGTTCTTTGAGTTCTAGGCTTCAGCTTGCTCCTCGGTAAAATGGGCGTGCTGACAGTGCCTCCCTCGAGGAGTCACTGTAAGAACTAGGTGTGACAGTGCACGTCACCTGCTCGAGAACAGTCCTAGCTCACGGTAAGTCCTGCAGGAACACTGGACGTGGCCATCACTTCTTACTATGGAGCAGTTCTGAGTGGTCAGGCAGTGGGGCCCCCCCTGGAGTGCCCTCCAGGGTCAGCCTGGGCCGCATGGAGGTAAAACTGGGGGTTGAGTGCCAGCATCAAGTCCTCCAGAACCTGCTCTGCCGCTGATCAGATGTGTGGCCTGGGGCAAGCTGCCGGCGCCCCGCCCCGCCCCCTCCTCCCCGCTTCCCCCCACCCCATGTTTCAGTTTCTCACGTTAAGATCAGGACGGTTGCGAGGGTTGAGTGAGATAATGTGTACAGAGTGCTGACACGGTGCCTGGCACAGCGATAGCCGCCGTCCTCACCACTGTCGCTGTCACTGCTGGGAGGTTGTCATGGGGCTGGGAGCAAGGAGCAGGCAGCACTGCCTTGGTTTGTAGCGAAGGACGCCGAGCCCAGAGAGTCAGCACGGCTGCCCCGAGCTCCCCCTGCAGAGCTCTGGGACAGCTGGGGCTTAGCCCACAGCAGCGCCAGGCCCTGCCTGCAAGCTGTTTCCACTGGCATTAGCCTGTTTAGCCAGACCTGAGCCCTGGGTGGTTTGGGCCCACTTTGAAAAACAGACTTTTATTTTTTTGAGCAGTTGTAGGCGCATAGCAAAACTGAGCAGAAAATACAGAGACATCCCGTGTACTCCTGGCCCCACACAGCCACAGCTTCCCCACTATCCACAACCCCCGGGAAGGTCCACTTATGACAAACCACGAACCTGCCTCTGTGCATCGCGACTGCCCCAGTCCACACTTGCACTGCGGCTCACTCTCGGCGTGTACGTCCTGTGGGCTTGGACATGTGTCCGCCATCGTTGTGTCATACAGAGTGTTTCGCTGCCCTGAAAACCCTCTGTGCTCCGACGCCCCATTCCTCCCGCCCGTAGACCCTGGCAACTGCTGATCTTTTTGCTGTCTCCATAGTCTGCCTTTTCCAGAAAGTCGTGTAGTTGGAATCGTTCAGTACAGCTTCAGCTTCAGATTGGCTTCTTTCACTTTGTAATATGCATTGAAATTTCCGCCGTGTCTCTTCATGACTTGATAGCTCATTTCTTTAGTGCTGAATAACACTCCGTCGTCTGGATGTACCACGGCTTATTTATCCATTCACTCACTCACTAAAAGATATCTTGATTGCTTTGAAGTTTGGGCAGTTGTGAATAAAGCTGCCTACTACCGAAAACATCCCGTGTAGCTTTTTGTGTGGATGTGTTCAGCTCTTTGGATAGGTACCAAAGGACTGGGTGATTGTTGGACTGTATGTGAGAGTCTTTGGTTTTATAAGAAAGCATCACGCTGTCCTCCTTAGCCGCTGGGCCACTGTGCACTCCCACCAGTAGAGAAGGCAAGTCCTTGTTGCTCCACATCCTCGCCAGCATTTGGTGTGGACCTTATTTTGGAGTTTCGCTCCCATTTTGCAGATGAGGAGACTGAGGTGCATAGAGGTGAAAGGCTTTGCTCTCACTCCACCTCCTTGCTACACACGAAACTCTCACAGTGTGCAGGCTGATGTGCGTTCTTTGGCTAAGGAGTCATTTTCCAGTGGGGTCTGTGCCCTTCCCAGCAGGCTTGGGAAAGGCTCTCACCTGCAGGGAGAGGCCACTCTGGTAAGTTACCTGAGCAAGCTGCCTTGCAGAGGTGTCACTGGAATGAAGGGACAAACCTGGAGGATCAGATGTTTCTCCTTCCCTCTGGGGATGGCTGGGTGGTGTGGCAGAAAGAGCAGGACTTGGGGTTGGAAACAAGTCTGCATCTTAGCTCTGCCTCTCGCGAGCTGTGTAACTACATTTCAGTCACTTAGCCTCCAAGCCTCAGTTTTCCCACCTGAAAAAATGGGGGGCAGCTTCATGGAGGTTGCTGGGAAGATCAAAGTGCCTGCGTGTAACATAACAATTATTTAGAATTTCAACCATCTGTAGCCATCAGGGATACTGGTCTGTAGTTTCCTTTTCTTGTGATGTCTTTGTCTGGATTTGGAATCTGGGTGATTCTGGCCCCACAGGATGTGTTAGGGGCTATTGTAGGTCTTGAGCGTGAAGTTGTAAGAGCTCGGGGGAGACGTCTGGGCGGTGACTCGTAAACTGGTGTCCTCACTTTGAGACAAGACCTGGGGCCAAGATGTTGGGAGTAAGCGAAGTGCCCACAAGATGGGCTGGGGAGCCCATCAGAGGGTCTGGGGAGCCCCAAGTAGGGAAGTTGGGGTGATTTCACTATCTTCTTCCCTGGCGTTCAGCAGAGTCTTGGGAGCTGCCCCTGTCCCAGCTACGCTGAGGGGAACACAAGGACCTGGGGCCAGTGGGACCTAAAGTGCCTCCTATGCAAGGTGTCCGGGAGCCTGGACCAAAGCCTTCCCAGGGCCCTCATTTCTTTCCTTTGGGGGTTCTCCGACCTTTACCCCAGGCGTGGAGTCGTTGAGACAGCCGCCCTCCAGGACGACACTCCTGGGGAGCTGTCCCAGAGCCCTGAGGTCCAGCCCCAGATCTGCGAGGTGGGTCTGGGGAGCGGGCTGTTCCCACAGCCTGGCTGTTCCATATTGCTTTCGCAGGATGGAGATCCTGAGAGCTTGGGCCCCTAGGGCGGTGCCCACGTGCTGACTCTGAGTGATCCCTATGTCAGACTCAGGGCTCGTTCAGGTCTCTGGGCCACAGCTGGCCTCCGGGCCTGACCGCGTGCAGGAGTCTCTGCCCACCTACGCTTTGAGCCTGGTGTCACCTCTGGCCTGCAGCTCCACGAGTGGCGGGGGGGTAAAGTGCCCTTCCCCTGGCGCTAACTTCCAGGAGCATCCAGGGCACCCCCCACCCCGCTGCAGCCTCTGGGGCCCACAGTGTCATTTACACCCGAACATCCTGAACGGTCAATGCATGGCCACAGACCAGACGACCCTTCTCCTTCTGCACAATGGGTTAGACCTGCATTTACGGCCATCGTCAGTGAAGCAGGCCCTTTGAGAGAGTCACTGAGGGCCAGGATTCATGGCAGCACAGTGGGCGACGTGGCATCGTGAGCAAGGCTGCCACTGGCATTAAGTGAATGGCAGCAGGAAACTGCAGAGGCAAGAAGATCCCTGTTGTTTTGAAACAAACAGGTTCCCAAGAGCCGTGGCGTCATGAATAACCCCCGCGTTCTCAATTCTTCCTCCGGCGGAAGATAAGCAGTTAGCCAGGAATGACATATCTGACAATGAAGCACAGGAAGAGATGGTTTCTGGACCCTCCACAGACTCTTCACGTGCACCAATTCGACAAGAAATAAACGTATCAGGACCCTTCTCTGTGCATTATTCTAAGTCTTCCCTGATAAATTACAACACCTCATATGGGCCAAGTATTATATTATAAAGTCAAATTGTTTATCTAGACAAGGGTGTTAAAGAGGAAAACCACAGGCCCCAAGTGTGTCAGCCTAGATTTAATATCTAACCTAACCGCAGTTTCAGCCGTCACCAGAAATGTGACCCTAATAAGCCAGTCTGGGACTTTCTGGTCACCACAATGCGGTCATCTGTCACGCAGGCCCTCTCCATCCCCCAGAGGACAGAGAGGCAGTCTGCGTGACAGAACCCTCGCTGGTCCCTTCCCCACAGAAAGATGATGTCCTGACCTGAGAACACTCCTCTTTTCTTTTGCTAATAACTCTTTGGCCTCGGCTTTCTGTAAAAAGCCTTCCGTTCTACGCAGCCCCTGGGAGCACCTCCTAAGGGCAAGGTGGAAGGCTGCCTGATCCGTGAATTGCCTAATAAAGCCAGTTAGATCTTCAAATTGACTCAGCTGAATTTTGTTTTTTAACAAGTGTCCTGCACACAGAAAACTTTTGCTCCGGGCCCTGCACAAGCTAAGGGCAGCTTTGACTTGTTCTTGTGAACTGGAGTTTGGGAATTCTTGGAGCGGCACCCCCACGCACAGCATCCAAGCCTGTGGGAGACCTGGCTACCATCTGGTCCACAGCCTGCTCTTTACAAGAGAGGAGGGACTGAGATGCAGCAGTGACCCAGGCCTCAGGGTATCCAACGTGGACGAGCTCCTCTGTGCTGGGAGCTCAACGGAGGGAGAGGACAGAGGCTGGGCGGGCGGCTTTCTGCTGAGCACTGAAGTGTGGCCAGATCTGGCCAGCCTGGAGGAGAGTGGTCCTGGGGGCGGGGGTGGGCAGGGCCTGGGGGGGGGCCGGGGAAGGGACGAGTCTGCCTGGGGGGCATCCGAGGAGGGGCTGCTGGGCTCCAAGTGGATCTCCAAAACGCTGCTCCCAGGCCCCGAGGCCCCATCCTCCGTCTCCAAATTGAGGAGCAGTTCTCCCATGAGACAGCACACCTGCCATCCCTGCTCCCGGGAGCGCCTTCAGGCCCAGCCTCAGAGAGGCGAGTGGGGCTAAGCCGGGGCAGTACCTGGGTTTGCACACGATTTCAAACCAAAGCAGGGACATCACAGCCATGGTTCCTACTGGGAGCTGTTTCAGGCACCTGCCCTCTCCCTTCTGCTCTGGGCCATTCTTACCATTTTGTCTCCAGAGGGGAGACTATGAAAGCCACGGCTGAGATCCTGAAGCCCGAGTTAAATTCAGCTACGTTACCTGGGAGGTGGACGCATCTGACAGGGTGCTCCCGGTACCTTGTGAGGTAAGTCAGTGCTTCTCAGACCCCCTCCCCCAGGGCTTATTTAAACGGACCACTGGGACCCTACCTCCAGAGTTTCTGCGTCAAAAGTGGGGGGGCCACAAATCCGCACTAATAACAAGCTCCCACGTGAAGCTGATGCTCGTTTGGGACCCACGCTTTGAGAACCACTGAGTGGGTGTTGCCAAAGTTTAGAGCCAAAGGGCCTGAAGGCTGGAAATCTGGTTCCCGGGGCCCAGGTGTCTCCAAACAAGAGACCGCTCTCGCCCTCTGTTGGTGATTGGTGGTATGGCAGGCTTTTTTTCCTTTTCTCTCTTTTCTTACAAACATTTTTCACCTAAATAAAATGTTTGCCAATTGATAGTTCTTAAGCAGGTGGGTTTCTGTAGTCCCACTCTTAAATGAGTGAACCATGTCTTGGCTGGCATGTGGGGCTTTAGTAAGGCTCATGTTCACAGGGGGCCACTCCTGAGCAAGGGTTCAGGCTCCTGACTCCCTTCCTGGTACCCGGGAGGGGCCCTGACCCCCAGATGCTCAGGCAGACACTCGGGGCTGTGGGAGGTGCAGCGACGACGGAGTCAGGCCTGCGCCCTGGGCCTGCTCTCCTCCGCCGCAGCTGTGAGCCTGGGCAGGCCGCCTCGGCTCTCCCAGCCTCAGTTTCCTTTCCTGAGAAATGGGGGAGATAAGAGTCGTTTAGTCCACCCTAACTAAAAAACCATGGGGAATTGGAGGGAGCCTACAGCTCAGTGGTAGACTGCACGCTTAGCATGCACGAGTTCCTGGGTTCAATCCCCAGTATGTCCATTAAAAAAATAATAATTTTTTTTTAAGTTTCAAAAAAAAAAATCATGAGGCCCGAAGGACTGAATGGTGAGAATACTCTTGATTTCTCACAGTAGTAGCAGGATTTATGGAGTGGCTACCCGGCCCGCCGCGCTGTCTCACATATGACAGCTCTGTGAGGCCACTGTCATTATTACTGCATGTTGAAGAGCAGGAGACTAGGGCACAAAGAGGTCAAGCAGCTGCCCCGATGACACAGACAGTGTGCGGCGGAGCTGGGACTTGAGCCCCTGATCTGCTTGCTTCCAGGTGGCTCCTGCCCAGCAGTTCCCCCACGCCAGCGTCAGCAGGTGTGTTGTACAGAGGCCATGGAGAAAAGGGGTGAGGGACAGGGAAAGAGAGAGGGGGGACAGAGAGGAGACACAGCCACAGGGACAGGGCCAGGGAGGTGGAAACACAGAGATGGGAAGGGCAGGGGAACAAAACAAGCAGACAGGGCGGGGGGACAGCTGGAGGAGAGACAGGAAGAGGGGGGAGGGGAGGGGGACGCCCCTGCCCGGGCATGAGGAGTGGCCCAGGGGGTGCGGGGAGGTGAGAGGCAGAGTGGGAAAGGTGGGCCAAGGGGCTCGGGGAACAAGTGTGGGGAGGACACAGAGAGGTTCAAAGCATGGAAAAGTGGTTGCAACCGTGGAGACAGGCAGTGGGGGAGAGGATGGGGAGACAGCACAAAAGGAAGAGAAAGGGACAAATGGGAAACAGAAAAGTTATGTGCAGGGAAGGGTACTGAACCAGGCACTCGCTGTGTGCTGGAATTACCAACAGAAAGAGCCAGGCCCAGTCCTCAAGCAGCTCGTTCTTCAACAGGAGGTCAAACACACAAACAGGAGATGCTAAAACAGTGCAGAAGTGCAGAAAGAATGAGGCTCATGCAGTTATGGAAAGTAGCACAGAGGCTGGGCATCTAAACCAACGCAGTCCCAGTCCAGGAAGGCTTCCTGGAGGAGTTGACATCTGACGAAAGACTAAGGAACTGTCTGGTAGGAGTTCAGGGGGAGAGAAAGGCAAAACTATGATGAGATAGACAACATAGAGATACAGGCATCGGAACAGGTCTTGGAGGACCCTGTTTGGACCTCAACCCGAAGGCAGCTGGAAGCCTCTAATGGGTTTCAACGAGGCAGATGTGTGTGTGTTTGGTCAGGGGTGCATGAGCTGCTGGACAGAGAGTGGATTGGTCCGCACCAGGCAGGAGGCAGGAGGGCCAGTCAGGGAGGCCCAAGCAAATTAAAATGCTGTGCTTGGGCAGCAGTAGTAGAGATGGGGAGGAAGGGAAGGACTTGAGGGACAGTGAGACCCTCAGGGCTTGATCACTGAGCACCTGAGGGCAGGTGGTGTGTGGGTGTGTTTGGGAGTGGCACGGCAGAAGCAGCAGTGAGGAGTGGAGGAGCCCCTCCCCCCTACGGGGCTTCACGGCTTTGGGAACCTCCCTCCATCTGGCCCCCTGCTAAGTGGTCCGCGATGTGCACCCATGTCTGTGGGCCTCTTCTAGGGGACCACAAGCTTCTTGCAGGCAAGGAGCAAGTCCTTCTCGCTCTGGGCAGTGGTGCCCAACATGGGGCCTGGGCAAAAGCTAGAAAGCAAACACACTTGGAGGGTCGGAGACCCTCCCTGTGGAGTGCTGGGATTTGAGCCAAGGGTTATTAAAGCTGCAGCTACAGATGCCTATGGCAGCCTCACTGCATCTCCTATGTGTCAGCTACTCTTCATGATTAAAAAAAGAAAGACAGAGCGAGAACACATGGCCACAACATGGTCACAGCCCATCAAAAGAGACAGGACAAATACATTTAATTATGATCATTATAAAACGGTGTGAACCAGGCAACTGTGGAGGTAGTGTCAGGAAAGCTACATAGAGGCAGTGTCATTTGAACTGGGATTTGAAGGATAAGTGGGAGTTTGCCAGGCAGAGAAAGTGTACAAAGGCATTAAGCCTGAGGACAGAGCATGGGCCACAGCACTGAGACCTAAATGAGTCTGGAAGAGACGAGAACTCCTACTGCAAACTCATTTGCTCCACAGTTTGTAACACGTTCGCTTCTCCTCCCTCTGGTTTCCGCGGCTCAGTGGGGGTCCGAGGGAGCTCAGACTTGAGCTAGTAGCACCCACCTCAAGTAGAGCTGGGGGGTGAGGGTGCCCAGGGCGTTCTCCAAGCTGAAGCCACGCCCTAAGGTGCAGCCCCAGACAGTGGGGAAGAGGAGCCCAAGGACGAACGCCGCTGACTGACTCCTGGCAGACAGTCCCCGGACACATCCCAGACGGCCCCGAGGAAGCAGCCCCTCGGCTCCAGCAGTGACCTTGACAACACAAAATACAAAGCCAGTCTTCATACTGGCTCTTCCTCCTTCCCAGCCTCCCTGCTCACCCCCATTCACTCTTCCACTCCCACCTTCTGGGATCACCTTCCAGTCAGACCACCTGCATCCAGCTCCTTTCTCAGACTCTGCTTTGGGGAGAATCCAAACAGATGGGCCACGTCACCAGGGACAGGAGCCGGGAGGTCCTGTGGCACAGACAGTCAACCACAGAAAACGCACACATTTCTGCGTGTTTCCTCGAGGCCCAGCCCCTCACTTGAAGAAGGGAAGCCAAGTTTTTTGAGAGGGCCCTTGCTCTTCCAGACCTCTGTTCTGACTGGGGAGACGTGACAGACGGGCCAGCCAGCAGCACGTGAGGAATCAGAAACATTTTCTTTCTGCTCGGGAGCGTGTCACGTGGGTTGTGGGCAGCAGATTGATGTTCCTAATTACATTTGGCTCAAGCTGACACTGTGTGTCTCATTCCCAGGCCCACAATGCTGGCAGGGAAGGTGCCAAGAGGCATGCTGGGTAGCTGAGGGTGACAATCTGGGATTTCAAATACCCCTGAGAGATAAAAGTGGACAAATCACAACCATGGGGGAAGGGTGACGTGTTCTTGAGTTTCCCTTTAATGGTTTCCAAGGGCTGAAGGGGCCTTGGAAATCTTTTGAGGTCCATCCTCCTGTCTTGAGGTTCACCTGCCCAAGACAGTCTAGACAGGGAGTGTGACCACTTGTGATGCTGGACAGCCTGCTAAGGGAAAATGCTCTCTTGGGTCCAATTTAAATTTCTTCAGCCACGGGTCGACGGTTTATCTTGCTTAATTTGTTCTTGCTGGCATTATATATTTGCTGAGCACCGGCTGTGTGCCCAGGGGTACACAGTAGGAGTAGCATGCCCTGGTGCTCAGACGCTTGCCGGCTCACAGTCCACACTGACCAGAAGCTCGTGACACTCAGACCCAGAAGCAGCACAGGACCCGTGGGGGCTGGAGCTGCCGGGGCTTTGGCAAGGAGGTGGGGCCGAGAGGCGGGCAGGGAGCGTTTGGGTTAGTGCGGAAGAACTAGGCATTCTTGGCAGGCAAGTAACGTGGTCAAAAGCATGAGGTCCATCATGGGAACACAACTAAGAAGGGTCTGTGCCAAGGAGCTGCCTGAGGCCTGCGGCAACATCTGCTGCCCAGGAGACTCAGTAAGTCGGCCCAACTCCTCAGAAATGAAAACGGGATGCTAGCTGTCCATCTGTCTCCCAAGACAAGTGTGAAATTCAAATAAGGCGGCGGGTTTGAGGGGCCCTGGAATCCACTGATGTGCTTGACGTGAAAAGGCTGAGTGTGGCTCAGGGGTAGAGCGCATGCTTAGCATGCACGAGGTCCTGGGTGCAACCCCCTGATACCTCCATTAAAAGGGAAAAAAGAAGACTTCTATTCAGGCCCTGGCTCTCTCACTGTGTGGCCTCGGGTAGGTCCCCGCCCCTCTCTGAGTCTCTTCAGTCACCAGCAAACTGAGGAGGACGGTTCCTTCCTCTCATTGTTGCATTTAGCATTTCGGGAGAAAATGTAAATAAATTAGCATTAAGATCACACTGAGCACAAAGGGCCCTACAGATGCAGATTACTTTGTTACTCCTTGAAGGCAGGCATCAGCTCCCCTCTCCGTCGGTCTGGCACCTTCCACAGAGCAGGTGCTCGCACCGTCGTCGGGTTAACTGCTCTGTGTTGAGCAGGAAGCCAGCGCCTCCGGGCTTGCGGGCAGGTCGTGATGCCAGAAAGCTCCCTCCGCTTCCGTCTCCCCGAGCCCGTCTCCCTTCCAGTCCCCGCGGGGCAGAGCTGCTGGACCGGAGTGCCCAGGTGCTCCGGGGGCGGACCCCTTTCGGTTGACTTGCGGGGACACCGTCACGTGGCTGTCCCTCAAGTCCCTGCAGCGGCTCCAGGACGTGGTGTGACCCAGGTCAGGATTCGTTCACCACAGAGGACGCACCTGTGTTCCCCGGCGGCGCCGCACCCCGGGGTCGCAGGCACACCTGGGGCCGGGCCGTCCCGTGTCTGGAACCGAGCCCCTGAACGGGGGTTCCGCAGAGAGCCTGCGGGGACGAGGGGCGGGCGGGCTCCGGGAGAAACCGTGCTCTAAGTCACTTCCCACTCCGGCTCTCAGTTTCCCCCTCTGTAAGGTGGCGCGAGCGCCTCCGGCCAGAGGGAACGAGGTTCCGACCAGCGCTCGCCCCGCCGCCCCGTGCCGCCCGGGGCCGCGCCGGGGTCTGCGCGAGGCCGGGCGGCGGGCCGAGCTCCGGGCGGGCGGCCGCCACGCCCCTCTCCGCGGGCGGCGCCGCGCTCCCGGCGCGCGGGCCGACTCTGCGAACCTGCGGGGGCCGAGCCCAGCGGTCTTCTCGGCCCACGCGGCGCCTCGGCCGTCTAGGTGGGACCTCAGCGCGTCCCCGGGCCGCCCCCGCCCCCCAGCTGGCAGGTGCCAGGGCCCAGCCGCGCCCAGCCGCGCGCCGACCGCCGCGGGCCGGAAGGGGTTAAGGCCGCGGCCCGGGCGCCGGCCCCGGGCTTCAGGAGCGGCGGTGCCCGGCGGCCGGCCGCCGAGCCCGGAGGCGCAGGGCACGGCGGGCGGGCTGCGCTTTCTCCTCCTCCTCCTCCTCCTCCCGCCTCCTCCTTTGTAGCGAGTTCCCGGCCCCGCTTCCTCCCCCCGCCCCCCAGCCCGGGCCCTCTCCCTCGCTCCCTTTCTTCCTGCCTCGCCTTCCTGCGGCGAAGGAGGCTCATCCATTATAAATGCACATTCGGGGCTGACATCAGCGACGGGCGGCGGGCGAGCGCCGACGAGCGGTCCCTGCCGGCTGGCCGCCCAGAGCGCGGCCCCCAGGCTCGGCTGAGCCTCCCGCGGGCCGCGGGGAGCGCGCGGAGCCCCGCCGGACCCCCTTCCCGCCGCCGCCTGGGCCCCCCGCGGCCCCCGGCCGCCGCCCCCGCACGCCGCGCCCGCGCCCCCGCACCGCCCCGGAGTTTCTGCATGACTGTCACAAAGGTAAGCGCCTCGCCCGCCGCGCCCGGGACCCGCCTGGGCTGCCGGGGGCGCGGGGGTGTGGGCGTGGGGAGGGGGCTCCGGTGTCGGGAGGTGCGGCGTGCGCTTCGCCTGCTCCCCTCGTCGCTCCGGCCGCCGCGGCCCCCGAGGACCGCGGAGGGAAGGGGAGGATGCCGCTCTGGCAGCCGCGGCGGTTTGGACAAGATCCCTCGCGCCGGCCCAACCCCGGGACTGCATTTTTAACCCTTGTTTCGGATGCTGCATTTTTAACCCCTGGAGTGCAGTGTGGGGCAGCTCTGTGGTGTCCCCCGCTGGAGCGCGCCGCGGGGAGCGTCGCCGGCAGGCACTGGGCCTGGGCAGTGCGTGTGGGGGAGGGCTTGCCGCCCTGAGGAGCCCAGCCGAGGTAGAAGCCCATTCCACCTGCCGGCCTCTGCCTCCCATCCCGGGAATTCTAATCCCACTCCAAATGCAGTCTGGATGTCCCGGGAGTTGCTACCAGGAGCTGGAAATGTTCTGCAGTGACGGGCCTGAAGACAGTGACGGGGAGGGACTGTGGCCGGGAAGGGAGAGTCGCGCATTCTGGCAGCCCCCATGTTGGAGGAGAGTTTTTGGACCTTGTCGTAGGGCCCAGGTTTATTGGAGAGACTTTGGGAGCTTCCCTGCTGTGGGGAAGAAGGAGTTAAGAGGAAGGCAGACATGGGTAGTGGAAAGGGTCCAGGGTTTAAGAGACCAGAGGAGACCGAGTTCACTTCCCTGTTCTACCTAGATCCCTTGGGTGACCTTGGCTGGGCCCTTCTGCTTTGGGCCTCAGTTTCCCCTTGTGGAATGTGAAGATGGTCACATGGATCCTGGGGGTGGTGGCGGGCAGTTGAAGAACCAGTGAGGTCAAGAGTGTGAATCCACACTTTTCAGAGAACTCTCAGGGTGAGGAGCTCACAGCCTGGCCTCGGCCTCAGATTTGGCGAGCCGTGACTCTCCCAGCTGCCCAGCTGGCTCTCAGAATTGGAGAGTTGGAGGCCAGAGTGGGAAGGGCCTCTTGCTTATGGTCAGAGCAGTGGGCCAGATGGAGGGTCAGCCTTGGAAGCGATGGGAGGGGTGGTCTTGGCTCCAGCTGACGAGCCAGGGGCTCCTCGCACCCCCATGAGATCTGCCGTAGGGGTTCCTTCGGGGTCTTGGGGCACAAGTCCAAAGCTCAGACTTGGAAACAGTGTGGGAAGGGGAACTTGGGGGCTGGCGGGCTACCTTAGCGCTGGCTACTAATGGCAGGGATGCTGTGACCCCCAGCGGGCAGGATGTTTAGTGTTTCGAAGTGATACGAATGCTGTTTGGCTAGGAAGGATTATTATCATTAGGGTTATTAATGTCAACGATGTAAGCAGGCCGGAGCCGGAGAGTGATGGACCAGGCTGGGTGAGAGATAAAGGATGTGAGACATGTAATAACAGCACTGAGCTCTGACTTGATGCCTCCCCTGTGTCTCTTTATGTGCAAGAGTTCAGACAGCCTTGCTTCCCAGGAGGCCTGCAAGGAATGTGTGTTCAGACCTCTTTAGCAGAGGAAGAAGCTGAGGCTCAGAGAGATAAAGTAACTTGCCCAAGGTCACACAGTGAGTAGCAGAGCTGAGGTTCACCCTCAGGTCTGTCTCAGCCTGTGGCCTGTGGTCTTTCCATTGCTCTGCACTGTTGAGCACCGTGGAGACTGGGT
Organism: Vicugna pacos; assembly: GCF_048564905.1. Lineage (NCBI taxonomy): Eukaryota > Metazoa > Chordata > Mammalia > Artiodactyla > Camelidae > Vicugna > Vicugna pacos. Next base: position 29,492,638 of record NC_133013.1, on the reverse strand, counting down.
GGCTGGGTGAGTCCAGCGCCGGAAGGGCACTGCTCGGAGGCCTGGGCCCTGGGGTCGCAGTCCATGAAGGTGCGTATCTGTCTGTTAAACTCGTTGGCAGGCCTGCCCTCTTGGTATCCAGTGACTGTTCACTAATGTGCCCCTTTCCCCCCAACCCCCACCAAATCCCTCTGTGTCTCTCTCTCTTCCTGCTCTAACCAGTGTGGCATCAGTTTAAGCCAGCTCAGAGGATTAAATAAAATCCCCACCTTAACCCTATCTTCTCTTCCCTTGCCAGTCTTTAACAGACTGGCGGTCTGGAGGTGCAAGAGGGGTGCAGGGGTGGGGCCTGGGGGGCAGTCCTGTTGCCTGAAAGCCTGTTGGAAGAGGCTCCTCCCTGAGTTGAGGCAGAAACCACAGGGTTCTGGGAGTCTGAAGGCCCGGCTTCTGGTCCTAAGTCAGGCACGAATAGGCTGTGTGACCTTGGACCAGTCACTTCCACCTCTGGGCCTCTGTGTCCCATCTGTGAAGTGCAGGACTTGGTTCTGATAGTCTCTAGGGTCCAGGTCCCCCCTGCGGGCTCTGGGACAGCTCCAGCTCTGGCCAGGAAGTCAGCTCTGATGGGGACCTGGAGGCTCTTCATTCTCTGGGTTTGGTCTGGTTACAAGACAGATGTGAAGAAGAACCCCAATGGGAGTCTGGGAGGTGGGATCGCTGCTTGCAAACTAGGGGTGGTAGGCAGGGGAGGGAATGGATTAGAGGGTGAGACCCCGGCCCTTGCCACCTCCAAGCAAAGGGCCACCCCCTTCAGGCAAGCCCCAGCTTGCTGCCCCGGGGACCCTTGCTTTGCGCCTTTGTGTTAGGCTCCCTGAGGGCAGTCCTCGGGGCCAGGGTTGGGTGTGGGTTACAGAAGGTGATCTAGTTAGTTTAGGGAACCTGGAGCGAAGAGGAAAGCTGATGGCAAATTGCTAGATCCTCAGTAGCACTTCCTTGGTGGGGAGGGTGGGGGCTCTGCTTTATACTGGCTGCCCTCCCTCTCATACACACCCCTAGCCCCCTCCTTGTGGGTCCACCAGTAGGGCTGCAGGTGAAGTCTGGGGGATTCCTGGGGGGGGCTCCTACACTAACACACTGGAGACACAGAGCCATGCAGATTTGGGGTGGGACCTTCTAGCCTGATGGCGTTTTTTCCTGGTTATGATGTTTTAAACTCTGTTGCGTTGTGTGTATTTTAATAAGCTGCCTCAGCTTCTTCATGTAATGAGGGGAGGAAGAAACGAAGAGAGCAGAGGAAGGGACCAGATGCAGCTTCCTAGACCGCAGGGCCTGCAGGAGGTGGGGGCCCGGCCTCCTCCCAATTTTGGTCCAGTACCTTCCCCAGGGCAAGTCAGGGGTGAGGGAGTCAAGGCGGCTTTCCCAGTTACAAGACGACTTGTTCCAGACGACTTTATTCTTCAAGTCCTTGTGCCTGATTTTTATAGTTTTCCCATCTTTATTCCACTCCAGTCATATACCAGGCTTAGCACTCAGCAGAGCTTCTCCGTGTCTAATACCTGCTTCTAAACTGCCCTCAACTGGAAAAACAGAACAAAACATGTCAGCATTGTGCGTGAGTACGAGTCAGCGGGCAGTAAGAAACGCCTGTGAGCTGGAACGCAGGCTCTGCGCCCACCTTCTTGCTGCTCAGACGTCCTTTGGAGTGATTTCCTGGCTTTTGTCCATGTTGTGACCAGAGATGGGGCCTCTAGGTAAGGAAGGTGGTGGCTTCAGTTGCTGGGCGGCCTGGTGCCCGGGTGTGCCTTGTTAAGTTCGGTGCCGCTGAGCTCGGTGCTTTCCAGGTTCCTTGGGCCAGCTCAGGGGGTCAGGGGTCCGAGAACAAAGTACCCTGAAGGGCTTAGGAGAAGGAATGTGGGCCAAGGGAGGACCCTGGATGCCAGTGTCCCCCTCTAAGCAGGCGACTCCAGGTCCACCAGCAGCCGTGTCAGCCGTGCCCTGGCCCTGCCTTGGCCCCTCTTTCTGCAGGTCAGCCTTCCTCCTCCTGCCCCTTCCTGGCAGAGCTCAGCTCACTGGTGGGAGCCCCTGGCTCCTGCTGAATGTGCTAGGACCAAGGACGGTGTTGTTCTGCCCAGGTCACGAATAACAGCTAGTTGTTTGGCAAAGATCACATGTGTCTAGGGCCCCTGTGGAGCGGCTTGGAGGAGACCCCCACGTGAGAGCAGTCAGGTCCTCCAGCTCTCTCCCCTGAGGTCCAGGGAGCAGAACCGTGATTTGCCTGAAGTCATTCAGCAAGTTTGAGGCCGGAGGGGCGGGAACCTGGGTCCTCCTGACGCCTGGTCAGTGTTCTTTTCACCCAGCTGCCCCACGAGGGGGCTTCAGGCAGCCTGAGGAGGGGCAGGTGGTTTGGCCTCACTCGGGCTTCCCCGCTGCATCGCCCAGCCTGGACTGCTAGTGTCTGGGTCATCTTCTGCTGGGCAGCCTCTCCCTTTTTCAGGCCAAGGAGCCCAGGCTCTGGATGGGGAGGAGAGATTACAAGCCCTTCTGCTCCAACTCATGACCCAGGATCCAGGCTGCCTACGATGCCCGGTCCCCCAGATGTTCCGCTTCCAGCACCTTCTTCCTGCCTGGCTCTTACTGGGAGAAGAGATGTGAGAACCTCAGGTAGAAGGTGGAGAGGGACCAGCACAGACCAGCTCCCAGATCCCCGGAGGGGGCAGGGTTCTGCCTCTGCACACGCCACACACTCCTCATGCCGCCTCCTTCCTCGCAGTTCCTTTCCCAGACCGCTGGCGTCCTCACACGGGCGGTGTCTGGCCAACGTTCCCTTGTGTGTTCGGCTGGCACCCTCTGCGCTCCTGCTGTGACCAGGGCCCGTGTTAAGCAATAGGTCACAGGATGCAGGGCATCAGCCCCTCCTGTCCTCTGAGGAGAAGGATGTGGAAGGAGGTGTCCCAGAGCCCTGGGTGAGCTGTGTTGAGGTCAGTGGACACAGGCTGGGAGAGGCGTCTTGGCTGCATGCTTTAAGTGCTCAGTAAATAAACGCAGGCGCTTTGCTTCCTCGAGTCTCTCCCTCACTGTCCAGAAAAGCTCTGGGGGTTCCCTCTTCCTGAGTGTGCCTGGAGGCCCTGTGCTCCTCGGCTGGGGGCGTGGTGACCTTGGCACCCATGGCAGCACCTAGAGGCGTCTGGGAGGGCTTGGGAGGCTCCGGGGCCCAGAACCGCCCCACAGCGGCTAGCGTGCAGAGTCAGCACAGGCGGGGGCTCGGCTGGTTTGTGTGGAGGGGTGCTGGCTGGACCCACGGCCCGGCAGTGTCAGGCCCTGGCAGCCCAGAGATGGAGTGAGTTTTTCCACTGCTCTCCCAGCTTGGCCAGCCTGGAGCAGACATGGCCTCAGCCGCCGCCGGCTCCTGGCACCGGGGCAGCCCGGATTCTGACGCGGATACGCTGGCCGCAGGGTTTGTCTGGCGTCCAGGAGATGAGAGAATGTGCAGATTCCCCCCGTGCCCAGCCCCTCTCCTTCCCTCTTCTCCTGATCAGCTCCTTCTGTTGCGCTCCGTTCCCTGCCCGTGGGCCCGGCAGGCTCAGGCCCCGGCCGGGAGCTGCCTGCAGGCTGGGAAGCCCGGAGCAGCTGGCACCAAGCAGGCCCTGCCAGGGAAGGGCAGATGCAAATCTAGAGGCTTCCACGTGAAAAGAAGCTGTTCAGAATGAGCCTCTCCTTTGTGGAACTGGAGTGTGGGACCAGCTGCGAAGGAGGCACAAGACGGGTAATGGGGGAGGGAGAGCTGCCACCAACCCCCTTTCTCTCTCCCTTCCCCCACCCCCCACAGAGGCCCCTGGAGGGACTTGGTAATTGGCTTCTGGCACCCTCCTTCCAATTAATTAAGACAGAGAGGAGGCACCCAGGTTTGCCCAGGACTGTCCTGTTTACAGAATACAAACGGGGTTACTGCCTGAAGTCCCTTCCGCTGGCCCACGGTGGGGAGGGTTACCCCTGTTTCCAGGTGAGTAAACATGGCCTCCTAGTAGAGAGACGACCACACCCTAGTCACAGAGCTAATGTGGGTCAGAGCCGGGCTTCCCACCCAGATCTTCTGACTTTGAGCAGAACCTTCTCAATCCAGTCACGCAGTAGTCCACATCCTGTGAAGATCAGTCACCACCACGACAAGAGCAGCAGTTACTGAGCAGCCTTTGGGCAGTTGTGATCGAGTTTACTCTGTACACGCCGAGGTCGACTCTATTATCAGATAATCCCATTTTTCAGATGAGGAAACTGAGGCCCAAAGAGAGTCGGTGAATCGCTCAAGGTTGAGTGGCTGGGGCAGCGGGGATCTAACTACAGAACACACGTTCCTCTAACTGCCAGGCCTCTCCTGCTGCGGCTCTGTCATATTCTGTACCCTCACCCCAAAGCGTGGGACTCCTTTCTGTGTGCCTGTGGCCTTGGCACAGGGGTGTGACACCCGTGGGGGTGCCCTGCTTAGACTTCCCTGTGGCCTTTGCTTGAGCTGGGAACTGTGCAAATAATCTGGGGGCGAGGACTTGGTAAGGAGGACATCCCGCACACCATGTGGTGTCTGGCTTATGAACAGGGCTGCTTGTGGGTTGGGCCGCCAGCCCAGTGGCAGAGCAAGGTGGGACTGAGGCAGGGTCTTCTCCATTTCCACGAAGCTGGCTTTGTGTAGGGAACGCAGGTATGTGATCCAAGCCTACGGTCCTTACCAGAAGCGGCCTTCTTTTGAGATGGCCCTTGATTCCCAGGGCGTGACAGGGCTATAGAGTCAGACAGATGGCACTGTATCATTTACTTGCTGTGTGTTCTCAGGCAAGTTGCCTAACCCCTCTGAATATCTGTTTCCCCCTCCATTAATTGGGATTGATAATAGTAGTACTTAAAGGATTAGTATAAAGATTAAATGAGCTGATCTGTGTGAAGCACTCACCACACGCCTGGCAGTTAGTGTTAGCTGTTGACGTCGGGGAGACAGAAAATTAAACAGATGATGACAGTGAGTGTCCTGGGGGCTGTGCAACGAGAGGTCCAGGGAGCCCTGGGAATGACAGCAGGGGCCTGACTGAGTCAGGGGCTCAGAAGTGACTGCTGGCTGAACCATGAGGGATGAGTAGGAGGGGGCAGGACAAGGGGCAGAGGGAGCAGCTCTGGCAGATATCTGGAGGCAGAAGCGGCTCTCCTGAACCGCCTCCTGCCGGCCGGGCATCAGTGAGGGCTCAGCCCAGGGATCGGCTCGTTTAACAGCGAGAGAGGCTGCTGCTGCTAACTGCTGTCAGCCTCACCTTACGGACGAGGAAGCAGGCACAGAGAGGCCAGGTAAGCTGCAAAAGGCCGCCCGGCTAGGCCGAATGGAGACTGGCCCAGACCTGGGCCGCGTGGCTCTGGCACGCTCTCCCTCCTCCTCGCAGAGAAGGTGAGCTGTGCCTGGACTGCTGCTGCAGCGACCTGGGCAGGAGGAGTGTGCAAGTGCCCGGCCCACGGCCGCCCTCCCAGAGCTTTTCCGGGGTGTGTGAGGGAGGGAGGGGGCCCTCTGGGGAGGCGTCATTTATTTTTCCAAAAGGTTTTTTGGCAGGAAGACTTGCTTCCCCCTTCCCCGGGTTTTACTGGGCTCAGTTGTGACTGATTTTGTTGATTACCTGGGTTGGGCCTTGGTCTTTAAAGTAAAACCATAGGGACAGATACAGCATTTTCAATGTTAAAAGTCTATTGGGTGAAAAAAAAAAGTCTGTGCAGTGCCTACATTTCGGTTTCTGCCCGACCTGAGCTCAGATCAGAGAAGGTGGGCATTTTACATGAGGTCCATGCTTCAGCATAACTCACTGACCCTGAGTGAGGCAGACAGTAACACCGCAGGAGGCTCTGGCTGACCCGAGAGGCGGGGGTGGGGAGGCGCACTCGCCGGGTGCTCCACGACCCCTAGGGAGAAGCCCCCGTGCTCAGTGTTAACGCCAGCGCCGTCTGAGGGCCTCTGGTCCGGCCCGCTGCCTCCTGGCACTCCGCGCCTTCTAGGAGTATGAGATGAATCCTGACTTTAGATGAGTCTAATGAAGACTAGTTTACTAGTAGGGTGGCCCCCGCCTTTCACCAGGTGTTAAGTCCTGGCTTTCAAGGAGCTGCCGGTTTATGCCTGAGAAGCACTTCATGTGAATTCACTTGTTTAATCTTCGCGACAGCCTCTGAGGTTTGTGCTCAGACCTGCTTTCCCTTTGGGTTTATGGAGAAGAATATACTCTAGGAGCTGGAAGCATTTCCACCAAACCGTTCAAACACCTTAGTGTGATTTCAGAGCTAACAGTTTTATGATCTGGGATCTGGCAGAATTTCTAAGACATGAAACAGCTGATGGAAAGAAAGATGTTGGTAGAGTGGACGAAAGGATTTAATTCCTGCGTTTTTGTGTTCACCTTTGTGGAAATAATGCTGTTTATGCCCGCCCTGTGGACCTGCGGGCCAAGGTCAGTTTGCAGGAAGGCGTGGGGAAGTTTGGGGTTCCGAGAAATTTGGAATTCTGGGAAAGGGGATTCCTGTGTACCTGAGGGCCCATCTGATAACTTCCTGTCATCACAGATCTTCCTCTTACAGGCCCAGGGGTCTGCCTTCCTGCTCAGTCATCACAGTGTCTGAGAACAACCTCAAGTTGTTCCGAACTGAGGCTATTTCGGGGCCTGAGTCGTCCTGTTAAACTGGCCTCTTCAGGGTCTGGACGCATGTCCGCTTCTCTGTCCCACGGGCTCCTGCAGCACCCCGTCTCCGCCACGCCGGACACCAGTAAAGGCCAGATGTGTTGTGTGAGCACTGGTGGTTTTATGAACATGACTCTGACTGCTTAACTGAAGTGTGAGCTTGCTGAGGCCAGGGTTAAGCCTGATCGTCTTCAGTACCTTTCACAGCGCTCCTCAAAGGGCTATGCACGTTGGAGAAGCCGTGGTGCAGACTTCAGGGTGCCTGGCGTAGAGGTGCGGGGCTGGGCAGAATTTGGAACGAGCCTGAACAGCTCCCGGGACATTGAGCTTGGGCTGGATTCTCGCTCCTGTGGACCCTGGAGCTGTAGGGCTCTAAGGAGACGGAACGCGCTTCCCCACTTTGCAGAGGAGAAAACCGAGGCCCAGAAGGTTCACCCAAGGGGTTATGAGTGGCTGGGCAGGAACTGGGGCTTCCTCTAATTAGCGGCAGGCACAGGTGGGTTGGGCTTCAGTTCGGTGGATGTGTCTCGGCTTCTAGTGGAAACCAGGCCAAGGACTGACTCAGAAGTGGGGGTGGAGGAAAGTTCCAGGAAGGAGACTGAGCCTAAAGGGGCGCTCAGATGGACAATCTTGGATCCCCAGGTGGTCAGCCAGGGGCGGGCGCCTAGGGGCCTGGTCATGGCTGTGGCAGAGGCAGGAGGAGCAACTTCAGAGACTCTTTCTGCTCCGCGGGGTCTGTGATCACGAAACCTGGTGGCCACGTGCTGCGTGCCAGGCCGCCACCTGGCCTCCACAGTGCCCATGAACCCCGCTTTCCTCCTGGAAGCCGGCCCTCCTGGCACGCAGGGCTGCCGGCAATCTTTCCGCCTTTGCTTCTCTGAAACCATTAGAAGGGCCTCTGGGTTGGGAGTCTGGGTTGCTAAGAACTTTCCTCTGGCCAGACCTTATCACTGGCTTGAGAAGTCTCCAGGCAAAGTTTTCCCTGGAACTCTGGCTTGGAGGGAGGGAGAGTGGGCTGGGGGAAGGAAAAGGGGCTTAGGAGCCACAAACAAAGCCGCCCCTCCGCAGGCCCCGGGAGGACCAGAGCGCGGGGGCTGGCCCGGCCGTGGGAGCTGCGAGCTCTGTGGGCCTTTGCTGCAGAGAAGCAGCGGGAATGACGCAGCTCTCCTGAGCCCGCCCCCATGCCGGGCAGTGCACACCCGTCACCTCAGGTTCCCCCACCCTCTGCTGTCACCCCCACTTTGCAGGTGGGGAAACGGAGCCTCGAGGAGGGTGGCACTCACCCTGGCTCCCATGGTGGGGAAGGGTGAGCTGGGACCTGCGCCTGGTGTGCACGCCTCCGTGGACACACTGGAGCTTAGCAGCCTGCTGGCCTGGCAGAGGATGGCTGGCCATGCTGTGTGGTTGCTTTTTAAAGGACACCCTCGCAGTCACCCTGCCCAGCAGCCGCTGTAGGACTCAGCTCCTCTGGGCCTTTCAGATGCTCTTGAAACGGAAGTTCTCCTGGGAGGATGCTGCCCGGCCCTGCTCTAAGTGCTAAGACTCAGGAGAGGCTCCTGCAGGGGTAAGTGAGGCAGGAGGGAGGCCTGGTTGCCGCGAGCCAGCTCTCCCCAGGAACCGGGGCGGCGGGGTGGCAGCCCTCTTCTGTGCACCCCCCACCCTGGCTGCCCTGCGCCCCCACCGCTGGCCACCGTCTCCACCCCTCACCCTTATGCAAGTAAAATGAGGCCTTAGATTCATTCAGAAAGCATTTGCTGAGCACTTGTGTGCCAGGCCCAAAGGCTGTGGCATGGAGCGTGCAGGGATGAACCCAGGCTGTCCCTTCCCCGAGGAGCCCAGTCTAGAGGAGGAGATGGTGGCTCAGAAGGACACACGGTGCAGGGATGTGGGGAGGGGAGGCTGGGGAGCAGGGGCGAGGAGGGCAGTGATGGAGGAAGAGAGAGCTCAGCTCAGTCGTCAAGGATGGGCAGGCAGAGGCGGATGAAGAGGAGGGAAAGGCATTCCAGGTAGGGGGCGGGCGTGGACAAGGCGTGGAGGGGACGTGGGTCCAGGAGAGACACTGGCTGGATGCTGCTGGGTGGGGACGGTTGGACAGTGAGTGAGGAGCAAAGCAGGGAGCCAGGGCTGCCCAGCTCAGGAGCATGAGCTTCACGCCAGTGGTGCCAGGAGCCCCAGGGGTTTAAGCAGAGAAGTGACAAGATCTGACTTGTCCGTCCCGGCCCACGTTGCTCTTGAGGCAGAGTGGCGGGTGGACAGTCAGAAGCCCCTGTGTCGTGAGGTAGGAGTGTGGTTCCGGCCCCCAGCCCAGGTTTCCTGCCGACCTCGCCCTGTGCCTGGCTGAGCACCGAATGTGCCCTCCCCCCAGGAGATACCACTGGCTGGGACCCCGCGTGGTGCTGGCCTTTCCCACCCGCGAGAAAGGTTGGGCCTGGGGTTGAGAACATGGAAGGAGAGGCAGAGGGCCCGACGTCTCCTTGCAGGAAGACTTGCTTACGGCATGGTGAGAAGGCCGCTGGAATGGGATTCTGGAGACCTCTGCCTGAACTCCAGCTCTGACGCTGAGGCTGTGTGATCTTGGGTTGATCACTTTCTTCCTCTGGTTGGGACTCAGTTTGCCGACTGGCTTAGGGTGATACTACCTGGCTCGAGACGAGTGCAGGAGCGAGCTCACCGATGTGCTTATGTGCAGAGCTTATGTCCTGCTGCTGCCCAGCCTCCCTCCCTCGGCTTTTCCAGATGCCACAGCCAGAGTGTCCTTCCGAGCTGTGTCCTCCAGCACACAGACGCACACACATGCACAGGCACACAAAAACACACACATACACATGCACACACGCACGCACACACACGCTCATTCCAGACTGCCCAGGGTTGTGAAAAGTTGATGAAACTTGGAGGTTGAGGACCAGAGTTCAAGTCCCAGCTGTGCCAGCAGCATGCCCTGTGCCTCTGAGCAAGTCAGTCTGCCTGTCTGACCCTTTGTGCGAACCCCGTCCCTCTTGGTGTAAACGTCAGCCCTTCACACACAAGAAGGGAATCTGATGAGTCAGCATCTTCTGCGTCTCTAGTGTGCCCTCCCCTCTGCTGGCTCTTCCTCTTCAGCCAGAGAGCCTTTGATGAAAATTCTGTCTGGTCTTCAGTGGTGACCTGGGCTGGGGGTAGGGGTGTGGTATTAACTGGGCTAGGGCTCGAGAGAACCTTCTGGAATGGCGGTGGTGAGGTGAATGTGCACGTGTGTAAACAATTTCAAGCTGAACACTTAAGCTCTGTGTGCTTTAGGCATGTTGGATATATGGTATATTTTAATATATGAATATTACATACTAATGTTTTATTTTATTATATAAAATACTTGTATTTATTCATTAATAGTAAAATGTTAATTTTTTTATGGATAAAAGGTCCATCTCAGCTTTCTGGTTCAAGCTCCATCTCTCTCCATCCATTGACACCTTCACTCGCGCTCCAGGGGTCTGTCTGTGCCCCAGGCAGGCAGCCCAGGCTTGCAGAGGAGAAGGAGACGCGGATGCGGGCGCCGTCCCGGGAGCTCAGAGGTGCGGGACCTCCCGGAGCTCCTCGCTGCCGTCGGTGGTGTTCCTCAGTGCTGCTGCAGGCCACCGGGGGAGGCTTGTGTGCTTGTCCCCAGGTCAGCGCCACGGGCGTGTGACCTGCGCGACGCTTGGTTTAATGTTCTGCTGATACTGTCTTGGGATTCTTCCTAATTCTTGATCAAGGGGCCCCGCGAGTTATGTAGTTGGTCCTCCCTGCCCTCCTCCGCCGGAACAACAGAATCAGACCCTCTGGGAGGTGGGGCCCAGGTGTCAAGATTTCTTCAAAGCGGAGCTTCTTTCTGGAGCAGCCATGTCCAGATGCAGCCCTCATCCTCAGACGCTTGGCGGACGCAGAAGCTGGAGCCTGGCTCTCTAGGTGCTCGTAACCGAGTCGGAGTGATGAGCCCTCACACACGGGAGGGTCACAGAAGCGGTCCCCGCGGAGGGAGCTCAGGGGAGAGGCAGGTCACTGTGTGGTGGGGTGGTCCAGGAAGGCTTCGTGGAGGAGGTGGTGCGAGCACCAGCATGAAAGGAGTGAGAGACAGAGGAGAGAAGGCGAGAGCAGAAGAGCGCTTAGGAAAGGGGAGGGCTCACGGGGTGGGGGCAGAGCGTGGCTTGGGCAGAGCGCGCTGTGGTTGGAGGCTGGGGTGGGGTGAGTCTGGCAAGCACAGGAAGTGACAGTCTGAGAAGTCAGATCCTGTCGGCAATGGGGAGCCGCCGGACGTTCGGGGCCCAAGAATAACGTGTTCCGTGAACATCTGAATGAATAAACAAGAGGGTTGTCTGGGGGAGGCTGAGAGGGCTGGCCTGCTCCGATGCTAAGGTCTCCAGCCGGAACTGTGGTCCACCTACTCTGGAAGGCTCTGCTCTCTCCCCCGCAGGCGGTGGAGCCCCGTGAGGACCCCCGTGTCCCCGCAGCGTGGTCTTGGGCAGCAGCGATTGAAGTGTCCCCAAGAACAACAGACTCTGAGCAGACCGAGTTCTCCCATTTCTAGGAATGGAGAGCAGTGGGGGAGGGGAGCGCTTCTGTGAAAACGGGGGTCTTCTCCGGCTCCCACCAGGTTCCCCAGCCCCGTGAGGAGCCCCGGTAGGAAGGTGGCTCTCCCTGCCACCCTGTATTTCCCACAGCCTGGTGGACACCGCAGTGCCTGGCGATGGGGTGGAGGTCCTGCCTGGGATAGAGGAGCCCCCATTTCTGAGTAGCCAGTAGACCAAACACAGATCTGTTTGTTTCTTAGTCTCCTGAAGTATTTATGCAGGAAGACGAGAAAAGGGCTCTGTTTATTGAATGCATCCTCCAGGGAAGAAGCCACAAGGAATGAGCTGCTTCCCGAGTCTGGGAGTCAGTGAGCAGACATGGAATTTCTTTGGGTTTGAAGCCAGACAGAGCCTGCGTACTTGCAGAAGAAACGGGGGTAGGATTTCTGGAGGGGACAAAGCCCTCTCACCTCCTGCCTTTCAGCACATGCTTTCCTGGTGTCTCCAAACAGGAACTGGAGTCTCAGCTTAGCTTCTGTTCTGGGCTTTGCCTCTAACAAGCTGTGTGACCCTGGGCATGTTGCTTAACCTCTCTGGGGTGCCAGTCCAGTTCTGTTTGCCCCTTGATAGTGTTGGAGACTCAGGTGAGCTGCGGAGTGAGTCTGCGCCGAGGCAGTGAAGGGGTGAGAAGGGGTGTGAGGAGCACTGTGCCGTGCGGGGGTCCCAGCTGTGCAGGTTCAAGGCCAGAGCACTGACTGGGGGCAGGCCTGAGCGACCAGTGCGGCCCACAGCCTCAGCTGTGGCCTGAGGGGTCAGGCCCGAGGGAGTGCTCCCAGAGCCCAGGCCCACCCTGCGGCACCTTCCCTCCTTCCTCCATCAGCTGAGCCCTGCTGTCCCATGTCCCTGAGAATGCTGGCAGGATTTCCTCCCAGGAAAGGGACATGGGTGTCCGGTTTACATCCCCTGGGAGCTGCAGGCAGCACTTCCCCTGACCGTGGGACCGGCCTCGTCTTCAGATGTGGGAGTCTGTGGCTCCACGCCCGGGCCTTGTGGCCGGCCTCAGGTCATCTGCTGTCCACACTCAGGGAACAGGGCCTTCTCCCGGGGCTGGGCTTCTGTTCTCAGCTCCAGCGCTGGCGTGCCGGTCTGTCTCCCACGGTGAGCCTTGTAAGAGGTAATAGTAACAGTTCTTCACATTAGAACAATCTGAATCTTAATTCAAACTACCATCTACTGAGCACCTGCGCCATGCCAGGCACTGCGCAGGCTCGGGGGACACACAGAGGGGACTGGTGCCCCTGACCTTTAAGGAAGTTGTGTCCTACCTTGGGGGGCGGACACAGATACTGATGGAGTGTTTGGAGCAGCGCTGAACGCAGGTCCTGAGGGCCACAGAGCACTGGGAGACTGGACACGGTCTCCGAGTGGAGGTGGTGTTTGAGTGTGACTTTGAAGGATAGGTGGGATTTGTGGTGGGGTAGAGGAGAGGGGCTCAGCATGAGTAAGGGCAAGGGTGGGGCTGCTCCTGGGATGTTCTGGAGCTTCCAGGGTGTCCAGGGAGGTCTGAGCTTGGAGGGTCAGGAGCTGGGAGGGTGAGGAGGGGCCCTGCGGAGTAGCAGGGGGCGGAGCAGACGGAGGCCAGGGTGATGTGTGCGTGAGTTGTGCATGGAAAAGGGACATGATCAAGCCGTCAGGTTCCAGGACAGCAGACACACAGCACATCCTGTGCTGGCCACCCTTCTAGACGATGGGGCGCATCCGCATCAGTGAGCGAAACAGAGAAAGTGCCTGCCTCAGGGGACTGGCCCTGGGCGGGAGACGGGCGGACACAAGCGGTAGTATCTGGAAGTCAGGTGGTGGGGCTGAAGAAGGCATGGGGCTGGGGGCAGAGCGACGGGGGTGGGGGAAGGGCTGCTTTAGACAGAGCAGCTCTGAAGCCGGGACACTGGGGCCCAGAGCAGAATGAGGGGAGGGATGGAGCCAGTGGATCTGGGAAGATCTTTCTGGCTGAGAGAGCAGAGAGCTCCCAGGCTCTGAGGAGGAGGAGCCTGCCTCCCATTCAAGGCACAGCCAAGAGGCCCTTGTCTGGGGGAACATGAGGGGAGAGGTCACAAAGGAGGGTGAAGCTGGCTCTGGATCCACTGAGTTCTCCTGCCTCCCACAGGCTGGCACGGGCTTCCTGCACATTAATGTTTGTTGACCACTCAGGAGAAGACAGGTGGGAGAGGGAAAGGCTAGAGGCCGGGAGCTGATGCAGGGCTGAACCAGGTCAGACGGTGGTCATGGGAAGAGGAATCTCCAGGCCTTGGGTGACTGGATAGGAGCAGAGGAAGACACGAGAAGAGCAAGATCATGACTCCACGGGCATCACTGCCCAGGCTTCCCACGCCCCCCCCCCGCCCCCGCAGGTCACCTGAGCCCGCCCAGCCCTGCCCTGGGGCCTGTGGAGCAAAGCTAGGGCCTCCCATCCCACCTGCCTCTCCAGGGTGCGCCAAACTGGGCCGCAGCCTCCTGGGGGGCTGCCCTCCCCTGCCAGCCTCTCCTCGCCTCCAACCTCATTAGTATTTTGAGGAGAAGCGTATTTATTTTTTCCTGCAGGGAATTGGTGCCCTGCTCACTTCAAATTGAGTCAGACCAAAGAGCAATTAAAAGGCACAGGCTTCTCGGGTCCAGGAGGAACCAGGGAGGGAAGTGGTGTGGCCCCTCTGCCGGCTGCCAGGCATATGTGCCCTGGGCTGGCCGGGGTCGGGCGGCGAGGAGGGAGATGGTGTGAGATTCGAGTTCACCAGGAACAAAATGCTAATGATGAATGTTTATGTAGTGTGGACCGTGTTCCAGGGACGGTGCTGGCTGTTTTACAGGCCTCTTGAATCATCCTTTCAACAGCCCGTAAGGCACAGGGATTGGGGGTGGGGAGGGTGCAACTGTTACATCCATTTTGTGGATGAGGAAACTGAGGCTCAGAGGGATTAAGTAACATGCCTAAGGTCACACAACTGTGTGACTTTTTTTAAATACATAAAACGTTATTTATACCTGTTTTCATTTTTTACATTAAAATGTAAACTGAAGTGGAGCCAGAATTCTGTCTCATCCTTGGTGCAACCTGGAGCCAGTGCCTTGACTGCCTGGCTCTTTATCCCTCAAAAGCATTGCATTTAACCAATGGCTTCTCCCAATTTTGTTTCTCTCCCTTTAAAAGAAGAAGAAGAAGAAGGAGAAAAAGACCAAACAAAAAGCCCTTTCGTTGCTATGGAACAGAGGCTTCCAGAGAGTTACCGAGGTGAACCGGGGCAGAGAAGGGGCTCTGGCTCCGGCCCTGCCCCTCTCCGGGGGTCTGCATAGTTAGACCCATTGCTCTTGGTGGGCCCCAGGGCTGCAGACCTGTTGGGGGCCGTTGTGGTGGTTTGGGCCAGAGGCCTGAGCCGGCTGAGTGGAAGCCGTGAGGCTGGAGAGGACACACGGCTCAGGGGATGTTCTGGAGACTGACGAGCCCAGAGAGGCAACCGAGGGGTGGAGGAGGTCAGCGGGGGTCCGAGGGCTCCCACGCCCCAGACCCAGCCCCTCAGCCAGACCATCGCCCTTGTTCGGCAGACTTGGCCCTGAGAGCATGTTCAGCTTCAGAAAATCGGACCCCGCAGAGGCTGAAGCTCAGGGCCTCGGGTTCTGCAGGCAGACTGGCAGAAGAGGGGCGGCAGCTGTCCGGAATCGGGCATCTTGGGCCCAGGGCCAGAGCTGGGCTCCTGACCCGAGAGAGGCCAGGGTGGGGTGGGGGGAGGGGCGAGGGAGAACGAACAGGAGGCTTGGCCGTCCCTGCCCCTGTCACGCAGGGGCAGTGACTTTTGCTAATAGCAGTCTCCTGGAGGAAAATTGACTCAAAGGTGGTAACCCAGTGTTCTTGGGACAGTAGGGCGGCTTTGTGAAAGAGCCTGCGCCTTGGAGAAGCCAGGCGAGCGGCACGTCCCTGGCGGGAGTTTCTCCCTGGGGCCGGCTCCTCCCGCAGCCGTCTCCTCTCCCAGCTCCTCCTCCCTGCTTGAGACCTGCGGCAAACCTTCCCTCTGCCCCTCCCTGCCCCTCTCTCTCCGGGCTCAGGGCTGGTCTGTGTTGAGCACCGGGAGGTTTGTGCAGGAAGGGAGCTGCCATTCTGACTGGAACTTTTCCTGTGGCCTGGAAGACGCAGCCTGAGGGAAGCTGGCGGGGTCGGGGGCAGGGGTCACTTGCTGTGAGCTCCTGAGCTCAGGCCCACGCTGGGCCTGGGGCTGCCCTGGATCGGGGGGGGGGGGGGCGGGGGAGGCTGTACCTCTGGACTCCATTGCCCACCTGGGCAGCAGTGTTCCTTGGCTTTCTTCTGCCTAGCCCACTGAGCTGAGCATTCGACGCCTTCCCTCTAGGGCCACCGTTTACCTCCTTGGCCCCTGCCCAGACCCTGCCCTCCAGCTACACTGGGCTGCTCGCTGCCCCCAAACTCAATTTGTACTTTTCTGCTCCTTCTCTATTCAAAAGATCTCCTGATCTCTGCTTTCAAGGCCCAGCCAAAAATGCCACCTCCTCCAGGAAGCCTTCTCTGACCTCTCCTCACTCCAGACTTCATCCTTCTCATGTCACTGCCATGTGAGATGGTTCTAGCTGATCGCGCACTGTCTCCCCTGCCAGAGGGCAAGCCCCACACCCTGAGCAGGAGGGAGCAGCCGATGCTGCAGATCCTACGATGCGTTTCTCACACAGACCCTAAGTATGTCCAAGTAGATTTTTGAATTGACATATTTGCATTTTTGCGTGACTAGGAGAATCTGTTCTGTGTGTGCAGCACAGGTTCCACCATGTGAGGTGCATTTTTTGGCAAATTTATCAGAGGATGCAGAGTGAAGCCTCCCAACCCTGTCCCCAGAAGGGCGTGGGACAGATGTGGAGAGCTGACTTTTCCTTCCTCCCACCCCCAGCGCTACTCAGACAGGCTGTGCTGCCCCTGCAGAATTCTAAAGGCAGGATTGCTCCCCAGTGCTCCCCAGACCTCCCGCCCGGAGGGGCACGGCCTGGTGGCCTTGTGACAGCAGTGTGCCCTCCTGGGGCTCTGCCGTCCCCTGGGAGGCTGCCATGCGGTTTCCGGACATCCGGGTCTCATCATGCCCCAACTTGAAAATTCATCTTGTCTAATTGTGCTCCAGGCCTGAGTGAGTTCAGTAGCTGTTAACCGGGCCCTGGGGGCTGGGCGTCTCCCCGGCAACAGAGGATGCTCCTGATGAGCTGCATCCTTGGAGACTGGCCCAGGTTCCCTCCTCCCCCGTATGGACTGCTAATCCTGCTGCTGCCCCTCAGGAGGGCCTGGGGCCGGGGAGCGGGCGTGGAACCGCCTGGGCCCTGGGGTGTGGTCCGCAGTTCCTCCCAATGTTGCAGGGACGAAAGGTGCCCACAGATGACTCCACAGCCCTGTTGCCGGCCAGGGAGTTTCCCTTCCTCCCCAAACAAACACCCCTTCATCTAAAATACACATGGGCACACAAGCACACACACCATTCCAGTGGCTTAAGTGCTATTTGTTTTACAAATATTTCTAAACTGTGGAAGTTGCTCTTCCCCTTGGAGTCCTGGCTCAAATGCCACCTCCTCCAGGAGGCCTTCCTGGAATGGCTGTCTCTCTCCCAGCTGTTTTGCCACCGTGCTTGGTTTGTGCTTCCGGGATGTTTTTCAGCACAGGTGTGACTTAGCCAAGTACGCACCAGGTTTGCTTCATACCAAGTGACAAGCGCCTCCAAGAGGGCGAAACCCCCACCTTCCCCTTTGGAGTCCCAGACCTGGGCCCCCACAGGCCTCAGTCAGAAGGAGAAGAGGGTCTCTGCTAGCAGCCCTGGTCCCACTCCAGGGTCTCGGCCTGCGAGCTTCTGTGTTGATGTGGCTCCCAGGACCTTCAGAGACCCTCCTGCCTCCCGTGACCCTGGGCCAGGCTCTTTGCCTTCCCCACCCGAGGAGGACGGGGAGCCCTGAGAACTGGGCCTTGGGGGAGGAGTAGAGACAAGGAGACTCGAGGAAGTGAAAATAGTAAGCGGGCAGCCCTGGCCCAGCCCCCAGCCTCCTGGCTGCCGGTGCCCCAGGCCCCTGGCCCTGCAGTCCCTGGGCCGTCACCCGTGGGAGGAGGGCTGGAAGGGATAGGCGCAAACCCAGCGATGTCTCCACGTCCACTGCACGTCCTTCTCAGCTCTCCTGCTGAGTCTCAGTCTCCAGAACTGACCTGGAGAGAGAGGAATGGGGAGGGAGGAGGCAGCCTGTCTGACTTTTAATGAAGAGGGGCAGGACACTTGCCAACCAGCCTGGAAGGCGGTGGCCCTCAGTGACGTGTGTGGGTCTCCATCAAGGAGGGTGGGGCACTGTGCAGGTGTGTGGGTGTGTGAGCAGCCGACAGTCGGAAGTCGAGGTCTGATGATCTGCCCAGGAAGCTGAGTTTCCTCCTTGCTCCTTGGTGTCTACTCCCCGGAGTGCAGCAGACATTTCGTCACCTGCCGGGTGCCTGGCCTCCCGGGCCGGGCAGAGGAACCCGGCCTCCTGGGCCGGGCAGAGGATGGGCACTGAGGTGCTGAGGGGCTCGCCCCTCACAGGGCCCTCACTCAGCCAGCGTCCCCTGAGCGCTGCTGGTGCCACCTTTGGTAGTACCGAGGACGGAGGGGTGACCGCGGCGGACAGAGATCCAGGCCTGCGCGGAGCTTGCAGTCAGGGGTGATGTGGGGTGGGGAGCGCGGGGTCTGACCAGACAGCTGTCACCCGACGAGGGTAGCACGAGGGCTGGGGGGCGCCCAGAGGAGGAGCAGCTAACACAGCCCAGGAGAGACCCCCAGAGGGAGGGGGAGCATTTGGCCAAGTGAACGGGTGGGGAGAGTGACTAAGGTACAGGAAACAGCGGCGTGTGCAAAGGCCCCAGAGAGAGAAGCAGATGCTTTGAGGAACAGAGGGGACTTGAGCGCAGCAGGGGCCCAGGCCAGGGGGGGCCGTTGTAATCCACCTTGTGAGGACCGTGGCTCGATTCTGAGGGCAGGGGAGGGAACCGTGCACTGGCTCTACGCAGGGGAATGACACTGGATTTAGGCTTAGAAAAGGCCACTCTGGCAAGTATTTTTCTGTGGTTGGGAATTTAAAGTGTTCTCAGTTTTTCCATTAAGGTCACTCTCTGCTGTCTAAGGGGGCAGGGAAGGGGACAGGGAAGAGGGCGGGGAAGGGGAAGGAGGGCATTGGAGTGATCGGGATATTGGCCCAGCTTAGGGTCCGACCCCAGGTGCGCGCGCACACACACCCATCCACACACACACCCCCCCCATACACACACACACACACACACACACACTGTACCTAGATGCCTTAATTCACTTTGCTATGGGAATTTCAGGCCACTAAGAGAAAGATCAGCAAGAAGTGCTCCCCTGCCCCGGTAACGTGTGCCTTCAACCCCCGTGCCTCTCACGACCCAAGCTGACCAGGGTGCAGCCGTCATGTCCTGGCTCCTGGGCTCTGACTGCGCTGGTTGGTGGGGCCCCACGGATTTGCCTCCTGAGGCCTCCCCCCTTTTGCCAGTTCTCTGGGGTAAGGGTGGCGGGTGTGGGTTTCACAGCTCTGTTGCAGGGAAGGGAGGTTCTGTGAGAGAAGCAGCGCCCACCTTCCTCCTCTCCGAGAACACCGAGAGGCAGGTTCTTTCTGTGGTTTAGCAGAAGCATTTCATGGAAGCAGACCTGTTTCCTGGGCAGAGAAGGACTGTTTGTACGAGCCTCGCAGGCGGACACTTTTTCCCTGGTTGAGGCAAGTGTGATTTCACTTTCTGGGACAGGACACACAGCTCTGGCAGCCCCTTGCTTAGCAACGGCTGCCCATTGGAGTCACAGCATCTCTGCCCCGAGCAGGAAGGTGTTCAGGGCCCCTGGCCAGGCCGCGTTGGGGACCGGAGGTGGGCGATGCCAGGCAGTCTGGTTAGGAGTTCAGGGGAGAGACGAGGGGCAGGGTGGCCACGTTAGGGTCAGGACTGTCAGCGCGTCTTGTGCACCATTGGGTCCCGGGGCCAACACGGGGCCTGGCTCCTGGTAGGTGATCTTTAAACTGCTGTTGGAAGAGCTGAGTGAATGAATGGTGGGAAGCCATGCACGGATGAGTGAGAGCTGGCCTGTGGCCTCCAAGTGGTCGTAATGTAGTCAGAGAAACTGGCTTGTCGGTAATGCTAACGTGAGGCGTGGTGACAGGAGAGCCTCACGGAGGATGAGCTGCGGGGACTGCGCAGGGTCATCGGCAGAAGTCGGGGTCTGCGTTTCTCAGGGCAGAGTTAGGTCTTATGAACCGATCATGACCCCCCCATTCACGGAGCCCCCCATTCGTGGAGACGGGGCCTTGAAGGAGGTAATTAAGGTTAAACCGGGTCACAAGGGTGGCACCCTAATCCTGCAGGACTCATGTCCTAATGAGAAGAGGAGGAGACACCAGGAGTGCGCGGCCGTCTGCAGGCCAGAAAGCGCGCTCTCGCCGGAAGCCAGCCCTGCTGGCACCTTGGGCGGGGTGTCCAGCCTCCAGGACCAGGAGGTTGTTGAAGCCACCGGTCTGCGGCCTTCTGTACTGCAGCCCCCACATGCAGGGACGCTGTGTCTGAGCTGGGAGGGCAGGGCAGGGGAACAGAGGAGGGCAGTGCATCGCAGAATTCAGAAGGGCCGCTGGTGTCCGACCACACTCACCTGGAGGTGCAGAGGAAGAGCCCGGGCTGTGGAGTCAGACTGCCAGGGTCCGAATCCTGCCCTTTGCACCCTCAGGCTGCGAGTCCTGGACACGCTGGAGCCCCTCAGTTTCTTAGCTGTGAGTGGGGATGGTAATAGTAGTTACTGTTGGACCTCCTTGCTGCACAAGTAGCAACGTGAGCGTGGTGTTTATGTTACTCCTGTAAAGCGCGCAGCCCTGAGCCTGGCACGCGGTAAATCCTCAGCAAACGTGAGCCACCCCTCTTCACGTCACCGGGTGTGCTGGTCGGTGTTGCCGTCCTGGGGGCTCGCTTCTCGCGGCACGTGTCCAGGGGCCCCAGCCACGGTTCAGAACATTCTGGGACTTCCTTGAGAACAGCTTTCGGTACCAGCTTTTGAAGTGTGACTCTTCGTAGCCGGCCTCCTCCCCACCCCAAGCCATCATCCCCACCTTGGAAGAAGTAAGCTTGTGTCTGAATGACCCAGGGTGAGACCAAGGAGAGGAGCCCTACTACTGACGGGCGGAGGTCCCCAGCCAGTCCTCAGTGGGCTTTCACACCAGTTTAAAAAGTGGTTTGTTTGTTTGTTTAAACAAGAGGTGACTTGACCTTAACAGTGTGTCAAGAATACATAAATGTCCTTCCCAGGGGGCTACTCCAGAAAGTCCAGGATCCCCTATCTGGAAAGCTGTGATTTAAAACCACCACCTCGCCTCTGCTCCGACTCTCAGAAGTCACGTCTTCTGAGAACCTGAGATGAGATCATAGGTGCTTCTGTGTATTGGGTCCGACACTTCCGTGTTTGCCTTCCTGTATTGTGTGCTTATTGTTGATAATTAGGAGAAAATTAAGCAAACTTAAGACGTCTCTAAAAGAAGAAACCGCAGTCTCCCAGCTCCCACGGCTGTCCTAGGTCCACGGTGGATGTTCCGCGTGTATAAGCTGTTATCGAAGACGCACAAACTGAAGTGGTGTCACCCTTTTGGAGAGCAGCTCGGCCACGCGCATCACAAGCCATAAAATGTCCATATCCTGTGACTTAGTCATCCCACTTCTGGGAATCTGTCCAAGGGAAACAATCCAAAGGTGGGGAAGGGCTCTGTGCACCAAAGATGCTCATCACGGCATTATTTATAACTAAAACTTGGAAGCAAAATAAAGGCTTTACCGTACGAGGCTGGCTAAGCGAATTAAGCAGCATGTATTCGATGGCGCATTCTGCAGCCATTAAAAAGTATACTACCAAACGCTGTGCACGTGGGAAGCTGTTCCTGCGAAGTGGCAGGGCCGGATACAAAGTTTTATGCACATCATGATTATAACTGTGTAAAAGTTCTTTGGAAAATGCAGACACGCTGAGATTGAAAAGTGAAGGGAGGATAGAGAAGACCTCTATGTGGGCTGGGGAGAAAGAAAGGGGGACCCACAGGTGGCTCTCGGGTTTGCGGGGTGAACGTCCCATTTACTGGGAGTAGCGGCGGCCAAGGAAGAGCAGGCTGGGGTCTGCAGAGCAGAGAGGAGATCAGTAGTTAGTTCCCGATGTGTTTGGTGCGAGACGTCTGCGAGAACCCAGAGCGATGGGTCTGAAGCTCAGCAAAGAGGCCCAGACCTCAGGTGGAAATTTCGGAGCCATCAGCTGATAGATGGTGTCTATTCGCTGAGTGTGGATGACACCAGGCAGGGAAGAGGAGAGGCTGTGGGCCTTCTGAGAAAAGGGCCATCAAGGCAGGTTCCCCCTCCCCCATGCTCCGGTTCCCTGGAAGACCGCTGCCTTGGGGACAACTCCCCTGGCCAGGCCAATCCAAATAGGCTCACCTGCTGGCTGGCAGGGAGCCCAGCTCTCGCTCCCGTGTGTGTGTGTGTGTGTGTGTGTGTGTGTGTGTGTGTGTGAGGTGGGGTGCACTGGGGGTGCAGCTCTGTTTTCCAAGGCCTCGGCTCCTTATGCACTGCAGGGATGTGTTGGAAGATGATGTGAGAACCGAGGGTCAGGGAGCACTCGCGTTTCTCCCCAGCTCCTCCCCTCCTAGGGAGGGGCTACCCCCAGGACCTGGGTTCTTGAGTCCTGAATGGTTGGAGCCTCAAGGCTTTGTTTTCTGCCCTCCAGACTCCTAACTGCCTTTTCTCAGGCTTCCCACCAGCATGGGGCTCAAGGAGGGGCCTGGAGTTCTTCATCATCGGCACCATCATCGTCATCACCCGCCTCCACTCTTCCAGCCTCCATCCATCCATTCAGCAAGTATCGCAACAAGAGTCACTGAAATCCAGCGAGTATGTGCCAGGCACAGAGAGAACGCAGGCTCAGACCCTGCCCTCCGGGGGCAGCAGGAAGGGAGCTGACTCGCGATGCTCGGGGGACATTCCGAGGGCCCAAGGGTGAGGGCACAGCGCGCTGGGGAAGCCAGGAAGGGCTCCTGGAGAAGCAGCATTTGAACTGGGCCTTGGGGACAGCTGAGATTTGGCCTTGGCGGTTGGAGCAAGGATTGGTAATAGGAACATGAGTGTGGGGCCTTGTCGGGACTGGGGAGCAGCTGCCCTGCAGGAGAACCTGTCCTCCCCGCCCCTCCCTGTCTTGAGCCCTTCCCGCAGAGGGGAAGGAGGAGCTGGCGGACGGGGTCACAGCGGGCTGCTGGGAGTGTTCTTTCTCCCCCGGGGTCCGTATGTAAGAAGAGGGCCCTGGCTGTGAGCTCGGGGACTGGCGGTCAGTTTGTGGTCCACACGAAGCTTCGAGGCACGAGATGACGAGAGACTGAACCAGAGTAGGGTCAGCAGAGAGAAGAAGGGGTGTCTCTGGACCCCCGGCCAGGCCTCGTCTCTGTGTAGTGGCACAGGAAATGCTGAGGTGTCTCTGACCTTGGGGAGCAGAGAAGTTTTTCGGGGGGCCCCCTTTGCTGCTGGCCTCCTGGCTCCTTCCCGTGCCAGGCCTGTCCTCCGGGCCCTGCGCCCCCTCACTGTTGGTCTTTCCCCAGAGCCTCCTGTGTGACTTAACCGAAGGCATAAAGGCTGCTGGTGGAAGGCTGCTGCTCGGGGTGAGCTGAGGACATGCGGTCAGAGAGCCACATTTCCCCGCACGCCTGTGGGTGGGCCTTCAGGGCCTCGTCATGAGCAGTGATGGCAGACGGGATGGAATGGGGTGGGGGGTGCGAAGAGGTGCCATTCAGTCCACTGGCTGGACCTGGAATCCGCATGAATCATCCAGATCGGCCGGCCAGCCCGTCCCCGGGGGGCCCCATAGCTGTGTCGCCAGCCTCTCCCCTCCACCCACTGAGCTTTCTTGCTGGAAACCTGGCCAGAGACTCAGGCACAGAGAAGAAATGCTGTGGCGCTGATTCTGCTTGTCATTCAGGCTTAACTAGGTGGCTGTGTATTGAGCACCGCTTGCGGGGGAGGCGCTGAAGGTCCGTCGGAAATGGGCCCTGTCCCCGGGGATTTGCAGTCCCGTGGGCCTGGCACCAGCAGCCCCCTTAAATGCGGGTGGAGGCGGCCTGGAGGGGAGCTAGGGCTCTGCGGGATGGCGTGGGGTCTCCGGTGCCACCAGCAATTTAGAAAGCAGTGGTGAGCCACTCCCTGCCCCGAAGCTCTGAGTCCCCCCTCAGGAGGATGTGGCTGGGGCTGGCGTAGGTCCAGGCTCACCCCTTCACTGCCGACCCTGAGCTCCACATCCAGGACCCCTGCTGCCTGGCCCCACCCGTCTTCCGCTCTGATCTCCAGGCTCCCTTGTTCCAGCAGCAGCAGGCCCCTTGCCCTTCCCCCGTGGCCCACGCCGTCTGCCCCCCTCCATTCCTGCCTCGTGCTGTTTCCTCTCCCGAAAGGCCGGTGCTGCCTCTCCGTCCCCAGGTCTTGGTTCTGCAGGCCTGGAATCTGAGTCGACTTCAGGCAGACTCCACGCCGGCTTTTCCTCGGCTCCTTCGTCTCTCCGTTGGTCAGTCGGGGATTGTTCTGCCTCCTGCTCCGCGGCTGTTGCTCCTCTGACTCAGACACTCAATGGACTGCGAGTTACGGCAGGAAGCTGGAGCCAAACTCGGGTCAGGCTCTCAGCTCAACCACTAACCGTCCATGACCTTGGGTAGACGACCTGACACGTCTGAGCCTCAGTTCTAGTGTCTGTAGGATGGAGAAAACACCACCTGCCGATGGGGTGGCTGGTGCCTGGTGAGCGCCAGGTGCTCCGCAAGTGTGGTTCCTCCTCCCGTTCAGCCTCGCGGCCCCTGTGGTCCTAGCGCTGTACTTGGGCAGGTGATATGCTCAGTACCTGTTTGATGAACAGAATGAGTGACTTGAGCACAGAAATAAACCCGAGCATATACGTTAACGAATTTCCTACAAGGACGCCGAGAGAACACAGTGGGGAAAGGGTGGTCTCTTCAATAAATGGTGTTGGGGAAACCGGATATCCGCACGCGGAAGAAGGAAGTTGGAAACTTACCTTACAGCACACACAGAAATCAACTCAAAATTGATGGAAGACTTATGCGTAAGACCTGAACCCTAAGTCTCCTAGAAGAAAACAGGGGAAAAGCTCCTCCACATTGGCCTTGGCAATGGTTGTTTGGATGTGACACCAAAAGCTCAGGCGACAAAAGCAAAAATAAATAAGTGGGCCACGTCAAACTGAAAGTTCCGCACGGCAGAGGAAGCCGTCAACAGAAAGAAAAGGCGACCTATGCGTTGGGAGAGCGTATGTTCGAACCATATATCCAATAAGGACTTGATACCCAAAATATGAAAGAAACTCATACAGCCCAGTAATAAAAACCATACAGTAACAAAAAACAACCCGATTAAGAAGTGGGCAAAGGGTCTGACCAGACATTGTTCCTAATGGCCAACAGGTGCATGAAAAGGTGTGTCCGCTTTGCTCACCGTTCACTGGGGTGGGCTCCCAGTAATAGGTGAAATTAATAGAAGTCTTAAAGGCCCTTGATGCAGACACGTGTGCACGCTGACAAGGACCAGAAGTGCCCGCGGGGGAGCCAGTGCTCGGGCCACCGGGGGTGCGAGGCTCTGCGCGGAGGCTTGAGTGCAGATTTGGAGTTGCAAGCCCTTCGCCGGATTCTTAATAGACGACGAAGCGCAGTTCCATAGGTTTTTTTTAATTGAAGTATACTTGATTCACAATAAAATAGATAAACAACAGAGTCCTAGATTTTTATTTTAATGCACAACCGAAGGCTGCTTACGAACATCCCGCTGTATTAAACAAGGATTGTCAACCCGTATTTGGTATTTGCTAACCCAAATTAATACATCCCTAGAAGTTTATCGAGGCCTTAACATTTATGAAGATGGCTGATGGCTTTGCGGTTTGGGCAAAGCGCCTACTGTGTGCACGTGTGTAAGTAGCTGGAAATCCCCAAATTCTCAGTAAACACGCTTTGCCCTCAGGGTCCTCCCGAGCCGGCTCCAGTGTCCAGCTGCTGCTGTTCCTCCTTGTTGGTTGTAAGTTGCTGTGCGTTTAGCTCCGTCATCACTGATTGAGTTTGCTGTGGATTGTTTAGTGACGCACCAGCGAGTAGTCCTTATCTGCATATTTGAAACCTGTAATTTTTCATTAACCGTTGCATCTTAAAGTGTCATCTGTGGACCTCCTGTGTTGGAATCTTTTAGGTGCTTGTTAAAATGCAGGTTTCTGGGCTCTTCTCCAGAGTGGGCCCCAGAATAGGCATCTCTGAACGTGTCTTTAACGTGTTTGCGTGGTGGTTCAAGAAGGAACCTTCCAGAACCTTACTGCTGAGACACCAGCACCTGCAATTCCCCAGTTCTGCTTATACAGAGACGCTGCACGTGGGTTTACTCTACTTAGGTATCTTGCAAGACGAAGTGTTGCTTTGTCACATAAAACTGTGCACGGGCTCTTCCAGGACGCACGTGGTAGGTGCTTCGCTGTGCCTCTGGTTCTCCGTTATCCCCGCGTTGTTTCCCCCTGACGCGTGGGCATGGGGAGGGAGGGGCCTCCAGGGCAGCCGAGATCAAGGAGCCCCCGACCCCAAGGAACAAACTAGGCCCTGTTGCCGGAGAAACTCTTTTAAAGAAGGAATGTGGGGACCGAGACAAGGCGGGGCCCTGGGTGACCCTCCACGGACCACGGGGAGCAGCAGCTAAGCCCAGGAGTCCAGGATGTGGCTGGAGGCAGCACTGGAAAGTGGCGGGAGGATGTCAGGACCCCGCCCCAACCCCGGCCTCAGCCTGGAGGACAGCTTCTTCCCCAGCCCTGCCCCACGCTGGGGGAGGGGCGGTCCCAGGGCCCCGGGGGCCCTGTACCCGCCGAGCTCAGCTCTGACTGGAGCGCACTGTGCCCAGGCTGAGCCCTCCCAGTGATGGGCCTGTTGTCCAGGACGGGCCCGCGGCTGGCCCAGGCCTGTGCCCATGTATTGTGCGCATCAGCAGCTCAGACAAAGCTGCTGTGTGTGGGAGCCGGCGGCGGCGGCGGGGGCCTGGGCCCCCGCAGAGCCCTGTTTACCAGGCACTGGATGCCCAGGGGGTGGGGTGGCGGGGGCTTCTCAGGGAGACAGGCTTTGCAGAGGGGCCTCTGAGGAGAGAGGCGCGGCGTCGTGAGTACCGCCGCAGGCCTTCCCGGAGGCAGCAGGAGCGAGGGCTCCCTGTGAGCTCAGGGCCGTCAGGGGCCGGCCCCTCCACCTCCCAGGGCTCCCAGGCCTGCTCAGATGTACCATCTGGTCGTCCACAGAGGCTCTCTGGCTAGCCCTGGCCCCCGTCAGTCGGTCATGCCTGGGCACCTGTGATGTGGCCTGAGCGCCTCAGACAAGACTCACGGGACCTTCCTGATCAGAGGACAGAAAATCGCCCCCTGCCCTCACTGGGAGCCTCTTGAGGGGTGGGGCTCTTCTCTGTGCCCCAAACGTGGGGGTCTGGCAGCCACACAGCAGGTGTGTGCCGGCTGAGAAGGGGTTTTCAAGCCTTTGCAGCGGGCCCACTCCTGAGCCAGCCTGGGGCTCCGCCTCAAGGAGCCGCAGAAGGAGGGTGTGTGGCCTCCCCCCCCACCCCGTGCTGCCGTCTCAGGGGAGACAGGAAGACAGCGGTCACCCAGGGAGGAGGGTGTGGCGGAGGCCGGTCAGGGCCCCTCGAGCGGCCAGACCTGCCGGGTGGCTGGCAGGCAGGCTGGCTCCCTCGCTCGTCCTGGCAGCCCTGTTCCCCGTCCTGTGCTGGAAGGACCCCGTGTCCACGGCCCTTCGCTCTGACTGGAGTGCGCTGCCTTGGGGCCCTGTCTTGGGCTCGCTGAGCACTGTTCTGGCTTCACTCGCCCGAGGACTGACCACAGCTTGTGCTTTGGTCCTGAACAGCGTGGTCCTGGGCCCGCCCGGGTTTCCGCGGGGGACGTGACTAGTCAGAATGGTCTCGGCCCCTTCGAAATAGTGCCACATCCCTTCTACCACCCCAGGCCCTGACTGGCGGGTACTGGGAAGGAGGGGGAGTCTTGGGTGGGCGGGTGCGGCTTGAGGGAGCGCTCGGGCTGCGCTGGTTCCTCCTCAGACAGGCGTCAGCCTCGTTTTCGGTGTTATTTATAGGCTTCAGCATTTTATCGTGACTCCCACAGAAGGGAAGTCTCTGCTCAAGGTCACCTGGCCCCCACCAAAGCCTCTTGCTGCCCAGCCTGCTGGCTCTTCTGCCACGCCACGCTCCCTTGAAAGCCGGTGGCTGCCCTGGATCCAGATTCAAACGCCTGCTGGATGCTGTGAGCAATTGTGCAAATCTTCCAGGCGCAGCGTGAGTGATTCTGACAGGCCGCGTGCTCAGGGGTTGGCACATGGGCCGCGACACGCACAGGGAGTCCTGCGCCACAGTCATTGGCGACAGCCCCGCGTGCCCAGGCCCAGCACCCCCAGCGGCCCGAGATCTGGGTCTTACCTCCCGGGCTCTCCTGGGGGAAGACAGGCCGGCCCAAGAGGAGAGATGGCACGGTGTGCTCAGGTGCGTTAGGTTCTGGAGCCAAACACACAGACTCATTCCAGCCACGTGGATCTGAGAAAGCCTTTGGAGTTGGGGTTTTGAAAGGAGGAAGCGGGGAAGGCACGCCTGAGGGGAGAGTGCCGTGTGTGTGTGTGTGTGTGTGCGCGCATGTGTGTGTGTGTGTGCGCGCGCTTGTCTGAGAGTGTGTCCATTCTCAGTAGACTCTGTGACCCCAGATGACACGTGACTGGTCCATCCGCTGATGGACACAAGGGCTAACGAGGGAAAGAAACAGAATCCAATCCACGAAGGACTCTGAGTGTTTTGCTGGGAGCTTGGCCCTTTTTCTCTTTGTGGGGACGTTGACGGTGTTCAAGCAGAAGGTACAGTCAGAGGTGTCTGATTTTATTTGGAAGAAGTCCCTGAGGATGAAATAAAGGGTTTTGAGGAAGAAGAGGAACTAAAGTTTATACACACTTACCAGGTTCTTAACTTACCTTGTGCCGTTTAGTCCTCCCAAGAACCAAGAAAGCAGAGTAGTAACCGTGGTTACCAGACCAGGATCCACGGCTCTGAGGAGTTAAGAAAGTTGCCTGGGAATTGTTGGCACTGAGTTACCGCAGGTCTGCTTGCCTCCAAGCCTGTGCTTTCTAAAGACATTTTCTCCCTCCAGCTCTACAAAGAAGGACAGAGTGCTGTCCTGGTGCAGGTGGCCCCGGGGACTGGTGGCTGGGGATGGGCAGGAACCCAGAGGCGGCCTGGAGGAGAGGGGCAGGTCGGCCAAGGTAGCCTCTGGCCTGCAGATCGTGGAGCTGGGCGTGACACCGCCTCTCACTCTTGAAGTACTTTTCTCTTTCATACGTCATTTGTCCTCTCTCCACTCCTGCTCTGGGAACGAAGGGGCGTGTCTAGTCCCAGCTCGGCCCCAGTCTGCTGTGTGACCTTGAGCACTTGCCCTCACTGAGCCCCAGTGCTTCCACCCATGAAAGGAAGAGCAGTGTGTGTGCACGTCCGAGTGAGTTCATGTGTGTGCATGTGTATAAGCTCGTGCCTGTGTGTGTTCTTTCTCACAAACTTGATGTGCAGAGCAGGACCAGGTCAACTCTAGGCCATCCCTCACCACGTCCCCTCGCTGTGGGGTGGCAGCCTCACTCCCGTTTTACAGAAGGTTAGGTGGAGTCTTGTGCGGAGGTCCTGGGTAAGCAGGGACAAAGCCACAGTGCTCCTTTTCATCGCCAACATGCCCGATTTTGAAATCCCCGCTAGATGGCCACCATCCTGCTGCGTGGACCCTGTACGTGAATGGGGCCCTCGGAAGCTGTGGCTGAACACGGGGGTTTGTGGCTGAATCTCGGGTGCGTGAGTCACCCCAGGAAACACAGTTCCGGAGGACGAGACTTTCAGATCCCTTCAGTCAGTGTTTCTTGAGCACCTACCATATGCCAGGCCCTGCGCCAAGAGCTGGGGGCACAGAGGTGAACCTGGCACAGCTCCTGCCCACCAGGGACCCGCAGGCGGTGCTGAGGCTCCCAGATGTGTTCTGGCTGCGAGTCCCGGTAAGAAAATCACTTCATGTTGTGGCTAAGCACACACATGCACACACACACATGTAGATACAGAACCAAATCCAAAGCCATGCCATGCACTCTGGTGTTTTCTAGGCTCTTCTCTCTTTTTTCTTCTTTTCTGTGTGTGTGTGCGTGCATGTGTGTGTGCTGGTAGCAGTCTGCTGTGGGATTCCATAACCTGCTAGGAGGCGTTGACCCTCTAGGGGGAGAAACACAGCTGAATGTCAAACAGAATGCATGTATTGTATTGCATCTAAATTATGTGCCGTGGGAAAAGAGAGCAAGGAGTGGGTTCTTTTGATTGAGAAGATCGGGGAAGCCCCAGTTCAAGTGGCACTTGAGCTGCTGAGCTGCGTCTGCATGAGTGATAGGACTGCGGGCCACAGAGAACGGGCAGAGGCAGCCAGATGGAAGCCACAGCATGAGCACAGCCCAGGGGACGCAGGAGGGCCCCGCGGAGGAGCTGAGTCGCTGCACGTGAGCAGTGCCTCTCCGGGGCTAGCACATCCCGTCCTGTTCTCAGAACAACCCCGTGAGCCGGAGCTCTGTATAGCCTCAAGTTAAGGATGAGGAAACTGAGGCTCAAGGAAGTTAGGACTCTTGCCCAGGGTCCCACGGCTCCGGAGTGGTGGAGACGAGACTTGAACTCAGGCAGTTCCACTGAGACGTAAATACGAGGATTCTGGAGATCTGACCCTGAAGATACCTGGGCTAGTTCACGGGGATGCGTGACTGCAACCTGAGCATTTTTAACTTCATTCTGGAAGTGAGAGGAAGAAATTACACATTTCTGGGAAGGAGGAGTGATACAATCGACGTTTACTTGGGGGACGAGCACAGTGGCATTGCTACCCCGGGAGGGGAAGGGAGAAGACCCCAGTCCTTGTCGTACCCGAAAGACGAGAATTCAGACGGGAGACAGAAGTGCTGTGTAGCAAGACTTCAAAGGTTTACTTAGCAAAGGGGAAGCGCACCTCCAAGAGCAGGAGGCGGGCTGGTCCCAGGGCGGACAGCTGTGGTCTTTCTTTGGTGCTGTCACACCCTCACTTAAAGGTGGGCTCTTGATTGACTGATGGCTCTTGCCCCTGGAGCTCTCAGTCATGTTTGTCCCCTTTTGTGCATGTGCTTAACCATGATGCACACAGAAAAATCCCCAGTGGGGGGGGGCGCAAACTACAATGTTAATTATATTACAATGAGCATTGGATCATGTGTGGTTAGGTCCTTGTTGCTACTGTGCAGTTGTGGCTTTTGGGTTTTAACCAGTTTTTTTTGCTGGCACTCATTTAGAGGAAGTAAAGCCCCCTTATGCTGAAGGCGGACACGCCTCCATCTTCCGGACCATCCTCCCTCTCCTCCACCTTACCTGCTCAATGCCCCCACTTGCCTAACTGCCTAACAGCATCAGCATAAGAGGCGGGCTCAGGGTGGCAAGGACCCTGTTAGAAGAAGGGAGCAGCATCTTTCTGCCAGGTCAGCAGCCTCAGAGACCATTACATCATATCTATCTTAGGAATGCTTGAGGACATTGCTCATATATCACATGCTGATGAGAATAAAAGGAGAATGAATCTTGGTTCCCTTTTTACTTTGGCTGCTAGGAAGCTCAGAGCTCCAGTCTGTGACACTCTTCCAGAGAGCATTCAAGAGTTCCAGGAAGCCTTTTATGTACTCATTTTGTCTTGCCTTAGTTCTCCTACCCTCATTTTCCTATAGTCTGGATTTTATCACCTACTTAATTTTTTATTCCCCTATAGTATATACACTTAGGTATAATGCCTTAGAGCAAACTTTAAATAAATACAAATAAAGCACACTGGAGCAACTGGAAAACATTTTTTTTGCAGACAAGGTTGGAAGCTCCTGGAGAGTGGGGATTGCCTTACCATCTCCCAGGGGTTCTGTCCCAGGGCTGTAGTGTCAGGTGAGTGGACCACAAACTCCAGGCTCTCGGGATGACTTCCTCTCTGCCCCAGACCCTCCCTGCTGAACCCCAGCCCCCAGCCTCCCTTCTTCACAGCCAGCTTGATCTACGGGGTCTGAGGTAACACCAGTTAGCGGAGGCTCTGTGCTGAGGGGGTTATTCACGCTCTCCTTTGTGCCCTAAGTCTCCTCTCCCTCCCCCCAAACTGGAAACCCTCTGTAGAGTGCCAAGAATCCCACCCCCCCCACCCCCGGAGCACAGCAACATCACCACCGGAGGGAGGCAGGAAGGAGAAAGGGCAGCCTGGCCTGGGTGGGCTCTTTGCATGTGTTAGCAGTACTGATGGGGAACACTCTCCAGTAGTGGTGCATTAGCATAATGGCCGTGTACTGAGAGCCCTCTGCGTGCCAAGCGTGCATTGTCTCATCTTGTTCCCACAGCGGCCGCCGGAGCCGGAGCCTGCCTGTCATGCACACACCCCCAGTGCAGCTGGAAGGCCTGGGTTTGCGCCCCTGCTCTGCCTCCTGCCCGGGGACCTTGGGCAGGTCACTTACCCCCTGGGCCTCAGTCCCCCCATCATCAGGGGAAGGCAGTGGCACCTGCCCCACTGGAGCGCTGCGCGGATGAAGCGCACTACCCTGTGACGTGCTCAGATCTACCGTGCCTGTCACATGGCAGGTCCTGTACGTTGTGTCCAATTTGAAAACGTGCAACATATGGCTCATCCACACGATACGCAAAGAAACGGGGACTTGCTGTGCTGAGTCAAAGGGCTTCCCAGGGGCTGCGTGTGTCGAGCATGTAGGTGTGCCAGGTGGTGTCTAAGCATTTCACATGCATTTTCTGCCTTAATCCTCACCTCAGACCCATGAGGAAACACTGCTGTCTTGCAAACCCCCCACTTGACCTGCAAACAGGGCCCAGAGTCCTATTTGTGGTAGCAGAGTCCTCTGGTCCTGGCAGAATGCTAACACGGAAGGGAGGACCCCTGTGTGATTCTCCAGACAGGACAGGGAGGAATGCACTGGAGCTGGGCAGCAGAGGTGCTGTGACTTGTGCCAGCAGAGGGGAGCCCGGCGGGGAGCCCTCGGGGAGTGCTGGGCAAGCCACGGGATTGTGCTGGGGCGCATGTTAGGTCTTGGTGTTGTGCGAAGTTGTTGCCCCTGGCTGGGCTGCTCCACGCTGGGAGTTCTGGAGTGGTCAGTGTCTGAGAATAGCAGCTAGGTCAGAAGCACAGGAGGGTCGTTGGAAAGGCTCCACACGTGGCCGCCATGGACAGTTGTGTGAGTTGTGCCCTGCACAAGGGCACCTGGCAGGGGAGCAGCCCGTGTTTCACTCGTCGAGCTGTGGGCTCTGGCCTGGAGCTGCATCTGCCCAGAGGAAGAGGCACCCTTGAGTGTGTTCCCTGCGGGCTGCGGTGGCCCTGACCCCATGGAAAGGGTCGGAGAGAGACTGTACCTGCAGCAATGAGTCTGCAGGGGCCAGATGCTGCTAATCGGCTGGCATTCAGGGAACCACAGCTGTGATTTTCCTAGTGACCAGGAAGATTTGAAGCGAAGAACCCAGCCTGGGACCAGGCCTGGGATGGAGGGATGTGTGTGGAAGGACTGAGCGTTCTCCATACGCATCAGGCCCAGCAACTTCAGGGCCGTGTAAGGTGTTTGTGAAGTGGACGGGGGTGGGGGGGACTGGCGGCCAGCAGAAGGGTCAGCTGTAGGAGCAGCCTCTTGGGGATCAGATCAGGAAGGTGGGGATGGGGCTGAAGATGGTGTCACTGAGAACCCTGACCCTGTCACTGTGCCCCCAACTCACCGTGGAGTCAGGGAGGCTGGGGTCTTGAGGCAGCCGTGCCTGTGCATGTGTGTGCATGTGCGTGTGTGCATGCGTGTGTGCATGCATGCGTGAGTGCACATGCGTGCATGTGCGTGTGTGTGTGAATACCACGAGAGAAAGGAGAAAATACTTCA
The DNA here is from genome assembly GCF_048564905.1 of Vicugna pacos. Classification (NCBI taxonomy): domain Eukaryota; kingdom Metazoa; phylum Chordata; class Mammalia; order Artiodactyla; family Camelidae; genus Vicugna; species Vicugna pacos. The sequence continues at coordinate 29,459,382 of NC_133013.1, read as the reverse complement.
AAAACCAAGAATCCCGTAGGGCGGTGGGAGGCGCCCGTCAGAGGCGCCCCGCCCTGCAGGAGGCTTTCGCTCATCACCCGCCAGGCACTGGGCCACGTGTTTTGCATGCGTCCCCTCATTTTCATCCCCACCCCTCTTCCTCACCGTTTCTGGGGTGATGACAGCATTCAGTGGAATTAAGGAATAAAGGAGGGTGGCGGCACATTTCCTTTCAAGTCTTCCTGGTGTTGCTGGACCAGGAAGGTGCCCTGTGGGGGGCTGTGCAGCAACGGGCTGTGTGCACTGAGTGTCTCTCCCTCCCCCGTGGTCTCGCTGTTGCCCCCCCCCCCCCGAGCTGCGCAGCTTTCCCGCAACCACACAGCAGCAGAGGCAGCTGCATCGGCTGAGAGAGGAGAGACCCTGGAAGGGAGAGCAGGATCGGTTCCTTTGCCCTCGGGCGCGGGCAGGGGTGGGGCTGTTGGCAGCTCCGCCTCCTCCCGCACGCTAGGCCTTGTCTGTGGGGGCGGAGCCTCTGAGACCGACCACATGGAGGCAGGTCATGGGCGCCGGGCCAAAGACCGAGACATCTGCCGCCCCGCCCTTTCTGCGTCATCCCTGTCAGTTGGGATGATTTGGGCTGCAGGTGACAGAGGCAGTGAATCAAGAATGACGGCAGCATATTTATGGTCTATTGAGCCAGAGGCCTGAAGGGAGGAGGTCTTGGGCTGGTTTTGTGGCTCAGCAGTGTCGTTAAGAACCCAGGAATTTTCTGTCCTGCTGGTCTGCCTGTTCATCATGTTAGCTTTTGATCGTGGGCTCATCACCTCATGGGCGCAATATGGCTGCCACAGCTCCAGGCTTTACAGTCTCGAATGCAGACAAAGGCTGGAAGCAGTGCATCAGCCAGTTTCTCAAGGAAGAGCCTTTCTTATGTCTCCCTCCTTTTATATTAATGAGAAAAAAACTTTCCCAGGAGTCTCCCACAGAACTGGGTCATAGGGTTCTCCTAAGTGTGGGGGATGCTGGGACAGTGAGTGTCCCTCCTGCAGTGGCGGTGGGTGAAAATGGGTGGGAATGGCTGCCGTGCATCTGCCACACCTCCCTTTCCCACTGCTCCCAGGGAACACCCAGATGGGAGAGTCACATGATAGTTCTAAAGTTGTCACTTCACTCCCTCCTCACTCCCCCTCCAAAAGCCAGTCACTTTCCCAACAATTGGCCATTGGCTAGGTGTGCAGGACACTCTGAGGGAGACCGAGAGGATGGAAACTGCCCAGAGAAGTAGGCATGGTTATTCTCCATTTTTACAGAATGCAAGTTCCAAAAAGCTAATGAACTGGTCCAAAGTATCTATGATACGTACCTAGTAAGTGGTGGTACTGGGATTTAAGCCCAGGCCTGTCTGCTGTTAGAGTTCGTATTCTTTCTAACCTTCAAAGGTGGCACGTGGGCCCAGCTTACAGCCTTCTCAAGCCCTCTCTTTCCACGTAAAGAGAACCGATCAGACCTTGAAGTGTCCACCACGTGTCCATTGGGAGCTGCAGCCCAGACATGCTGCAAGCGCTCGGGAAGGCTGAGTCCCCGGGGGGCCAGGTGGTCAGAGACCCCTTTGAGTCAGTCCATCAGCCTCTGGACACCAGCAGCCACACCATAGAGTCCTGACACGCCTGTGCAAGGAGAGACCCTTCTCTTGAGCTGCCAGGGACAAGACGCTTCCATCTGCCAGTGTAGACCCTAGTCCGTGCAGACTGGCTGCTGGAGTGGCTCAGGGCAGCTGTCCAAGGACGGCCACACGCCGGCCCTCTGGATCTCTGTTGGTTGCTAGAAACAGATTCTCTCTGTTGACCGTTACTAGTGGGAGGCAGGAGAGTGACCAGCAGGCAGACCTCCCAGGCTCCCGGGGCAGCCGCACAGCCAGGCGTCAGGAGCCTGGGTGCTGTTTCGCAGCTACCTGCGTGCAGGATCCCCCAGTTATCCTGTCTGCTCGAGCCTGACCTCTGTGATGGTGACGAGGGCTCTCTCTGCCTCCTGCCTCTGTGGCCACTTCATCAAGAAGGGACTTTGGGAGGGAGTGGGGGCCCACCCCCCGCCCCCACATTGCAAAACCCCAGTGGCGCTGTTCACAAGCTGCCATGGCCTTCGTGGCCTTGTGTGGTGGCCCTGACAACTTGGCTGTGCACAGAAGATACAGAGTTGATTTTCTCTGAAGCTGATCTGATCTCATTCAGGAGCCCCGCCTTGAAGGGTCATGGTGATAAAACACATCCAGCCCCATCCAGTGGAGTCAGTCTGATTCCGTAATTTAAACAGTCTTGCTATGTAAAGGCCCAGACTCTTTGGACTAATTTGGCCTTGCTTGAATGACCCTGAAGGCTCACCTTTTAAAGTTCTTCCCCCTCTTCTGGCTCTTTTTCAAAATGGCATCTGAGGATGCAGGCAGCTGGGGCTCACATGCCCTCTGGTGTCGCGGCAGGGGGCCTCGGCTCCACGCTGATCCTTGGACGTGTCGTGGCTGACGTCCACTGAGGCGTGGCTGGTCTGTCCCTTCCCAGGGCATTCTTCCGTCGTTTGCCACTGAGGTCTGCAGCACACAAGCTCATGTCCCTTCTTCCTTGGCCCTGATGGGGTCCATCCACGGGGCCTTCGTCTCTGTCCATCTTGCCCCTGGCCTGTCTTCCGCACAGCCTCTGCTGCAGTTGGCTTTCTTCTCACCATGGTAGCCTCGTGCCACAGTGGCTTTTAGGTCTTCCACGCCCTCCCTCTGGGACATGCAGGGCCTGACGGCTGGGTTTTCTCCACCAGTCGAGAGCTGAAGGAGGCTGGCGGGCACGCCTGGGCCCCTCTCTCTGGCCACCCCCTTAGCCATCCTAATTCTGTGAGGCCGCCTCGTGCATGGCCCAGGGCCATCCTGAGTGGTGTTCTCCCTTCTTCTGGAATCCCGGTCAAGGAGGTGGAGAGAAACCCTGCTGCGCTCCGCCCTCGGTACCACCCACAACCTCCCTGCGCACATCGCCGTGGAGACTGGCTCAGAGCGTGGAGATCAGGGCACGCTTCTGAACCAGCACTTCCCTTTCTCAGTCTTCCCATCTGCCAGGAGCTGGCTTCCCCCACATCGGGTCTGAGCAGGACTCCTGGTGCCCAGTCTGCCAGGAGACCCTCTTCGCTTGCTCTCAGGGGGAGACGGAGTCAGGAAACCTCTAAGTCTTAAGACTGCTGCGAGGCTGCACACCCACACTTGACGTCAGAGCCTGAGTCGTTCAGATTCCTGCTCTAGCAGGCCTAACCCCTCTGGGTGGACGAGCACTGCTAAGAGGAAGAGAGGGAACATCACAGTTGGTAAGTGCTTGCACTTCAGCTCCCCTGGCACCTAGTTAGAAGTGTGCACTCCCAGGCCCTGGCCCCCAGCTTCCTGAGTCAGGAGCTCTGGGAGTGAGGCCCAGCGACCTGTGTTTAACAAGGCCACGGGTGATTCTGACGCAAGCTCGGGTTCCGGGAGCACTGAGCTGGGGCAGCGTTTCTCAGCTCTGACATGCCTGCGCGTCGCCTGGGGTCTCGTCCACCTGCAGAGGCCGCTCCAGCCCGCGGGCGCCTGAGATGCTGCATTTCTAACCAGCTCCCAGATGCCAGTGCTGCTGGCCATGGACAGTGCGCTGGACCACAGGAATCACCTGGGAGCTGGGTTCAGATGCAGCTTCCCCGGGCCCCTCCCAGAGTGGGAGCCTGCAGGTGAAGTGGGGCCCAGGAACCTGCATTTCCACAAACATCCCAGGGGAAGCTGAGACCAGGAGCCTGGGGCTCACACTCTGAGGATCCCTTCTCCGGAGTTCAAGCTTGTGGACATCCATCCTAGCCTCATTTTCAAAGGTTTTCCTCCTCTACTCCCCTTCTCCACTGGCCCTGAACCACCCATCTGATCTCCTGCCAAACTGTGGGTTAAGGGGTACGAGTGGGAGGCCATCTCTGAGCCAGTGGGGCCCTCGGATCCTCAAAATAGGTCAGGAGTCTGGCACAGACTGGGCTCAGTGGCTGCAAATAGAAACCATCTGTTGGGCCTATGCTTTGAGTTCCACCGCCCCCTCCCTCCCTGGGCAGAGCAGCCCAGAACTCAGAACCCCGGCGGAGGGTGGGTGCTTCCCTGGGTGGGGCTGCCCACCCCAGACCGTCCCACCAGGTCTGCCTGCACAGGAGAGGTGGCAGCGCCGTGTCCGATCCCCCAGCCCCTCCCATCACCCACCTACCCCTGCGTCCACGGGAGCCTTGCTGTGTGGACCGGTCACTGGGTGACCTTGCTGTGTGACCTTGGACAAGTCACTTCGTCTTTCTGGGCCTCAGTCTGTGAAATGAGAGGCTGGATTTGAGTGGACTCAAGGGTCCTCTCCTGCTCTGGCAGGCTGTGGTTCCGTGAAAGCCTCTTTGTGTCAGGACCACGTGTAAGAAACGTTGGGCCCTCTGCCCGGGTCGGGCCTCACACGGGGGATCTGGTCCTGCAGAACCCCCTCCCCCCGAGGAGGTAGGCAGGTTTTGTGATCTGGGAGTGCTAGGGGGCTTTTGGAGGCTTTGAGGGGCAGTGGCGGGGTCCCTCTTGAGTCCTCCTGTCCTTCTATTCCTCCGCTCACTCACATATTTAGTAAACATCCAGCAATGCTGAGTTAAGCCCTGGGAAGATGGAGAGGCGTGAGGCATGGTCACTGCCCTCCCCGATGTCCCGCGTGGCTGGGGACAAACGTGTAAAGTAGGAGACCCTGGTGTCAGGTCTGAGTTCAGACCCCGGCTCCTCCACTTCAGTGGCCTTGGACAAGCCCAGCTGCACGTGTAAATGGGGATAACAGTTGTATCTGTTCCTCGGGGTTATTGTAAGGGTTACAGGAGGCAGTGAATGTAAGATGCTTGGCTCCCAGTAAGCACTTACATGTAAGCGATGGTTATGTGTGATAAGCATAGGACAGAGTGGGGACTCCAGATCTGGGGGCTGCGCGGCTCAGGGGCCACCTCACGGGGCTGGGAAGCTCCCTGCACAGCTTGGAGCAGAGGAGGCTGGCAGCCTTCTCCGCACGTGTCCAGTCCTGCTCCGCAAAACAGGAAAGGCTGCAGGCATTCAGGGCAGAAGCTGCTCCTGGAATAGACTCCACATTTGGCTGGACTTTTCTGGGAGGCGGGCAGCATGCAGTATTCATGGACGCTGGGTCTGAGCCCTTCCGTCTGCAGACTGTGGAGAAGGCACCTCCCCGCGTGCTCATTGCCACCTGACGGTGACCTGCTCCCTACGGTGTGAAGGAGGCCAGGGTGCGCTTGATGGGGAGGAGGAACCCCATTTCATGGCTCAGAAGCTTGCTCCAGAGGCCCTGTGGCCTGGCTTGGAACCTGAGGGTCCCACGTTTGCTAGGGATGGAGAGAAAGTCAGTGGGTGACTCCAAACCCTGGCCCTCCCTGGGCCCTGTGCGTCCCACCAGGAACTCCTGGGTGTGGGGGTTCCGTTGGGCTCTTTCCTTCTGGGATGTGGCTTTTGGGACCTGACTGGCATTCCACCAAGCACTGTCCCACAGAACTTTGTGTGCTGATGGAAATGATCTGTCACCTGTGCTGTTCAGTATGGTAGCCACGAGCCACGTGGGACTAGTGAGCTCGCAAAGTGTAGCCAGTCTAACTGGGGAACTGAATTTATAGTTGACTGCATTTTAGTTAATCTTGAGCGTAAATGGTCCCAGGTGGCTAGCCGCTGCCTCATGGGACGGTGCGGCTTTGGCCTGCTCTCGGGTGCGTTCGCGGAACAGACACTCCCAAATGCCAGTGTCCGTAGGCACACGTCTTCATCGCACGCTGCTCGGACACATGGGCAGCCAGGTTAGGGAGTCAGTGGGCCAGCACGAGGAGGCCGTGTCGCGGATGAAGGAGACCAGGCCTCAGAGAGCCTCGTCCGGGCTCGGCCGGGCTGGGGTGGGGCAGGATTAAATGTGGGTCTCCCGGCTGCAGGCCCTGCCTCCTGACCTCTGCTGAGCTGCTGTGCGGTGAGCTCTGGCCTGAAGGGGGACCAGGACAGGGGGTCAGCCTCCGTCGTCCTGCACCCCCGCCAAGGTCGTGCCTTAGGGGCTGAGGATTCAGAGGCAGACCCTGGAGGCCCAGACCCTGCGGGTTCAGCAATCAGAGAGCTTTTAAAGGAGACCCCGCGTGGCCCAGCTTCATGCTGGGAACTTCCTGGATGGCTACAGCGTCTTCTCAGAAGCCCCGCCAGCGAGTGGGACCCAGGAGGACCGAGAAATGGCAGAGCTAGAGCGCACATCAGGCGCGGAAGCCTCCTGTGGGGGAAGGAAGAGGGAGCTCGGGGCCAAGCCAGTTGGGCCTCAGGTTTCTGGCACCGTCCCTCACACCAGAGGTTCTCAAAGTGGGTTCCCAGGGCAGACCCGGGACCACTGCTTGAAGGTACTCCCAGTTCCTTCTAGATTTGAGCACAAGCAGCTCCCACCCTGCCCGTTCTGCATTCTGGAGTTCTGAGTGGTGTTTACTTAGAGAAAGTGCTCTCCGCTCAAAAGATCTAGCCTTTCATTTTACAGAGGAGGAGGCTGAAGTGATTACTGCCTGACCTGATGACCCCTGGACTCATCCACTTCTCTCCCTCCGGTTTGGGAACGTGCGCTGTGTCCCCGCGGTGTGTCCAGCCCTGGGCTCGGGAAGACAGCTGAGCAGAGATGGAGGGGACCAGCTGGCCAGCTGTCGCTCACGGACCCAGAATGTTGTGGGTGGATGCGGCAGACGTTTTGGTAATAGTGTTAGTTAGGGTGGCGCGGCGTCTGCACAGCCCCTGTCCCGGTGTTCCCCTGCCCCCGGTTCTCACGCCGCCTCCACGTAGGGATTCCAGGACGTGGGGGTGGCGGACACCCAGACTTCCCTGACAAGGGTGCTGAGCTTGGAGAAGGAGGGTGCCCTACCCTGGGTCTCACAGGCAGTGCCTTGAACGAGACCGAGGGTGTCAGCCCTGCCCTGACAGCACATGGACAGGGCGTGGCTCTCCATAGACCCCGATGGGCTACCCAATGGGGACACGTGCCAGCAGCCGCCAGGGCAGAGGTCTCCTGGGCTCCCCAGCTGACCGCTCTCCCCAGGGACGCACCCACGAGCTCCCCCTCACCTGAGTTAGAACAAGAACTGCCCTCGTTCATTTTTGTGTTCCAGTTAAAGGGCTGGTCGTCATCTGGACGGTGCACTCGCTGGCCGCAGGAAATCATTTTGGGGATTGGAGGACAAGACACAGTTTGTCTCCATGTGGAGTGTACGTAGTGATTATCTCAGAGGAGAAAAGAGCCTGCCTCCTTCTCTTAAGAGGCTGTGAGGGCCATTCAGCTGCAGAATGAATGCTTCTTCCTTCCGCCCGTTCCCCCCCACCCCCCCTCTAGAGGGAGACAGGATGGCCCTGCGCCCAGGGAGAGGCCGCCAGGGAGCAGGCCGGCAGCCACGCACATCTGGAGGCCAGAGCCTTTCCCTCCATGCCTCCTGACCCTCGGACCGGCCCAGCCCCTCCTCCTTCTGCCAGAGCCTGGTCTCCCAAGTAAACAATCGAGGTCAGAGCCTCTTCCGCACACGGAAGGGGAGAGGGCAGAACTGGCATGTGACCCCCCCCCGTGCCAGACACCTTGCCGGGCACTGTGCATTTGGTCACTTCATTGCCTCCAGTGAACTGGGTGATGTTATTTGCACTTTACAGATAAAGAAACTAATGTTCAGGGAGGCTGAGTGAGTAGTCTGGAGTCACACAGCTAGCAGACAACAGCCAGGATAGAAACCTTTGGACCCTTTCTGCCGGCCGTAGCCACAGTACAGCTTCCTCACGCTTTGGGCCGCGCCTGTGTTGTATGGAGCAGGTTCGGGGGCAGGAGCTGCGGAGGAGAGGCTGGGGGAGGGGGGCTGTGTGCTACGTTGGGAGGAACATGTACGAAGAATAGGAAGTTCCTGGCTGAGGTCTTAGCTTTGCCACTTTCCTGGTTGTGACTTGGAGCTGGTCTCGGCCTCTCTGAGCCCCAGATGAGTCACATGTATGCCGTCCATGTTTGATGGGGCTAAAGTGTCCGCCCAGCTCTGCCCACTGGACAGCTGGGGATGCGCGTGAATGAGGCGATGCTGGGGGGGTGTCGGGGAGGGCCGAGGCTCGGGGTGGGGGCCGGGAGGCGGTTCTGAAGGAATTGCTGCCACCGTGCTGTCAGGGAGAGCTGTCCCGAGGCCAGAGGCCTTGGCGTCCCTGTGGCATGGAGCCCAGAGGAGAGGGGCTGCGTGACCGGAAGGAGAGACATACAAGGAAGGGCTTGGACCCAGAGGCCCTAGTGGGGTGAGGGCAGGGACCAGCCCTGCTTCCTGTGGACAGGAGTAGGTACCAGCTTAAAACTCAAGCCCTCAGAACACTGAAGTCACAGCCCTGGGGTGAGACGCCTGAAGGAGACCCCACTCATCACATCCAGAGAACCAGGCAACTGTGCCTGACCTGGCCCTCGCCCTCCTCCCACACTGAGAGGTTGTTCAGCTGGAGCCCCTGGGAGGCTTCTGCTGGACAGCAGAGCAGGGCCAGGCCCCGGCGGGGTGCGGCCGAGCAGGGGCTGGAAGGGGCGGGGTGCTCGGGTAACCTGTAACCAGGAGCAGGATCATGCACGTGTTAAATAGCGTCTGCGTACACATGCCTTGTGTGACCAGCGTCCGTCAGCTATGTGGACGCCCTTGGGGGAGGTGGCAGTTGTCATTACGTGTCACAGCAACCCAGCTGGGGGGATGCTGTGACCCGTTTTCCAGAGAAGGCGTGTCGCTGGCCAGGGTGTCCCGTTCAGTGCTCTCTGACCCAGGGCTCCTCTCTGTTGCAACACAGTGTCTTTAGTAAAGCAGAGGAACTCTGCTGTCTCAGGGCCGGAAGGCCACCTGGTCCCAGCTGTTGCCCCACACTGCCCGTGACCAGAGGTCGTCCACCTGAACGTGAACCCTTCCAGGGACGGGAAGCTCACTGCCTGTCCGGGCACCTTCCTTGTCCATCTCAGGCAGCTCCAACCATTAAGAAAGTCCTCCTTTTCAGGGAGCTCAGCTGGGTCTCAGTCTTGTGCTGATCGTTCCTGGAAGGTTCAGAGAGTGGATGTGTGTCCTGCCCTCGCTGGAACTAGCTGGGGGGATCCACCAGGATCTGGACTGGGCTGGGGGCAAGGGCCAGATTTTCAGGTGACCTCTTGGTCCCCCCACCAACTTCCCTCTGAGGTCTGGGCAGGTCCTCCAGCCTCACTGTGGCTCCTCCCGCTGCAGAACAGGGAGCAGTGTTTTCACACTCATGCCTCTGACCTCAGAATGAAGTCAGCCCCTTGGCAACCACGGGTGAAAAGGTCAGACCTCTGGGGCCTGTGGACGCCCTGCCTTGTCCACGTGTGTGCTGTGCCCAGTCTGGTCTCCCGGGTCTCCACCACCACCCTCCCCTGGTCAGCCAGCCCTCTCACTGCCACCAGCCGGGCCAGGCGCATGCTCACACATTCCCTCTGCCCTGTCCTCCTCATCCTCACCCCTGCCCAGGCCAGTGATAAATCACAGGAGCATCTCTATTGTCAGCTGAATCAAGCCATTACGTCTGGCTCCTATAGTTTATAGGGAATCCAGGAATGGCTTTGACCGAAGCAACACAAGGCAGATCACTAGAACATTTTCTAAGACTCAGAAGCTGCCCCTCCCCAGAAGACTTTGACCCAGGTGATCTGTGGGCCACACACTGAGGGACCTTGCTCCGAAGGGTAGTCGGCTCAGGAAAGAGCCTCAGATGTCCAGTCAGGGGACTTGTGTTCATGGTGCTCTGCATTAGCTGTGTGGCCTTGGACAAGTCATTTAACCTCTCTGGGCCTGGTGATGGTGATGGCTGCAGGACTAGGAGATTTCTGAGGGTGCCCTGTGGGTCGGAAGCCCTAGAGAGAATCAGAGGAGGGTGGTCGTTTGCCTTGTTGCGCACAGATGGGGCACCCACCTCCCCACCTGTGTCACCAGCAGTGCTCTCTCTCCAGGAACAGCCAGCTGTCTCTGTCTGCACCTCCCATACTGGCTTAAGCCCAGTTCCTGACATGCAGGGGCAGCCGACACATGTCTTTGGGTGGATGGTCTACTCTGCCACGTGGCATGTCCCTTAAGAATGAAGGGACCCTCCATCCTTTCTGGAAGGTGGTGTGGGGGTGTATTCTGAAAGCAGGAAATGTGTGAATGCCCTCATGCAAGTCTTTGCTCTCATGTAACTTTACTGAAAAAGGAAATTGTCCATCTCAGGGCCAGGCACCCAGTTCTTGGAGGCTCCTCCCCGTCTCCCTGCATCCTGAGGACGGGCCCCAGGTGTTGCTTCCACATCCCTGAAGAGCAGCTGCCCTCCCACACGTGCCCAGCTCAGCCCTTCAGGAAGCAGTGACTGACCTGACCCTTGTCCCTCCCGGCCCCCACAGATGTCCTGGCGCCCACAGTACCGCAGCTCCAAGTTCCGGAACGTCTACGGGAAGGTGGCCAACCGGGAGCACTGCTTCGACGGGATCCCCATCACCAAGAATGTGCATGATAACCATTTCTGCGCCGTCAACGCCCGCTTCCTGGCCATCGTCACCGAGAGCGCCGGTGGTGGCTCCTTCTTGGTCATCCCGCTGGAGCAGGTAGGCCCCAGCATCTCCCCAGCCCCGGCCGCAGCCCCAGGGCAGAGAGAAGCCCTGCTGGGTCACTCTTTGGCCTGGTGCCCCTGTGTCTCTGCCCTCACCTTTTACTTCCTCATGGTGTGCCCAGTGGCTGTGCCGTCCCCAAGGCTTTCCTGGGAGTCACAAGTGTAGGCAGGGGATCCAGGAGACCTGAGATCTGTTCCCAGAGCTCCCTAACTTGGACAGGTCCCTTGCTTTGGGGTACACCGAGTTCCCATTAACCCCGAGGGACCGGATCACCTGGTCTCCGAGGCCAGGTCTAGCTCTCAAACTCTGCGTCCTGGACGTCCTTTCGGTTTGGAGCTGGAGGGATAGAGACCCAGCGTAGTCATGCCAGGCATCTGCAGCAACGGCTCACTCATTGAAAACAGTTCAAGCTCTCCACTGAGGGACTAGAAATAATTTACCTTCTGCCTCATCCCCCACCTCCAATCAGAAAGCTTCCCCCACTCCTGTGGCTGCCTCCGTGAACGTAGCAAATTAAATCTGCAAAGCCTAGATCATGAAATTTTGAAGCCCTGCCATTCAGGCGTCCCCGGAGGCCCATGGGAGATCATGCGCCTCAGGGAAAGTGCTCGCTGTCAGTCCCGCTTGTTTATGGCTGAGCTCTCCCTCCCGGCCTGACTCATCTCCACGCCCACCCGCCGCCAAACGCTCGGGGAGGAGGAGGTACATGCTGGAGGAGGCCTCAGTGCTCAAAACCCTCTGTCAGCTGGTGGTGGAGGGTGGATTTTTCCAGTCTCAGATACCCGCAGTGGGGGAGCACGGATTTGGGAAAGCCTTTGGCCAGATCCTGCCTTCCACGAAAGGGGGCAGGTGCAGTGACAGCGACTCAGCCTGATGCACAGAGAGGTCCAAGGACCCGGCGGCAGGAGGTCCAGGTGCTAGTTGGGCTCTGCCACTCGTCGAGAGTGTGGCCTCGGGCATGTCTCTTAATCTCTCTGCACCTTATTTTCCTGTGATGGTAAAATGGGCATCTTACACTGCGATGTTGGCATCGAGGGAGATGATGGACAGAAAGCTTGCTGAGAACCACACAGCGTGTTAAGTTGTGCAGGTGCTTTCTTGGAGCTCTGCTTGTTGACTTTGCAGACACTCACAGCTGCTCTGCTGCATTCAGAGGATTCCGGTGTGTGGCTTGCCTCCCCTCCTGAACCAGAGGGGCTCAGGTGTCTGTCCACTCAGGGAACAGCTCAGCTCCACCCGTAGCGGCCTGCAGATACCCAACAATGTGTGAGCTGGTTCTTACTGGCTCACGCCCATTGCTGGCGGCCTGCCATACTCTTCTACATGGCTTGCAAAGGTCAACAGTCAGTGCCTCACACCATAACAAAAATTAATTCCAGATGGATTAAGATCAACACATTAAAAAAGAAAAAGAAAGGCTGCAAGTGTTTTAGAGGAAAGTGGAGAGTACTTTTAAAATCATACAACAAGGAAAGTCTTCCTGAGCCAGACAAGAATCCTTAAAACCACAAAGGAAATGATTAATAGATGAGAACAATTTTTAAAGGTGGTTTTTTACTACAGTGAGACATGCAAGCAAATTAAAAGGCAAGCCACATAATTGAGTACAATATAACACATAACAGACAAAAGATGTGTATCCAGAATGTATAAAGAGTTAAGAAAAATCAATAAGAAAAAGGACCCACTAGAAAATGGGCAAAGGAGATGAAGCAATTCACAGAAGACAACATAGACCTTTTAGCCTACTGAGCAGGAAAAATTCAGAGTCACAGTCTTTGGTGTTGCCAAAAGTGTGAGAGAGCAGGCAACCGAATACACTCTCAGTGTACTTGACGTATTTACATCTTGGTGAGATGTAAATGGAAGAACTTGGCAGCATCCAGAAACATTTAAAGGTGTGTATCCACTGGCCCAGCAAGTCCGCTTCCTGGAACTCATTCTACAGAAATATTCTCAAGTACATTTTTTTAAAGTTTGCAGCAATTTTTGTACCCAATTTTTTTACAAACGTCAATTTTTATTATTTCCAACAGAAATAAAATTTCTCTCAAATTGCTTAGAAGTTTCCAAACTCCTCTCAATTTCTGAAATGGTATCAGAGAATTTTATACCACCCGTAGCACGTCTCTAGAATAGGATTCGATTTTGTAAGCCCTTCAGGGACAGCAGGAGGACTCTCTACAGAGCATGAGTCTCTCTCTATATGGGATCTTATGTATCTGTACACACACGTATATATTAAATGGACACCTAGTTTTTCAACTTTACTCACATTCTGTGATACATTTTGTTTAATTTCTTAATAATGGCCTGACGGTGACGGCTCATTCTTCCAGTGGGTTTCTGTTGTTTTTTTCTCATTTCGAGAAGTTTGCACTTTACATAGTGGGCGATGATTTGCACAGCACTTTTGCAGCAGTAAAAACTGGAAGCAACCTGCAGGTCCATCGGTAAGAAAGTGGGTGGACAAATTCGGGGCCATCCACCCGGAGGAGTGCTGTGGAATCACCAAAGGTGATGTCGAGTAATTGTTCTCAAATGTTCAGCCTCAGAATCACTTTACACTAGTAAACATTACTGAGGACCCCAAAGAGCTTTTGCTTAGATGGCTTTATCTATTAACATTTAGCATATTCAAAACAGAAATGAAAGAACTTAAAAAATATGTACTTGTTAACTCACTTAATAGTAAATCCATTTCATGTCCTCCCAAAAAAACGTTTTTATGAAAAAAACTATATTTTCAAAAAAAATTAATGAGAAGAATGACATGGTTGTACACTTTTGTAAATCTCTTTAAATTGTAGAAAAAATGTGTTACAGCTCAGTTGTGACAGCAACCTGGATCCAGGCGGGAGACCAAGCAGCATGCGGAGAGTTGGAGAGCTCAGGTTTAGTACACCAGCGGGCCCAGACAAGTTAACACTCCCAGCGCTGGCCCCCGTCTGTAGGTTTACACAGGCTTTTATCGGCTGCCAGTTTACACTTTGCAACATCATATGCAAATAAGGTATAACAGAAGTTAACAAACTAGGAACAAGCTTTGTAGAAATGGACCAATCAGGAGGGAGAGAAGTAACCAATCAGGAGGGAGCCCACTTTCCTACAAGTAAGCCGTTTCAGAGGTGAAAGGTGAGAGAAAGCCGGGGCCAGGGAGCCGGCTGGTGCTGGCAGGAGCGTGGTGGCCCGGCCTGGCGTCCTGCCGGTCTTTTTCATGCGGCTTCGCGCCGCGGAAGGAGCCCGGCGTGACGGGGGCGGACCAGACTTGCACGTCTGCGTCTGCGCTCAGCCTGCTGCGACAGGCACGCCACGCGGCTTCGGGGAGGCCCACTGTGTGCTCCCGAGAGAATGAGAGTGAAAAGGCACGTGATGTGGAAACAGGTTAACCCGGCAGACGCGCTGAGAAAGTGTCGGGCATCGCCGGCGGTCCCCGGATCGTACGTTGAGGTCTGCCGACGCGGAGGACTATTTAACGAGAGAAAACTTAGGCCGCAGCTGAGTCTGGGGGAGACGGGGACGCACACCTGATGCTGGAAGTGGTTCTGTCTGAGTCTGGGGATCACGAGCACGCGCTCTCTTTCTTCTTTTTCCTTAGCTTCATTTTCTAGCATTTGTTAGGTGAACAGAATGTTCTGTACTTCAGTCGGGGAGAAACAATAAAAACAACTGGTTGACGTGAGGAGGGAGCCCCCGAGGTGTCAGTCAGGGAGGCCCTCCTTTTGAGTGTGTGACGACATCTGTCTCCCAGGGTGAGCTGGCTGGGGAGAGTGCCAGCAAGGTGGGCGTCCCCGGAGTGAGGGCGCGGGGCGGGGGCGAGGCGCCCGGTCATTTCCTGCCCGGCCGGACCCGGTGTCTGAGACGCTGTGCTCGGGGCCAGCGCGGACTCGCGGCGTCCCTGCCGCCTGGGCCGCGGCCGCGCGGCTCCTGCCCGCTGTGGTCAGGGCCCCGCCGTCCGCTGCGGGGTGCGTGCGGCTGGTCTGGGGGAAGGGGGCAGCGCTAACAAACGGTAGTGCCCGTCATGCCGAACTCAGAACCGCCGCCGCCTCTGTCAGCAGAGGAGACGGGCTGTTCCCCGTGGGTCAGTTTTCTAGGAGGAAGGTGATGCTACTTTAGCTCTAGGCTTCTCCCCCTCAGTTTAGATAGAAATCTCTTCAGAAACAGTGTCTTGTAATATTCAACAAAGACGCAGGAGAGATGTGGCCATTTCTTGGCAAGTCCCTGCCATTGTCTGGAGCGTGAATCTCGTGGTGGCACTTCTGTCCCTCCCTGCCTGGCCCCGGACTCGCTTCCTAAGCAACCAGGAGGCCCCAGAACTCGGTCTGCTTCTGTAGCTCTTTGAATTTTCTGCCCTGTGTCAGGGGTCCTTCCCTTCCTCTCCTGCTTCTCGGAGAGGTTTGGACCAGGTGAGAGTAGCACTCGCCCGGGACCGCCAGACCCTGTCCTGAGGCCGACTCTTCCAGAGGCTTCTCCTCTGATGTCCAGTTTCCCTCAAAGCCAGCTTGCCTGGGACTTCAGTGCCTGTGATTAAAACGTCTCCCCCTGTAGGAAGCATGCTCACAACAGCTGCGAGCAGCGATGGTGCCTTTGTGCAGCGCTCCAGCCCAGCAAACTCTTACCCAGTCCTCCCCAGGGCTAGGTGAAGCCCTCCCCATTTTACAGCTGGGGAAGCTGAGGCTGCAGAGATGGGCATTCGGCTGGTCAGCGCAGGAGCTGCACCTGCAACCAGCTCACTTACTTCTGAACCCGTGACTCTTCCCACTGCCCGGGACGCGGGTGGACAGGAACGTTCTGGCCGGCTGGCAGATCCCGAAGGCCTGGATCTGTCTTTCCCAGGGCTCTTGTTCAGGCTGCTGTTGTGAAGGCTGGAGCTGTTTTTCCCTCGTTAGCATTCAGCCTCCAGCTCTCCCTTCTCTGGAGTGGAATGTTAAGCTGCAGATGGGGGAGCAATCAGCACCCTGATTGCCTGGCACAGCTGGAGGGGAAGTATGCATATTCCAGAGGCCAGGCGCAGCGCCCAGAGGCCAGATGCCCACTCGGGCCTCGCCCCTTCCCTGCTGCCCTTCACCAGGGCCGCCTGCAGGGCCTCCTCTGCCCACATTCCAGGCCACGAGAAGGCCATGTTCCTGCCTGAGCTTTAGCCGGCTACCTGGTACCCCACTGGCACCTGGTAGAAAGGAAGGAAGCCAGGCCCGGACACCAGGCGTCTGGGGTTCTCCCCGAAGCCCCGCAGCCCTCAGCCCCGGTGTCCGCTAGGATCCCCTGCAGGGCTTCTGAGGCTCCAGCATCCTTCCTGCATCTCACCTCAAGTCCCACCTTGGAAGTCCAGTTCTTCTCCCCACTTTACAGATGAAGAAACAGAGGCTTGGGGAATTCAGGGGACTCCTTCAAGACTGTACAGAGCACAAGTGGCAGAATTTAAACTCAGGGCTCCCACAGCCACGTGCAGCCCACCTTGTGGAGGGTTAGGGAGAGGCATGTCTTAGATGTGCTGTGTTGCCATTACTGTCATCTGAAGGCCTCAAGGGTCTCCCTGAGCAGCATCCGGCCTGCACTTCGTGAGTCCTGTGGCGCGCTGCTACCGCATGTGCCCATCTCTTCTGGAGGCCAGGAGAGCAGGCCTCTCCTAGGCTGTGCGGGAGCTTCCTCTCTGAAGGGTGGAGGCAGCAGTTTCCGTCGGCAAGGACAGGTGAGGGGAGATGTCCCGGAGCAGGGGACTCCCAGAGAACATCACTGCTCCAGTCACGGGCAGGCCCTGGGCACCCGAGTAACATCAGGCCTGGTCTCTGAGACGCCCGGGGGCATCCCATTGGTGGGCCGGGCAGGTGGGAGTTCCCTGAGAGGGTCCTGCCCACGTCTTGCTCAAGGGACCAACTCCGTGCGCGTGGAGGGAGCTACTGAACCTGTCTGTCTTAAATGCTTCCTGGCGGCAGTTGAAAATGACGGGCATTATTGCGTCCTCCAGAAACCGGAGCCCCTGGTTAGTTTATGTTCAGATTTATCTCCATATAATGGAAATAACCCAGTTCTGGATTTGGGACGCTGAGCTTAGTCTCCAGATGGGGGTCCCTCCTGCCCCCCTTCACATCTGCTTAGTCCCCACAAGCTGGTGGTGGGACGTTTCCCACTTGGTCTCGGGACTGGGGTACTGCCTTGCCCCCCAGGCCCAATCGATGTGGCCTCCCCGTCTTCTCCTGTTGTTTCAGGATGGCGGTCTAACTAAAGCTGGTCTCCTCAGCTCTGCAGGGTGGGTGGTGGAGGCGGGCTGGGGCAGAAATGGTGGCAGAAATCCCCAAGGCATTTCAGTGAGGAGAGCAGAGTCCTGGGATGGGAGAGCAGCCCAGGACGGAGGCTAAGAGATCAGGTTCTCGAAGCAAACAGTCCTTGCTTGACTCTCTGCCTTGCCACTTTGTCGCTGTGTGACCTCTGGTGAGTCACTTAACCTTCCTGTGCCCTGGCTTTCCGTTCTGCAAAATGATGGAGTTAGACCACATGATCTCGAGAGTCCAGTTTAGCTCTCACATTCTGTTCCCTTCTAATACCGTTTTATGCAAATACATCGTCATTAGTGTGCTGGTAGGCGCCGAGCAGAATATATGATTGGCTCCGTCTCATCCCTGAAGGCCGACTCAGATGGCGCCAGCTCCATCAAGCTTTCCCCATCCCAGTACCCATCAGAGACATTTTGTGTCTGTTGCTGTTAGAGGACTGTCTACATGCTTCTTTTCTAGGTGGTTGGCCCAGCCATCCATCCGTCCATCCTCCCACCCACCCACCCAGCGACTCACTCACCCACCCATTCTATAAATGTTTATTGAGCACCTGCTGCCTCAGTCACCAGGGATGCGGTGGTAAAAAAGACCAAGGCTCCGTGTGCATGGAGTTTGCAGTCCAGTTAGCTGCCTCGACTAGACTGAGAGCCCCCGCGGGTGGAGACGTGTCTAATTTGTCCAGGCCCGCACGACAGGTGCTCAGCAAGGGGCGTCGGGCGGACCGGAGGCCGGGTCCCAGAGACACCATGCCCCGTCTTCCTGGCTCGGATTTTCTCTTTGCTGGTCCTTGGAGCCCCTCCCCTACAGGCCCCAGGGACCACGTGGTGCCCTGCAGGGGCTTCCCTGATTGAAGGAGGGCAGCATCCTCCCCTTAAAGCCATTGGAGCAGTGCGGCCCAGCCCAGCTGCTCTAACTCTGGACTGGAACCCACTCGCCGGCAGACCAGTTGGCTCCATGAGCCACAGTACATTTGAGGTCTGGGGGAAAGTGCTCGCTCAGTGCTGGAGGCCGTAATGACATCAGACATTCTGCTCACCCGGAGCCTCTGCTTCCGTCGCAGATTCCCATCACTCCGCAGTCAGCACTGAGCTCCTCAGCCTTTCTGTGCTCCACAGAGCAGCCCCAGACCTTCATCCCTCTCCCCTTCTCTGGGGGAATTCAGAGAGCCTTTTCCGAATCCATTTTTCAGATCTTTCTTCAATCGGTCTTTGTTCTGCAGGCTGCCTTCTGCTTGGTGCAATTTGCATCTCAAAGCCCGTGACAGCCTGCCTGTGCAGTAGGTGACACTGGGAACAGGGGAGAGGAGAGCGTCACAGCCTCGTCCGTGTGTCTGGGCCTGAGATTGGCAGGCTTGCCTGGTGCTTCCCCTTTTTTTGGAAGGGCGATGGCTTATTTGGGGGGAAGTGAAGGCAGGTCTTCAGCAGGGGTGGAAGTGCCTCTCCCGTATTCCATTTCTCAGTTATGGGACGGGGAGCCCTCTGCATTGGAGGCACACGGGCCGGGGGAGCAGCCTGGCTGGTGGGGATAGCGGGGGGTCAAAGGGTCCATCCCTCTGCCTCTGGGCCAGGGCCTCCGCCAGCCTCCGTCTTCCACTCTGCAGCAGAGCCGGTGAAGCAGCAGCAGCAGGGCCTGTCGGCTAGGACTCTGCGAACTCAGACCGTGGCCCTAACTCGGCCCACAGGCACCAGCTGAGACTCCAGACCAGTCTACCCGTTGGCTTGGTCTGCTCCCCGCTTTCCTTCCAAGGACTGGAGACTCCCACACCTTCAGAAATCATCGCTCCGTCCCTTGGCTGGGAAACCCTGGGCACGCAGCCTCTCTGTGCCTCAGCGTCTCTACTTGTGAAGTAGTAATGGTGCTTGTTTCGCAGGTGCCGTGATGACTAAGGAAGGTGCTGTTTTGAGCACTGAGCGCATAACCTGGCACGTGGTGTGTGCTCAAGGGCTTCACTGTCCCCTCCCCTTCCTCAGTCCGCAGGCCCAGAAATAGCCCGTGGGCTCCTGAGCCCACAGCCAGCAAGGGAGAGGCTTGTCTCTGGCCTTCCTTCTCCTTCCTCGGTTGTGTGGTGCAGTTCTGAGCGTTCCTAGCCGTGACCCCACGCTGCCTAGAGGGGAAGGCCCCCCACAGCCCTCCGGTGGGCACACTGATACAACCAGACCAGGCTGCCTGCCTGGAGGAAGGGAATTGGGGGAGGGACCTCCCCCTCCCTGGGGCCCGGTCTTGCACATCTGAGGTCAGCCTGCCTGCCTCTCGGCTGGGGTCCCTCTCCGCCAGGGCTGACTGAGATGGGGCGTGCCGAGGTTTGTTTACCATGGTGCCCGATGTCCAGCCAGTGCCCCGTAAGCCCTGCTGGACTGCCGCTCACTGCAACTGCTGTTGTGAGCTGCAGGCTGGTGGGGAAGCGGGCACTGGGAACTGGGGATGGGGCTCTCTGGAACCCAGCAGGCTCAGGTCCGAGGCACAGGCCGGCTGGTGGGCGTGAGTGTGAGATTCTGTGCACAGGGCTTGAGGCCACACTATCCCCACATCCTGAGGCTCCAGCCCAGGCCCACCTCCCCAGTGTCCCAATTCCAGGCTTACGCGGACACAATGCCAGAGTCAGAGGGGACTCCGGCCGTCCCCCATCCCAAGCGCCTCGCTGTACCCAGAAGAAATCCTGGCCCCGGCTCTACACAGCAGGCTGACTCTCCCCGGCCCCTCCCCAGGAGTCCTTGCGCTCAGCCTCCTCGGAGTCCGAAGTCAGACCTACTACGGTGTCGGTGATGCCGACGCCTTCCTTCCTCGGGGTGAAGGTTACAATGCGTCTAAATACGGAACTCCTGAGGCCCAAAGGCGGGTGTTGCTGACAGTGGGCTGCCCTGACTGCAGGGGACCTGTGCCCACAGGCGGCCACCCCACGCCCTGTCAGTCAGACCAGAGGCGGGCTTCAGAAGCTCCTCCTCCTCCTGCGCCCGAGGACCCCACACTTCAGGGAGCAGAAGTCCCACACGCGAGGGCTGTGGGGGTGGGGCTGAGGCGGACTGGCTTTGAAGCAGAGCAGCTCCCTGGGGGCCACTGGGACCCTCAGCCTTGCCAAGGGCCCTGCTGCTTGGCCCATCTTGTAGCAGCTTCCAGAACAATGAGTGTGTGTGAGCCTTGCCTGGGAAACTCCAGGCCTGATTCCGTCCTCAGGCAGTTTCCTTTCTGGAAAGGCCCCCCCTCCTCCGGTCCCTGCCCCTGCCCCATCCCTAGCCCAAGGCTCTTAAAGGGCCAGGTCACCTTGACTCGGGGGTGGGATGGGGCGAGCAGGTCATAGCACTCAGCCTCTTAAGACAGGAGACCACTCAGGCATCAGCATAGCATGATGCTAGGCTGTCCTGCCCACTTTCCGTCTACTCAGCCAAGACCTTGATTTTAGTTACTAAGCAACCGCTGCCTAAGTTTGCAAGTGGGTCATCCCTCAGTTGAACGCAGGCGGAGGAAGGGAGGGGTGGCAGTGCTTAGGGCTCTGCATTTACAGATGGGGACACTGAGGCCCAGAGAGAGCAAGGGTGGACAGCTCAGTAGTGCCCCGTGTGTCCCCACGTGTCCAGTAATCAGCCGGGCAGCAGACCCTCAGGAGTCCAGACCCCCACCAAGAGAAGCCCCCAGGCGGCAACCGCAGCACCTCAGGGGCTTCTCCGTGAGAGGCTTCCACCTACCCAGACAGGGAGGCCAGGTGCCCTGTGATGAGCGTGAAGGCTCTGGCGCTGGTCGGCCGGATTTGCATCCCAGCCCCACCTTTTACCGGCCGTGTGCTTTGGGCGAGTCCCTCAGCGTTCTGTTCCTCAGTTTCCCCACCTGCAGAATGAAAGAAATGCTCATCTCAACCCCAGCGCGGGGCTGAGGGTTCCTCGAGGACTTACGTAAAGCCTGGGAGGGTGCCTGGCACAGAGCGAGCCTCTCTCTGTGTGGGGGGCACCCCCCTACCCCTGGGCCTACTCCTTATCTCAGGGGCCTCAGCCTTATCAGCCTCAGCACAAAAGACTTTCAGACCCTAACTTTCAACACTGGGACGTTTTGTTCAAATAAAGCAGATTCTTACCTTCGGGGGCGGCAGGCACCAGCCTCCTCGGCTGTTTGGAAAAGCCTTTGGGCCCGCCCACAGAACGAAGTGTTTAAGTACCTAAAATAAAACATACAGGATCACAAAGGAAACCAATTACATTGAAATTGAGTTATCAAATGTAACCAGCGCGGTGGGGTAGTCCCCGCGCTTTCTCGTCAGCGCGTCAGTAACGGGGCCAAGGGTCGGCCTAGTCAGTGCTTCAGAGCGGCGAGGGGCACAGGCCGCGTTTGGTAGTCGTGACAGGGAAGTGTGATCTGAAATACCTGTGACGTCTGTGGATGAAGAAGTCACATGTTCAGCTAATGCTGTGGGTTTGCTGCCACACGTGTAAACAAAGGACACGCCAGATTTCCATTTTAGAAGCTGGTGGAAACTGACGTGGCTTTTCTCCTGTCCAGGCTCACAGACCTAAAGGGTCTAGGGAGCCGCGTAGGGACCCCTGAAATGAAATCACAGGCAGATTGTAATTGTCGAGTCATGACCAGCAGAACTGCTCTGGTGAAAGCTTGGTGGGGAGGGGGCAATGCAACCTGACTGAGCGCCCCCAAGCCCCCGGAGGGACCCCAAAATCCTGAGCTTTGCTGGCAGTGGGGAAGCCTGGCTTCTCTGCCTGGTTCTTTGTGACCTTGGGCAAGTCCCTTTGCCTTTCTGGGCCTCCGTTTCTCCATCTGTGAAATGAGACGTCGGACCTGCTGTCCTCCGAGGTCTCGTCCAGCTCCCGCATTCTGGGAGTCTGTGTTTCTCCTCCCCTGGAAACAAAGGCCTCAGAGGTGTGGGTCTGCAGGAGCCCTGGACCGGGGAGAGGGAACAGCTGGGGCCAGGCTGGCCGGCTCCCAATGGTTCATGAGGAGGAGGAGGAGGAGAGCGGTGCTCTCCAAAGTGACAGCTGGCTGAGCCTGGCTGGGGGCCTCATCCCCGCCTGCCATCTGTGCCTCCTTCCTGCAGTAGGAGGAGGCGGGGGATGGGGGGGGCAGGTGGGGGTGCGGATGCGGCCTGAGGCCAAACAGCAACCTGGCTGGGAGAGGGAAGGGCTGCCCGAGAAAGCCAGGAAGAGCCTGGTTGCTCACTCCTGGGAGCTTAACTCTTTCCACCCCTCCCTTTTCCCACCTCCTCTTCCAGAGATCTGGGGAAGGGAGGATGCACAGCCCTGGGTCCAGCTAGGCTGCTTCGTGGCTGTGTGACCTTGGACAAGTAACTTAACCTCTCTGAGCTTCACTTTGCTTCTCTGCCCAATAGACATCATTTTTAAGACTCTTCATTGAAATGGGAATGAAGTTTAAAGAGTGTGGGGATAGATCAAGTACCCGAACACTGTGCTGACTGTGACAGGCAGTTCTCTGTGGGCTCAGGGCTACCGGCCACCCAAGAGGGCTTGCGCCCAGGACAGTGAAAACCCCTGCTGGTTGAATGCAACACCGAGGCCATGGTGAGCCGGAGCAGAGGTCTGTGAGTGCTCTCACCCCCACCACCAGGCGTGCTCCCCTCCATGCCTTTGCTCCAGCTCCTCCTCGCTCTGGGCTCCCCTTTCTCACCAAATATCCACAGACAGAAAGCCTTACCTACATAGAATGACATCTATTTATAAGTACTTCTTTTCAGACGGTGAAGCTTAACATAGTTTAAACTTCAGAAGCAACGGACATACAATGAAAAGTCTGCCTCTCGTATCTTCCAGCTTCCAGTTACCTGACTCTTCTACTGGGAGGCGACCAGTGCTCAGTTTCTCAAGTGTCTTTCCTGGGGATGGAGAGATACGTATATATTCTCTCTCTCTCTCTCTCTCTCTCTCTCTCTCACACACACACACACACACACACACACACACAGAGGAGACTTTCTTCCTGACAGTCTTGTAGGCAAAGATTGTCTAACAGGATACAGAAAACAATAATTATAAAAACAACTGATAAACTAGACCTTTCCAATTAAAAAGCTTTTGCTCATCAAAAGGTACTGTGAAGAAAATGAAAAAGCAAACCACAGACACGGGGGCGTTGTTTGCAAAGCATACACCTGGAAGAGGACTCCTACTACTAATGTAAGACTGAATTTAAAAACGGTCAAAGACCATCAATCACAGCAATGTCTTCTTAGGTCCATCTCCCAAGGAAATAGAAAGAAAAGCAAAAATAAACAAATGGGACCTAATCAAACTTGCAAGCTTTTGCACAGTGAAGGAAATCATTGACAAAACAAAAAGACAACTTATGGAATGGTAGAAAATATTTCTAAATGATGCCACTAACAAGTGTTTACTTTCCAAAGTATACGAACAGCTCAATATAAAAAAAAATCCACCCAATAAATGGGCAGAATCCTATGTGACTGAAGTATTGTGCTGTACACTGGAAATTGATACAACATTGTAAACTAACTGCACTTCAATCAAATATATTTAAAAATAAAAATAAAATAAATGAGCAGAGATCTAAATAGACATTTCTCCAAAGAATATATACAGATGTCAACAAGCACATGAGAAGATGGACATCGCTAATCATCAGAGAAATGCAAATCAAAATTACAATGAGGTGTCACCTCACGTCAGACAGAATGGCCATCATCAGAAAGTCTACAAATGGCAAATGCTGGAGAGGGTGTGGAGCAAGGGGAACCCTCCTACGCTGCTGGTGGGAATGTAAATTGATGCAGCCACTTTGAAAAACGGTTCTGCAGAGTCTGATAGAGTTAAACGTCCATGCTGTGACTGAGCAGTCCCATTCATAGCTTTAAACCAAAGAAGAATGAGTACAGGTATCCCCAGAGCAGGCTCGAGGAAGGGTGTTCGCAGCAGCTTTGTCCATGTAGCCCCAAACTGGGAGCACCACCAGCGCTCCTCAGCAGGAAGGATGGATTGTGGGCGATCCGTAGAGCAGGACACAGCAATAAGAAAGATAACTCTTGACACTCACAGCCGCAATGGTGAATCTTTGAAACATGCTGAGCAGAAGCTGGACACAGAACAGTACACACTGTATGATTCCACTTGTGCAAAGCTCAGAAACAGGCAACGTTGATCTGTGGTGATGAAGTCAGAATAGCGGTTGCATCTTGGGTTGTCGTGAGGGAGCTCTTAGGGTGATGGGAGTGTTCTGTATCTTGACTGCAGTGTGGTTACATGAGTGTACACCTGTGTACAAATTTAATAAGTTGCCCAGCTGAGACCCCCATATTTCATTGAGTATAAATACACCTTAGTTAAAAAGTTGAAATTGGGGAGGGGAGGTATATGCTTTTGAAATTTTGATAGCTATTGACAAAATTGTCTTTCATGGAAATTGTAGCAATTTATATTCTCACTTAGCGAAGTAAAAGTGTGCGTGTTCCCTACCCCCTTGAAAATGAAATGTTACCATACTTTTTAAAATTTGATGATGGGTGGGAAATTTTCTCAAGAGTAGCTACAATTAGAATTTTTATTGAAAATGAGATTGAAATATCTTTATATGTTTAAAATCTATTTGCATTTCCTCTTGACATGAATTATGTCATTTACCCATTTTTTTCTATAGAATTATTGGTTCCTTTCTTATTGATTTAGTAAGTTCTTTATATATTATGGAAATCAGCCCTGTGCTTGGGCTGTAAGTTGCAAATATGCCTTTTTGCACTGCAGATTTCTTTTAAATTTCAAGAAGTCTAATTTACCAGTCTTTCACAGTTTCTGAATATTGGGCTGTGGTAAGAAAGTCCTTCCCTACCCTGAGGTTATAAAGTAGTCTTCCTCCCAGGCCTTCCAATACTTTGATAATTTCATTTTTATGTTTAAATCTTTGATTTACTTGAATTTCATCCTGGCTTAAGTATGAGATACAGATTTAACTTTTTTCCCAGCTGGCTAGCCACTTGTCTTAGTACTGCTTAGTGAGTGATCCGTCTTTCCTCTGCTGATTTGAGATGCAGTCTTTGCTGCCTTCTGCCTTTCTGCATGTATTTGGTTTTACTCATGGGCTGTCCACTTTTTCCTACAGGCCTGTCTCTCTGTTCATGTAATAGCACCATAACGCTGTGTTACTTAAGCTTTATAATATGGTTTAATAACAACAAGTTTAGTCATCATTCATCATGGTCTTTTTTCAAATGTTAGCTGACACTTCTTGCTTATTTATTTTGAGTATTTAATTTTAAAATCTGCTTATATAGATACAAAAGCTGTCTGTTATTTTTATTGGGATTATGTTAAATTCATAGAATAAATTAAAGAGGGTGGACAGCCTTGTGATGTTGAGTTTAACTATATGAATATAGTTTACTTGTCTAGTCTTTTGTGTCCTTTCATAGTGTGTTGAATTTTCTCTTCACATAGATCTTATGCATTTCTTGTTATTTGTATTTAGCTTTTTCCCTTGCTGGGGTATGTAGGGCCCTGATTCCATCATGTCTGCTAATTGGTGATTGAATATATGAAAGCTGTTGGTTTCTGTGTGTTAATTTTTTATCCCACCATGTTCCTAAATTCACTGACTGTAAATAGTAGCTTGAGTTTTCTAGGGGTACTATCGTATCATCTGTGAGTAGTGATCATTTTACTTCTTCATTAATAATGTTTATACTTCTAGTATCTTTTTCTTTTGTAATTGCATTGGCTAGTACCTCCAGGAAAGCATTAAATAATGGTGGTGTCATTCCTGTGATGATGATATGTCACATATTCACCCATTAAATATTTAGGGCTGAGATAGGTAATTTTTTCTGCCAACATTTTATTATGAAACTTTTCAAACATTCCTCAAAGTTTAAATAATTTTGCAGTGAATACAACCTAGAGTCTACCATTAACAGCTTACTATACTGCCAAAACTGGGTGCCCCCCTTGTTTGAGGCAGGGAAGAGGCTTCAGACAGAGAATTCCTTGGGGGGCGTTCTGTGCAGCTGGCACAGGGTCTGGTAGGTGTTAAGTCGTCAGATGACGCTCAGATGCTTTCAGATATTGAAAGTGAGGCTACAGGCAGCTCAGTGCCCTGCTCAAGGTGTCACATGAGTGTCAGAAATAGAGAGGAGCTGAGGTTTTAGGACATGAGTTGGGTGGGGTGATGCTCCTGTGAAAGGCAAAGGACGACAGCCTCCCCCACCCCGAGGAGTCCAGGGAGGGGAGATAGCGTTCCAGGAGGTGGTCTTTTTCCTGAAAGTTGGCGAGGATTTCCTTTCCTTCTTTCTTTCTCCATCTCCGGCTCCTGACCAGCTGATCCCCCCCCCCTCCCGGCAGAGCCCCAGACAAAGAAGGGAAGTGTCCTGAGAAGGTGCTTCCCCCCGCCACCGAGTGAGCTCTCCCTGGACAGCGGGGGTGGGCAGTGAGGCGGGGGCTGGGGGCTGGGGTGGGTAAGGAAGGGGCCAAAGCAGCCTCGTGTCTCTCAACTCCGCGGAGGCCTCTGCACTGTCGGTTTTTATTTAGACTGTTGCAGTCACCTCCTTGAATCACAAACAGTAGACAAGGAAACAGTCCAGTCTTTAAGACGATTTCAGACGGGGCAAGGGCTGGGGGAAATCAACTCAGTGATGCCGTAGAGACGTGGGAGGAATACGTAAGATAGTCATGAAAAATCTCTGAAAACTTGAATGGGATGGGAAGGAACCAGTCATGGAAAGACCACCAGGAAAAGTGTCTTAGCCAGAGGGAACAGCACGTGCTAAGGCCCAAGGCAGAAAAGAAGGTGGATGTAGGGGAGCATCGAGGCCGGCAGGAGAGCAATGGGAGACGCAGCTGGAGAGACAGGCAGAGCTGCGTCACCCAGGGCTCTGGAGATCACAGAAGGAAGTAAGGTTTTCTCCTAAGTGCGGTGGGAGGCCGTTGGAGAATTTCAGGCTCAAGGTTGCCTCTTACTTGCGCTGGCAAAGCAAGGCACACAGTAATACGTCCCTTAGAGAGCCTGAGCAGGGCTTGAGCTTGAGAAGTGAGCCCCTTGTCTGCACTTGGACGGCAGCTCATTTGTATCTGGATGTTTGGGATCTGCACAGGCACCTCTGCCGTCTGAGCGGGGTGGACTGTCCGATGGCCATCGTAGCAGGGCCTCTCTCTGGCCAGGACAGAGCGAGTGTGGGTGTGAGGGGCTTGGTAGACTTTCCTGGCCCAGTGGGTGGAACGTGTTCTCTGAGAGACACCGCAGTGCTTTGCCGGAGCCCAGGAGTGGACTGGACCAGGAGGGCTAGCGAGAGGGCCCGTGCCCGTGACTGCCCCGACTTCTGGTACATCACTGGGTGGCCCCACTCTGAGAGCCGTGAGCAAAGCTCTGTCTGGGCCAGTTCCGCTTCTGTGCCCCTGGGCCAGGAATGAACCTGAACTTCCTGGAAGGAACATTCTAAGGATAGTTTTTTGGGCTCAACAAAGAGATTCCTGATGGCTTCTTGCTAATAAGAAGATTATTTGTAGATAACCCGCTAGGACAGGGACCAAAAAGCCAAGTAGAAGTATCTAGAATCATTAGTTTTTGTGGCTGGATCAAAAATGAAAAGGGACAATAAAT
Source organism: Vicugna pacos (assembly GCF_048564905.1). Lineage (NCBI taxonomy): Eukaryota > Metazoa > Chordata > Mammalia > Artiodactyla > Camelidae > Vicugna > Vicugna pacos. Next base: position 29,431,946 of record NC_133013.1, on the reverse strand, counting down.
GTGATGAAGAATGAATGCAAAGAGCTCTTATAGATTATTAAGAGGAAAGTAAACATCCGTGAGAAAAAATCTGCCTGCCTCATAGAATGAGGTGATTCACAAGCAAAGAAACACGAACGCCCAACAAGCGCACGGAGACGTCGTCAGCCCCACTAGGCATCAGAGATGTGCGAATGGAAACAGGGGATCTTAGTTTTTTTCATCTAAAAATAAGCAAATTAAAAATATTACAGTGTCTTGTGCTGTCAGGGAATAGGGAAGTGGTCATTCTCCTGAGATGCTGACAGGGATATAAATTAGTGCAGCCTTTTTGAAGGGCATTTAAAAATCTATAATAAGAGCATTTTTTAAGTGCCGTCCTGTTAACCCAGCATTTTCATTTACAGGAATTTGTCCTTTAAGACTTATTCCAAATGTGTGCAAAGATCCCGCTGTGCTGGCTGTAGCCTTCGTAAAGTATCGGAGATGAAAACCTCTTAAGGATCCAGAGCAGGGGACTGCTCTGTACACTGTGGAGCAGCCACACTCTGAAACACAGTGCGGCCACTGAAGACGGTGACGTCAGCCGGGGGGGTTCGGCTCGGCGGTGGAGCGCGTGCTCTGCATGCACGAGGTCCTGGGGTCAGTCCCCAGTACCTCTGTGTAAAGAAAAAACTTTTTTAATGGTTATGCCAAAGGGTATTCAACGGCACAGGAAAACAGAGCAAGCTTTCCGGCTGGGTGTGGGATGGAGCTGACGTTCACCTGAACAGGACAGCAGTTATTCCTCACCTGTGGTTCCCAACTTCCCTTTTTCTTTTTTGCTACTTTTTTTTAAAGTGAGGAGGGGCCTTGAAATGTCAAGGGTCGGAACTCACACTGGGAACCCAGGAAAGGTCACGCTCCTCACTGGCTGTGGGCCACATGTGGGCGAGGCCCAGCCACGTGGCTTATCTGTCCTATGCCACAGCTTCTCATGTCAGAATCTGAGACTGGTGCCCGATCTGCCTCCCTCACGGCAAATGAAGACCATGTCTGTTTGTGTCCACTGTTGCGTAACGAGTCACCCCCGAAACTCAGGGCCCTCACGAGGTTGCAGGTGAGCTGTCAGCTGGGGCTGCAGTCACCTGAAGGCTCGACCGGGGGAACTTCTGTTTCCAGGCTCGCTCGTGTGGCTGTGGGCAGGAGGCCTCGCTTCCTCCCCACCCAGGCCTCTCCACAGCTCACCGCCCTCACTCATGGCAGCTGAGTGGCGATCCAGGAGAGGAAGAGCCAGGCGGAGACCACAGCTTCTGAGCTGGCGCCACGTTCTTCAGCGTCACACACCTCCCTGGGCAGTGTGTGCCAGGTGGTGGCGGTGGCAGGGGCTGTCTGCCGCCACCACACCCCAGGGTCAGAGCGCTCTACGGGAACACGTAGTGTCCCGAGCGGCTGTTGGGGGCTGTGCAATTCTTATTCTGCCCAACTCTTCTGGAAGCCCTGGAGAGCGTGACGGGGGCCCGCGGGGGTGGTAAGCAGCAATGAAAGGCCTCTACCCCACTTGTTTGCGGAGTGCAGCTCGGGGAGGACTCGCACCAGAAATAATAGTGGTTATCCCTGAGGACAGCAGAACAACTCGGTGATCTGGAGTTGGGGGGTGTGAGCTACGCGTGTACTCGGGGGTGTTTTCAAGTAGTTTTCTTTGAGTGTGTATAGTTTTTGAAATTAAAACCAAAATGTCTAAGGACAGTGGGTTCATCTGACTCTCAGACCGCTGGTGATGAGTGGCTGAGCTCTGGAAGTGAGCAGAGAAAGCACCACGGGAACCAGGGGAAATCCTGGTCCAGGACGAGAGGCCTGGGGGAGGTGGAAAGGGAACGAGAGAGACCAAGGCACTTCCAGGCTGCGAGGTGGGGACCTGCCTCCCCCTCCCCAGGTGGACTGGTGAGAGCCAGGGGCATGAGCTCAGTGACTCACGGGCAGCCCCCGCCGTGGCAGTTCCTCAGACGCACTTAGGGAGGGGGTGGCCTGGGCTGCAGGTGAGCTGAGGTGACATGGATGTGGACGCGCAGCAGCCACGGGAACCCAAATCCCAAGAAAGAGTCTCAGAACAGGCTGCAGCCTGGAGGGCAGTAAAGCATGCCTGGGAGGCACCGAGAGTGCTGGAAACCCAAGCTGGGGGGGCGGGGGCGGCGTGCAGAATGTCAGAATTGGAAGGAGACTTAGATTTATCAGGATCCGTACCATCGTCTCATAGGTAAGAAATCAAGAGCAGAGCAGGAAAGCGTCCTGCCAGAAGTCACACAGCACTGCAGGCGGCCAGGCAGGGGTGGGACTCCAACTCCCAAGAGCTGGGAAATTGAGCCGTGGTCGACTTTCCTGTGTGGCCCAGAGGCGAGCCAGGTGTACCTAGAGAGTTACAACAGCATAAAGAAGAACTTCTAGCGAGTACCGCACAGAGGCAAGCTGCAGGGGGCTGGAAGCATTCACGCCGGGCCGGAGTGTGTCTGAGGAACCTGGAAGAGCTGACTCTCCTGAACAGGCTGGAGTCCGGGCGCGAGTGCAACGCAGCGCAGCCACCGCCCTCTACTGGTGGAGCGGCGGTAGCACAGCCCCCCCGGCTTGGCCTCTGGCTCAGGAACGCTTTCCAGAGAGGAAGGAACCCCTTGGGGTCTGAGAGCTCCTTGCTGGGGGCTTCAGGAAGGCGGCGGAGGGACGGCCTCTGCACACATGTGTTAGAACGGCAGGCAGGGTCAGCAGAGTGCCCCACGCGTGTCTGTGAAACGGGATGAAGCCAGCAAACCACCCTCAGGCGGCCGTGTGTGCCCCGCGTCTTCTCAGGGAGACCTTCCTGCCCCTTCCTGGGAGCAGGGCCTCCAGAGCCTGGCGTCTGAGGACCTGGGTGTGGCCCCAGGCATAGCATCGCCTGCTTCCTCACTGGGTGACCTTGAGCAGCGGCCTCGCCTCTCTGAGCCTCACACTGATGGTGGGAGGAGGGGCAGGAGCTCTGACTGCCAGGGAGCGGCTCACGGATAGAGCTTCTCTGTGGGACACAGCCTGACCAGCAGCAAACCCAGTGGTGCCCAGTGCCCTCATCCAGCCAGACCGGAGGTTCAGAATTCACGCTGGCCACATCCAACTCATTCTTTTTTCTCTCCCTCTCCACCCTCTTGCTCTTCCCCCAGTTTTGCCTCTAGGAATGTTCCCAAAGCTCATTCAGAATGAGTTGGCAATGACCAACAAGATCTCCCACCACTGTACCCTCCTTAGTGGTATCTGTATGTTAAGAGTAGCAAGGTGTGGAACAAAAGGAATGAATCCCTAATGGTGGAATTTCATATCTGAATCAGCTAAAGAATCAGAGCTCTTTTTATATGGCAGCAAGAAAGAAGAAAATCTTCGTGCTGGTCGGGCCACAGACGGGAAGGACAGTATTGTTCTCAGCTCCGTGAGCCATGCTTTAATTGGGAAATAGAGCAGAAAGTAATCTGAAGAAGGCAGCCATGACGGCGAAAATGCTTCTGATCCAGCACGAATCGGAGGGCTTGTACCCCGCTTCAGTGTGCTCTGCGGGTCCCCCTCCAGCATCTGCCCTTTGCTGTGCTGTCAGCCCTTTGTGAGGATTTCACAGTAACCGAAAGGAAACAGGCTTGTGTTCATTCCCCTTCTTCGTGAGTTCAGGCCCTCCTCTAGCTCATCTCTCCAGGGAGAGTGTAAGCTTCTGAGGGCAGGAGCAGCGTCTTCCAGACGCAGGAGGGGTGCCTTGGTGCCGGGAGAGAACTGGGAACTTGGGGGAAGGCTGTGTGGTTCCAGGGTGTAGCTCTGGCACGTTTTTGCCGAATGGCCTTGAGCAAGTCAGTTAACCTCTCCAAGCCTCAGTTCTCTCATCTCTGAAAAAAATCTCTAAAATTCTCCCCTAGAGGAGTGGTGAGACTCAAGATGTTTGTAAACCATAAAACCAAGGTCATTAGTAGAATCGTACACACACACACGCCCAGCACCTGTGAGGCAGCTCTCCCTGGATGAACTTAGGCAGGTCATCTGTAAACTGGAGATAATAAGTTAATACATGTTTAATGTGGCCTGGGGCTCCTGCCCCTCCACCTACCATCAGTGTGAGGCTCAGAGAGGCGAGGCCACTTGCTCAAGGTCACCCAGTGAGGAAGCAGGCGATGCTATGCCTGGGGCCACACCCAGGTCTTCAGACGGGTTCTGGAGGCCCTGCTCCCAGGAAGGGGCAGGAAGGTCTCCCTGAGAAGACGTGGGGCACACACGGCCGCCTGAGGGTGGTTTACTGGCTTCATCCCGTTTCACAGAAGTGCGTAGGCAGGTGCTCAGTAAATGTTAACATTATTACATCACCTGGAAAGAGAGAATTCATTCATGCATCCAGTTTTTACTGAGCCCCTACTGTGTGCCAGGCAGTGTTGGAAGCACTGGGGACCCAGCAGAGAACAAAACAGACAAAATCCTGGCCTTTGTGGAACCTACATTCTCGTGGGGGAGACAGGCAATTAAGTAAATCAGAGAGTATAATAGAAGGTAATTAAAGTTGGGAAGAGACATAAGTTAGGGGAGGTAGCGGAGGTGTGGGAGGAGGGAGGGTGGTTACAACTTTAAACACCGTGATCAGAGAATCTGATTGGCCCAACACTTGAATTAGATGTTCATCCAGGTCCAGTCAGCGGTCTGTATGTGTGTCGGGAAGGTGCGGGGAGGGGCAGATCCGGGAATCTGGTTGCCTCAGCTTGAATTAGATGTTCATTCTGATCCAGTCAGGTTAGTGTGTATGTGTGTGTGTGGTGTGAGGGGTGAGTGTGTCGTGTGGTGTGTGTGTATCCGTGGTGTGTGTGTGTCTGGTGTGTAGTATGTGGTGTCGGGGGGTGTGTGTCATGTGGTGTGTGTGTGTCTGGTGTGTGGTGTGTGTGTGTGTGTATGGTGTGTGTGTCTGTGTGGTATGTGTGTGTGTGGTGTGTGTGTGGCATCTTTGGTGGAAGACCACAGTTAGGGAGTCATGAGCTGCATGGATGCTCCAAGGGAGGACCCTGAATTCAGGCAGAACCTCTTCCTCCTCCTCCACCTGCCCCGTCTTGGCCTTCAGCCTGCTGAAGGTCATTGTCTTCGGCTGTCAGGACTGAGGTGACGGAGGAGCCACCTCTCCCCCTCCTGCTCCTGAGCCTTCGTCCTCGCCAGTGGCTGGGCGGCCAGGCCCCTCTGCCGTCGTGGCAGGATCAGGTCCTGACCCTCTGTGCAGCCACGGGAAGATGGGAGGCTGGCCGGGGCCGCCCCCCACCCCACCCTGAGCCGAGAGCAGGCTCCGTGAGGGCCCTGCACCCCGGGGCCCAGCGAGGCCGGAGGCTTGGCCAGGGAGGCTGATCTCGCCCTTCTGCAACGGACAAGAGCCCCATTTTCATCCCAAGAGCCACTGTCCCTTCCTGACTGAGGCCTCGAGCACTCGGCGTCCCCAGGAGAGTTGCTCTGCACCCATGATGCTGGCTGCCAGCTCACCCTGCAACCCGGGTGTGTCAGCACCCCCCCAAGTCTGGGGGAGCCAGGCACAGCAGCCTGGGGCTCCGTGGAGCAGAGCGTGGGCCCTGGAGGGCCGGGAGCCCCGATTTCTACTCCGATGGGGGTTCTCTCTGCCTTCCTCCACACAGAGCCGCCAGGAGGTGGCCCTGGGGGCCACGGGGCAAGCTCTGAGAGCGTGGCAGGGATCAGCAGGTTCCAGGCTCAGAGGAGCTGCCAGTGAGGGAGGGGATGGGCCTTCCTGGAAGCTTCACCTGCTTCTCACTCAGGCATTCATTCGATAAATACTTGTCAGCAGGGCCTCCTGTGTGCCTGGGCTGTGCTAGGTGCTGGAGGTACAGCAGTGAGAAAAACAGAGACTGTGGAGGAGTTGGCGTCCAGAGGGGGGTTTCCCCCTAGATGGCCAGCACCCGACCCAGGAGGGTCCTTGTCGGTGTCTGCTGAGCATACGGGTGGAGGTTCACTTCATAACCGCAGACCCTCAGGGCTGCAAGGGCCCTGGCGTTTCAGCCCTGGTTACCAGATGCTTCTGGGCATGCGTGCAGGGGCTGGGCCAGGTCTGGGGTGTGGAGGTGGGCTAGACACAGGCCCACCCTCGGGGAGCTCACCGTCGGGTGGGCCTCACAGACCGGTGAGACAGAGCACAGGGCCGGGGTGGGGGGTCCTGGTGGGGAGGTGCTGTGCAGGACACCGGAGCAGAGGCGGGGGGGAGGGGGACTCAAACCCTCATTTTTCGGATGATAATGGTAACAAATTTGGGTTTTTTTAAAGGGGTAATTAGGTTTATTTATGTATTTATTTTAATTTTTTTAATGGAGGGAGGGACTGGGCACTGAAGCCAGGGCCTCACGCATGCTAAGCCCGCCAGCGCGCTACCACTGAGCGACCACTCCCCGAGTCACGATGACTAATGTCCGCCGAGTGCCGGTTTGGTGCCAGACGCCATGCTGAGCAGCTTACACGTGCTGCCCCCCGAGGAGGCTTCCCGGGGAGCCGCTCAGTCACTCACCCGCGAGCAGAGCTGAAACCAGACCCTGGCGCCATGGAGCTGGAGGGCTCCTTCTCCCAGCGCCCCAGCCCCGCGCCTGAGGTCCCCCGCGCACCGCAGACCCAGCAGGGAGGTGGCCTGGGAGAGGGGGGCTCGCCCGAGGACTAGGCCGCTGGCATTCCATTACAGGGGTTTCGCGGTCGTTGAGATTCTGGGCCGTTCCCTTGAAGATGGTGCAGCCCTTTCTCTGGCCGCGTAGATGTCTCTGATGGAGCAAGACTGGGTCTGAGCCAGAGTCCCCTGCTCTGCCAGGCATTCCATAGCTCCACGGGGCAGTGGTGGCCCGGGCGGAGTCTTGGTGGTGGGGTCTAAGCAAGGAGGATGCCGGGCACTGGGCCCCTGCAGAGCTGGCATGATCTTGATGGATGGCGGGTTCGCTCAGCGGATAATCCCAAGGAGGCAAGGCAGAGGAGTGGCCCAGCCCGGGGAGTGTGGATGGTGCCCTGGGACCCATGCCCACTGCTGACAGATCCGCGTCTGGGCCGCGGCAGCAGGTGGTTGGGGAATCATTTGGTCTTGCATGTCGGCTTGACTTTGTGTTTGTGGCCAGAGGGCATAAGAAGCTTGTCTCGTACTTCTTAGGTTTCTCTGTGTTCCATGCTCCGCTGAGAACCCTCCAGGATTATCTCACTTGAGATGAAGGTGCCGAAAATCTCTTAGGGAAGGCAACCAACAACCATGAAACAAAGCAAACAGCACAGAACAGTGCTGCATTAAGAAGCAGGGCAACATCGTGGTGAAGTCCAGAGCACCACCGAAAGCGGCACCCCGTGTGAATGGCACCCCCTTGGGTTGTGCAGTGCACAACCCATGCAACTGTACAAGGGGCCTAATTAAGTCCATAGTTTATGGCATCATTAATTCATTCAACAAAAATTTACCATAAGTCAGGCACGACTCCAGACACTGGGGTAATAGCAGAGAACAGGACCACGCACCACCCTTGTGCAGCTTACGTTCTAATTCAGAAGTCACAGACTGAGGCTTGAGTCCTGGCCTTGCACTGTGTTAACTAGTTTTACTGAGCTTCAGTTGCCCCATCTGTCAAATGGACACAATGATATGAACTTCATAAGGTTATTGTGGTAAATAATTGAAATAACACTTGGTTGCAGGCCTGACACGTGGAAGGTCCTCGGTGAGCAATCAGCAGTATTATCACAAACGGTGGGCTGTGGGGAGAAAGGCTTGTGAAAGCCCAGAGGAGAGGGAAGTCACGGGAGGTGGGGGGGTAGACGAGACGTCTCAGCAGGAGCAGGAGGCGGAGCAGCTCTGGAGGGATGGGTGAGGCTCGGAGGACCGGGGCCTTCCGAGGCTGGATGCCATGAGGAAGCGGGAGTGACGCTGTCTTGGGCCAGTGAGGAGCACCCTGGTTTGGGGGCCATATTTTACCAAACCAAGGATTAGAACACACGTGGTCTAGCAAAGAAGTTCCGTTTTCTTCTATGCGTGAGAAGCAGTCTGAGAATAAATTGTGGTCATCCCAGAATATTGGGATTTAGGGAGATTTCAGTATGTTACTAGGACCTGAGACACAACACTTAAAATTAAGAAGTATGACCCGAACAGAGTTGAGCACTCTGGCTGGTAGGGTTGGGGGAGGCCCCGACAATAGAGGGAACAGTCCCCACACAGGGTGTGCAGGTCCCTCAAGGGCCAGGCACATACACTGGATCTGATGAGGTAGGGACGATGGTGCTGACTGAGGCAGGATTCCCGGCTGCTGGCAGCGGACGTCGCCCTTGGCCTTCCTGAGCAGAGGGGCGTTTGGGGCCTTCACAGATCGGAGGGGCTGGGGGCGGTGGAGAATCAGACTTGGGACACAGATGAGCACCAGGTCAGCTCCTGAGAGCCCAGGGGAAGTTAAATCAGTCCTCGGTCTTCCTGGGTGGGAGGGTCTGGTTGGCCAGGGCGGGCCATGTGTCCCTGCCTGGCCAGGAGAGGACCCTGTGCGGGAGGAGCCGCGTTTCAGCCCTCCTGGTGGAAGGTCAGTGCAGCTCCCAGCGGGAGTCCCCCACTCAGGAAGGGGGCTTAGAGCCCAACTGCCAAAATTCCTAGAAATAGTTACAGCCGTGGAGGAGTTGTGCAACGGCAGATCACTGCAGAATGCCAGACTCACACGGGGGCTTGGAGGGGGGCGCAGGGACAAGCATGAGAGAGCTCTGGGAGTGCTGGAGCACCCTGGGGCGACGGGGGCATGGTGGGCCTGGAGGGGACAGGCCCAGTGTGAGGGCCTTTGTGGGGACTGACTCGTCAGAGGCCTCTGGGAACCTGCTCTGAATGCAGGGCAGTGCCCGGGAATCCGAGAGGTGGAGCAAGCAGCTGTGAGAGCTCTGGGGGGTGCACGGCCCCCGGCGGACACCCAGACCTCGTCTCATCGCCCGCTCTGGTCACCGAGGATGGCGGGCTCAGGAGGGATGCAGGGGCGGGTCTGCAGTGCCTGCCGTAGAGCTGGAGCCCGAGGGGTGGCACGTGTACCCCGTATTTGTCCTCTCCCTTTAGAATGTCCCCACTTTTCAGAGGGAGAGACTGAGACACAGAGACTTGTCCGAGGCCGCCCAGCCAGTGAGCAGCAGGGCCGAGGTGAGCCCGGGTCCCCTGACTCCCGGCTGCTGCCCTGTCCCCGCGACAGGGCTTCAGTGATGCTCCCTGGACCCCAGGAGGGCGGCGGAAGTGGTGCCTCAGTGAGTGTCCTCACTCCGCAGGATGTCGGGAGTGGGGGCTGCAGGAAGGGCTGCGGCCAGCTTCCCTCCTCCTTCCCCGGCCGGAAGGCAGTTGGAAAGAGGGGTTTTTGTCCTCGTGGCTTTGTGGCAGGGGAGAAGGCCAGGGCTGGGGCTGAGCACCCTCCTCTGTCCCTGCTTTTCTGCCTGAACCAGAAACTTGCTTTTTCTACTCACTGTAGACAAACAAAACTAAGGCTCCCCGCAGTTTGCATAGATGCTGTTACATATTTTTTGCCAATTTGTTCCCATTTCCAACAGTTACAGATTCTGGCTCCCCGTCCTCCCCCACTGTGGGACACTGGGACATGCTGGGGGCACTGGGGCGGGAGGGGACTCCGCTTCCCTCGCTGTCCCCCACCCCATCATACTTAAGGCCTGGAGGGTAAAGTTCAGACTCCTTCATGAGGCCAGAAAGTTCCTGAACCTTCTGATCTGGGCTTTCCTCTGCAGCCTTGTCTCTGCTTATTTGGCTCGCGAATACGCCCAAGGCTCTGCAGGTGCTGGTCCTTCTAGCCCTAAAGCGTCCCCCACACTTCCATCGCTGGCTGTGTGCTATCAGTCCTTCGGGCCTTCCACACCTCCTCTGGGAAGGCCTTCAGGATTTCAGTCTCAAGTACTCTGTGGTCCCACATTTCCCGGGCAAAGCACAGCCCACCCTGCACGTTGTCCAGCTCTTTGTCTGTCTCCCCAAGAGACTGTGAGCAACCAAGGCCAGAAACCCACAAAAACTCCACTCTGTGCAGATTTGTCGAGCACAGTAAGTTTGGAGTTTTCTTATCTTCTTCATGCGTTTTAGCGCAGGGTTTTATAAAAGGGGGCCAGTAATCAGGAAACCACAGGGGCCACATGAGCGCTGAGGCTCCAGGCAGCCCCCTCCCCAAAATACGCTCACTCACTCACCATCACTCAACGTCTTCCTATCCCAGCCTCTCATCTCTTCTCCTGGGTCTGCAGAGAGACACCGCCGAGGACAAGGACAAAGGTGGCCCCGTCACCTCTTCTTTCTGGAGCCTGGGAAAACCGGGTCTCCAAGAGCTCAGACACTGAGAAAAACAGAATTCCTTTTATTGTGCTTCCCCAGACAAGCCCTCCCCTTCCCTGGGGGCCTGCCCCTGCCCCTGCCCCAGCGCACGCACGCACACACGCACAGACACACATGTACACACACATACACAATGCACACACACATGCACACACATACACCCTGCACACAGGCTCACACACATATACACGCACACACATACACCACACGCGCACACGCACAGACTCGCACACGTGCATACGCACACGTACACACACGCGCAGACACACATGCGCACACACACATATACACGCACGCACACACACCTGCCAGGGATTTCAACTGGAAAACCACCAGACCCTTTCCAGCTTGAAAAACACAGATAAAAGACTGAGGGGAAAAATCAAAACAGGAAGCCACCAAGTTGGGAGGCTGCCTGAGGTCTCGCTGTGCACGTCTGTCTGACCAGGTGCCTGACTTTAAAGCATCACAACCTGTGTCACACACTCTGCCCTTTGACTGTGAATCTGCCCCCAAGGTCAGCCGCAGATCTCGAATCCCTCAAGGTTAGAGGAGCAGGGTCCAGGACCAGCCCCGGCCGGGGGAAGGCGGGGAGATTTGCCTGGTCCCTGGGTGGCAGTCTCTGGGTGCTGAGGGTGGACGTGCGCGGAGAAGGGGAGGAGGCCTGGGCTGAGGGGGCAGTGTGAGCCGAGGCCCAGAGGTAGGAAGCAGGGTGGCTGGAGTCCTCGCTAGGGCGGGGCACTGGCGGAGGCCCTGGAGGCGCCTTGGCCAAGGTCCCTGTCCTCCTGGTGCTCACAGCCCGGTGGCAGGGTGAGCCAGAATAAAAGGTCATCCAGGTGGCAGGAGCACTGGAGGTGAGGGTGGGTGTACAGTCGTGTGTGTGGCATTAGCCGTGGGGTGAGGGGTTGTGCCAAAGCAGGGTCAGGCTGGGGCCATCACATCTCTGATGTCCAGTAAGGAGTCTGGCTTCTAAAAGCAGGGTAGTAGAGAGCCACTGAACATTCTGGAGTGGAGGAGTTATTACAGCAGAGCTGTGCTCTGGACAAACCAGGCAGCAGCATGGAAGAGGGACTGGAGACTGAAGAGGGCAGACACCAGAGGCAAAGGGACAATGGGCGGACCCACTTCAGAAATCCCACAGGACAGGCCCGTGAGCATGAACAGAGCCCGCCACCCAGAACAGACCTCCTGGCAGGATGCCCGCGAGCCTGAGAGCCAGGAGAGTCCACCTGGGGCCGAACAGCTTTCTCTGGGAGCTCCTGTCCACGTGCACATGGTGCCCCACAGGGAGGAAAGGACTGACCCGTCGGCCCCGCGTCCTCCTCAGAAGGCTTTGGTTTCGTACTTCAGGTGGGCGGGCCGAAGGCAGCAGGGCCCCAACGTGTGGGACGTGAGGCCAGCAAGTTCTGATGGGCTGGAGGGAGGGGAGGGGTGTGGTCAGCAGCCTGGGCTGAAGTGTGTGTGTGAGAGGCTGTGTGAGCGTGCGGGCCGGGGTGCCAGCGTGTTGGGCACAGTCACCGCAGACACCCCGGGGTGCGGGCTTGGGCACCCTGGACAAAGGGCACACGGTGTTCAGGAACAGGAAACAGCCGTCTCACCCCACCAGGGAGGCCGCAGCGTGCCCAGAGCTCCGAGCCTGCATGGGCGCGGTGGTCTCACTGGCAGGTGGGGGGGCTGGGAGCAGGCGCCCTCGGGCCACCCGTCCCCGGGCAGCGATGCTCAGACATGTCTATGGGAGCGCCTGCGCTGGGGGGGCCTCCTTCAGACCGCGCCACAGCTCCTCTCAGTGAGCAGCGAGCCCCGCGTCCAGGGGAGCGGGCGCACAGGAGGGGGTGCGCGGGCCGCAGCCCCAGAGGCCTTTCACGCGGGAGCGCGGGGGTCCTGAGGTCACCCGCCTCCCGGGTCAGGCGCCCGTCGCCCTGGGGCCCCCTTTGCACGGCGCGTCACCTGAGGCGACGGTTTACCTTCCCGTCTGCATCTGCTTTACCTGAGCCCGCGGTAAACGTCCGTGGCTGCTCTTTGGTCCCCACCCCCCGTGCCCACATCGAGGGTGCTGCCAGCCTCTGACCCCGCCCTAGGTTGTGGCGGTATCGCAGGTGCTTCCCGGAGCAGGATGTGGAGCCCCTGGGGCACTGCTTTCCAGACTTTGCCGCCCAGTGGAATCACCTAGAATTTTTTACAAATGCTGACGCCTGGCTCCCTGCTCCCAGACACTGGGGTTAAGTTGACGTGAGGTGCAGCCGAGGCACTGCGATTCCTAAACCCCCCCAGGCAATTCTAAAACAGAAGGAGGTTTGGGCACCAGTGGGGGAGGGGAGCGGCGGCGCGGAGGAAGGGAGGGTCCTCCCGAGACAGTGCAAGGGCGTCCACAGCGGAGCCGCCGGCCAGCGCCTCCTGGGACCCTCACGAGGAGTTCTGAGGTCCTCCTGCTTACGCCTTCCCCCGACTTGTCAGGTGTCTCGCCTACGTTCTGAGACAGGAGGCCGTGTGGCCCAGGGCTCCGCGCCCTCGGGCACCCAGTGCAGACTGCCGCTCCTCCCTCCCCAGCTGCGTCACCCCGGCAAGTCCCGCCCCAGAGCTCAGTCTTCTCCTCCGTAGAATGGATTGTTACAGGAGGGTTGTAAGGGCTGAATAAAACTCTGTGAGATTTAAATAAAATACTGTATGTGAGTTGTTGAGCACAGGCACTTTGTAAGCACTTGGCAAACGGCCCTTGGCCATCACCCTTGGCTTCTTCGTTGCTGTCCTTAGTAATGCCCTCCTGTGTGTGACGGGGTGGATCCCTGCCCTCCGCCCTGGTTTGCCAGAATTAAGGCCGGCTGGCTGCAGGTGCGCCTGGCTTCGTCCAGTTAAAGGACGGCCACAGAGAAGCTGAAAGGGTGGAGTCCAGGGTCTAGGAATCGGGAGCCGGAGAGGCTGAGGGCCGTGTTCAAGATCATTCACCTGAGGAGGGGAGCTGGGACGGGGCCCGGAAAGCAAGCAAGCTGACTCCCCGCTCCAGTCTGTTGTTTCTGCCTCGCTGAGCGGCCTCCCCAGGTAAGGAGACGTTTCGCTCCGCACGCAGAGCTCCCCTTTGCGGCGATCGGGGATCCTAGGAACCAGAAGCTGCCACGCAGGGTGTTTTGAAAATACCTCGTCCTCAGTCCGTTCACTGGGTTCAGACAGAGCCTGGACTGAGGCCCAGGGTGCCGGCCACTCCCCTGGCAGCCTGCTGGCTGGGCCACACGCGCGGCCCTCCGGGGGGGGGGGCTGGCCTCCCCGCGCACACACGCTCTGAAACCTGTTTTCAGTTAGTTATATAAGTTTATTCAGTTTCAAAGATCCTACTTTGCCCTAAACAACGTGTGTGGTAACAACGGAGTGAAGAAACCCGGGCAAGCAAACACACTCGTTCCACGAAGCTTCCGAAACACGTGGACCTGGTGGCCGCCAGTCTGCACCTCATTTCTTGAAGCCCTGTTTGACCAAAGCCAGAGAATAGTTTCCAATCAAAACTATGGTGTGTGTGCATGTGTGTGCACGTGTTGTGTGTTTTAAATAGCATCCGTAGTTTTAATAGAAACTGTGAATGTCCATCGTGGGAGAATAGAAACCACTAGTGCCCAGCCAGGCAGGTACGGCCGCTATTCACCTTCTGATGTACTTCCTTACAGATCGTGTGTTTTTTAACAGCTAGGAATCATTTTATGTGTAGAACGTGATTCTGTTTCACTTACCGTTAGCACTTGAGCAAGTCCCATATCATTAAATGTTCTTTGAAAATATGACTGTAAATGATCTCACGCCCCATCACACTGGTGTCCTGTGATTCATTCTGGCAGCGCCTGGTTGTTGGGCATTTGCCGTACTGTCCCCTGTTACAAGTAACACAGCAGTGACTGTCTTCATGTGTGTCTCTGCTGATGTCTGTGGGTAAATTCGCAAAGTGGAATTATTGGCCAAAGGCTGTGACCCTCTGAAACGTCTTCAAGACCCTGTCAGGGGGATCTGCGGGGCAGTGGCCCCGCTTCACGCCACCCCGCACCCGGCGGAGAGGCTGGTTCCCGGCTCCTACCCACTCTGTCTTTCGGCAGATCAGGCGTGTGTGAGATACAGCCTGGTCTCCAGCACCGGGCTCCTCCGTGAGAAGACTCAGGGTGCACAACAGCTACCGTCCAACATTTGACGTGGAGAGTCGGTCCCCATGAAGAGGGGCTGGACGCTTTTCCCATGAGGACACCCTGACGGCGTGGAGGTCTCCCTAACGGTTACAGAGGCTGTGTAACAGGCATCCCCACCCGGCCCCGTGCGGCAAGGTCTCAGCTCAAGCTCTGTTGAGGCTGAAACTCTCTTTGAGGTTCGAAACCCCAGACGGCAGGGTAGACCTGGGACCCCTGAGAACCCTAATGCTGGACAGCTCAGTGAGCTGACCATCCAACCGTGATTCTGAAGTTATGAAACAGTGAAACCCTCGAGTGCACTCCTTAGAAGCTCTTTACGCATCGGTTTTCTCAGCTGAAAGGTGGGTCGTTATGAGGGTTCAGTTTGGTTATATCTGTAGATCAATGTAAATTTGATTATACGGATGCATTAGTAACAGCTGGCAGTGCCGGTGTGGGCACAGGTGTGAGACGGCAGAACTGGGTGGCAGTTAAGAACCAGATTCAGGTTTGGTCTCTGGCCACAGCCCCATCCGGAAAGTGGAACAGAAAATGGGCTTGGGGGACGGTGTCTGGGAGAGGGTCGTGCACGTTCGTTAAAAACTCAGAAAAACTAATTCAGAAAAACAAATAAAACGCATGTACCAGGTGCTCTAAAGGAAGCGGGAAAGCTGCCCTGGTACATGCGTTTTATTTGTCTGTCCGTTCATTTTTATGTGTTTCAAGTAACGTGCAGAGTTCGAGGATCTAAGGCCTGTGGCTCTGCAAGGGGCGTGCGGTGTCGGCTCGGACCGGCTCCCGAGAGCCTGTTGTTCAATTTTCCGTAGTTTTGCAAGCTGGGTTTTAAACACAGCCATTATTAAAAATTAAGTTATGCAACTTTCAGTTAAATGAATTATGTTAAAAACAGAGGTTACCAAATACTAAAAGCTTACTGCTGCCTGATTGCTTTACTGCCATCCGTGTTCATGAGGCTGTTTGCATTATTGTATCTGTATGGTAGAAATGGTATTTTTTGTGCCCAAATAATGGTGTGCTCCTGGGAGTCTCTTTTAGCTCTACTTTTGGTGATATCATTTTGGTAGGTTGAAACTAGCCCTGGTGGGAGTGCTTGCAGCACTGAAGTTGGCGAACACGCCAAACTGGGGCCCTTCCTCCCGGAAGATCAGCCCAGTATCTACCAGCACACCAGGGCCTGTGCCCTCAGTCCCTGGCCCCCTTTGCTAAACCCCCCATTTCCATGGGAGGCCGCTGCTTCCATCGCTTTTAGCTGTTTCTTTTGGTGCTTGTCCCTGTATTTCTTAATCACATGCTTTCACGGCTGCGTCTTGATTTTTAAAGCTTAGACGTTGTGTGTCGACTTCTCGTGATGGAAGACGAGGCGTCACCTCTCTACCAGCTCTGTCTCCCCTCCTAACTCTGCACACACAGGCTTTCCTGCCTCTGTCCTCCCAGCATGTTACGGCACAACTCATGTTTGAATAAATATTCTGGATTTACATTACTACCGAGATGTAAATGCTTTACATAAGTCACCCTCACCGTGGTCGCATTAGCTTTCTTACACCACTTCTTTCCTGGGGTTAACAGCTGCACCTTTAACGGCTTAATTTCTCTAAAGAACTGTGGGTTTCCAGCTTCCCTCCTTAGCAGTGAAACTTGTCTTTCCAACAAAATTTTATGTGGAACCCTACTATATAAAACAGGAAAATCAGAGCTGCTAGGTTGGAAGGAGGTCCTTCCCTTCAAGGGTGCTGTGTATGGCCAGGCAGGCTGTGCGCCTCACAGCTTTAGGGGGTCACCATTCACATGGAAAACAATGCAGTTCAGTCGTGAGCATCATCCCGTTGTGTAAAGAGAGGTCTCCCTGAAAGGATGCATTACATCAGGATTACCCTCGGCCTGTTCCCTGCCCAAAGCAGGGTCTGACCTCCCCCACTGTGAATCCTTCCAGTGAGTGGCTTCCCCTCCCCTCCAGGGCACCCCCCTCAGGCTGTTGGCCAGAACTGCTGCCAGCTGATGGCCACCTGCTGACTGACTCGGTGCCCCTCAGACTTGCCTGGGCTGGGCTGGGAACCAAAAGCTTAATGCAGCTTTGCTCCGGGACCACTCCAGGGCAGCCTAGGGGATCAGATGTAAGGAGAGGCTCCGTCAGAGAGTAAGTGAGCAGTGGAAGCAGCTGTCTCTCTGCGACCGTCAGAGCTGGAGGTGGGGAGCTAGCCCACGATGAGCAGTGGGGTTTAGGAAACTCGTCTTAAGGGGGTCACCCTGTGCAGGAATCCTAGCTTCACTGTCAGCTGGGTAGCCTGGGGGAAGTTGCTTGACCATTCTGGGCCTTAATTTCCTCATGTCTAATTGCCAGGGTTTTGTGAGGGTTAAAGAAGACACTGTGTAACCGTAGTAAGTCCCAGGGCCTCGTGTGGCTCAGCCTCTGAGATAAGCCCCGCCCCTCTCGCTGGCGAGGTACAAGGCAGGTGTAGGTGGGCAGAAACTGACCGTCGGCCTCATTATTCGGTCAAGAAACATAAAGGAGGGTGACGTATGACCTGCATCACGTGCTCTGACCCCCAAACCACTATTAGCAGACGGGCAGGGACTGGAAATCCCTCCCTCTTTCCTCCACACCCCAAAAAGCTAACATTGAGCAGGCTTGGGGATGGAGACCCAGCTTCTGCCAACAATTTCCCCTTCCTTGCCTGCCTCCTTTACAGCCACTGAGAGTGGAACTACTCCCACCCCCACACCCCTTGTATCATCTTGGGTGGACTCCATCCCCCTTGCAGAAGGTACTGAGCACCTACTGTGTGCCAGGCTTGTAAGGAGCTGGAGATTCAGAGATAAAGAAAGACACAAGCCTGTCCTCAGTTGCTCACAGACAGGCAGAAACAGACTGCAGCTCTGCATGATGGTGCCTATAATAGAGGGAAGGCCAGGATGCTGTGAGAACACAGAGGAGGAGTTCTTAACCCATTGAAGGATCAGGGAAGCCTTCCTGGAGGAGGTGTCGCTTAACCTGTATATGATAATGAACTACTGTCATAGTTTGAGCATTCGCTCTGATGGTAATCTCCACACTAAGCGCTTTGCTAAGCACATAAGCTCATTTAATCCTCACGACATTGCTGAGGTAGGTGTCGCTATCCTCATATTAGAAAGGAGGAGACCGAGGCTCAGAGAAGTTCATTGACTTTCCCAAGGCCACAGAGCTAAAAAATGGCAGAGCTGTGAGTCAAACGCAGGCCTGTGTGACTCCAGAGACGATGCTTTCAGCCACAGGGCACCGGGTGCAGGTTTTTGTTTAAGAGGCACCTGAACAAGCGTGCTGCCTGTGGGGCCAGCACCGCTCACGTCACAGGCAGAGTAACCTTTTGCTGCTGGGAGGACGCAGACGCAGAGCAGTGTGGCCCAGCCAGCTGCAGGGGCCCAGAGACAAATGAGACAGTGGTGGGCCCTCAAGGCTCCTCCTGTGCAGTTTAGAAGCCCAGGATAAAGCTCTTCTTTCAGGTCACCCCAGGGCCATCAGACTAATCCCCTTGTCTCTCTCCTCGGCAGACGGGCAGGATTGAGCCCAACTACCCCAAGGTCTGTGGTCACCAGGGCAATGTGCTGGACATCAAGTGGAACCCCTTCATCGACAACATCATCGCCTCGTGCTCGGAGGATACGTCGGTGAGCAGCGGGGGTGCTCCCTGGGGGGGCCACAGGGCCCCTCTGCTTCCTCCAGGAGGCCTCCCTAGACTGCCTCCTTCCCCTTCTTTGCCCTCCCTGTCTTCTTGGTCGACCCTCCAGCAGCCCCAGGACGGGGAGTTAGGAGGAGGGCGGAGGGAGCAAATCCATGGGCTGTTTGGCAGGTCTTGTGCCTTTAGTGTGATTTCACTGGGAGGTGTTGGCTTTGTAGGTGAGAATCAGAAGAAAAAGATTAAGTGTGTGATTCAGCACCGGTCTCTGGTCTCGAAAGGAGAAAGACAGGAAGAGGAATGTGGACCAGGAGGGAGAGGGGGAGGAAGGACATGGGTGGGCCGTGAGGAAAGGAGGCCCGTCCTTGCAGGCTGGGCAAGCGTACCATCTATCTTTGTCCTGCACGAGCCATGGTTTTAGCGAAGGACACCGACTGCGAACTGCCGTGACTTGTCCAAGGACCCACCATGGTGGCCTGGAGTTTTAGGAGAGGAAACGGAGGCTCAGAGCCTCGAAGGGCTGACAGTTCCGGTCCATCAGACGCTCCGTCTTTCCATCTCAGCATGCTCTCTGGGCAAAGCCCTTGCGGGACTCCAAGGGTGCACGGAGCAGGGCGTCCTCGCCCGGGTCCTGCGAGGGGGGGGCTGTGAAGGCAGAGGAGCCACCACCCCTGGGTGGGGGGAGGAGGCCTGGCAGCGCTGCCACGACTGCTCTGACTGACCTTCCTGCTTCCATCAAAGCCCCCACCAGGGCAGGCCTCCCTCGACCCCCTCCAGACCCAGTGGTCAACGTTCTGTGCATCAGACACCACGCCCAGAACCAAGGTCACGAGGTCAGTCAGCACACCCACTATGTGCCAGGCACTGTGCTGCAGACGGGGCTGGGGAGGGAGCCAGCCTGAAGGGGCCCAGAGACATGCTGTGGGCAGCCGGCCTGGCCCACATCTCCTGGCGGTGCCCCCGCCGCTCCCCTGCTGCCCTCCACTGGCCTCACTGCCTTCTGGGGACACTGAAGGAACCTAGGCAGCCTCCACGCCCTCCCAGCTCCTTCCCGTATCCCACATCCCTTGAAAAGTCTCTGGTGAAGTCTGTCCCCCATGTCCCTCGGGATCAGCCTCCCCTCCCCCACAGCGTGAGGGGCCCTCGGGAGTGTTTCCTAACCCCCTCCTTCCGAGGATCCAGAGGAATACACCCAAGCCTTTCCCAAGTGGCTCCCGTCCTGAGGGAGGGTGGGGGCTGTAATTCTCCCTGGCATCTGGCAGAATCCAGTTCTTTCCGCAGCTGGGTGATGTCACCTATTGTTGGAGGGCTGTGCTTTTTATAGCTTCTGCCGCAGCGAGGGAGGGCGGCTGGCAGGCGGCAGGGAAGGGCGCTATGGCTTTCCAAGCCTCCTGCTCTCAGCCCTCCTCCAGCAGCCACAGAGAGAGGTTTCCGACATCTCCAGGAGAGCAGAGAGTGATGGGGGGGAGGGGAGGCAGGAGGGGGAGGGAGGTAGGAGGGGGAGAGAGGCGGGCCCTGGGAGGTGAGGGGGGCGGCAGCTCGAGCAGCTCCCCTCCCCTTCTGTTCCCCTGCTTCTCCATCCAGCAGCTGCCCTCAGCCCCAAGGAGAGGCGGTGCTCCTCCCCCAGGAGCCGGGGCGGGATGGGGCAGGATGTCAGCCCTGCTGGAAGCAGCCGGAAGCCACCCACCCCCCTGCCCTCCCCCCCACGCACACGCACACGTGTGCGCACGCACACACACGAGCCTGAGAACCAATGCCTCTTAGAGCTGGAAGGGAGCAGCTCCTTTTAGAAATGGAAGGACAGTAGCCCCAAGAGGCCTCACCGAAGCACCTGGCAGCTGCAGGGACACTGGCGGTGTGGCGTGTGGCTCAGTTGTTAACCAGCCAGGCTCGGGAGGCCACAGGCCTAGGTTCAAATCCTGGTTCTGCCATTTCTCACAGCTGAAGACTCTGAAGTCCGCAGTCTCACAGCTGATAAGGGCAGAGCCTGGATTTGAATGGAGTTGGTCAGACCACAGAGCTCTCACTTCCGTGGCCAGCTGCTCCCTCCCCCGTGCACAGGGGCAGTTGGTTTTGCAGCTTTATAAACTGCCCTTATCAGCTGCCTTGGCCTTGTCTGCACGTGTCTGCTGTCCACAAGGCAGTGAGCGACGTGAACATCCCCGAGTGTCCAGCCGGTGTGACATGGGGAGCGGCTAGGCGTGTTGTGTTGGGTTGATTGTAACTGAGTTAAACAGGGCTCTGACCCAACGGCCTTGGGAAGGGACAGCCCCAGACACAGCTGGCTTGCTGGAGAAAGCTCCTTTGCTGCTTTTCCCTCCCCTTCCGTCCAGAAATCCGGCTTGGCAGGCCCTGCTAGGGCTCCTGTTGAATTGAAGTGACCTTCCAGAGCAACCTCTGAGCAGACCCGTGGCACCCCTCCCACGCCCATCCACTCTTTGTCTTCAACAAGTGCCTTGGCTGTTAAGCGACGGGAACTCCTTTTGCAGCCACTTGGGCCCACTGGGAGCTCCAGCTCCTCCTCGGAGCTCCTGTAGCACTTGGTGCCAGCTGGGAGCTGCAGCCGTGGACTGAGCAGGGCTCGTCCTTCCCCCTAAAGATAACATGCAGTGATGTCAAAAGCAGAGACGCTGGAAGATTAACTAGCACGGTCTCGATGTGCAGAAGAGAAAACTGGGGCCCAGGGAGGGAGGGGGCTGGAGGCAGCCTGCCTCCCTCCTTCTCTGGGGGACAGGTAGCAGGCACTGGTGAAGACAGCTCATGCTCCCCCGCCACCCGCCTACCGCGCAGTCCTTCTCTCCACGGAGCTTGGATCCCTCCCGGGGCTGAGCCTGGGTGCAGGCGCGGCCTGCCCGCCCTCCCCCGGCTTGGCCCCGAGGTTCCGAGGCAGAGCTGTCATGCCAGCAAACCAGCCCACGTGGGTGGAGAGCCTCAGACTCACGAGGACCCTGAGGGCCCGTTTAGTTCAACCCACACACCCCTTGAAGGTGCCTCCGCCCGAGTTCATCTTCCAGAGGAGGAGCCTGCGCCTCAGAGAGGTTGACTGGCTCGTCCAAGGTCATCCAGCTGTCAGTGGGACGAGAGCCTCTGGACCCTGCCCTCCGGCTTCTCCACGTCTCTGCCTTAACCCAGCATGCGATGCAGCCCTGGGGCCCTCAGTGAGCGGGCTCCTCAGGGATTAGACTGTCCTGGGAAAAGATTTCCTCCCGAGACTCGCACAAGCCGGGCTCTCTCTCTGGGGCCTCGATGACTGTGTGGGACACACGCGGCCCCACGTCTCCTCTGCCACCGCCGGCCTGCCGCCCACAAGCCCAGCTGACCCACCTGCAGTTTCTCCACTCGCTGTGACCGAACCCACCCATCGGGTCATTTTTCCGTCTCCTCATCCTTCCCCCGTCCCCAGGCTGTCTTTTCAAACGTGGGTCAACAGCCGTCTTCTAACCCTCCGCCTTCCAGACCTTCCCACCCCTTCACCCCCAGCCTGCCTTCGGGCTCCCCAAGGTCTGTGCTCCTGCTGGCTGCCTGCCGCGTGGCCCCACTGCGTGCCGCTCAGGAGGAGGCAAGGCACGTGCTCAGCACCCATCCCGCTGGCTGCCCAGGGCCTGGCTCCTTAGAGATGTGTCTGCAGTGAGTGAGCCTCAACTTTCTGTTTCAAAGATTTTTCTTGAAGGCCAGAAGCCACTTTCCTGCGTCAGTCGACACTTACCCGCCGAGTGACATGGCGTCTGTGTGTGGTTGTCCTTGTCTACTGTCAAGGTGCAGGGTGAGGTGTCCGTGGACAAGATCCTTTGCTCCTAAATGCCTCCACCCTAAACTGTCTTTCTGTCCTTAAAGTTTTGTCCCCTTGAGTCTGAAAGTTTCTGGATCTTCCTACTCAAGTGCGAACAAAAGTAACCTATCGAGACGGAAAACGGTGCGCAGTGTTTCTAAAAATCAGAGAAATGTCAGTCCAGACAGCAGGGAGGTGGCGTTTTTGACCTGATGGGCAAACACCTGTTTTTGGAACTGTCGCTTTAGGAAAACACCCTCAGACTCTGTTGGTGAGAACTGGGACAGCTTTGGGGGACAACTTCACAGTAACCCTAAGAACGCAGACCAGCTCTAGGCCCGTGCCCCACAGGAATGCTCCCAACCACGCAGAGACGTGGGACCGGGCTGGTCATCGGAGAGAGCGTTGTAACGGGGAAACGGTGGCGGGGCCCAGGTGCCCACTAACAGAGGCTGACTGAACCCAGGACAGAACGGTCACACAGCAGCTGTCCCTCTGGCCACTGGAAAAGGTCAGGCAGATCCAGTGGAGAGGTGTGGAGAGACGCCCACTCTCCTGTCACGTGAGGAAAGCGAGCTGCAGAAGGGCCACAGCGTCCCTGTGGGTGAAAAGGAGGAAACGTGGGGAGGGAGGGGGACTCTGAGTGTGTGTGTGTGTGTGTGTGTGTCTAACCCAAGCACTGGTCTCCGCTCTTCAAGGGTCACCTTCCTCTTATATTTGGGGACAAGAAAATTGTGTGTCTCATTGGTGACCACTGAGTCATCCAGCCTGGGCCCCACTTCACCCTCCCCACCACTGCCAGACCGGACCTCAGGTCTGACGGTCCTTGCACAGGGCTGTGGAGGGTGGCCTGGGGCACGTTTTCCATGTCGATTCACAGCCTTCAGAACCATCATCGAGTGGCCAATGTTCCACGTCGCTGTGGCATGTTAAATTGTTCCCTTGATGTTGGTCATTTGGAGTGTATCTGAATTTTCTGTATTGCAATGAACATCTTTATGCATGGAGATTTTTGCTTATATTGACTTTTAAGAGTGAAATTACTAGGTCAAAGAATATAATAATCTTTATCATTCCTGCTAAAGATTGCCAAATTGCTTCCAAAAGAGTTACTCTGATTTATAATATGAACAGCGCTACTTGAATCCTTGCGTCTACAATTTCTAGTATAAACGTGTCAACACTGGGGATTTTTTTCTTTCAGTTGCTGTTTTAGAAGGTTATAAATGGTGCCTCAAAGCTGTTTTTCCTGTTTTTCTCATTACTAGCAAGGGTGGAGTTCACGTTTTCAGAAGGTCTGTTTAAAGGTGTCCCAAGTTGTAGTCACATGTGCTGCTTCCTCGCTACCCGGTTAGATCACAATAAATCGTATCAATGATGATGACAAAACTGCAATTCCAGAGGCCTTCAGAGCACTTCAGAGTTTACAAACTTTTACAACCAATATCTTTTTTTTTTTGAAGTATAGTCGATTTACAATGTGTTAATTTCTGGTGTACAGCATAGTGATTCAGTTATACACACATATATTCCTTTTCAGCTTCTCTTTCATTAGAGACATTACCAGGTGTTGAATACAGCTCCCTGTGCTGCACAGTATGAGCTTGTTACCTGTTTATATACAGTAGTGTGTATCTGCAGATCTCGAACTCCCGGTTTGTCCCTCCACCCCTCCCTTTACCCCCGGTAACCATAAGCTTGTTCTCTATGTCTGTGAGTGTGTTTCTGTTTTGTAAATAAGTTCATTGTATCATTTTTTAGATTCCACTTATAAGTGATGTCATATGGTATTTTTCTTTCTCTGTCTGGCTTACTTCACTTAGTAGGATGATCTCCAGGTCCATCCATGTTCCTACAAATGGCATTCTCTCATTCTTTTTTTATGGCTGAGTCATATTCCATTGTATGTGTGTGTGGTGTGTATAAAAATATACCACAATTTCTTGATCCAGTCATCAGTCGATAGACACTTAGGCTGCTTCCATGTCTTGGCTGTTGTCAGCGGTGCTGCTGTGAACATCGGGGTGCAGGTGTCCTTGCAAATTAGACTCTCCTCTGGACATGTGCCCCGGGGTGGGACTGCTGGGTCGTATGTACAACCAGTGTTTTATTCTACCAGTGACCAAGGCAGGCAGACATTCTCCCCTCCCCTCTTACAGATGAAACCGTTGAAACTGTCCAGAGTATGTTTGGCTTGAGAAACAGAAGCCTGCCAGCATTAATGAAAACAATCGGGGGTTACTCAGAGATGGCAGAGAAACGGCTCAGTTTCTCCCTCTCTGGGGCCGTGTGGTCTCCTCTCTGCTTCTCTCCACATCCTCCTGCTTCTTTGTCAGCGTCTGTGAGACTGAGAAGAGCTGCATCCAGGCCCTGCGTCCTTTCGGCTCAGGCTCCAGCACTCAGCAGTCTGCCCCTAGTTCTTCGTCTTTCAGGGGAGACTCTGGGTTTCCCTCTGCTCAGGTGTCCATCCTGGGTGTGAGGCAGAGTGAGGAACAGGGCCATGTGGTGCAGACAGAGGTGCTGGGGCTGAAGGCACTGTTAGAAGGGTGTGGGAAGGGAAGCAGGGACAGACTTGTAATGCAGTACTTGCTAAAATCTGCCCACTGTGTGGTCCTCTGGGCCTGGCTAGACCGTAACAGTAACAACACGCCAGTATTAACAGTTGTCGAGGGCTGCAGAGACTTCGCTGCAGAAGGCCCTCGCCAAGGCACAGAGGGGATGGTCTCTTTCCTCTCTAACCTCGCCCTGGAACCCACCCCTCAGCCGGGCCCTGCCCGGCCCCTGGCCATGAGGGGCCTTACTAGGCGGATGCAAAAGCCTGGGGTCCCAGGAAGAGGGCGGCAGAGGCTTGTCCCGGCCCTGCCCACTAGCCGAGGCCCCGCCCCCTCTGCAGGTGCGGATCTGGGAGGTCCCCGAGGGCGGGCTGAAGCGGAACATGACAGAGGCACTGCTGGAGCTGCACGGACACAGCCGGCGCGTGGGGCTGGTGGAGTGGCACCCCACCGCCAACAACGTCCTGTTCAGCGCCGGCTATGACTACAAGGTGAGCCGCCATGGGCAGCTGCGGCCAGAGCCAGCCCAGAGGGGAGCGCAGGGAGAGAAGGGCGTCTGCATGGGCCTGGAGGCTACTCCCGAGCACGGTAGCTAACACCATTACATCCATCCGTGGTCACTCATCCACCCAGTCCGCACCTGGCTGGGCGTCTGCTGTGCCCCCGTTGTCCCTGGGGTCCACAGCAGCTGGAGGCACCTTTGCCACCCTCTCCGGCACTGGTCCCTGGGAGAGCGCCCGCCCCATGCCTACACTCTCTGCCTGACCACTTCTTAATCGAGATGTGACCGCTGCCCTCCTGGTAGGAAAAAGGAGCACCCAAAGCTACTGGAGGGAAGGAAAGGGCGCCCCAGCCGGGCATGCCCTGGAGAGGCGTGCCAGCCCCCTGGCCAGGAGGACTTACCCTCTTGGCTGGTAGCAGAAGTGGAGCTCAGGCTGGGGCTGGGGTCTGCCCAAGGACAGCGGTGGATTTGTGTGACAGGGACGCACCAGCCTCTCAGATAGGGCCCAGCGACCTTGTCCTGCCTCCCGGCACACCCAGCCCTGCACGGCACACCTCCCCAGGGCCATCAGGTGTGGCTGGGGACAGACACCCGTGCCAGCAGTGCAGGGCTGAGCCCACCTCCTGCTTGTCCGCCCTCCCAGGTCCTCATCTGGAACCTGGATGTGGGCGAGCCTGTGAAG
Organism: Vicugna pacos; assembly: GCF_048564905.1. Lineage (NCBI taxonomy): Eukaryota > Metazoa > Chordata > Mammalia > Artiodactyla > Camelidae > Vicugna > Vicugna pacos. Next base: position 29,406,328 of record NC_133013.1, on the reverse strand, counting down.
ATGATCGACTGCCACTCGGATGTGATCCTCTGCATGTCCTTCAACACCGATGGCAGCCTGCTCACCACCACGTGCAAGGACAAGAAACTGCGCGTAATCGAGCCCCGCTCGGGCCGCGTGCTGCAGGTGAAGCCCCACAGCTTGTCAAGGGGTACTGGGGCCTGGGGCTCCGCTGTCAGCCAGCCCTGAGGGCAAGGCTGTGCCAGCTCCCTTCTCCCGTGCACCTGACCTGCACCTCCTGGGACCAGCCCGTCTGTTCTGGGCCCTTCTCAACTCGTAGGAACCCTGCCTTGTTCTAAGTGGGGAGAGACCTCAGAACCCTTTCTCGTCCCCACTGACTGCACCCTTCTCCCCCGATGGGGTTTGGCTGCTTGCCCCAGAGGGGTCAAACTGGTGACCCCCTTCAGTGCAGGAATCCCTGCGTGTTGACCCTCGTGGGCACAGGAGGAGGGGACTTGGGACTCACTGCCCAGCCAGCTGTGTGGCACGAGCCTGGCGGAAGTGGTGCAGGGTGCCAGCCCGAGGGACGGCTCCCCGTGGGGAGGAGGAGGGCGGACTTGCTCCAGGACCGGTCTTTGAGTCTCCTGGGACTTGACTATGAGGAAGTGATTAGCTGCCATTTGGGAATAAGAAATTCACATTTCTTGAGCACCTCCTGCGTGCCAGTCACGGGTGTAGATGGGATGGAAAATCTGGTTGAAATGCGAGGTTTACCTCCTGACACAAGAAAGATCGGTGCGTGACCTGGTTGTTTATCATGGAAGAAGCCAGCATTGCAGGACCAGAAGGCCCTCTAGGCGAGTCCTGCCGATGGTAATCATCGTGGGGTTAACGTTAACCACCGTCCACTGGTATTAACCGCCGCCCACTCTGAGCTCGCCGGGTGGCGTGCACCAGGCCCAGGGCTCCACGTCGTCACCTCACTTAATCGCCATCGCAGTCCTCTGAGGCGGCTACTGTTACTGGTCCCATTTCCCACATGGGGACGCTGGGCCTTGGAGAGGGGCAGACTCGACTCTCACAGTTACAGGAGGAGCTAGATTTCACACGCAGCCAGTTGGACCCCAGAGCCGGACGCCGAGCAGAAAAGATGTAAGAGAGCAGAGACCCCAACCTCATCTCACAGGCGCGGACACACACCCAGAGAGGGTGAGGGTCTCCTGCAGGGCTGGACTTTTTTAGCAGAACTTGGCACTAAAATCCCAGAGCAAGCGATGCCAGCCTGGGTCTTTGCACTGCAAGGCCAGCCTCGGGTTTCTACCTAATGCTGACTCGTCCTGGCCAAGGACCCCACATGTTAGGAGGAAAAGGAGGTGTTGTGAGCCGAGAGGCAGAGGGCGGCCCAGCTCGAAGGAGCCCCTGGTGCAGTGAGTCACCAGCAGTGAACCAGCGTGAGCCCCGGCCTCCTGCGCCTCAGGGAGTGCTGGCAGGAGGTGGTGTTGTGCAAGCTAGTAAGAGATGCCTGGGTGAGAGCACCTGGTCCCCTGCCCCGCAAGGCCCTGCCTGGGACGTGGTCCACGTTAGTGCCCGGCTTCCCCGTCCCCTCCCGCTCTGGGCCCGACAGCAGCGGCAGTGGATCCTCTCGTGGCTCTGGGGGTAGAAGGTCCGACGTCCAGGTGTGAGCAGGGCCGCACCCCCGCGGAGGCTCTCGGGAGGGGCCTTCCCTTCCTTGCCTCCTCCAGCTTCCCGTGGCTTCCAGGGCTTGTGGCCCCACCACTCCAGCCTCTCCTCTGCGGTCGCACCAGCTTCTCCTTTCTGCATCCCTGGAATTTCCCTTTGCCTCTCTCTTCTCAGTAAGGACACTCGTGATGGTGTTTACGGCCCCTTGGCTGATGCAGGGGAGTCTCTCCATCTCACGGCCCTTAAACTAAAATCACGTCTCCAAAGACCCTTTTCCAAACAAGGAAGCATTCGCAGGTTCCAGGGATTGGGACGTGAATGTCCCCTGGGGGCCGCAGGGCAGCCCACCACGGCACCCGCGTGCCTGGGGCCCGGCTCACCGGCCCTCTGTCCCTGCCAGGAGGCGAACTGCAAAAACCACAGAGTGAACCGAGTGGTCTTCCTGGGGAACATGAAGCGGCTGCTCACAACGGGGGTCTCCCGGTGGAACACGAGGCAGATCGCTCTCTGGGACCAGGTCAGCGGCAGGCGGGCGGTGGCAACCTGAAAGGCTGTAGCTCCGAGGGCTTGGCTGGGACTGGAGAGGGCGAGGCGCTGCCCTGCCTGGACGCGGGCTGATGCTGCCCCCCGACCCCGCAGGAGGACCTCTCCATGCCGCTGATCGAGGAGGAGATCGATGGGCTCTCCGGCCTCCTGTTCCCCTTCTACGACGCGGACACCCACATGCTCTACCTGGCCGGAAAGGTAGTGGAGGTCGGGGAGGGACGGGGCAGCTTGCGGGAGACCCCTGCCCCCGAGAAGAACCAGCCTAACCTCTCTGGTCTTCCTCTGACCCAACCCAGGTCTCACCCTCTTCTCAAGTCGGACACGTTCTCCTGAGGGGTCAATCACAGAATTCCTTCAGCAGTGAATTGGGGTGGGGCTTTAAGTGGGAATAAGGTCAGAGCCTGGAGTGACTAGTGATGGAGTCTGAGGCACAGGCCAGGAGATCCTGTTTGTCAGGAAGGTTGTCTGTGTGCCCGTGTGTGCGCACACACGCAACACGCGCACACACACCCCGCTCCACCTCCAGCCCACCTCCCCCAGCAAGTCCCTGCGACAGGCCCGCCCGGGGGCTGGAGGCCAAGTCTCCCTGCTTTTCGACACCCCCCCCCCGAGACACACGGAACCTCTTCTCAGCAGCCAGTGGACAGGGCCTGCCCAGCCGGCCCCGGCCCCTCTGCCTCCCTCACCGCCTCCCTCCCGGCCCCCAGGGCGATGGAAACATCCGGTACTACGAGATCAGCACGGAGAAGCCCTACCTGAGTTACCTCATGGAGTTCCGCTCCCCAGCCCCGCAGAAAGGCCTGGGTAAGGCGCCAGGGGTGCCGCGGCCCTTAGGCTGTGGAAGGAGGGACTGGACGCTTGGCTCTTGGGTTGCTTCCCCCACCCTTGAATGAGAAATCAGGCTTGGAAGGCCACAGCTCAGGGCAGGTCAGGAGAGGCCCTACCAGCAAGTCAGGTGCTGCCCTGTGAAGGTCGCCAGCCTGCTACCGCCCGCCTGGCCGGCTGCCTCAGTCCTCAGCGCCTGGCGTCCCCCGGCTTCTCTGTGCTCAGCAGCCTGCAGGGGTGCGCACGGCGCCTTCCTTCCCCTGACAGACAGAGAGGCTGAAGCCCGCCGTGGTTCTGACATCGTGGGAGGTGGTTCAGTAACTCAAGGTCAGATCGGGGTCCAGACCCAGGCCCCTCCTTGAAGCCTCGGGGAAGCCAGGACCCCCAGGGTCCGGAAGCAGCTCTGTCCTTGCACCCCCAGCTCCCAAGTTCCCAAGCGAACCCTCGCGAGGGCTCCAGGTTGACGGGTGCAGGGGGCCGGTCCCCGCGCCCCACCCTCTCCCACCACTGAGCCTCACGGGGCGGTCTAGCCCGCTGACCAACGCTGGCGGTGCGTACGATCCCGCTGTCTCCCGTTTGGGGTCCAGATCACTGAGTGGAAATCTCTTCAGGGGTTCTGTTCCCTCCTCCCCTTAGAACTGAGTCTGGCTTGGTCCCTCTGAGGATCTGGTGTTATGGACAGGGCCTGAGGGCCAGCTGCAGAGACCGCAGGGCTGGAGGGCCCCAGGGGCCCCCCTCAGTGACCAGCAGCAAAGTGAAGGCCCGGAGATATGCCTGAGGGCCTAGTGACCGTCCCGCTGGGTGACCCTTCCCCCGCGCGCAGCCTTCCCCACCTCCCTCACTGTTGCCCTGCCGTCAGATACTGTAACAAGCCACCTGGACTTTGGAGCCCAGCCAGGCTTATATTCTGGTTCATCTGTGCCCATAACCCCCTGAGTCTCAGTTTCCTCCTCTGTAAAGTGGGGACAATCAATAGCCCTGCCTTGAAGGGCTGTTGTAAAGCTCAGAGGCCATGTGTACACAGCACCTGGCAGAGCACCTGGCTCCTCCTGCTCCTGCACATAGTCATTCAACAAACCTTTACTGGGAACCAGCTAGTCCCAGGGTACAGTGATAAATGAGAGGGAACACGGCCTCACTCACATCCCTCTGAGGGCAGACAGACAATAAACAAATAAGGAAGGAAAATACTGGGTGGTAGTGAGTTCTAAGAACAGAATCACCCCGTGGGTGATAGGACAGGGGGAGCTGGGAGCTGGGAGCTGGACCAGGCCAGGTGGCTGGGAAGCCTTGCTGTGGAGGAGACATTGCAAACTATGACCTGGAAGGCAGGAAGGCGAAGAGCAGCGCCTGCTGGTGCAAAGGCCCCGAGGCCCGAATGAGCCTGGCCTGTGCCAGGAGCAGAAGGGGTAGGGGTGGCTATGCGCAGAGTCGTCTCTGCAGCGTGTGGAAGACGGGGAAGGGGTCAGAGGGTTTGGGTGGAGGCCGGGCCGGGGCCAGGTCGCATGGGGCGCGTTAGGGTGCATTAGAGTTCTCAGAGAAACCAAATATATTTATAAGAGGGGACTTACAAGGATTTGGCCCACAGGATTATGGAGGCTGCGAAGTCCCATGATCTGCTGTCTGCCGGCGAGAGCCCCAGCAGAGCCCGCAGTGTCACTCAGTCCAAGTCTGAAGGCCTGAGACCCAGGGGGGCCGATGGTGTGACTCCAGGCCGAGGGCAGGCGATGAGATGAGCTGTCCCAGCTCACGCATGAGGCCGGAGAAGGGGGCAGCGTCCTCCCTCCTCCACCTCTTGTCCTAGCCAGACCCTCACCGGCCCGGCCAACGCCCGGCCGCGCTGGAGGGGCACACCTCTCCTGACTGCGCTGCTGCCGCCACACGGGGGCGGCGCTGGGGTTTTGCTGGGAACTCGCGCGGGGCTTCCTTTGTCTTGGGTGGGTGGGTGGGTGGAGGTGGGACACGGGGACGTGCTCTGACAGGTCAGTTTAAGATGGCTCTGGCTCCTGCAGGGAGAGTGGATTTGGGAGAATGGAATTTGAAGGGACAGGGGGAAAGCAGAGCCGGGGCAGGAGGCCACCGCCTATCTAGGCGTGAGAGGGTCGTGGCTGGGGGCGGCGTGTCGGGGAAGACGAGAGGGAGACTCCGGGGGTGCTTAGAAGGCAGGGTCAGCAGGACCAGGGGAGATGGGGTGGGGGGGAGGGCCGGGGGAACCGCTTCTCCCCGTCCTCGCACCTGTGGTCGCTGTTGAGTGTCTGCCACCAGCTAGACGTTTTTCGTAGGTTCAGAGGGGCTGCCTGACTCACCCCAGGCAGGTCCCGCAGCTCCTCAGTGGCAAAGCCCAGACTCAAACCCAAGTCTGCTAGTTTCAGGTCCCCCTTGGTACCACGATGCCGTGGGACTCCCTTATCTGGAAGAGCCAGCCGGAGACGGGGACCCTAACTCATACTCACATCTTGGAGGAAGAACTAACGATATCTGTCCTCATCGTGGTCCCGGCAGTTGACAAGCATCTTCACACTCAGCCCCCTGACCGTCTCCTGAGGAGCCCCCACTGGGTTCCTCTAAGCTCAGGGGGGCAGTGATTTACCCAAGGACCCGCAGCCGGAAGGAGGGCAGAGTCAGGATTCAGACCCAGGGTTCTGTCCCACCCAAGGCTTGTGCTCCTAACACCACGCTGCGCTGTTCCCTGCAGTGGAACAATCTGTAGGTGCTCAGAGGCGCAGCTGTGAGGGGCTTGTGTCTTGTGCACACTCAGACGGTACGTGCTCGCTCGCACGCACGCGTGTCGGTCATAGAAGCGCATGAGGAAGTTGCCACCTCAGGCTGCACGTAAACCTCAGGGGTGCACGAGGAACGCTTCCTCCCTCCTTCTCCAGACGGGGGACACAGGCTTTGGGAAACCAGTTCATTTCAGAAGGTGATGTGGCTCAGACAGCGACAACACTGTGCCCTCAGGCAAGCCCCTGCCCCTCTGACCCTCAGAAGTCTCCCATGTAAGAAGAGCACATTCAGTTCAGTCCTGCGGCCCCTTCCGGCTCTCAGAGGCCGGGTTCTGCCGTGTGACCCCGCGTGAGGCCGGGCTGGCCCACAGGACGCATTTGAGAAGTCACCACCCAGAGACAGGGCCGGACTCAGGAAGCCCCGGGCCCGCCTCCTGCCCTCCAACCCTAGTGCCCTCCTCCTGGGCCTTTCCCCTGGCCGAGGTCATCAGGCAGGGGGGCTGGGAAGGGGTTCCCCAGCCCCCGCAGCCGCGTGTGCCTGTCCACAGGGGTGATGCCCAAGCACGGGCTGGACGTGACCGCCTGCGAGGTGTTCCGCTTCTACAAGCTGGTGACTCTCAAGGGCCTGATCGAGCCCATCTCCATGATCGTGCCACGGAGGGTGAGTGGGGCAGGGCTGGCCTGCCCGCCGCTGACCATCGGCCTGGCAGAGCCCAAAAGGAGCCCTGCGGATTGGGGTCTTCAGGCCCAGTCTGGGGTGGTGGGTGGGGGGCGCTCCCTGGTGAGGAGAGCTTGGCTTACTAAGGAAGGCAAGGTGGGCACCAAGCAGGAAGCTTGGAGGCTGGAGGGCAGGTGGCGTGGCTGGAGGTCAGCGAGGAGAGTCTGCCTGGGGAGCAGGGGCTTCTCAGCGGCTCCCATCTGTCCACTCTCTGCTCTCCCCGCTGCAGTCGGATTCCTACCAGGAAGACATTTACCCCATGACGCCGGGCACCGAGCCAGCTCTGACCCCCGACGAGTGGCTGGGAGGCATCAACCGAGGTACCGCGCGGGTGGGCTTCCCGGAGGAGGCTCGGGGCCGCAGCCTTGGCCCTCGGAGCAGCTCGCTCCTTCCCCTCGCGTGGCCTCCTCGATGAGCCTGCGCCATGCTCGGGCGACGTCCAGGCACGTGCAAATGAGAGCCACCGCCACCTGGCCGTCCCTCGAATTGTCAGTGCGAACGTGTCCCTTCCTCCCTTAGACCCCGTGCTGATGTCCTTGAAAGAAGGCTATAAGAAGTCCTCCAAAATGGTGTTCAAGGCTCCCATCAAAGAAAAGAAGAGTGTTGTGGTCAACGGAATAGATTTGCTAGAGAATGTCCCACCCAGGACAGAGAACGAGGTACGGGGTGTCAGTTACCGCCTCCCACACCCTGGAAGCGCGACACCCTTGCATTCCAGTTGGCGGCAGGCCCTGAGCCGGCTCCGCCCTGAAGCGCTTCTCTCTCTGGGATAGGTACCGTAGGTGGCCAGCCGTTGGCTCCCGTCGCCTCTGACCCCAGTAAGCAGAGGCCGGGCTGTGGGAGGCTGGTGATGCTCCTGCCCCCCGCTAGCCCGGCGTTACGTGTCCTCATGTATCCATCTCAGAATGTCGCTGTAGCTTAGTGTTCCAGGAGTTACGCACTCCTGGCTCGCAGGGGAAAGCCAGCCTCGTGCATCCCGACCCAGCCTTCCTCCCTGGCGAGGCAGCAGCGACGGGGCTGACAATTTCCTGTTTTTGTGGAAGAGACTGAGTGTTTATGAAAGTGCTCTTTGTACCGTTTGGAAAAGAAGCAGCTCCCTCGGGGGCACCCAGAGCTGGGCCTTGTCCACGCCCCCGGGAGGCCTGTCCTTCCAGCCGCACCCTCAGCCCCGGCCAGTCCAGCCAAGCCCAGCCAGGGTTCATGGCACGTGCACCGTGAGCCGGGCGCTGGGTCTGATGCGGCCGGAGTGGGGGTGGCTGCAGGGACCCGCCTGCACTTGGGCCCTGGCTGTCAGGCTCCCAGGCTGTGCTCACACCAGCTCCCGCCAGGCAGGTACAAGCTTGGGTGTGCCTGTGAGGGTCCTGTGTCAGCAGGGAAGATGGTAGGTAAATGAAGCACTAGGTTAGAACCTCTAAAAGGCGAGCTCAGGATATTTGGAAAGCTGACCTGTGTGGACTCGTCCCTGCCTCTGTGGCCCAGATCCACGTCTGCATAGGCCAGAGCTTCCCTCGGTTTTGCCTCACGGGTCGGGTGGGGGTGGGGGTGGGCAGGGGCAGAAGCCCTGAGCTGAGTCTGGAGAAGGCAGAGCCGCAGGGACCCGAGTCACCTTTAAGAAGAAAATACACACACACACACACACACACACACACACACACACACTTATGAATTTCCCTTCAGTACCTGCGTCCAGTCCCTGGGAATTAAAAAAGGCCTCGTTGACACATCGGAGCCAATAATCCCTGATAATCAGCAGTCGCGGCTGCAGTGGTGGGGGGAGCGGCGGGGCCCTGCCCCCCAGATGTCACCTCTCACCCCCGACCCCCCTCTGTCCACCAGCTCCTCCGAATGTTCTTCCGGCAGCAGGATGAGATTCGGAGGTTGAAGGAGGAGCTGGCCCAGAAGGACATCCACATTCGGCAGCTCCAGCTGGAGCTGAAGAACTTGCGCAACAGCCCCAAGAACTGCTAGCCCCACGGGGTGGCCTCCCAGGCCGGCCTCCCGTCCCTGGGCCTCCCTCATCCCTGAGCCCAGCGACGAGCTGGGGCTGGAGTGGGGGGAGAGCTCAGGGCCCACCTGCCGCTTGAGAACTGGAAGCTGACCTCTGACCTCTCGACCTCGTGCACTCAAGTCCCCAGCCTCTCCTGGAGACCCGTGCTGGCAGCCCCTTCCCCTGCCACACCAGGAGCCCTGGCGTCCCCCCGGCCGGGCGGAGACCACGGACGCCCCGAGGGGTGCCCTCAGTGGACCAAGGAGTAGAGGGGAAGCCAAGACTCCAGTGGACCTGGAAGCTGCACTTCTCCCCTGCCAAGGGACTGCCGGGACATCTCAGCAGTCCCTGCTGGGCTCACAGCGTCCCAGTGACACGCAGCAAGGGCTGGATCGCAGGCACCTGCGGTCCTCCCCGCCCCCGACCCCGCGCCCTCTCTTCCCGGCAGCCCTGGACGCCTGACTCACCTGACGAGGTTGCGAGCGGCCCAGCTCCACTCTGTCTCTTGCCCCTCTCTCTTGTCTTCAGGGAATTAAGAGGATCGTTCACCAAGGCCATAATGACCCCTTGCCTTCCCCTGATGCTGTTCAAAGCTCTGGCCACACCCTTTCCCCATTTACTTTCTGAGGTAGGCAGGGTAGGGAATACTGTCCCCATTTTACAAATGACAGAACTGAGGAATGCAATGGGGAAGAGACTGAGTCACCCAGCAGGTCACAGTGGGCTCAGGACCAGGGCCGCTGGTGTCCAGGACCTGGGGCCCCGGCCCTTCCTATTGTATCAAGATGCCAGTCCTCCAGGGGCTTCTCCAGGGCCCGGGTCTCTGGAGGAGGAGGACCACCTGCCAATGCCAGTAGTGCCAACGTGTCACACTGCCCTCGGTGCCCCTGCACCCCCCCGGCCCCCCGAGGACTCCCTCTGAGATGAGGCCTCTTCCTCCTGGAAGGCGAGGCTGAGCAGGGTGGAGCAGCCCTGGGGACGGCGGCGCAGGGGCCTCTCACCCTGCTCTCAGCCACGCAGCCTTACGCTTGTAGGACGACCACAGCCCCACATCAGCACAGCACTTTAAAGTTTGCACAGTTCTGCGACACATAGGATCCCATTTGAGCCTCACCTTTGTTCCTGGAGGTGGGGCGCATTCTCCCCACTTTGCAGATGAGGAAACTGAGGCCCGAGGTCACAGGATCCTGGGAGATGCCACATTTCACTTGGTCTTCTGCAATTTTCTTTTTTTTTTTCCCATCCTTTCACCCTTCACTTCTCACTACCCACAGAGTCCATGAACACTGTTCTCAGAAAACTCACAGTTTGGGGGTGAGGTCTGGCCTGCGGACCAAGAAATGGGTGTTCACCCTTCTCTCTCATTAGCCTGGATCTTCCAGACGCATTATGCTCCACACCCGCTTGTCCAGTGGCCGCCCTGCAGGACATCCATCCACAAGGCTGGGTTCCCGGAGCCCCTGAGGCGGCCTGGGCGGGGAACGCCCCCCAGCCCCTTGGGGTTCTCCGCCAAGAGCCCTCCACCGCCTCACCCCAGACCCGCAGCTAGGCTCCGTCAGCTCTCACCTCCTCCCCCCACGCGTCCGAAGCTTTTTTCTTCCCCACTGACCTTTGTGGTCCTCTGTGACTATTTATGCTGCCTCCTGAGGACAGAATTGAAATAAAGTGTTTTCAACTTACCAGACCTGGACGTGACCATCTCACTTAGCCTGGCGGCTCTTGCTCTTGGTCACCGTGGTCTCTTGATGGTTAACTCCCCGCCCACAGCTCCTTGGCTTTTTTGGAACAACAAACCGCGTCTGTATCTACAGGTACAGTTGCACACTGTCATCTCCCTATAGCAGAGCTGAGCCTCAGCACTGTTGACATCTGGGGCTGGGCCGTGCTTTGCTGTGCGGGCTGTCCTGGGCACCGCGAGCTGTTTGGCAGCCTCCCTGGCCTCCACTGGTCAGAGCCACGCAGCCCCTACCCGGTCGTGATAGACAGAAGTATCTCCAGATTTCACCCAACGTCCCCTGGGGGCTCAGAACCGTCCCAGTTGAGACCCCGCTCTGCAGCTGCTTGGCGGGCGTCTGCTGTGTGCCCAGCCCTGTGTGAGGTCTGGAGGCCACCCGTGTTTAGGACATGCCTGGAATGATGCTTCTCCGTTTACAAAGCACCTTCCATCTACTTGGCTCCTCTGAGCCTCATGGCAGCTCCCGTGGTATGTTCTACTTATTCCCGTCTTCAGGAAGAGTAGCCAGGTCCAGAGTGTGACGCGCTCCAGGTCACGTAGCTGGTGTCACGGGGAAGACACACAGTGAGGTGGACCGTCTGAGCCTGGAACCAGGGGCGGCATGTGCTCCCAGTCCTCAGCCAAGCCCAGCGCTGGGCAGGGGCTCCCCGGGGAGGAGGGCTGGGGCCCATGGTGACACAAAGAACGGTGGGCAGGGGCTGCCAGGCCCCCAGGACACCCCAGTCTCTCACCGAATCAGAACTGTCATTGAACAGAGTTGTTGGGCTGCAGAGTGGACAGACATGTGGCGGTGTGGACACCACGGAAGGGCCGGAGGAAAGCAATGAAAGTCTTAGAAAAGAGGGCTGGAGGGGCAATGACAAAAGGCGGCGGAAGAGCATTGGCAGGACCGCGGAGACGGGCTGTGTGGCGTTAAGCAGTTCACTTCTCTCTGGGCCTTACTTATGAGGGGACAGGACAATTGCAGGTCCCTTCCTGGCCTAACACTTGAGTTTCCACTATACCAGCAGTGGGGAGAATGGGACAGGCCCCCAAGGTCACCACTGTCTAGCTCGAGGGGTGCAGAGAAGTCTGTCAGGAGAAGGGGAGCAGCTGACGGCTTCCTCCGGGGCTTGTGCAGACAAGTGCTTCTGCCAGCGTGGATCAGAGAAAGACGCCCCTGGGGTTTCTGCCGGGGAGCCCACAGTCCTGGGCTTGGAGGCAGCGCTAAGGTCACTGAGTTTGACCTCCGCAAGCCCCTCCTCCCGGGTGCTGAGGGAAGCGGGTGGGGCTGCGTCTTCGACTGAGGCTCCCCCCAACCTGGGCCGGGGGAGCAGGCGGATGCACAGGGCGATCTGTCCCACCCGACCCCCGTCCTGAGCCCAGCCGGGCAGCTCTTTCATCATCACTTGTCCCGCAGGTGGTCTGAGGGGTGGAGCGTGGTCTCCCTCCAAGCAGCCGGTCTCCCGGCTGCAGGTGCTGAGTCGGTTGCTCAGTGGTTGCCCAGGTGTCCTTGAGTTCTCCACACACTCGGATGGCTCCCCGCCTGGTCCGACGCTGATCCCGCTGCCAGTTACGGCCCCGCCCTCCACGCTGCTGTGGCGACTGTAATTCCCCCACTGCCCTGCTCCCCGCCAGGTGCTTGCTCCTGCTTTTCCCCAGCTGAGAACACCTTGGGCTAAACCCCCGCCCCTTCTCTTGCACGGAACCCCTGGTCTGGCGTTCTCCCACGTACCAACGCCTACTTGGACTTTCAGCTCAGTCTAACACACACTGAGTGGCTGGATCCACTCCGTGCCGGGCGCTGGGAAGCCAGGGGCAGACGGGAAAGAACCAGCGCCCTGAGAGGCTCAGCCAGGGGCCCGTCCTCGGGCATCGTGCCACCAGCAGGCTGGGGCGAGCTCCACCCTCGGCCGCGATCACCGTGGGAGAGGCAGTTTGGGACGGCTGGCTCCGAATTCCCTCCAGCCGGCCTCCCGAGACCCCAGACGGGCCTGGGCTTTTCAGACTCTCCTGGCTCCGGGCAGACATCCTAGGCCACTGGTGGACCGTGCAGGGTCTGGCCGCTCCTTCACTGTGGGGAAAGACTCCATACGGAAAACACCTCCACCACGAGGGCCCTGCCCCTCAGCCGTCCAGCTCGGCCACGCGGCCGGGGCTGCCTGGAGCAGGGGCAGCATGACCAGATCCTTCTCCTCCCCAGGTCGGCCAGTCCGGGGGCTGCAGGCGGAGGAACAGGCTGGGGAGGAGGCCCTGTCTGCAAGTTGGCAGAAGCCCCTTGTTCTCTGCACACGTGTTTCTATTTGGGAACAACCTGCAGGCTGTCTTCCTTGGAATTTTAATTCAGTAACAAACCCAGATGGATCGGCCTCACCTAGAGAAGGGTCGGGTCTGCAGAGCGCTAGGAAACTGCTGCCCCAGAGCCCCTCCCTTGCACCAGCTGCCAGCTGCCTGGAGCCCCCACTAGCACGCAGCCCCTTTGGGTGAAACACGGCCCTAGCCAGGGCCCGCCTGCTCCGCAGCTCCCCTGGGACGGGACGCTGACGTGACCAGGGCTGACAGACTGAGTGAAGGAAGCAGGGCAGGCACAAGTGGGAGGAGGGAGGTGGGGACACTGAAGACAAAGATCCTAGACTTCAAGGTCACGGTGGTGGAGACGAGATTCAAAGACCAGGAGACTTTGCTGGGAGCTTGAATCCAGCCAGCAGGTGGCAGATTACAGCCTTCCTGTCCAGCCCATTTCTCCTGAGCGGGTCCCTTCCACCACCTCCCACCCCTCCCCAGAATTACAGACCCAACACCGGCAGGAGGGCCTCGTGGCAAAGCAGACCAGCTAGGATCAGAACCACCTCACGATAGAAGAGGGGGCCCAAGAGTAGGCAGCAGGACCACCTCGCTGCCCTAGTGGCAGGGGAGGCCACCTCCCCTTCCTGAGGCTGCACCCAGACCTGCGGGCGGGAGGCTGCAGCAGCCATCCTGCCCCAGCCCAGCCCTGACCTGCTCTGTGACCCTGAGCAGCTTCCGCCACCCAATCCCCCCCCCAACCCAGGGAGCATGGACAGCCTGCAATTCCAAGAGGCTTGGAGCTGAGGAGGCAGCAGAAGGAAGAGGCTGGAACCTGGAGTGGGGGAAGGCAGGGCGGGAGGGACGAGCAGGGTCCAGCCCGGTGGTCACAGCCCAGCCCAGGCCCACGCAGCCTCTAGGAAGCCGCTGATGCGAGGAAAGGAGCCGCGTGCCTGCACGGATGTGGCACGGGACAGAGGAAGGGGACTGCAGCCAGACCACGGAAGCCCAGAATCCTTGCCCCGGCAGGCTTGCACAAAGGGAAGGGGGCTGGGGCAGTGGTCAGGGCAGACTTGAGGGTGTGCATCTTTGGTGGGGGTGGGGGAGGAGGAAGGGAAGGAGGAGCTGGGGAGAGAGGGAGAGGGTGGGGCACATGTTAGGAGACCTCCCAGGACCAATGCTGGGACAGGAGACGCCCCCTGCCAGCGGGTGGGGCACCTGGCTTTACACCTCTCTTACACCAGCACCACCCCAACAGGGGACCGAGGACAGTGCTGGCTGCACCCAGCCTAGCAAGTGTCCTTCAGACTCTGACACACGAACTCCTTTGGGTTCTTTTATCCCTGAAAGCACCAGCTGCCCCCTGGGGCTGCCTGGCACTGTCCTGGGAGAGTCCTCCACCCACCTGAGGGTCTCCCACCCTGACTTGTCCCTCACCTGCTCCTCAGGATGCCTGAAGTTCACACACGTGTCCATCCAGGGCAAACTCACTTGTAATAGATTGCGTTTCTCACTCTCTTTGCGTACTGGGAGACAAATAGTTTTCATCTTAAAAATTATTTTATCAAATATTTACCAAGTGGCTCTTCTGCATCAAGTATTATCCTAGGTGCTGGGGCTAAAGATGAACAAGGTCTGCTTCCTGCTCTCAGAGAGCTTCCAGTATAGTCTATCGTTAAAATTCACATGCGGTGCGGAGAAGGCTGTCTGGAAGGACCAAGGTGATCAGCGATTTCCTCAGGGTGATGAGGTAACAGATTAATACTGGTCTTTTTGAATATCTACATTTTTTTTACAACATGCAATGTTCTTCAGTAAAAGCGGAAGGTACTTGTTTCGTTTTAAAGATGCTTGAAACCCATGTAAAGGCTTAGAATTTGCCGCTGTTTCCCTTGCGAGAAACCTCAGGCTTATTCTGTTCAGCTCACCAGGGAACTGGGCCGTCTCCTCCCTCTGGACCAGAAGAGGAGACTCGGCAGTTGGATGGGTGAGCAGCTCGGGTGTGGCCAGGTGTCACTTCTGCTGGACGCTTGACGGGAGGGGGTCCTGACAGGAGACCCCCAGCTCCCCGCCGCCGGGATGCATGGCTCACGTGGACTCCTGCACAAGCGAAGGTGACAGCAGGTCTCCACGGGTCCTCGGCTCAGCCTGCCCTGCAGCCCCCCCCTTTTTTAATTTATGGAATTATAGTCGGTTTATAATGTTATGTTAGCTTCTGGTGGACAGCGTAGTGATTCAGTTATACGTATGCATTTCTTTTCATATTCTTTTTCATTATAGGTTATTACAAGTTATTGAATATACTTCCCTGTGCTGTACAGCAGGACCTTGTGGTTTATCTATTTTATATATAGTAGTTAGTGTCGGCAAATCTCAAACTCCCAATTTATCCCTCCCCATCCCCTTTCCCCCCAGTAACCATAAGTTTGTTTTCTACGTCTGTGAGTCTGTCTCCGTTTTGTAAATAAGTTCATTTGTGTCTTTTTTAAAATTCCACATGTAAATGACATCATGTGGTATTTTTCTCTTTCTGGCTTACTTCACTTAGACTGACCATCTCCAGGTCCATCCATGTAGCTGCAAATGGCATCATTTTATTTCTTATGGCCGAGTAGTATTCCATTGTGTAAGTACACCCAACTTTATCCAGTCATCTGTCGATGGACATTTGGGTTGCTTCCATGTCTTGGCTCTTGTAAATAGTGCTGCTATGAACATTGGGGAGCACATGTCTTTTCAAATTAGAGTTCCCTCTGGATATATGCCCAGGAGCGGGACTGCTGGATCATATGCTAAGTCTAGTTTTAGTCTTTTGAGGAATCCCCATACTGTCCTCCACAGTGGCTGCACCAAACTGCATTCCCACCAGCAGTGCAGGAGGGCTCCCTGTTCTCCACAGCCTCTCCAGCATTTATCGTTTGTGGACTTTTTAGTGATGTCCGTCCTGACTGGTGTCAGGGGACACCTCATTGTGGTTTTGACTTGCGTTCCTCTCCTAACTACAAATGGCCAGTAGGCACATGAGAAAATGCTCAGCATCCCTGCTTCCTCCTGAAGCTGCCTTGGCCTTCCCTGGTCCCTCAGGTCTGGCTCCTCCCACTGACGTCCTCCCTGCCCCTCCTAGATGTCCCCAGTCCCTAATCTTGCCTGCAGGGGAGCGGGAGCTGGGTCCTCACCCTCCCCTTCCCCAGCCACTTTGTGCGGTGTCAGCCCTGTGACCGCCTCCTCGGCCACTGGGCCGTTCCTCCTCCTCAAGTCAGAACCCCAGGCTGTCCAGATACTTACTGTCTCAGCCATAAACTGTTGAAGCCTCTCTGTTACGTCACACAATTACTGTTTCTTTCTGGGGCAAGGCCCTTTGAGAGCTGCTCTCTCAGCCAGCTGCAGTGTTGTTGACTCGGGCCACCAGGCGGGTATCAGAGCCCCGTCTTTCAGTTACCAATTTGTGCCCTTTGCCCAGCGTCCCCCAGAACCCCGGCCCCCCAGCCTCTGGCAGCCACCCCTCTACCCTCTGTTCCTGAGTCTGGCTTTTTAGAGTCCACAGACAAGGGATATCATACAGTGTTTGCCTTTGTCTGGCTTGTCTCACTTGGCATAATGCCCTCAGGGTCCATCCATGTGGTCACAAAGGGCAGGAGTTCCTTCTTTCTAGTAATCTGAGTTCTTAAAGTGGAAGTAGTTTTTGGCCTGAGAACAGAGCGGCATTCCAGTCAGGGCCCAGCGTGTGCAGAGTCACGGAGGAAGGAAACAGCCGACGCAGGTGAGTGAGGAGGGAGCCTGAGGGCCTGGCGCTGCTAAAGCCAAGGAGAAGGCTGGTGGGCCGACAGTCTGCAAAGGCCGTCCACTGCAGCTGTCTATTCGGAACGCACTTTTAAGCAGTGGAAAGCCACGGGAGGTTTTTAAGCATCAGAGTGATCAGATGAGATGTGCATTTGAGAAAAATCAGTGGGGAGAATGGAAAGAGAGACACTTAGGGCAAGAGGCTGGTAAGGAGCTCCTGGGCGTCCCTGGGTGAGACGTGAAAAGACCTGAACTCAAGACTCCGGAGCAGGAGGTGGGGGAGGGGCTGCCGTATGTAATAAAACACCCTGCGGTGTGGCAGAGAGATCAAAGGAATAATTATTCTTAGTGGGTTATGAAATCAGTTTAGTGGGCTGCCACCAGCATTCTTGGGTAGAATAGAAAAGAACTAAGTAGAATAGAAAAGAAATATTCCGAGCTCCAGACGGCACAAGAGGATCAGTGACTTGCTGTGCATGGCAGGTCCCCGAAATCGGTGGGCTTGACTTCCTGGCAAACTGCTGCATTGTTCCACTTTTCTGTGCAGGACCACTAAATGCTTCTCAGTGGCTGCATGCCGAAATAAAAGCAATTCATTGCGTTCGTAAAAAAAGTGTGCAGGGAACTTTGTTAAGCAGCGTACATGCCTGCCTGGCTCTGCTGGGGGGGTGCGGAGAGGCATGGGAAGTCTGCTCCTCACTGTGGGTCACAACCGGCCAAGTCTGGAAGCCACTGGTCTGGAACGCACTCATGGTGCGGAGCAGAGGATACCTGCCAGCGGAATTCCCAGGAGAGAGAGTCAGCTCTCGTGCAGCGGTCGGGGCGGCTTCCCGGAGGATCTGGAGGGAGGGACGTGGGCCTTGAAGGAGGACAGGGTCTGGGTGGGAGAGAAAGGGAAAGGCGCCCGTGGCAGGGAGACGCGGTGGGTACCTGGCCGTCTCGCTGGAGCCCTCCCTCCTCTTCGCCTTTCCTAACAGCCTCATGATGTTATCTTGGCCGGGGTAACATTTCAGTCTCGGCACAGAGAAGCATCTGCTGACAGCTTATCTTTCCTCTGGCACTTACGGAAAACCTATCTGTCACAGAACCCATGTCTCTTCTGACCTTCCACACCGGGGCAGCAAGTTCATTCTCCAAACAGCTCCCTTGACTCACAAACAAGGGACATGAACGCTTTCAGGAGAAAGAACTGAATGAGCAGAGACCTGGGTTCAAGATCTGACTCAGAAGCTCGTTCGTCCAGTCACTGACTGTTTCTAAACCCCGTCTCTCCCATCATGAGATGGGCTAATCAGCACTGCCCAGCCTTTCTCCCAAACTTGCAAGCATCAAATCAAAAGACGTAATGGGTGCAAACCAAAATTTCCAGGGAGGCAGACTGGTCACTTTCCCCACTTGCCAGAGGCCCAATTAATGTCAGATCTTCTGACAAACACGATCTGGCAGCCTGGTCCCTATTGTAGCAAATAAGAGAAGTTATTGTTTTATCAGCTGGCACCAGAGTTCCTTTGAGGGAAGGAAGTGTCTTTGTTTAGGAAAATACCTCGATAGGCCCTCTGGGGACAGAAGGTGGGGCCCTAAGGACATGGGTGGGGAGGGAGAAACAAAGACAGCGCAATAGCTCTGGGAGGATTTGGGGGGAGGAACAGCACGGGAGAGGGAAAAGGGGAATTAAGCAGCGTGGTCAGTGACTAAAGCCCTAGCCCGCGAGACTCTGGGGACGGTTCCTAAGAACAGAGAGCTCTGGACTGCAGTTCTGCAACCCAACCCTCTCTCCAGTCCAGTCGGAAAATCTCCAGTAAAGGTCCATTACACAAAGCTGCCTTGTGGCGTCAAAGAGTAGGGGCTGTGTTCAAGTTTGGGGGCAATTCTGGGGTAGAGATGAAGGTGTACCCACATGACATCAGAGAGAGAGGTTTAGAGCCGGAGGTGACCCGGAGAAACACAAGTCCAGGGAATTAACAGAAATCTTGGAGAAGCCCAGGGTTTTCCCTGCGTTGTGAGATGGTTTCCAAACCAATCACAGCTGTACAGTTGAGGTGTCAGAATTGCCCCGGCTGCTCAATTCTCTTCTGTTATCACGATAACCATTTTTCCAGGCTTCTCTCTGGCTGAAGTCAATATTATGTGGCAATTATTGATTGAACTTCAGTCATAATTTAAGAATCAACCACACGGGAGAGTGCACCAGCTTTTTTCCTCTCTTTTCTGGCTGCATCCTGACCAATAAACGCTCTGGGCAGTGAGGGCCTAGGCAGGTAGGTTAAGTCCTTTATGACAACAATTGCAGCTGTGTGCTGTTTAGACACCAGGTCTTCAAAAGAACCTTATGAAGCAGGAAGAGCCTTGATTATCAACTCCACGGTAACATTAAGAAAACTGAGGCCCAACGAACCAAAAAGTTACACAGGGTATGAGAGAGAATCTCAGATCTTAAGGAATGTTGGAGCCATAGATATAAATGCACAAAAAGTCGAATAACAACGTTAAAGATGTAGAAATAAAAACAAAAGCAAATACTGTAAGGAAGAGCACATTTAATCGCTGGAGTAATGGCAGAGACCACATGCACCCAAAGTCAAAGCCAGGCCAGCGCAGGCTTCCCATGACCCCGCCCACTTCTTCCCATCTTCACGGGCCTCCCACGGCCACCAGACCATCACTGTCTCCACCAGGACTACCGTAATGTCATCCCTGTCGGTCTCTCTGACTCCAGGCTTCCCCCATCATCAGTTCTCCAAACAGAGCATCTGTAGAACATGCACATCTCACCCTACCACTCCCCTACTTAAACCCTTGATGGAAGCCCACTGCCCTCATCTGAAGTAGAAGTTCTTCACCCTGTCTGTAAATCTTTCTGGATCTCGCCCTCTTATCTCTCGGGCCTCAGCTGTTGCCATTTGCTGCCTGAAACTCTGCGCCTTGTAGCCTGCGATACAATTAAATAAATACTTGGTCCAGGCACAGAGCTTCCTAATCCCTTGGGAACTCCTGCGTGATGGGCGTGTCTTTCTGTCCTGGGTTTATGAGAATGAGTGCCTCACGGGGAGGGGCCGCTGGATAGCCTCCACGTGGGGCTGGCTGCCCGAAAGACCGAGTGATTAAAGGGTGAGAACTTCCGGCTGGGAGCTGGGGAAGGAAAAGCTGGTGGTTGAGGTCTAGAAAAACTCATGGGCGGCAGGATCCCGAGAGAAGCGGGGCTGGGAAACACGTCCACGTGCTGGGAGGTGGCGCGCCCCCAGTTCGCGGAGGCCGAAGCCCCTCTGCTCAGGACCCTGCCGGTGCGCTTCTTTATCCAGCTGGGATCCATCTCCTTCATCATCAGCTGGTGAGTGTAAGTCACTTGCCTCTGGGGCCTGGTGCGCTGACCTAGCACGTCAGCAAACCCGAGGAGGGGGTCGCGGGAGGCCCTGAGCGCAGCCAGCCGCCCAGGGCGCCGGACGTGCCGGTGTCGGCTGCGGAGGCCGTCCCGCGGGACGGAGCCCGCAGCTGCGGGACCTGCGCTCACGCTGGGTGGTTAGTTTCGGAACGGGATTGAGTCCGTGAACACTCAGCTGGTGTTGGAAAGTCGGTTGTTGCCCCCAGATGTCGTCTCAGGTGGATACTTTCTGTTTTGTTTCGTTACGGAACGAACGCAAAGCAAAGTCGTGTGCCTGACGCACAGGGAGGCCGAACACACCGAAGTGTCGGCGTTTGGACCAGAGGAAGAGCTGCCGCAGGGCTGGGCAGGGAGAGCGGGTGGCCTGTGCTCAAAACCCCGCGACACCCCGATGGTCTTGGGGGAGAAGTTTTTGGAGGCAACACTTGCGGGGAGGGCTGCTGGGTGTGTGGCTTCGTTCTGGTTGGTTGGCGTGGAGGTACCAGGGCGGCGCTGCCGGCCGCGCGCTCGGCCCGAGGCCCACGTCCTCCGCCGGCGGGGCCTCCGATCCTGCGGGGGCGCTGTGGCGCTGCTGCGCCTGCGCCTCCGGGAGGCCCTGGGCCCCGGCGCGGCCCTGCCGCGTCTCGACTGCTGCGCCCTCCTTTCTGCGCGCCCTCCCTTCCCCGGTTAGCGGTTGTTTGAAGCTGCTCTTTGGAGCCCTGGGCGTTCAAGGAAGCCGAGTGAAGCCGGTTTCCTACAGAAAAAGGAACAGGGGGCGCGGAGAGGGTCAGAACCGGGGAGCACGCGCTCCGCTTCGCGTCGTTCTTCTGACGTCGTGGGCGGCCTCCCAGGCTGCCTCCTGCCTCCGGGCCTCCGTGTGCCTCGTCCCGCCGCCTGCACCCCTCGGGGCTGGCTGCTGGCGCCTTGGCCTTCAGGCCTTGCCTTTGACATCGCCTCCCGAGTTTCTCCGTGTCACTAGACTGGGTTGCGACCTCACCTGCTACTCCCGTGGCTTCCTTGCCTTCCCCATCCTGGGACTCGCCGCGCTCCAGGGGCGAAGGCAGCGCTGTAGGCTCGCTGCCGCTGGACTGGGTGCGCTGTCCTGCCCCCACCATACTCAGCACCTGGCACGGTGCCTAGCGTGCTGGACATACTTAGGTGTATCGCGTTCAGAACGAATGAATGGATGTGTGGGGACTCAGGGGAGAACCAGATCAGTGCAGATGAGGGGTCGGGAAGGGGTAGGCTGGGACTTGAACGACAAGCTTCAAGGTCACTCAGTATGCCAGTGACAAGCCTTGGCTCCTCCCGTCTCCAGGGAGCACCTGCAGCTGGAGGAAGGGGCTGAACTGAGCCAGCAGAGCCGGCCCGAGCGCTGCCTCTGTGCCTCTCTGCGTGACCCAAGCACGTCTTTCAACCTCTCAGACCCTGACTCTCCCTGTTGGCAAAACGGGGCCCCTACAACCTGCTGATGGGTTTCTGTGGGGTTTGGGGAGGTCCCCACCACAAAGTACGCCTGACCAAAGGCACATGAATTTGTTTCCACACAGCCTCCCCATCCAAGATTTCCCAAAGCACCGGCTGAAAGCCAGACTAGGAGAAGCTGGCATCTCTCAGCTCCCTGGCCCTGAGCATGCCCACTCTGCCCAGGCTGATCACCAGCAGGGGCTGGGCCGCCTGCTCTGTCCACCCAGAAACAGACAGTGCCCAGAGCCTGAGGAGGAGGTCCCCCCACCCGGAGCCGCCAACTTGAAGGCACTTGCGTCCCGTAGGAGGCAGCATCTCTTCCCCTATTAATTCTGACTAGGGAATTTTTAAAAATTAAATTCTAGGAATTTTAACTTTTCTCTGTAATCTTCTCTGTTCGACAAAAGGGCCCCCCAAGTCCCTCCCAGCAATGGAAGTTATGAGGTACCCACAATGCCAAGATTGTGCAGTTCCCTGACTGCCAGGAGATTGCAAGCTAACTGGGGGCGTGTGGTAGGTCGAATCGTGGCCCCCACAAAAGAGCCGTGCACTCACCCCTGAAACCTATGAATATATTCTGCTCCGCGGCAAGCAACTTTGCAGATGTGACCAAGGTTTTGGACCTTATGATGGTGACAGGGTGATACCCTGCATCACCTGGGTTGGGCCAGTCTGATCACACGAACCCTTAAAAGCAAAGCACTTCCTCCAGCTGGAGTCAGAGAGATGAGGAGGGAGGAAGTTGGAGAGGTTCAGAGCAGAATAGGCACTGACTGGAGGGGAGCATGCGGAAAGAACGAGACGGAACAGGGCAGCGTCTAGAAGCCACGACCAGCCCCCAGCTGACAGCGAGGAAGCAGGACCTTAGTCCTGCAACCACGAGGAAGTGAATTCTACCAACAAGGAAAGGAGCCTGGAAGTGGATTCTCGCCCAGAGCCTCCAGACGAGAGCCCAGTCCTGCTGACACTTAGATTTCAGCCTTGAAAATCGTAAGCAGAGAACTCAGCCGAGCCTGCCTGGTCTTCTGATGTACAGAAATGTGAGATAACACTTGTGTGTTGTTTTAAGCCACTACATTTGTGGTGATTTGTTACCATAGCAACAGAAAACGAATACAAGAAGACAGGGCTTGTGTCTTGGGGTTCCTCAGCCCAGAGCTTAGCCTTAAGCTGCCAGCTGCCTTAAGCTGTGGATTCCTGTGCCTCTGGGCACGTCTGGGAAGCTGGAGGCGTGGGGAGACCAGAGACGGGAGGACTGAAGAGCTGAGAATCTCGCTCCCTAGAGGTCAGGTCAGAGAGCCTCTCTTAGGAGAGACACCCAGCCCACAAACCTGGTACAAGGACCCGGTTCTGAGAGCAGGAAACAGAGAAAGAACCGCACCACACACGGAGGGTATGTAGAGCAGAGGGAGGTCCTCCCTGTGGAGATTCTGGCCAGTGACCGTGGGCCCAGAGAAGAAGTGGGGGAAGGGAAACCCACTGGGTTAAGGGCCAGACAGGCTAGTTGGGAAGCACATGTGAGACCCACCTGGATATTGCCCCCTGGCGTGGGGAGCTGGGAGCCCAGGACTCCTGCGACTCCGTGGGCAGAGGCTGAGTCAGAGAAACACCGTTTTATTTGTGTTATCCATGACACGACTATAGTCGGCCCCCCAAGCTGGCGTGGCCTCGAGAAGCAGAGCGCCCGAAGATCTGTTACCCTCCAGGGGCAGAGTCAGAGGCTGTAAGTGTCAGCAAGATGGGGCAGGTGGCAGGGGGCACTCGGTCAGAAACGGCCTGCAGGGTACAGACTCTGCCTCCCATTGTCTCTGGTCCTTCCCTGAGATCCAGTGTCCAAACCCCAAATGCAGAGATGGCAATGTGACCTTCACCACGAGGGCTGTGAAGAAACGGTAGGCAGGTCACTGACCATCGCACCACACGAGGAAAACACACTCCGTCTACACTTCAGTTCAAAGACCCTCATTTCTGCCATCTTAACATCTCTGATATTGGGGCGCGTCTCAAATCATAATGGTCAGGGAGCAGAGCGGAGGTAGATTTATTGCCCAGCACTTGGGAAGATCAGAGTCAGTGGTGAGAAAGAGAACCCCAAGGACTATTGACCAGTGAAGTGTCCCCGTGAGAACCTCTCAGCCCAGAGCCTTGCGCAGGGGGCACAGACACCGTGACCCAAACCCGGTGACTCAGAAGGGCTGGACTCTAAATGTGGACGCGTTTCACAGATGCCGTAATGGATTTCTTTTTTTTTATGTGTGTGCAAGAGAAATGAATGGTTTTTAAAATGTATATATGTATAAAAGCACTTTCAATAAGTGCAAAGTGAAAAAAAAATGGTAAGTGATTGAAGAAAAGCACTGATAAACACGGGAATTATTTACCGTGCCAGCTAGCTCACGCAGACGTCAAGGCTGAGACGCATTTACAGCAAACAGGACTGAGAAGTGAGGGCGCAGCCTCAGACCTGGCACAAATGCCGCCCCCAGGCCCTTCCCAGGAGGCCACCAGAGACACCACGCCTCGGTTTTGCCCACTGAGCACGTGTGTGCACACACGACACTCAGAAAAGAAGTGGTGGTCGAGAAATACAAAATCAAAAACAAAAAAACCTAGAAAGAATAACGTGAAAAAAATAACAAAGTCACTTGTACTTGTCCGTCCAGGGCAAGTGTTGGGCGAGTTTGCTTGCAGAACATACGAGAAGCTGGGGTCATTTACTTTAAAACAGGTCTCTTGTGGCATAATCGATACACAAAGACTGACACGTATGTAAACACGCATGTAATGTGCACACACGTGTGATGCCTTCACCACAACCAAGGCAACAGACGTGCCCATCACCTGCCAGCGTTCCCTTACATCCCTCCTATCCTTTGTAATAAGAGCACTTAACTTCCTCTTCACAAATTCTGAACCAGGGCCTGTAGTCAGGCAGTGACCTCCAAGTAAACTGCAGGGGCAAGGGCTAAACTGAACAGGGAAGCTGTTGGTCCAGTGAGAGGCTGGACTCCGGGGAGCGATGCAATCCAGCAAGTTATGTATTTCCCATAAAGCCGGGACCAAAGGGGCGCTTTAGTTCCAGCTGAAGGCGAGGGAGGCAGACACCCTTGCTGAGACCCTGCAGAGGGAGCTCCCTAGCAAATGGCTCGGGCGTGGTAGGATGCCAAGCTGTGCGGGAGGTACGACCGCGAGAAAGGAGAGGGACGGCGGGAGGGTGTGCGGCCCCTGGGGAGGGGGCGGCCCCTGGGGAGGGGCCCCCCTTCCACAAGCAGGCCCTTGAAGTCACGCGGGGTCAGGAGAGAAGCAGGCTTCTCCCAGGCTCCGTGCTTGCCTGCTCTCGTCGCGAAGGAAGAACAGCCGAGAAGAACAGCTGTGTTGAATCCTGCTGTGAAGCAGAAGAAAACCAAGACAGTGTTGCAGTTCAATCAGGGAAAGGAAAGGAGAGGAAGGAAGGAAAGCAAGCGCACACAGCAGAGCACCCGCGGCCAATTCCGAGCAGTGAGATGAGCAGTGATGGGATGGCCCTCAAAGAGGACGGCAGATCGTGCCTTCTTGTCGTCAGCCCTCAGAACGACCTCTAGCTTCTGGGCTCCCGTCACACCCAGGGGCCGCAGACTCCTCTGGCTTCTGGACACAAAGGGAGTCCACAAGCTCAGGAGCCACATCAGGCCCAGAAACCCCTCCCAGTCACCTCGAAGACACCGGGCGGGGCACTCGTGGGAAGGTGACCCACAGGACAGTAACAGGCCCCCAGGGTGCAGTAAACATCACACTTCGAGATGAACAAGAAAGGAGGCAGGACCTTTCTTCTCCTAAAAACGTTTTCCAAATGCCCCATGCTCTAGAAAACTCTCAGCAGAAAGAAAAAAAAAGCTGAAGTGAAGGAGGAGGGCAAGCTGACCACTTTAAGAAGTAGGAAGAGGCTGATAAAAGGGAGAGGCTTGAAAAATTAGGATCCCCTGGTGGGAGCTTTACCCAGAGCCTGGAGGGAGAGGGGGACAGCTTGGCCCTCGGGGGCCGGTGAGCTAACTGACACTTCCCGCTGGGAACCTCGGCGGCCCGGTCCTTTAGAATATGAAATTCCAGATTGCTCGGCTCTCCTGGTAGAGAAACAATTCCTTAAAAATTTCCTTTATACGATTTCAAATGACTTTCTCCAAAGATCAAGCTGTCCTTTTCCACGCATTCTCCTCCCTCCTCCCCGAGTGGCTGCAGGCTCACCGCGCACGCCTCCTTCAGGGGCTGGGCCATCTTGGGGCGGCCGCGCCCGCTCCCCTGAAGTCACCGGTGGCCCTGTGCCGTGTGCCCAGGTCTCCCCCACCACCTCAGCCTAGACGGGGTCTTTCCTTTCAGGTCGTTCGTAGACACCCCCCTTCCCCGACCCTCGCATGTCCTGGTATAAAATATCTTAAATTTAACTGGTAGGTGGTGAGAGAGAAATTCAGGTCAGCTCGGGAAGATTCTAGGAAGTGACAAGAACTTGGAAATGGAGGGAATAATGCTGAAAGTGCTAAGGGAACCGAAGTGTCTTTTAATCCTGTAAAGTCTGTTGCATTCGGTGAGTGACGTTGGTAAACCGTCACGCTGAATCCCTCCCCGGGTAGCAGAGCGGCACCGGCCAGCGCTGCACTTGAGTCACGTGCGCCCTTTTTATTTATTTATTTTTTTATTTAGAGGGTCCCTAGTCCCCTTTTATACCCAGTCGTTTCTTGGTGCTTCTGATGACGTTGGTGCAGGGATGAAGTAAAATTTTAGGAGCCTGGAATCACTTGACCTCTTACCAGCAGCAACAGGCTCAGTGCAGAAGATCACTAAGAAGTTGCAGGTGGTTTGGACATAAACGGAGTGAAGGCGCTCTCACGCTTGCAGCAGGACGACTTGGTTACATGCCTCTAGCGGCTCAGCGATCCTTCCATCACCTGTCTGTCTGACGCACGACTCCTGACGTGCACTGGCATGCGCTCGGGCTGCCCAGCTGCCCCACTGCCTCCGCTTTAGGGTTTTTTAATCGACGTCTAGTTGATTTACAGTGTTGTGTTAGTTGCAGGTGCACAGCGGAGTGACTCAGTTGTACACTCACATATATATATTCTTTTTCACATTCTCCGGTGATTGCAAGATATTGCATATCGTTTCCTGGGAGATACAGAGGGATGGGAACTGGCCGTTTCCTTTGTAATTTTTTAGCAAGACAATACACTCTGGACGTGTGTTGAGGTTGCTCCATAGAGATTCACCTCATTCTTTCTCATGGTCACACTGGTTCCCACAGTGTGAGTTGATAATAATTTTAACTAACTCACTGTGGGACAGTCAGGCTTCTCAATTTTTTTCCTTTTCACTATTTCAAGAGTAGGTCTGTACAATGCCGACGGCATGGCTAGGAGCAGCTGCTCGGGCCCGGGCCTCTCTGCAGCTTCACCCTGTCTCAGTCTCATGTCTGCAAACACGAGACTTAGCCCGGCCTCCCAGGGCTGTGAGGTCGGGTGAGTTTATGCTGTAAGGCCCTTCGTGGTGTCTCTACATCACACGTGCTTGGTATTGTTATTGCATGTGTCTTTGCAGCCTGTGCTGGAATTTCTGTAAGATAGCATCCAGAGTGAGGACTTAAGAGATACGCCAAACTGCCCGTCAGAAGGTCTGGCCGGCTTACACGGCCACCAGCAGCGTATGGAGATGTTCTTTCTCCCATACCTGCATGGGGAGGCTTCTCATTGCCTTCCTCTTCCATTAGGTCCATCCTTTTCAAACATCCCTGACCCACGATTCCTTACTTTGAAGTAGTTTGAAGTAGCCTGGCCGTTTAAGCTGGAGCTGAGAATGCCTGCCGCAGCTCCCAGCGCGTCTGCTCTCTGACCCAGCAATGCCGGTTCTGGGAATTCGCCCTGCAGGTGGGCTCACAGGCGTGAGCAATGACATGACTACACGGTTATTCGTTGCAGTATTGTTGCAACAGCCACGGACTGGAAACTAATGGGAGACTGGTTAAATAATTTACGGCTCACACACAACGGATCACTATGTGGCCACTTAAAGAGAAGCTCTCTTTATTCCAGTTCAGAACAACATCCAAGATGGACTTTTAAGTGAAAATAAGGGTGTGACAGCGGACACCTGTATCCCACATTTCAGCAATTCTAAGATGTTTCACTTTGTAGCACATCTGAAATAAGGGTGTGTTATAGTCAGAGGCACGTCGTAATTTAACTGGAAAGCTTTTTTCCTTCCTAGTTCATAAAATGATGGTGTGTCTTACAATCCATGGCGTTCTGGATTTGACGGAACACAGCAGTGCTGACCCAGTGAGAGGCACTGTCCACTCCACCCCCACAGCAGCCCTGTGAGGGTGAGGACTGTTTCTTCTACATTTCACAAGTAGGGAAGTGAGGTTTGGCCTTGGGCAGTCCCGCTCCGGAGTCCACGCACTGAGGCCCCCGACACCACACCTCCCTGTGGAGACAGCACCACACGTCGCTCGGCGATGGCTCACCTGGCCAGGCGCTGTCCTAAGTGCTTCAGCCATCCGTGTATTTGCTCGTCTAAGCCTCAAATAACCATGTGAGGCAGGTGCATTGTTATCTTCATTGCACGGATGAGGAAGCGAAGGCACTAAGAGGCTTTGAAACTCGCTTAAAGACACACCTGTCTTTTCTCCATTGTGTATTCTTGCCTCCTTTGTCATAGATTAATCGACCGTAAGTGTGTAGGTTTATTTCTGGGCTCTCTGCTCCGTTCCATTGAGCTATGTGTCCATTTTTGTGTCAGTACCACGCTGTTTTGATGACTGTAGCTTTGTAGTGTAGTCTGAAGTCGGGGCACATGGTTCTTCCAGCTCCGTTCTTCTTTCTCAAGATTGTTTTGGGTATCCGGGGTCTTCTGTGTTTCCATACAAATTTTAAAATTATTTGTTCTAGTTCTGTGAAAAATGCCACTGGTAATTTGATAGGGATTGCACTGAATCTGTAGACTGCCTTGGGTAGTATGGTCATTTTAACAATATTGATTCTTCCCATCCAAAAACATGGTACATCTTTCCATCTGTTTACATCATCTTCAATTTCTTTCATCAGCATCTTAAAGTTTTCAGAGCACAAGGCTTTTGCTTCCTTAGGTAGGTTTATTCCTGGGTATTTTGTTATTTTTGATGCAATGGCAAATGGAACTGTTTCCTTAATTTCTCTTTCTGATATTCCATTGTTAGCACATAGAAATGCAGCAGATTTCTGAATATTAATTTTGTATCCTACAAATGTACCACATCCACTGATGAGCTTTAATAGTTTTCTGGGAGCATCTTTAAGACTTTCTTTTTTTTTTTTTAAAAGTTTTAATTGAGTAATAGTCATTTTACAATGTTGTGTCAAATTCCAGCATAGAGCCCAATTTTTCAGTCATACATGAACATACATATATTCCTTGTCACATTTTTTTCGCTGTGAGCTACCACAAGATCTTGTATATATTTCCCTGTCTATACAGTATAATCTCGTTTATCTATTCTACATTTTGAAATCCCAGTCTGTCCCTTCCCACCCTCCACCCCCTTCGCAACTACAAGTTTGTATTCTACGTCTATGAGTCTGTTTCTGTTTTGTATTTATGTTTTTTTTTTTAGATCCCACATATGAGCAATCTCATATGGTATTTTTCTTTCTCTTTCTGGCTTACTTCACTTAGAATGACATTCTCCAGGAACATCCATGTTGCTGCAAATGGCGTTATGTTGTCGGTTTTTATGGCTGAGTAGTATTCCATTGTATAAATATACCACCTCTTCTTTATCCAGTCATCTGTTGTTGGACATTTAGGCTATTTCCATGTCTTGGCTATTGTAAATAGTGCTGCTATGAACATTGGGGTGCAGGTGTCTTTTTGAAGTAGGGTTCCTTCTGGATATATGCCCAGGAGCAGGATTCCTGGCTCATACGGTAAGTCTATTCCTAGTCTTTTGAGGAATCTCCATACTGTTTTCCACAGTGGCTGCACCAAACTGCATTCCCACCAGCAGCGTAGGAGGGTTCCCCTTTCTCCACAGCCTCTCCAGCATTTGTCATTTGTGGACTTGTGAATGATGGCCATTCTGACTGGTGTGAGGTGATACCTCATTGTAGTTTTGATTTGCATTTCTCTGATAATTAGTGATACTGAGCATTTTTTCATGTGCCTATTGATCATTTGTATGTCTTCCTTGGAGAATGGCTTGTTTAGGTCTTCTGCCCATTTTTGGATTGGGTTGTTTGTTTTTCTCTTATTAAGTCGTATGAGCTGCTTATATATTCTGGAGATCAAGCCTTTGTCAGTTTCATTTGCAAAAATTTTCTCCCATTCCGTAGGTTGTCTTTTTGTTTTACTTATGGTTTCCTTTGCTGTGCAGAAGCTTGTAAGTTTCATTAGGTCCCATTTGTTTATTCTCGCTTTTATTTCTATGGCTTGGGTAGACTGTCCTAGGAGAACATTTTTGAGATATAGGTCAGATAATGTTTTGCCTATGTTTTCTTCTAGGAGGTTTATTGTATCTTGTCTTATGTTTAAGTCTTTGATCCATTTTGAATTGATTTTTGTATACGGTGTAAGGGAGTGTTCTAGCTTCATTGCTTTACATGCTGCTGTCCAGTTTTCCCAACACCATTTGCCAAAGAGACTGTCTTTACTCCATTGTATATTCTTGCCTCCTTTGTTGAAGATTAGTTGACCAAAAGTTTGTGGGTTCATTTCTGGGCTCTCTATTCTGTTCCATTGGTCCATATGTCTGTTTTTGTACCAGGACCATGCTGTCTTGATGACTGTAGCTCTACAGTATTGTCTGAAGTCTGGGAGAGTTATTCCTCCAGCCTCTTTTTCTTCAGTAATGTTTTGGCAATTCTAGGTCTTTTGTGGTTCCATGTAAGTTTTATTATGATTTGTTCTAGTTCTGTGAAATATGTCCTGGGTAATTTGATAGGGATTGCATTAAATCTGTAGATTGCCTTGGGCAGTGTGACCATTTTAACAATACTGATTCTTCCAAACCAAGAGCATGGGAGATCTTTCCATTTTTTTAAGTCTTCTTTGATTTCCTTAATCAGTGTTTAAGATTTTCTATGTATAGCCCCATGTCATCTGCAAACAGTGACAGTTTCACTTCTTCCTTTCCAATGTGGATTCCTCTTGGTCTAGTATGTTGTTTAAGGCCTGTGTTTCCTTACTGGCTTTCTGTCTGGGTGATCTGTCCATCGATGTAAGTGGGGTATTGAAGTCCTCTACAATTATTGTGTCACTGTCAGTTTCTCCTTTTATGGCTGTTAATATTTGCCTTATATTTTGAGGGCTCCTGTGTTGGGTGCATATATATTTACAATTGTTTTATCTTCTTCTTAGATTGATCCCTTGATCGTTATGTAGTGTCCTTTCTTGTCCCTTGGAACAGTCTCTAAGTCTATTTTGTCTGATGTAAGTATTGCTACTCCAGCTTTCTTCTGATTTCCGCTCGTGTGAATACCTTTTTCCATCCCCTCTCTTTCAGACTGTTTGTCTCTAGATCTGAAGTGAGTCTCTGTAGGCAGCGTATATAGGGGTCCTGTTCTGTCTTCGTTCAGCCAGTCTGTGTCCTTTGGTTGGAGAGTTTAGTCCGTTTACATTTAAGGTTATTGTCTTTCTGTATGTTCCTATTGCCATTTTGTTAATTGTTTTGGGTTTGTTTTTGTGGATCTTTTTTTTTTCCTCTTTCTTCTTTCATTCTCCTCTCCTGTGATTTGTTGAATGTCTTTGGTGTTGTGTTTGGATTGTTTTTTCTTTTTTGTGTAAATATCTATTATAGGTGTTTGGCATGTGGTTACCAGAGGTCTCTGCACAGCAGATCGTTTTAAGTCGCTGATCTCCCAATGTCAAGTGCATTTTAAATCCCCTGCGTGTGTACTCTCTTCCCCTCGTGATGAGTGTTCTTGATCATATTTTACATCTGGTTGTTTCGTGTGTCCCTTAGCAGCTCATTGTGGACACTGGTGACTCTCCTACTTTGTCTTTTAACCTTTAGCTTCATGTGTGATGATCTCCTGCCTTCACTGTGCACTTGCCTTCACCCGTGAGCTCTTTACTTCCATAATTTTCTTGTTTGCAATTGTGGCTTTTTCTTTTTAGCTTAGATAAGTTCCTTCAACATTTGTTTGAAAGCTGGTTTGGTGGTGCTGAGTTCTTTTAGCTTTCGCTTGTCTGTAAAGCTTTTGATTTCGCCATCAAATCTGAATGAGGGTCTGGCTGGGTAGAGTATTCTGGGTTGTAGGTCTTCCTGTTCGTCACTTTAAGTGCCTCACGTCACTCCCTTCTGGTCTGCGGAGCTTCTGCTGGAAAGTCAGCTGATGGGCTGGTGGGGGCCCCTGGCGTGTTGTTTGCTGCTTTTCCCTTCCTGCTGCTGTTAGTTTTGTCTCTTTAATTTTTGTCATTTTGATCACGGTGTGTCTTGGTGCCCCTCCGTGGGTTCCTCCTGTGTGGCACTCTCTGTGCTTCCTGGACGTGGGGACTGTTTCCTTTCCCAGGTTGGGGAAGTTTTCAGCTGTTATCTCTTTAAATGTCTTCTCGGGCCCTTTCTCTCCCTCTGCTCCTTCTGGGACCCGTGCAATGTGACTATTGGCACACTTGGTGTTGTCTCCGACGTCTCTTGCACTGTCTTCATTTCTTTTCATTCTTTTTTCTTCTCTTCTGTTCAGAAGCAGTGACTTCCACTGCTCTGTCTCCAGCTCACTGGCCTGTTCTTCTGAATCTTTTAGTCTACTGTTGATGCCTTCTAGTGTATTTTTCATTTCAGTTATTGTATTCTTCAACTCTGTCTGGTTGTTCTTTATATTTTCTCTTTGTGCAGACTTCTAACTTCTCACCCTGTTCATCCATCCTCCTCCCAAGTTATTTGATCATCTTTATGACGATTGCTCTGAACTCTTGCCCGAGTGGATTGCCTGTCTCCACTTCACTTAGTTCTTCTGGGGTTTTACCTTGTTCCTTCATCAGGAACATATTCCTCTGCCACCTCATTGTGTCTAAGTTGCCATTTGTACTTTTATGTGTGTGATGAGTTAGTTACATTTCTCGACCTTGGAGAAGTGGCCTCTGTAGGAGGCGCCCTGTATGTCCCAACAGTGCACTCCCCTCTCGTCACCCAAGGCCTACATTCTAGGGGCTCCTCTGAGTGCTCATGTGTCCTTCTGTTGGGGTGGGCCGACTGCGTAGGCTTTGTTGGCCCCGAGTCGGCCAGCTGCTGGGCTCTGCCTTGTGTGATGCTGCGTTTAGAGGGGACTGGTCACAGGCGGTTGGCTGGTTATGGAATCCTAGGGGGCCCCGGAGCTAGTGCTGGCTTGCTGCTGGGCAGAGTCAGGGTCCTGAAGACTCTGGGGCTATTGTCCACCCGCTGGCAAGTGAAGCCAGATCCTGGTGTTAGTGCCACACTACTGGCAGGTAGAGCTGGTTCCTAGAATCTGGCTGCAGGCCCAAGAAAGATCTAGAATACATGAGGTATGGGCAACAAAACTCAGAAACTCTGATTCCTCAGACAATCCTTGGAGCTTCAAGTGCTCAGCGTGCCCAAAGCCCCTCCTGGGAAAGGGCCCAGGCAGCTCTTTCTGCACAGCCCACAGGGCTGATAAATCACAGTTGGAGCCCCCTGGCCAGACGACTGAAGCAGGGGTTGGTGTCTAAACCAGAGCCTGACCAACAGGGTGCCTAACCAGCTCTGGAAGCTCACTTTTGCCTGGGGAGGGGGAGGGGGACTGGGCAGGCAGCAGCAGAGTCCTCTGGATGCCTGAGGTCCGGGGTCCTGTCGGAGCTGAGTGACCCCGGAGCCTCAGCGGTGGTTCTTCGAGATGCCTGCTGTGTAGTCCTCCCCGCCATCGATGCCTCCCTCCCTATCGGGCCGTTCCTGTCGGCACACAGATGTGCTCCGGACCTCCCGACACTTCTGGGGGTAGACGCTGCAGAGGGGCAGCTGGCCGGCCACGCAGGCCTCCGGCTCCAGCCCAGGTGGGCGCTGTCTCTTCCTGCTCTTTCAAGGTTTGGAAGGAGCTGCTGTTGATCCTGCAAAACATCCAGGGTCCCTCTCCCCAGGCGTGGCAATCCATTCTCCTTGTTCCTGAGGTTCAAATCACTCTTGTCATGAGACTTCCGTTCCCAGGGACGCTGGAAACTGATTTAGTCACAGACTTACAAGTCGGGAGAGCCGCAGAGATGAGGGGGAGCAGTGAGCTGGGCCGGAGAACTAGACTCTTGAGAAAAGGTGTGAAATTAGTCAAACCAAGATCAGGAGGGGATGAATCTCGCTGCAGTTTGCTGTAGGCTGCACAGGGCCTGAAAAGGGAGGAAGCACTTCCATACTTCAGGCCAGGAAGCTGTGGGTTCGAATACCAGCTCATGCCTTCTGGGGCTGTGTGATCTCGAGCAAGTGACACACTGTCTCTGAACCTCAGTGTCTTCATCTGGAAAGTGGGGAGGAAGAGGATTCTGCCAGGAGATGACGTGTGTAAGCTCTGGGTACTCAGTGAGCACTCAGTGCAGACTGGGTTTCTCTCTGCTTCCTTACTGGCCCAGCTGGGCTACCCAGGCAGGGGGTGTGTGTAGACTGCGCCATCTGTCTACATGTCGGTCGAGACCTCAGAACGCCATTTGCTAATTCCTCGTCAGAGAGCTCCTGCCTTCTCCCCCATGAACCCTTCCTACTGTCACCTTGGAGTTTTGCTAGGAAATGTCTTTCTTAAAGTTCACGGTCAGCATAGTCCTAACTAGAGCCTCAGGGCAACACGGGGAAGAGCGTGAGGAACCATCCCCCCGGGCGGTCAGGAGACACACGATCTGTGTCGCTCTCCTTACAGGACGTGAAGGTGACTCATCCACAGTCACCCGGCTGGTTAGACTCAGAGCTAGCGTGAGAATCCAGGGCTCCCAGCGAGAACTCCCGGGCACTGGTCGAAAGCCGTCACGCCTTCAGAAGGCCGCCGCAGGACTTAGGGCACTCCTAGGTGCAGATCCATTTGTTTTACAGCTGAGACCTCCCGGGAACTAAGATCCAGCGCGAGAGCGGTGGCTGACGCCAAGAGTGAATTTTACTATTGGGTAAATTTCAAAAGGGAGGAAAGAAAAAGACTTTCATGTAGATTATCCTGATCACCAAGTGGCTTTTAGGGTTCAGTTTCCTCTTGTTAGGGAAGACGCTTGGCTGCTTAGCTTCTTCATAAAACTGCCCCCCAGTCGTGGTTTTCACTTTCCACCTTGCCACGTCCTTTCCATCTTTTGTGTCATCTCGCAATCTGGAAGGCACGCAGGCAGTTATTATCAACCGCTTTCCACGAGATGTGTGAAGGTCGGGGAGACCCAGGTTCAAACCTCAGCTCTGTCACTCGCCTCCTCTGTCAGCGTGGGCCGGTCACTTAGCCTCCCATGACCTCACTCTCCTCAACCTGAAGTGAACACGGCCACGGGACCTTCCCAGGTGGGCTGGGGTGGGTGTTGAGCTGAATGCGTTTCCCAAATGTCCTCGATGGTGAGAATCCTCTGGGTACTTGTTAAAACTCGGATTCCTGGG
This sequence comes from Vicugna pacos, assembly GCF_048564905.1. Lineage (NCBI taxonomy): Eukaryota > Metazoa > Chordata > Mammalia > Artiodactyla > Camelidae > Vicugna > Vicugna pacos. The sequence goes on along the minus strand of NC_133013.1, from coordinate 29,371,767 downwards.
TCCCGACCCAGGGCTCCCAGGGGTGAGACCTGGCCGTCTGGCAAGCCCCAGGGAGTCTTACTGGGGAAATTTGGGAAACGCTAGGCTGATTTTTATAGAGCATTTGTTGTGTGTCTGGCACTGAGCAGCTAGTATTCATCAAGCACTTAGCTGTGTCCAGTCTTTGAAGTGGGGATGACAATGGCTACCAGACAGGCCCGTCATGAGAAACAAGCAAAACCATGTGCGCCGCCCGCAAAGAATACGTCCTGAATGTATGTTGGTGCCTGTGCTTCACTGCACGAGCCAGGACTCCCTCAGGCTGGTGGAACCCCCAGAGGCTCTCGCCAGGGGCTGCGCCTCCACCCTCCCAGCCTAGTACCCTCCACAGGAGGTTTCTCATCCTACAAACCCCAAGGACCAAGCCTCACGCAACCAGTTTGGGTTCCAGGCTCCTCCTCTCCCCAGTCTTCCTGGTCAAAGTTGGGAGTAAGCTGGTCGGCCAGGACTGGGTCAGTTGCTCATTGCAGGAAGCAGAGAGGTGGGGGTCAGCCCCGTCCGAACTGCGGGGCAGCAGTGGTCCACGCCCACGGGAGTCCCTCCGATGGTCCCCCGTAGTGTGGTGGCCAGACCAAGTGTGGTGCTTGGCGGGCAACCTCACTGATGTCCCGGCCTCAGCTCCCTGAGTCGGTCAGCTAAGCTGTCTGTGGACGCCCCAGCAGGTTGAATCCTTCTCCAGTCTCTTCCTCTGCTGACACGTTCCTGGCCTGTCTTGGGGGCCTCGGTCAGGCCGATTCAGCCTCAGACCTGCCCCCGTCTGTCCCACATCTCCAGCCCTCTCCTTGGCCCCGCTCACCCCTGGGCCCAGCCGGCCACAGGGGCCTGTCCCAGGGCTGGTCCAGGGACTCAGGGCGGCCATTGTCCAAAGCTGCTTATTAGGGACCCACATGGGAATCCTTCCAACCAAGAACAATGAGTTTCTGAATCAGGATAAAAACAGCCTTTGCAAGTCAGCAAATGAGACAAGCTGAGCTGCTCGCCCCTCCTCCCTGCATCTGTGGCTCTTTTAACACAGTGGATGAGAACAAGGTCTCCAGCATCAGAAGGCTGAGGCTTGAGGCTTCACAGCCACAAGCTGGGCACGTCGTCTCACCTCGCCGAGGCCTGGTTTCATCTCTGGCGTCTGGATGAGGATGGAGGGAGGTCACGGGGTAGCGCACGGCCCGGAGGAGAGCAAGCTCCTAGTCGAGGATCATCACAGAGCTCTCTCCCTTCTCAGGGGTGGGCCACCTCGGACACCACCGGGAAGGCAAGCCCACTGTGACATTTCTAAACAGCACGCACTCGAGGCATGGAAAACAGAGGTGTCCCACGGCCCTCGCTGCGTCGTGTGCACCCGAGGCTTGGCTGCGTTCTGGACGACACCACACAGCGCCTGCCTCTCCCAGCAGCTGGCTCCCTGCACCCGCGCCATGCAGCCGCCAGACCTGGTGCAGAAGCGCCGGCGCGGGGGGGTCTGGGCTCTGCCTGGGCTCGGCCGCTGCCCTGCAGGGCGGCCCTGGGCACGCCACTCACCCGCTCGGGGTTTTGGCTTCTTCCTTCGTCGTGATGACTGGGGATTTCTAAGGGCTTTTCCGTCTCAAAGGGTCGTCCTGTGGCATTTGCTAATCCTGGTGGGGAGACCCGTCTTCAGGGCCGCACGGACAGGGCTGAGGGCCGGCTTCAGCTCAGCGGGCTCACACGGTGGCTGCAGCTCGGGGGAGGAGGCTGGAGGAGGGCTGGCGCTGGAACAGCACACCCCTGGCTACTCTGACGCTCTTTTCTGGCTGCGAGACCTTGGGCACATCAGTTCTGAGGCACCTGTACAGCAAGGGCAGTGACGCTGCCTGAGGCGGCTGTGAGGACTCGTCAGAGGAACGAGATGCTGCGTGTGAAACGCGTGCCCAGCACACAGCAAGGTCCCCTCTTGCTGCCTCCCCCTCTGACGAGCTTCCTCTGCCTCCCTGCCACGCATGGCCAATGAAATGGGAATAGCCCAGACAGACCTGGGTTTCACCTTGCCTCCAAGTCACCAGGCCTCAGTTCCCCTCATCAGTAAAATGGGTGCAGTTAAGACCTTCTCACAAGAGGTGATGAGAACGCTCAGTAGGACCGACACAGGATTTCCCTCCCTTAGTCTGGTCAACATTAGCCCAATCGTCATCCATTTTACCTAACATTGTATAGCATGTATTTCCTGATCTACACGAGTCAACTGATCCATAAAGCCCCCATGGAGGGAGTCAGGACCAGAAAACTCGAGACCAGGCTTGAGTCTCTCGACTTCACCCCACTTCCATGTTCTTTCACCAGCTCTGGGAGGCACGGAGCACGCCTGCCTAGTTCATCCTCAGTCCCGACTCCGAGCATGGCGCCTGGCCTCCGGAAAAGGCCACCTCCACAAACCACCCCTGGAGCCAGCGGTCTGTCTGCTCCAGAGAAGGTAGTAGGTGTCAAGGAACCGCCCGGAGGGTGGGGGAGACAGTCCCCTGAGCACTTTGTTCTGGTGGAACTGCACAGGGACCAGGGCTTGCTATGGGTTCAAGGCCACATGGCTGAGAATGAATATAGGTGTGTATGTATAAGTGACCACAGGACACTGGCATAACTCTCCTGGGAAACAGGGAGCCTTGCACATGAGCCTCATCAATGTCAACTCTCTGTGGAATGACCCTGCTTGTAAGCATTTGTTTTAAGAAGTCCACAGAAAGCGTAACAGCGTGTCTGCTTCAGTGGTAAGTTAGGAACAGCCCAAACACCTTACTGTTTGGTGAGAATCAACCAAATCAGAATAGTTAACAGACCACTGCAGAGCCATTTCAGACACATGCTTTTGAAGACTCTAGTTAGAGATTATCATCCTTAACATTAAGAAAAAAGGAACAAATTCGTCTTGTACATTCCTACGGTTTTCAAGCATATATTCTTTCGACAGTCTGAACAACAAAACAATGGAAGATATTCAAAATAACATCCCAGTTTTATCGTGGGTGGCCCTTTGGCTGATTTTTAAATACTTTTTATATCTTTATCTCTTCACAACCCTCACCCCTGCCCACCGCTGCCCCCAGATCAAAAGCAGCTTTTAATGGAGATGGCACGCCACCAAGTCTCACGCTGAGACCCTGAGTATCTGACCTCAGCACCAGGCTACACACCCTGTAAGACAACGACGTCAGGCAAACAAAGTGGAGCTCCGGGCCGCCCCCCCGGCGGCCGGCAGGTCACCTGGACCGCCTCTTACCACGACCTCTGGCCTTCTGGACTCAAAGAAGCCATCCCCAAAAAATTGTATAAAAAGATTTATTGAAATTTATCAATGACAAACAGACATAAAACTCAAAGTTTGGCTCTTCTGAGGGGGAGGAAACCCGGTGCAGATGAGAACACGGGCGGGGGAACCGCGCGTCACTTCAGAGGCAATCCGGAAGAGACAGAAGGCAGACCTGCACACTGACTAGGAATCTGCAGTCACTTCGGACTTCCACTCGGTAAGAAATTCAATTTTGCGTTAGCTTTCCGCGCTCGGGTGCATGGAGAAAAACCCAGCCGACATGCAGCAGCGTCTCCTGTGCTCAGGTCTGTAAAAGGGCCTAAGCCCAGAAGGACACGTGGAGAATTCTCTGGTCATTTTGTAAAACAGAGCGGTCTAGCATCTTACAGAACAAGACAGGACAGTTCTGTTTGTTGTGTTTTGTAAGCTCTTTGACAGACGCTGGACGTGGAGGGTTAGCGTCTCCTTGCATCTCAACTGCCAGGCTCACTTTACTCCTAACTCGGAAGCCTGCTGCTCCCAGCTCTCAGCTCACCGCCCAAGAGCCACATCCGTCTTGTCCGGCAAGCGAAGCCCACCACCATCCGCGAAGAGGGCAGGAGGGTGGCAGACGGGGAAGGGCCCCTGACCAGGGCCAAAGCCCGCCTCTCGGTCGCTATTTACAAACCAGGGCGCCAGGTGCCTCGAGCATCGCAGAACCACGGGAACCAGGACAGGAGGTAAGACCAGGCTGGTGCTCAGCCCTGCCTGGGCTTCGAGAAGCCAAACTGAGGCCAGCCACAGCCTTGCCCCCAACTCAGGAGGCTCAGGAAAGACCAGGAAATGAAAGGGCGCTCCGAACCGTCCTCCTGGGGAGCAAGGGGCAGACAGCCGTGCGTGTGCCCTCAGCACCGCCTTCACAGGGACAGGACCAGACACAAAGAAGCATAGGGGAAAGTAAAGAGTGGCAGTAAAAATAGTATTTTATTCCACCCCCTCCCGCCCTCCCGCCCCCACCACCCCCAGTACACGTTTCCCCCTCGTTCCCACAGCAACGTTACAATCAGAAAAAAATAAGTTTCGGGGGGCAGGATTTGGGGGGGTTTGGGTAAAAACAGTCAAATCACAATAGGAATTTTTCAAAATAGGTTATTCCGCTTCGTCCTCGTCTTCTCCCTCATCCTCAGCTTCTCGTTTTCGCTTCTGACCCCTTTCTTCCTCTGGAAGAGAAAGGAGAAGACGTTTAGGTTAACACGATGTCGCCTCCGACTCCCCCCACCCGCTGGGAGAGCAGGGGCCGGACACCGAGGCCGCTTTGCCGTCCCTGGGAACCGAGGCAGGGGCTCTGCAAAGCCAGGGAGGCCCCTGTGGCCTCAGGAGGGCGTGTTCTGCCCGCTCGCGGGTCCTCAGGACCCACGCCATCTGCCGTCACTGGCGGGGCCAGCCCGCTACCGTGGGGAGTAAAAAGGCTGCCGTACCACCAGGCTCCTCTTCATCCTCCTCGTCGTCCACCTCCCCGTCGTTGTAACCCTCCTCGTCCTCCTAGGAGAGAAGATGGGACATCAATGTCCCAGACATTAAGAGGGACACGTCAGGACACTTTCCCCGATGCTGAGCTCAGAACAGGGGGTGGCCCCCGGGACCTGCTCGCTCAGGTAAGTCTAAAGCAGAGGTCCTTCTGCATCAGGGGCCCCTGTATGAGTCGGCGGAGAGCTTGAAACCCCTCCCCTGGAGAATACCGTGTCACACACCACCTTTGCAGACCACATGGTGGTGGTGAGGGGGGACGGGGGGGACACAGGTGGGGGGGGACACATTCCACCCCCAGGCTAAGGATCCTGACTCGAAGTCCCTGTAACTCAGGCAGCTCCCCAGTGCAGGCTCTTGGGGGGCCAAGCACCCCAGCTGACTCCCCGTCGTGGGGAGCAGGCCGTCCTGTCACCCATCCTCAGTCTAGTTCTGGCTTTGAGGGAAGACCCCAGTTTTAGAAATCCAGATTCCGTGGGTGAGTCCAGCCTCACCCCACCCTGCCCCCTCGCCGTCTTGCCAACCTGGATTCCCTGGAGGGGAGGATAAATCACGGCCCCCCGAGGACACCAACCCCAGCTCCCCGAGGCTCAGCAGGGGTGTGAGTCCCCCTTAGCACGGGACCCTGCTGCTCCTGCCGTCCCGGCTCACTGGGTCTCTGCATGCGAACTCTGTTCCTAAAGCAGCAGGCAGCCCACCGTTTACAAACAACTTGGCCATAGACTTCTTTTTGTCAAGGGAAATATCCCTTTATGATGTCACCTAAAAGCTCCTTAATCAGCCTGTTTGACAAGTGTGTGCGTGTGTGTACGTGCGTGTGTGTGAGTGTGCGAGTGCGTGAGCTCTCCTTTTCTGGAAGCTGAAAATCTGTAGATGGTCAATGAGATTACCCTCCCCCCCCCACACACAGAAACCCTGCACGCTGAGGCTCTGGTGACAGGAAGAGCAAGGTGAAAAATCCACGAGCCAGCGTGACCTTCTGCCCCATCCTGGGGGGACCTGTTTTGCCAAGTCTGGATTTTTAAAGTACACAACACTCCTCAGAGGTGAGCCTGGCAGCCCACACCTGGGAGAAGAGACCCCAGCCGCGGAACCTGGCGGGAACCGCGCCTGCCCTGCCTCTGCCCAGCGTGTGGGGGGCGTGTGGGGGGCGGCGGGCTGTGTGGCTGGGGCGTGTCTACACCCCTGGGGGAGGGAGAAGGGAAATGGGAGGAAGGCAGGACCTTGTCCACGCTGCTGTCATTTTAAGCCTCTCCAGGTCTAACTTTTGCGATTAACAGAGTTGGTTTAGAAATCTGAGAAGTCGGGGAAAACAACTCTTGTACAGAGAGACTCAGAACATCCGAGCACGAAGGCCAGCGCAGAGCCGGGACCTGGAGGAGGCGGGACAGTCTAAGAAGTGGTCAGACACTCTCTTGTCAGACACTGTCCTCAAGCATTTTACTTACAAATTAGTTTATCCTCTTAATGACCCAGTGAGTTGATCCCTATTTACCAGCCAGCTGTAAAGTGACACCTGTTGTGCAGACGCAGAAACAGGCTCAGAAGGTCAAGGAACTTGTCCAGGAGCCGCTCACGGTGGAGCTGGGGTCTGCCCCTCAGCTACACAACAGATCTCGTTAAGTGTGTGAGGGTAACAGCACTCCAGCTCCATGTGCAGGGACCCAGCAGTGCCTCATCCCATCAGCCACCAGCTCGAGGCCGTCTCTGACTGTCCCCAGCACCTGAGTGACCTCACACCTGAATGCCAAAAGGCACGAAGTGGGGACGTGGACCACGCCAGGACTAACTTTCACCTGGAAACGCGTGCCAGGCCTGCCCCAGCAGGTGAGTCCCCTCCTCACCTGCCTCCAGGATCCCCTTCCTCTTTCTCGGCCAGGGCCAGCTGCAATCTTGCTTCTCCCAGACCAGCCCAACATCAGGCCCTGAAACGGACTCGTTTCCCAGACTGCCGAAGCCGACTGCCGGGGCACTGAGCAGAGCTGACTCGGGCAGCAAAGCCGGAAGGGGGACCGCAGGAGACGGCCCCCCAGCCCGGCCTCTTACCTCCTCCTCCCCACTCACATCCTCCTCTTCACCTTCCTCCTCCTCCTCCTCGTCCTCCTCGTCCTCCACTACCGGAGCGTCTTCATCGTACTCCTCCTCTGTGCAGGAACGGGGCGAGAAGCATCTGGAGTGAGCAGCCCTCCCTCCCACACGCAGCACAGACCCCGGGCTGAGGGGTCGGGCACGGTGGCTGTGGTCCTCAGTGCGGGGCCCACGACCCGCCCACACCCCCGCAGGCCCGCAGCCAGGGCGCTCTGATGCCATCGGACACATCCTAAAGGGATCCCAGAGTGAGCCCTCCCTCCAAGTTGTACGAAGGGAAGGACCCCTTGTGAGGTGTGAGACTGCAGAGCAACTGCCAAGTCGAGGCCCAAGGGACGAGGCCCGGAGAGCAGAGCAGGCAATTCAGGGAGAGGACGTCGAGCCGGACCCCACCTCCACGGCGAGGAAGCCGAGCCCCGGGGGAGTCCCACACAGGCAGCTGCAGGGCAGGGCCCCAGAGGCCTGGTCTCAGGACGCCAGCCCTCGGGCCTTTCTGCTACTTCACCAGATGCCTGGAATTAGGGCAAACAGGTGTCTGAACACCCTGCAGGGTCCTCCCACCTAACAGGGGAAAACAGAACCGCTTGGGCGACGTCTCGGTCATCCAGCTGTACCCTGGCCACGGAGACCTGCACGGAGGCGGCGCTGCGCCGGCAGTGTGGAGGGGAGCACCAGCCCCGACTGCTCCCCGTGGCCCCAGGGAGCCCAGTGCTGCCCGCAGCCTCCTCCGCTTCCAGGGACCCTGGGGCTCCCGAGTCCACCCCCCTGCAAGGCCCGGCCTCCAGTCCTGTGGGCCGCAGCCACCAGGGGGCCCCATGACCTGTCCAGCCATCACCTCATCTCAACTCCTGGACACCCAGCCGGGGAAAGGGGACCCTCAGCCACCCCACTTTCCTCCACCAGCTCACCCCTCCCTGGAAGAGCATCAGTCCAGGGCCACTCACTGCACATCTCATTTTCGGGGGGACTTTGGAAAAGAGGAAAGATCGAAGGGAGGCTCGGGAGGGTTTTGCAGGGTCAGAATGTGGCTAGGGAATCGCAGGACGGTCTCTGGGGCCCAGCCCCCTCAGCTCCACGCCACCCACCGTCCTCGTCCTCGTCCTCATCGTCCAGGCCCTCCACGTATCCCTCGGCGTCCGAGTCGGGGGCCTCCTTGTCGTCCCGGTCGTAGCCGTCGAGGTACGAGAGCTGCGGGAGCAGCTTGAACACATTTTCTCGGTAGTCGTTCAGGTTGGTCACCTCGCAGTTGAACAGGTCTAAGCTCTTGAGGTTTTCTAACTTCTTCTGCAAGCACAACACAGCCGACAGTGAGCGGTGCGCGCGAGGCGGGCAGGGGGACGGCGTGCGGGTGACGAGCAAGCTCCGCTTTGGCTCTGCTCGGCCTCGTCACCCGAAGACGGGCAGCTGGACCTGAGGACTGTTAGAGCGTCGCCCAGTGCCGACATGTCCACACGACAGTTTCAGCTTCTGCCCTAACAGACGGGCTTGAAAGGAAGCCGGGGCTCCCGGTGCGCGAGCCAAGAGCTCTGTGCCCGCCTCTGTCCAGGGACCCGAGGAGAAAACCGGCGGTCACCTCCAGGGTCCCCTAATTCCTGGACAGCTCCTCCCTCCCCCATGAAGGGCACAAGCCATGGTCTCAGCCTGAAGAAACGACAGCTCAGGCTGTCAAAGTGGAGCAGAAATTCTAACAGGAAAAGGACAGGCCAGAAATCGAGCCCCGGGTCCCACCGCTTCCCCCCACCCCCCGCTGCCCACTCAGACTGTGTGACCCTGGCCAAGCTCTATTTCTCAAGGCCTCAGGTTCTCTACGGACGAAGCAGAAGTGTCTCAGCGCAGAAAGTCAAAGAAAGGAAGATTAAAAAACAGAAGTCCTCCACATGTAGAAGCAGGGTTCCCGGCCCCAGTCCCTCCCGCCCGTGGAGAGGCGAGGACCCCAGTGACTCACCAGTGGCTCTATTGTGCTGAGGTCTTTAATTTTGTTGCCACTTAAATTTAGATGCGTGAGGTTCGGACACTTTTCTGCCAGTATTTCCAGGCCCCCTGAGATTCTGTTATCGCTTAGTTCAAGCTAAACACGGCAGGGAGAGAAGAGGCAAGAGCGGCTCTTACAACGAAGACCCCCCTGGGCCCTGGCCGCCCGGCTCCCGGCAGACGGGCCGGGAAGGGAGCTCGGGGCTCACGCGGCCTCGCCTCCAGCCGTGCTCCCTTGACGCGAGGAAACAACCCCCGGCCCCCGCCCTGCCTCCCGCACGTGCGCTCCGCTGTTCACCTTCTTAAGTTTGTTTAACTTTGGTAAGTTTGCGACTGAAGTGAGGCCTACGTTGATTGTGCTCAAGAACTGCAGCTCCTCAAACTCATCTGTGAGGCCTTCGATTTTGCCGTCGTTCGACCGACAGTTGTCCAGGACGAGCTCCTTCACCTGGAGGGAAGGGCAGCGTGAACCGGGGCAGGTGGAGGGCAGGGCGCGGACCCGGGGCGCGTCCTCCAGCTGCCCAGGGCCGGGGCGGGGCGGGCGGAGCCAGGGCGCCACTGGGGACAAGAGCCTCAGCAGGACTGGAGGAGACAAGCCGGACCAGCCCCGCTGCTGTCGGCTGGGCTGGGGTCTCATTCCCACCCCGCAGCCACCGCTTTCCAAACTCCATCACGAAACAAAGCACCTAAGCTCCCAGCTCCCCGCCGGCAGCAGCCGCACGTGGTCAGGCAGCCTCTGGGCCCCCCATGCCAGACCCTCAGAGCCCGTCACCCCAGTGCCCACCCCGGCCCCAGCCTGACCATCGTCCCTAGGCCAGCTACTGGTCCTCCTCCCTCTGTGCCTGTGATCCTCTGCGTGCAGACGGGGACACACCTGAATGTCTGCTCTCACTGGCTCCTCTACCGGTCGGGGCCGGCCCAGGGACCTGGCAGCCACCTCCTGGTCCCCGGCCTGGCCCGCCCCACAGCAAGGGCAGCGGACCAGGGACCCCTCCCGCTCCCACTCCCCAGACCAGCGCTGTCCACCAGCCTCTCTGGGACGTCAGAAACCCCCAGCACGTCCGAGAGAGGGGCCACTGGCCACGTGTGGCTGTGAGGTCAGACGACGTTTTAAATCTTACTTAGTTTTAATTAGTAAAAGTGTACAGATGCACATATAAACTACCACATTGAACACCGCAGCTCTAGACTCAGGGAAGGACAGCCACTACCCTGGGGTGGACCCTCCAGAAACGCCGAGGGTGGCACAAAACAGAAGCTGGTCTTCGGAGACACCCGTGTCCCCGCCTACTGCCCCCTCCACCTCCCGGGAGGGGGTGGCCCTGTTAAGAGTTAGCAGATTGTCTGCTCTTCCCTTCTTACCCAAACTTTGGGCCCTAAGTTATTTCTAATGAGGTAGAAAGAACTGATAAAGAGCTACGCCTCACTGGGCTGCTGGAAGGCAGACCTGGCCACGGGAGAGTCCACGCTTGGGCACAGACGGCAGGGACACAGGCCGAGGAGGAGCAGTCAGGCCTCAGGCCTGAGACAACCTAGGAGGGTCAGGGAGGGAGGCCAGGGTGCCGGGCCCTCCGGGCAGATGCCCAGTGTCACCCCCGCCTGTCCCCGAGCTGCCACGGGCTGCTCCCTGGCCTCCCGGGACCACCGGGCACCTTGGAGGGGACCTCTCCTGGCTGCACCTGGTACTGGACACAGCACCCCCACCTGCCCACTCCCTGCAGCCTCCAGGAAACACGTGCTGCCGTCCCCTGGCTATGAGGCCTCCCTGGGACTGCTCCCCACAGGTTCGGACTTCTCTCCTGGGCGTCCCATGGTACAGGCCCGTCCTCAGCTGCAGTCCGCACTGTCTGATGGCTCGTTCTTGCCCCTCGTAGCCTCTTCTCCTCTGGATAAGCAAGTGAGCTTGCCAGCCAGTCACTGTCCAGGGCTGCTCCCCACCTCTGAGCCGGATGATCTGCCGAACTTCTTCCTGCGGGGCCCAGGATGACCGCCCGCCATGGTGGGCCTCCCACTTGGGCGTCGCTGGTCCAAGCGCCAACATCAGGGAACAGGGGCCATAGCAGGCATGCCACGAGCTCCCTCAGTCCACCCCTGCTAGTGGACAGACCAGGGACACGGGGGCACGTCTGGGCCACAGCACCCCCTAGCTGCCCTGCCTCCTTCTCCCCAGTGGACAGAGGCAGCCCGCTCAGCCCAGGGCAGCAGCAATTTGCCCAGAGCGGGCAAGCTCTCCACCTGGGCACTGGTGCCGAGGCCCACCTTGCCCCTGGATCCGGGATGGAGAAAATCCATTCCTTTCCCACTCTCAGTCCCCAGGGGACGCCAGATGTCCAGGTCAAGCCACCTTCTCAAGGTCACTGGCAAGACGGCCTGGGAATAAACCCCGCGAGGCCTTCTGCCCTCGGGCAGGAGATCGGTGTAGAGCCAGGAAGCCCGGCCTTAGGGGGGCAGAGCAAAGGGAGTGAGGTCAGCTGTGCTGGGGGAGGAGGACCAGCCCTCCGTGTGCAGCTGAGGCTGGAGTCCAGGGCGTGGGCCTCGCTGGTTGCTCTTTCCTTGAAAGGCCCTGGGAACTCTCTCGGCCCCACCGAAGACAGACCAACATGAGAAGGGTTTCCAGTCCACCCTCAGATTTCAGACGTGGTCTCTACACGGGTCAAGGGCTTCTCTTCCGGCCATCAGCCGGGAAGTCCTCAGTGATGGGTGTGCGTGTGCACACGCATTTGTGTGTGCACGCAGAGCAGAGACAGTGCTGCGGAGTCAAGGGAATTCCTCCCAGAAGTCGGCCTCTTTCCCGGAGAGACGCAACGCTGCCTGGGACTTCTACCGACAGACACAAGGTTCCAGCCCCAGACCCCAGCACCACCCCACGCTGGTGCCCATTCCTGGCGGGGACAACTCGCAAGGTACCACTGCGAGTGTTTTTATGAATAATGACCACGACATCTTTCCTGAGACCTTGGCAGGCACGCTCTTCCAGGGTACCGTCTCACTCCATCCTCACAATCACCCACTTCACAGGCACATCAGAGCCGTCGATCCTCAAAGCCCCAGGAACGGGCACAGAAGGGCTCCAACGGACCCAGGCGGTCAGCGCTGCTGCCAGACAGGAGGGATTCCCTGCTGCTCCCAGTGCAGGGCGCAGGCTCTGCAGGCTGCCCAGCTCGATCCTGGCCCGCACCTGCTCCCCGCCTGCAGCCCCTCTGGCCAGGTGGGGGCCGTGCCCGGCAGGACCCGCCCTGGTTACACTTCCTCGGTAACCAAAGCACAAGACCTAACCCAGCGCTCGCTCAGACGAGGCTGCAGCCAGGGAGTGAGGATGAGGAGCAGGCAGGGCGGGGGGCTGAGACCCCCCCCCACCCCTCGCCAAGGGGTAAGAGGCCACTTCCCATCACTTGGGCAGGAAAGCCTGTGGTGCCTGGCAGGCCAGGCGGCTGTTCCAGGTCTGTGGGGCTTCCGGAATCCCCACGGTTTCTGCGTTTCCTTCCTGGCGGGGCTTCAGCACAGTCTGGGAGAGATCAAAGGTGGGGGCTCCTCGAGGCTCCCACCCTGAGGTTGCTGACACCACCAGAAAGCCTACACCACACGGGGGACCCACCGCTGCTCTGTGGGGCGCTGTGTCACTGGCGGTGCAGGCAGGCAGTGTGTGAAGTGTCTGAACTGCACCAACAGGGAAAAGCAAGACCTCCAGCCCAAGAGCTGACCTGTGGCAGGCGTTCCGCCCACCCTGACCACCTGCCTCCCGCAGGGTGGCCACGCTCTCTCCCACCACAGGGCAGGCTCCTGTGTTTTAAAACGTCCACTCGCCCCAGCCTCCCTTAAAGTGGCCTGATTCCCACACGCTCCCTCCTCCTGTCTCTGCTTGGTGGCCAGTGCTCCAAACCCTTCCCTTTTACATCCAGGGCGTGTTCTGCTTAAAAAAGTTAAAAAAAAAAGTAAGGCCCATTTCCCCCTGCCAAATCCTGGGTGTGAGCTAAGTGCAAAGTTAAAATTAAACTGAAAATTTGTACTTTGGGTTTAGACTCCACCCCAGTCCCACTGGCCGTTTAAAAATATCTGACTGCGGTGACTCTCTGGTCCACTGACTGGCATCACTCTGCTTGTGTCAAGAGCTTTTCAAACATGCCATGCACAGGCCTGCACAGGACCCCACGCCACACTCTGCAAGGGCTAACAGCCGAGAGGTGTCTGCGCTCTCACGCACACTCAGCCGCCAAGAGATGTCGGTGGGAGGTGCTCAAGGTTCCCAAGAAATCTGACTGCCCGGCTCCTGCGCTTCCTGAAACCTTGTCCCCAAAACAAGATCGCAGCAGTCACTTCTCACCAAGGGGGGCTGAGCCGTCGTGACAAACACGAACACATTACTACGCTAAGAACAACCCGGTACTTGTTTCCAAACTGTGAAATCTTGTCTTTACAGATCCTTCACCTCAGACCATTCCTCTCTATTCCCAGACTGCAGTCCCGGTCACGGTCATCCAAGTCACTCTAAGTCCGCCTCTGCTTCCAAATGGGGTTTCTGTGGCAGCGGGGATGCTGGGAAGGCCAGGGCCAGCTGGCTGGGTGACCCCGCTCCATCCCAGGTCGCAGGCCTTGCCTCACAGAAAGGGGATGACACATCCGTTTAACCTATAAAGCAAGCTCTGGCCTAGAAAACGTTCCTGGCTCCCCTCCGCCTCTGGGAAAAAATTCAAGGTCCAAAACTGACCTGAAGAGGCCCTCCACTCTCAGCCTCCCCCCACTCCCTCCAGTCTCACCGCCCCCACCCCTGCCTACGGACCTAGTTCAGGCCCCCTCCCCAGGAAGCCTTCTGCACCCAGCTCTGAGCATCCCGGGGTGGCGAGGGCAGCTGCTGCATGAACCATTTAATCGTGTATTAAGCATGCGATCCTCCTAGAGGTCATGGACTGTCCTCGTCCCCCGTAATCAGCCTAGCGGGGAGCAGGGTGCTTAACAAATGACCTGTTTACCGTGCCAGCGCAACGCTCGGTGCCAGGCATAGAGGGAGACAAACCATCATGAAACTTACAGGGCGGCTGGTCCAATACCAGCTGAACGAGCCCTCGCTCTTATGAACAGTCACAACCATGCCTGCTGGAGTGTGCTGTGCCCCCACACGAGCACTGCCCCTAGGAGGCAGGTCAACTGTGTACCCTCCTCTTCACCTGACACAGTGCTTGGCACACAGGTCTCTTGCCCAAAAGAAAACCTCTCTCCACACAGGGTGCTCCCGTGACACTGTCCACCCGAGCAGCTGAGGGCACACGGAGGCGACGGTGAGCCACAGTCGGGCCTGCCAGCAGCAGATGCGGTGGTGGGCGGAGGAGACAGACGCTGGCAAGCAGCTGCGGTCAGTGTGCCAGGTCGCAGGCCCGAGGCTGGGACAGGGCGCGTTCTTCACACGCATCCACCCAGGAGGACAGCACACTCGAGGCAGACGAGGGGGACCCGGAGAGACCAACAAAAGGGTGCACCCAAGCAGAGCCACGACTGGTGAGAGTCTGCAGGGCCCACTGCACAATGAAAATGTGACAGCCCGTGCTTCAGAATTGCCCACGATTTCAGGACATTGACAGCAGCGCCTCAAGGCCAAGGGCTGGGAGGGCCCCCTAAGGGTGAGGCCTGCGTGCGTGCACAGGCCACACGCCCGCAAAGCTGGTCCTGATGTCAAAAGACAGCCCGGGCCTGGAGCTGAGCCCCGGGAAGGCCAGAACCAGAAAGAAGGGAGCTCGAGAGGACTGCTCTCCACCTTTCCAGCACTCTCTGAGGGGCGAGCAGAGTGCATAGGGGAGGCTCTGGAGTCGGACGGACCTGGCTCCAGGCCAGTTCCCCGCTTGGCAAAAAGCTCACCCCACTCTCTCTCGTTTCCTCCGACAACAGTGCCCATCACCTGCTTGGACCCACCTTCACCTTGGTCCACAGCCACCTTCACTGTGGGGTCTGCAGAAAGGGCACAGGAGCGGGAACCCGGGCAGGCCAGCAGCTGGGTCACCTCCACTGTCCGCAAGGCTTCTTCATGGAACGGAGGCCTCTCCACACTCTGGACAGCGAGACGGTGTGCCGAGAACACAGCCCGTGTAATTTTATACCTGCACCTTGTTTGGTTTAGTTTTTCCCACTAACCTCGAAGCTTCATTTTCTTTCTTTCACTGAACAAGAAAGCAGTAAATATTTGTAGTTTTGGTTTCAACCTTGTCAGTCCCTGACCAAGCTAGTTCTCAGGCCGCAGCCTTGCAACAGAAGACTTAAACCAGATCGACCTGTGTGTTTTTGGTGCTCGTGGATTTTAAATAGGTCAGCTTTTAAATGGGCCATCCCCTATTGCAGATCCCATTTCTAGCTCGAAGGCCACACTGTCTGAGACACCCAGGCGGAGAGGACATGGGTCCTTCCCAGAGACGTTCGACAGGAGTGACAGAGGCTTGTGATTTGGTCCTTTTAACTGTAAAATCTCTAGTTTTGCTTATAAGTCAGTGTGGCAAAACCTGCAAAAATCAGTCAGGCTCTGGGGGAAAAGGTGGACGTTTCAAAGTCGACAGAGGCCCTAGGACCGTCTAGGTCAGTGGCTTTCTGACCACAACCCACAGTGAGAAGGCGTCCCCACCGCGGCTCGGCACATACACACGTGTGGGGGGGGGAGCACGCACACCGAGACAAAACTCTGCCTCTTACAGCTACTCTTCTATTGTATTAAAAACATTGTTTTTCCAATGTGAGCCACAGTTTGCGAAATGCTGGTTTAGTTCTGCCCTCTTCTAGAGGAAGGAGCAAGGTCCGGAGCCCGCCTAGAGTGCAGGAACCCTGAGCCGGGGGATCTCCTCTGCCGCCCTGCGCCGCCCCGCACTGCACCGCCCCGCACCGCCACGCTGATCACACGTCAGTCCCCGGGGGAAGGCCATGGAATCAAGCACGTAGCTTTCCCGTTTCTGCTAACAGGCGGTTATTCTGCAGCCTCAATGGTAGCTAAGACTCAGGTCTCCGTATCTCTTAAAGATCTTTTAAAATCTTAACTCAGGGGCAGGGTCCCACTTTCCTTTAAAATAAAAAAAATAAATCTCTCTTAAGAAAAAAGCATCTGAGTGCCTGGATTTTGTCTGCTCCCCACAACAGAGCTCTGGAGGCGCAGGCGAGAGCACATGGCCGCGGGAAGGCAGTGACGCCATCCTTATTATTTTAGGGAACCAGGCAAGGCGGGCTGGCTCGCTGCAGCGGTAATTAAGCTGTCGGTAGGCAGGGCCGGGGTAATAGGCTAAGCGCTGGCTGGGGGAGGCCCCGCATTAACATAACCCTGTGACTGGCTCCCCGGCCGCTTGGAACCTGCTTCCTACCTCCCCCCACAGGCACGGGGAGGACTCAGTTTCTGCCTTGCCAAGACAGAGGAGCTGGTTCCACTGCAGATGCCTCCTCCGGCCAGATAAACAGACCTGGGCTTTGGGCTGTTTCGCCATGAACCCTGGTGGAGCTGGGGCCTTTCCCTAACATTATGCCCTTGCTTTCTTTCCCTTAAACTTCATTCCTCCCTCCTGGCCAGTCTAGATTCCGTTCCATGTCACGGACTCGTCAGTTCCACCTCCACCTCCTGCAGGAAGCCTTCCCTGATTGCCCTGCCCTAGCTCTGCAGGATTTAAAAGCAGAATTCCCAGAAGGCTGCTGGGGGGAAAGTAGAGGAGTGGGGTGCACTGAGGTCAGGGAGAGCTGAGGGTTCTGGAACTGGTGAATGATATGATCAACGGAAAATCTAGCAGGCTACACCTTCTAAATGGTTGTCCCTTCCTACGTTCAGTGGGTACCAGAAACTGAAGAAGCAGGAGGTGGAAGCAGGGTCCCAACAGGTCGTGTTGAGTGGTGACCGGGAGAAGGAAAGGATACAAGAAGCGCGGAGGTGTGGAGCAAAGGACACTCGCCAGGCTGTCTGAAGACCCGGACTGTGGGGCCCATGCTGCCACCAACTTGCTGTGTGCCCTGGGGGAGTCACTGTGGGCTTCTCCAGGCCCCTCATCCGGATAACGGAGCCTGAGCACAGACGTGAGATCCCTTCCAGTTCCAAAGTTCTGTGGGCCCACCCACTTTTAGTCCCACTCCACCTCCAAACTCAGTCACTGTTCCCCAGAAGAAGGTGGGAGATTCCACAGGCCAGAGGAGCCCAGGATCCACCGGTGAGGGACGCCAGAAAGGAGATCAGGGACACTGGGCAATTATCCTGGATAATTACTGAAAAGCGAAAATCAATCATGTCTCTCAAAACACACAGGATCACAGTGACAGCCCCCAGGGCTCAAGGTGCTGGGGTCCAAATGTGGGAGCCCGACACCACCCCGTCGGCTGCCCGCCACCTCACTGGACAGTGGGGAGCAGGCACCTCAGCTCCTGGCGTCCTACTGCCCACCCTCCTTTCCTGTGGTCCATAAAAACCCACACCATCCACAGTGATCCAGGAGCCACAGCTCCGGCCTCACACAGGAGGAGAGCCCCGAGGACACTGAAGAGGAAGGCCTGGGGAGCAGACGGCGTCCCCCCTGGGCAACCTTCCTAAAATGCTGCTTTGATCGGGTCACTCCCTGTGGACGAATCCAGACAAATCAAATGCAGATCCAGAAGGGATTCCCAGCACTCCCCCCATCAATGCTCTGTGCCTCAAACCCTACGCTCTCTTGTCAAGTCTGCCCTGCCTCACCCCTCTGCCGGCCTCCCTGACTCGCAGCAAACACGTGACACCATCTGCACTTCTTCCCCACATTAGGGTTGACGAAGCCCTTTCCCAGGCGTCATCTTTTTAAATCCACAGACAACTGGGACCCCACTCGTCCTACCCCGCCCCAGGGACATCGCCCCGTCCCCCCGCTTGGCCGCGGGACGCCTGGCAGCCTTTCTTCCTGTGGTCTCTCCTCCAAACACAGCCTTGCTAAGGTCTGAGGTCTCAGTGCCCTCTCTCCACTTCCGTGCCCTGCCAGAGGGGCTGGCTAAGTGGTCAAGCGGGACCAGGTCACTCAGGCTAGAGGAAAGGATGGAGCAGTGGAAGGCAATGGCTCTGACCCCTTATTTGCTTTCGGAAGCAAAGCACCCCACTAACTCCATTCTCGGACAAATCAACGAAAAGGTACAAAACTGGCTTCCAGGGCCCCCCGGCCCAGCTGCCTGACATGGCTGATCTCGGCTCCTGAAATCAGTTTCTAGGCTTTAAACCCAGCTGGGCTGGGACCACTTATGGAAATCCCAGTGGAGTCTCGAGCCAGCCCGGGGTCTCTGCCGTGGGCCTGGTGTGAACGGCGACGGCCACCCACGCCCCGTGGACCAAGTGGAAGAAAGGTCTGCAAAACAGAAGTTTGCTCGGCTTCACCACGCGGAGATCACGAGCCGGCAGTTCACAGCCTCTGCCCAGCCCGGCAGCCCAGCCCATCTCGGAGGACACCACGCCGTCCAGACTCAGACACTTCCCACAGCCCTAGGAGGGGCTCCCGCCGAGTTTCCAGTTGGCTTTAGAGAAGTGCTTCAGAGAACTACAGGACCGCAACGTCGCCGCCTCTGGGGACCCGCTCCATCCAGCCCAGCTCCCAGGGCAACTGACGGGGCCGGGTGGAAACCGACCCAGTGACTCGCCCAAGGTGGCAGGGCTAGCCCACCGTGCAACCAAGCCTGGGGCCGCTCGCAGTCCTCCTTAGTCACCCCAAAGTCACCGGTCTCCCTCGGGGGACTCCTCAAAGCAAGAGGAAACAGGAGGAAAAAGAACACGGCTACTAGAACAAGAGCCCCAGGCCTGAGCCCCGCCCGCCCCCCCAGCCCCCCAACACAGCCCAGCAGGGCTGGAAGGCAGAGGACGGCGGACAGGCTAAGTGGCCTCGGGGAAGAAACCCTCGACCTTGGCCTCCCTCCCTGCCACCTCTACCCAACTGACAGCCGCTCTGCAGTGACAGCCGCAGAGCAGACACACCAGTGGTGATGCCCGGGCATCCAAGCACCGACCGGAAACCGCTGATCTGGGCAGAGGGGGAACTAACCGTGCGAAAGAACCTAAGGCTGGGGGCTGAAAGTCTTTTCTGTCCAAGACCACAAAACAAATGAGCCAAGGGTCACACGTAAGGAGCAGTTTAATCTCCTTCTCCCTTAGAGAAATGAGATGTGCAGCTTGCCTCAGTCTGAAAATTAAATGCTCGTGGCACGAATGCTGGTGATGGAGGTGAAGAAATGCTGGGGAGCAACGCTGCTGCCATGTGCCCCTAGCTGGGGGGGGCAATGGAGTGAGAACAAGGGAGGACGGGGAAGCGAGGGGCCGCCGGGGGGACGGGCAGGGACTGGGACAGACACCGGGGCACGGACACAGGCAGTCCCAGGCAGAGACAAAGTGAGAGGCTCTGTGGGCTCTCCCCCCTTCCCGAGCTCCACCTGCTTCACCTAGGTCCTGTGACAGACCCTCACCTGCATCTGCTGGGTTTTAAAACCCGGCACAGGCTGAGTTCACTGCCCTTCGCAGATCTACAGCTGCTTTAATCTCAAAATGCTAAAAACAAAGACAAAACAAAAAATGAAGACCTTTCTGATTCCTGAAGAATCAGGGAGAGGCTGGAAGAACAGGGATCGCATGGGAAGGAGCCCAGCAGCCTCGCTCTCCAGCAGCGGCTCGCGGAGCAGGCCCTGCCCGGGTGGCCAGCACAGACAAGGCCGTCCCAGGCTGGGTGACAGGAATGACGGGGGTGGATCGAGGGTCCTCGGTCAGGGTTTCAGGATGGGACCAAACCTTAAATTCTGACACCTGAAGCAGAACTTGAGGAAGGCGCCGGAAAACCATGACCCTGGAGAGCAGCGGGAGGAACTGGTGATGTTGAGGCTGGGGTGGGGGGTACTCCTGGGAGCTGTCTTTCTCCCACTCTGAGCAGGGAGCCGTATGCAAACAAAAGTACACTTATTCTGTGCTCTCCAGAGGCTCAGGAGCCAGGATCTGGGTGCAGGAATTACAGACAGGCAGTTGGTGGCCCAGGGTAAAATGTAAGAGGGTGAAGACCCTAGACGGGGGACCTGCCTGGTCCTCCTGGGGACAGCTGGGTGGCGCTGACAGGGTTTGTGGAAGAAGGGAGGAGAGGGGCACTGGCACGAGGACGGGGGGAGGACGCTGTCGGTCACACGCACCCAGACACAAGACGGCACATCTAGCCGGAGTGGCGGCAGGATGGCGGGTTTCGCAGCGGCGGAAGCCAGAGCTGTCTGGACCACAGCAAGAGGGTTAGGGCCCGGGACTCCACCGCCAGCGGGGGGGGTCTCACTTGGCCTCCTCAGAGGAAAGAGAAGCTCCAGTCAGCACTGCACTCACCCAGTGCTTCCAGGTAGAAACGGGCGGCGGCCACACCCCGGGGAGGACCCCGGGCAGAGGTCTCGCTGGTCGGTGCGGGGTGCCTGATCCAGGCCTTACCGCTCAGGAGCTGCGTGGCTTTGGGCACGGCTTCACGGAGACTTAGTCTCCTCATCTGTAAACAGGAGGACCCCTACCAACCCCACGCGTCTCCGTGGGACCAGGTGCGATCCATCACACTGTCCCGGAGGGGCCCGGGAGGAGTTTCACAAGCAAGTTTCTTACCCCAAGCTTGGCACCCCGGGGAGCAGAGCGGAGGGTCACGTCACCCTGAGCCCCCACACCGCCCTGCACTCAGCTCACAGAACATGTTCGCTGAACTGAAAGGCGTTAAAGATAACCTGGCAAGCACTCTGCCATTTCTCCTTCCTGTTAAACCGCAGCAGTTTGCCAGGTGCTCCAGAACACCCCTCTTCGCTGCCACCCTCCGCGCTGGGGCAGAACCGCCCGAGTCACACTGGGACGGGGTGCTGAGAGGACAGCCTCCCAGGACGGGCACAGGAGTGGCTGACGCCTCTGCGGAGGCCCCCGGCACTCTGTGTCGCCCAGGCTCTGTCAAACGGCCTGAGCTGATCCGGGTCCAGGCCACCGACGGACCACCCCAGGACAGGTTCAGCGGCCCCTGGAAAAGCCCGTGAAAGCAGAGACACACAGCACACACAACTTACACGACGTGCCGCTCCAGACAACGCGCCCCTACAGACGGGGATACTGCAGCCCAGAGACACAGAACAGCCAGGTCAAAGCACTTCTGCTATTCTTTTTTTTTAATTTGTTGAATAAGTAACATCCATTCTCATGGTTTCAAAACCAAAAAACCGTAAGATACACAGTAATGCCCTCTCCCGTCCTGTCCAGTTAACCGTCTCTCCCATTAAAGATCCTTCCAGAGTTTGTTTAAACATATACAAGCAAATTCAGAATCTGACTTTTCTCTTTTAGCCCGAATTTGCACGTCGCATCCTGATCTTTGCCTCGCCTTTACTGCTGAAGTCTGCGTGACACGTAGCGCACAAAGCCTTCCTCGCTCCCCACTCGCGCCGTGTTCCCTTGTGTGAACGCGCCACCGTTTTTCTTAACCAGCCCCTCAGCGATGAGTGCCTGGGTTACTTCCAATCTTCTGCTGTAACAATGTCGTGACGTAGAGAGGTTGGCGCACGTGTCACTGTGCCTTCACCCAGCTTGCTAACTAACCAAGGTGTGGGCATCAGACCACACTCCTGACGTGCAGGGCGGCAGACAGAGACCTGGACTCCCACGGGCTAACGGGCTCGCCACCGCACCCGTGGACAGCCGCCTCACCTCCACCCAGCCAGCACTGCTACTCAGCGCCTTGCACGTGCCAGGCCCTGCACCAGGCTCCAGGACAAACTATCCTTGCCTTCTGCCCCCACAGTGTCCAGTCTGGACAGAAAGGCAGAAGGGGCCACTGCAACACACAGGGGCAAGTTCAACGCGCCCTGAAGGCCATCTGACCTCCGGGGCCTGTCTCCCTGTCTGGTAACAGGTGGCCACACCTGCACCTCTGGGGTGTTCTAAAGGGTCAAAACCTAATGCTTGCCAAGGACCCAGCGTGCAGCAAGGCTCGGAGCAGGCGCTCATCAAGGGCTGAGCCTAACTCTTGTCTCAGAAGAGGCCTTGCTGCTGGCAAGGGTGTTGCAGGCAACGCGCACGGCACAGCCACGCCCGGCCAACAGCACCCTCCTCACGGACGGATGGCATGAACTGCTGGTGTTGGAGGCAGCACCCACTACTCACATCTCAGCCCACCTGTATCAGACGACTGGGCCTTCTCCCGCTTTCCAGGCCCTCTTCTGTACGCCGACGTATCCTGCACGTGTTTCTCGTTTGTGTGGACAAGCCTCCGCGTTTGAAGTACAGACGCGTGTTTATTACGGAGAATAAACCCAGACGCATGTTCACTAAGACCCCAGCACAGAGAGGCCTGGAGAGGCACACGGAAAGCTCCTTTGCTGGGGTCTCCCTGCGCTGCAACGTGATTACCTGCAGGAGAAGAAACCACCAACAGGAGAAGACCGAGCGACTACGCTCGCTCTAGAACGTGCTCTGTTCAGCAACGGAGCACTTTCGAAAACCAGAGATTCTGGTATCGCCCGTTTCACTCTCCTGGGGGAACGAATGCAGCAGATTTTACAGCGAGAGGAGAAAGAAATGGAAGGCAGGGGTCTAGTGTGTTTCCACACAAGCAGCCTCCAGGCAGCGGGGAGGAGGCGCGAGGTCACGGTGAAGGCGGGAGGCTCCCCGCGCTGCTCTGGAGCCGAAGCCCTGGCTTTGCACCCGGCACTGCTCCTCAGTCGTACGTGACTTTGAACGGCCCCTCCACCAGCCTTCTGGGCCTCAGTTCCCTCCTCTGTCGCAGTGGGAACAGTCCCATTCACTCTGTAGCGTTTCTGGAGAGGTTAAGGAGGAACAGATCTGGTGCCTGGCACACAGACACTCAACAGTTAAAAGCCAACAAAATTCACAGAAAAGATACTCCTTTCTCTCAATATTTAGCAAAAAGATGAAAATCTAGGGCCTTCCACTTAGAAGCTCAAAGCCGAAGGGGAGGCATCAAATTATCCAGCCCCCGTGACAGTGGGAAGCCGGTTTCCTCACAGGCTGATTAATGAAGTCTTCCTTCACCAGAAGCTCCATTCACATTCATGCAAGACACCTGCTTCTAGATGAAAACCATCAGCCGCTAAGGCTCATCCTGGTCCTCGGGAGAGGCGGGGCACGGCTGGCCTTGTGACCCGACTAACTGTGGGCTTCTCCTCCTAAAACAATCCCCGGGGCCTGAGTCCCGCCTCAGCGCCCTTCACCAGAGGCTCTGGCAGGGCCTCCCTCGCTCACCCAGAGGCACCTGGCTCCCTAGACTAGGTGGGAGGGCCGGAAAGGTCCACATGGAACCCAAAACGCAGCCACAGCGTCCTTCAAGAGCCTGCCATTTCAGGAAACAGCACGGGGCGGGACTCCCACTGGGACAGGCCGCGAGGGGCTGAGGAACCAAGCCCGGGCCGTGTCTCCGCCTCAGCTCCAGGTGCCAAGCCCGCGCCTGGCGGGCGGACTGGCAGTTACAGGTGTGCGCCCGCGCCCCGCTCCCCACACACCTCGCCAGAAAGGGGAAAACCCACTGTCGGCAATAAACGCAGTTTGGAAGTGCACGTCTTTCAAAGTGCAAGTCCTAAGAGGATAATAAAAGGCACCCTGGGATGAAGAGGCAGAGGGTCAGCTGGCCTGGGGAAACGCCTGAGGTTGAGAGCAGAGAGTCCTGGCCAGTTACAGTCTGCCACTCTTTCGTATCATGTCACCTTTCCAATTCATCAGCTTATGAATTCGCGTCTTAACCTCTCAGGGCTTCATCTTGCTTCTCAGCAAGAGGATCCAGAGGTACTTCCCAATCAGACATTCTAAGGCTCTGGCTCATGGGGGCCGGAAGTCCAGTGCAGGCACTCAAGTCTCTGCTCAAATGCCACCTCCTCAGAGAAGCCCTCCTGGACCGCCTGTCCCCTTGACCACAGCTTTATTCACAGGACTTTCACCCCAGCAGTCATGCCTCTGCTTGGCTTACTGACCGTCTCCCTCGATGAAACGGAAGCCCCACGTGGGCAGCCTGCATAGCGGTCCTGTCCTGTTCACTGCTGTATCTAGAACGCGCAGAGCAGAACCCAGCACGTGGCGGGCAATCAACCTGTGAAACTGAATGACCCTCCACAGTATTTTCCGTCTGCAGAAACCACGTCCATAACTCTGGTTAACATCAGGCACTCACTGGCCACTGCCACTCACCATCGGGGACAGACGCAGTTGTCACAAGCCTCCGGGGGCCGGCGAGGCATGCGCTCAACACATCTGGCTTCGGGCCCCGCGGGCACCCCAGACCAGCATCCAGACCTCACTGGAGTCTCTGGCCGCGGGTGCTTTTCCACTCCCACAGCCGACCGTGCTAGGCGGCCACTCCCAACAGTGACCACACTGGCCGCTAGAACCGAGGGGGGTTCCTGAGTGTCTACAGAGGCCAAATGGACCAAGTCCCCCTTGCATTTAAGAGGCGGGCATTCCATCTCTGCTCCCAGACCTGCTGCTCTAGCTACCCACCCCGCAACCCCGCCGTGGGCCCTGCCCTAGGAGAAGCCTCCCCGAACTCGGACACACCTGCTCGCTTATCCAAGACACACAAAGGCGTGTCTGCAACAGAGACGCAGACTAGATGGGGGCTCAGAGGACCACTGGTTAAGGCAGCAGGCCAACCTCTGCGGAGGCGTCTCCAGGCCTCCCAGACAGAGAGCTGGGAGCTTCACTCAAGTCCCCACCTGCCCTGCCAGGCCGCACCGGAGTACCACGAGCCTCCAAGGGAAGGTGAGACGTGCGGCGGTGGAAGGAACGCTCCGGCGACTGTGCCGACGGTTCCTGGCCCTCCCTGCGCCCGAACAGCCAGGCAGGAGGCAGGAGGCTGGAGGCCACGTGACATCCTCACAGCGCCTTCCGATGCACCCAGCTGCAGGGGAGCTGGGCTGGGCTCAGTAAACCCTCACTGCTGCCTTCCGGCAGAGGAAGAGTCACTGACCGAGCCTAGGGAAAGAGGGGCCACAGTGCACACCCCACAAAGGGGGTCCCAGAAGCAGCGGAGAGGGGAACACTGCTGCATGACCTTCAGTCCTGGGGACTTCCGCATCTTGACATCCCCTGGGATGGGCGCAGTTTGCTCTCCTTCTGGTGAGTCAAGGAAGACTTCCTGGAGGAGACCTCTCCGGAGCTGCCTGGATGAGCGATAATGGCCTGAGAGGTGCCGGCCAGGAGTTCTGCAGCCAGAAGGGACACGGAGAGGCAGGAGGGCCTCCTGGCACAGAGCAAGCCAGGCAGAGAGCCCCTAGCCCCCACCCACGACGGGAAGGGCCTGGAGGCGGTGTCCGCGGCTTGGCTGCTGTCGCTCCAGCCTCACCTCAACGAGAAACCAGAGGCTCTGTTGCTTGCCTGGGGCCCCTCTGGCCTTCTGCTTGAGCCGCTCCCAGTGAAGCCCCCGTCCGAGGTAGGCAAAGACAGCGCTCGCAAGGTGTCCTCCCCCTGCACACAGGCTCAGACACTGAGCACGGGCCTTCCTCAGCGGGGCCGCATCCCCCCTCGTCCCAACAACTCGATCCAGCTGGGCTGGCGAGAGTCCACCAACCTACGGGGCGGTCCACAGCACACACCTGGCACAAACCTTACTGCTCTAGTCCTGGCCACAGCCCCTGGGACGAAGGGACCAGTGTATGTCACCATTTTACAGACGGGGCAACTGAGGCTGCAAAGGGTGCCCTGCCGGATGTCCCCCCGCAGTGGGACACAGAAGGCCCCCGCACGGCCCACCACGCCTGACCGCAGGTCCCTGTACAGTCCCCTTCTTTTTACCAAATGCCCACTGGCCTCAGTCCCTTTGAGATCAAGGATGGGCCAAGTCCAGTCTTGCTCAATGAATCCCACCTAGCTTTCAGCAGCGTCCCGAGATGCGAGTAAATGGAAATGCTAAACGGGATGAGGAATGTGGCACGTGTGAAATCTGTGTGGCCAGGGCGGCAAGGAGCTGTGGAGGCCAGGCCAAGGACCGGCCCTGCGCCCATTTCCCTTGCTCCCCTTCCCTCCAGCCCATCCACTTAGTTCACTTCTTCCTGCCTGCCGTGAAGTCCTGCGCCCTGGCTCCACGCGGCAGCTCACCGCTGTGCTGTGGCGCGCACTTCAGAGCGTTCTGAAAACCCACAGGCCGGGCACCACCCGGGGAGGCTGATTCGGTAGTTGGAAAGAACCTGGGAATTTTTTACAATGCTCCCCTGGTGGTTCTGATACACAGCTGGGTTGAAACCTGCCCTCCTGGCCGCATGCCGTCCCTCCCGCCTGTGTGCTGTGTCATGTGTGCCTCCCCATCTACTGCAGAAACTGGCAACGGCATCTTTCTTAAAGTTCACCGGCAACGCGGACACTCAGGAGCGTTCCTAAAACTCCCTGAGTCCACCTGGACGCTATGCACGCAGGCCAGTGGGCTCCTCTCAGCCTCCCTCCCCAGCCACACCACTTGGGTCCGTTGGTGAGGCCAACAGCTCGGGTGAAAGCTGGTTACACTACGTGGGATGAGTTTCTCCCGGGATGCAGGACCCTAAAGAAATCTACAAACAACCCCTTAACTGTTACAGGATCTTGTCTCCACCCTGCCACCCCCGCACACACATGCGTGCACACACACGTACACACTCACCTCCCCATCCCTTCTGCAGGAGGCAGCAGAAGCCACCACCGCAGACCTTCTGGGCACTTCTGCCCGCAGAGTTCCAGCATAACTTTGCTGAAGTGCCCCACGCAGAAACGCCAGGGGGTCTCCGTCCCCCAGGTCTCCCTGTGGCCCTCCACTCCTGCTCGTGCAGCCTGCCCAGATCCAGCTTTCGACTTCTTTCTAGCCGCGGGATAAGGAGGAAAAAGCTGCCTCCCCCTGCTCTGACCACTGGAACCTGGCTGGTGGAACCCTCTCACCTGGCACTTCTGGCCTTTCCAAGCGTCTGCGGGAGCGGCCTGGGGGTTGGTCTTCCTGGACCCTAAGGGACGACCTGGGGGGTGGGGGTGGGGGTCTGCACACTAGACATCACCCAGCTGCCACGCGGCAGTGGGCGGGGTTCGCTAGGAATCCCAGGCAGACCCCTGGCTTCCCTTACTCATCAGAGAAGGGTTATGGATGCGCTCCACTCCCACCCATCAGCACCAGGGCTGAGGAGAGCTTGAGAAGGCCCAGGCACTTCTCGCATGGCACGGCCTTTCATAACCAAATTAAAAATAAGCAGTTCACTGGAGGAGTGCTCTCCTACGTGGATCATTCCCAGACAGCCCACCGGGGTGCAGGAACAAAATACTTGGACTTTTAATATTTTGTAACTTACCCTTTTAAAAGTTCTTTGTGTGAAGTTCTACAGCGTGTGTATTTTATGGCGTGTATGTGAATAATCTGTAACCAAAAAGTAGACAAACTAGAACTGGGGCTCAGGTACAATTTTTCACTGACATGGGGTATAAAACCCAGAAGAGTGTGAAGACCACTGGGCCGGGACAGCGTGCGTCAGCCACCCAGAGGCAGGAGCACGCACCGGCACAGGCGAAAAGCTGAGGACACCAAACCATGGCTTCGTGCTTGGCTCACCAGACCGCGGGCTCCTTCCCGCAACCCATCGGTCTACAATGCCTGACACATGCCCAGTGCAGTGCTGAGCGCCGAGGGCACACAGCGACGGCCCACACCGGCCCCTTCAATCGTCCAGCCTCCCAGACCCCGGGACAGAGATGCTAACTCAAACGCTCACCTGCAGGAATGTCTAATTACAAACTGAAGCGCTCCGAAGGACCTTCTATGAGAGTTTTAGAACAGGAGAACAGACCTAGAACTGAGGAGGGTGGTGGATGAGGGAGACCATGCAGATGATGGCCGTTCAGGAGGGGACGGGGCAGCAGCAGCCTGGAGCGGACTGAGTGCACGACCGCTGGTGGCCGAGGCCAGCGCGGCGGGAAAGAGGTGAGGAGAAAGAGGAGAGTGAAAGGCAGTGCACGCAGGGCTCAGTGGTCCTACTACGGCTGTAGACTTTACCCTAAGGACAACGGTGTGTCTTAAGTCCTGGTAACAGGATTACACCTGCATATCCGCACGTTCATTCTGGGTGAAGCTTGAAGCACGGCCCCACGGGGGGGCTGTGGGCAGGGAGATGGGCCAGCACGCAGTGAGGATGGTGTTTTGAATTGACAGTGTTGGTGATGGGCAGAAAGAAGATCACGTGTGTGGGGGGGAGGCTGGAGGAAGACACAGAGGCCAGGGGTTCCCTTTGGACACGCTGAACGTGGGGCACGTCAGGGACACTCAGGTGGAGACACTGGGTGTGAGGGGCCAGGCTGGGGACGGACACGTCAGACCCCAGGCAGCACATCACACCTGCAGCTGTCGGTGAGGATGGGCAAGGTGGTGCAGGGAGGAGCCCAGAAGACAGAGCTCAGGGCTTGGCCTGACTGAGCCCCCTGCCCCATGGCTGCAGGGAGGAGGGGCAAAGGACCCCAGAGAGGGCGGTGTGGCCAGGCCTGTGGGAGAAACCCTGGAGAAAGGGAGAGGAAGAACCTCATTAAGGTCAAGAGTCGTGTAAGACAGTGAGGCTGCCAAGGATCCGGAGCCGTTCCCAGACCGAGGAGGCCGAGGGGTGAGCGACGGCAGGGGAGGGAGAAGGCGGTCAGAGACAATTCAGGAAGTACAAGAGAGAAGGCCAGTGTCTTGAGTGACAGAAGAATCAAGGCGAGTCTCCCATTTGCTTTAAACTGGGAAAGACACCCCAAGCTCGGGGTGCCGAGGACAGCAGCCAGGTGCCAGGGGAGCGGCAGGGCAGGCAAGCCCGAAAGCCCACTGGGCAGGGGCAGCTCTGGCCTGGGAAGTGAGCCTAGGGAAGCCTAGGGAGGTGCTCCCACCTCCTCTGGGACGGGGGAAGGTGGCCGGCGGGAGGGAAGGGCTGAGGTGGGCAGTCTGAGGAGTAGAGTCTGAAGCAGCTGCTTAAGGTGGCTGCCCAGGAAAGGGGGGGCTGCGATACCCCCTCAGCAGAGACTACCTGGCACCCACGCCGGGCCTGCTCCAGGACGCGGCGATGCCACAGCCACGCTGGACCGAGACGCAGCACCCTTGCTGGTGGGGAAGAACTTCCAGTCAGTCTGCTTCTATACCTTCTGAGCCCTTTCCCCATTGAAACAAATGTTACTTTTTGATAAAGTGTGACTGTTGACAATAAAAACTTTTTTCCTTTTAAGTGAATGCCAACTGCTCCAGCGGAACAGACCATAATAACCACACCATCTAACATTTGTTGCGCGCTTACTGTGTGCCAGTCACCACTGCATTGTCATTTTACAGACAAGAGGAAAGGGCTTGCCCAGGGCCACGGCTGAAGTGGGGGAGACAGGCTGCACATGGGGTCAGTCTGGGGGAAGCAGAGGTCAAGTGCACTCCCCCACAGCCCTCTCTTCCAGGCTGGAAAACGTGCGAGACCCCAGGCACACAGTGACACGGGGCATCGTGTGACGATGGGAGAGAGATGGGGGGAGGAACACACCGAGGGCCACAGGCATAACCAGGAAACCGGGCAGGCATCCCATCCAGGGTCAGAATTTAGGATAATGATTTCATAGTGTGAGAAGGTCTGGGTCGGGAGAAAGCTGCAAGTGAGGAAGAGCAGCTTGAGAGCACGAGACCCAGAGATGAGCGGGCTTACAAGCAGGGGGAATCACACCTGATCCTCGGTGGAGAGATTTCACAAGCTGCAAACAGCAAGCACCCCCTCATTCCCCCAAAGCAAATCACAAAATATTTCAGTGAAGGAACCTTAATAGTCATCTTTTAATGTCTCTCAAACATTACCAAGTAATGAAATCAATCATGGGTCAAAGCCAGCTTTTTTGTTAAATAGACTACGGGAGTGAACCGCCGGTTTTTGGGCAGTCTGTGTCGCGCCTGCATACTGGGCAGCGGTGTGAGGCGTTTCTTGCCACAGGAAGGAAAAGTTTCAAAGTCCCTGATCTCCTCAGCACCCCCACTTTAGAGAAAACAGAGGGCCCTGAGAGGCCGGAAGCACTGGCCCACGGTAGCTGACAGCAGAGCCGAGGACAGCGCCCACGTCTCCAGCGGTTCTCTGGCAACCTCCTCGCCAACCAGCATCTCCAAATACCACGTCCTCTGGGAAAGACAGCCCAGACGTGAGTCCGCCTTGGAGCGGGCGGCCGTGGAGTAAGTCACCTGCCCTTCCAGACCTGCTGCCTGGAGCGGCTTGCAGCAAAGGTGGATGAGGGCACTGGGGCAGCTGTGCAACTGAAACACAGTAAACTTGAGTGAAAAGCAGGGCTGCAGGGTGTGGCAGGGCCGGGGGCGCTGGACAGGGCCTGCCGCGGTGGAACAGGCACCTTATCTCGCTTCACAGGCTTCATCGGGACAACTGGGTCTGGGAAGGGGGCCCAGGGCCACAGGGCCTGGCTCATCCAGCTTCAACCCATTCCATTAAATGAGAAGTTCTGAGTAACAGATGCCTTCACAAGGCTCCATCCCTGCCAGACTCCATCTCTTTAATGTTGGGTATTGATCACATGTCACATATTCCAACGTAACACAAACTCAGAGTCGTCGGGTCTGCCTTCTCTCCTTGCTTGGGGGAGGCAGGCAGTGCCGAGGAGGAACTGGTGGAGGGTACTTCTTAGGATTCTGAAGAACTAGCTAGAGCAGGGGGCAGACAGCCAAAATGTGTCTCCTGGAGGGGGTAGGGCATGCAGTGAACACCTGGAAGGGTGCCCCCCCCACCCCTGACACTGGAATAATAATGCACCTTCTCTTCCCTAAGTCAGAATTCAGGACAAGCAACCAGGCTCGGCTGCCCAGGGCTCAGCAAGCAGCACACTCTGTGCTCCTTCCCCGCGAAACACGGAGGGCCGAGGGGCGGGGACAGCGGCAAGGAGACAGGGAGTACCCCGCACAATCTCCTTGAAGGACCACCGACAGCCCCGAGGTTCTTCATTTCAGTGTGCTGTAATTAATAAGCAATGAAGCCCCGGGTGACCAGCCCCAAAGTTGTCAGATGCATGTGTTACAATAAGGACCTTAGTGTAAGCCTACAGTTAAGTCACTTTGAGGCTGGTGGTGCAGCGGCCGAGAGGGAACGGGGCCTGTGGCTGGCTGTCCTTAAAGTACAGGCCACAGTCATGGGGACCAGGACTCGCCCCCTTGGGTTTATCACCTCTTGCCCTGGCCTGGCCAATCTTACATCCGTTCCTTCCACTCACTAGCTCAAGTACGGAGGCCAGGGCAGAAAGAAGGGCTCCAGAATTCAAAGCCGCTTTTCAGCTGGTAAGTCCCCAGGCGACATGCAGGGGCGAGAGCAGCAGGCCCAAGCCGGGGGGCCCAGCATTATCTGTGGTCTTCGGTGAACTGCGCTCTGAGGGTCTGGCATCAGCCACACAGCAGGTGCACAGCTACTGCACCTTTCAGGCCTCCAAGCTCCTTCCCGCTAGCTCGGAGAAGACATCCAAGACTTAAGGGTAACCATTCAACTGCAAGATACCCACAAACCTTTTGAAATAGTCCGCGTATGCAAGAGAAAGGGTTTCGGCTGGTTATACAATAACTTCTGGCCAGAAGGGGTGTTCAATTTTACCCCAGCAACACATATGATTTCTCTTCTTACGGACGTTCACGGGTGAGGCCAATTCCCACTAGACGTTAACTAGTTAGAGGCCACACATGAAAGAACTTGGCAAGGTTCCTAAAGCACCACCCCAAAGAACGTCCTGCCACATGCTTAATAAGCCAAAAACAAACAGAAAAACAGATCCCAGGGTCCCTTCCCATAATCTATTAAGCCTGCAATTATCAGACTTTTTCTGTAAGGGCCAGACAGGGGCAAAACAGACAACATTACACAGACACTTCCACCATGAAAGAAAACAAATTTCCACAATTCTTTTATTGATAAAATTCAAAATATATAATGAGCACAACCTTTTTGGTAATAAAGGCCTAAGGAGACGTGGAATTCTTGGAGGGGGGAAGAGGGGATAACAGCTCACGTAATGGAGATTCAAAGTGTTCCACGTCACCAAATTGATTGCAGTGTGTACATGTGCAAATTATTCTTAGCTCATGATACAAAAACAGGCAGCTCACAAAATCTGGCAATGCCTGTGCTGAACCAGTGCCTGGGGTGGAGCCAGCAATCTGCCCTGGAAGTGCTCCCCAGGTGACCCTGGTGATGGGCCATGTTCAGGAAACAACAGACTACACAATTTTCGAAGTCCCTACTGTCTAGTAGCTAGAGGAGCTCCGGTTCTACGTGGGAGGAGAACCCCACTCTGCTGCCTGTCAGCTGTTCGACCTCCTCATCCAACCTGGATGACTCACCCTCACAGCAGAGACGATGTCACCTGCTTGGCCTACCCTTACAGAGTTGCTGGGAGCATGAAGTGAGACAGTCCTTTAAGTGCTATGGGTAAACTAGTCCCAGAATCAAGGACAAGCCCATTTTTTGTCTGTGGGTGAAGACTAACAAAGGCGGAAGACGCATTCTGGGCACGATCCCAGGCACGCTGCCTGAGCAGCCCCTGCTTGGCTTCTCACTCAGAATGTGTCCCCCAAAACCCTGAAGGCCAGATTTGTTTCATCCTAACCAGATGTGAGGCGCTAACCCAAGATCAGGAAGTGTGTGCATGCCTTCCTCCTTAAAATGACAATCCAGGTCTGATCCTGACCACCCACCTCACAGTCTTCAACTAGGAGGCTATCCTGCCTTCTCACCCTCTCATAAGGTGGCACCATTTCAAGGCTGAAGAAGAGAAAGCTCTTCCCCACAGTATCTTACCAATAAGGGTGCTTCAGGGGAGCAGCACAGACTGGCTGCAGTGACAGCTTCATGCCTCGATCTCCTTGTGCGTGCCGTAAGGACAGTAACAGCCTGCCTCCCAGGGCTGCGGAGGGGACTGAACCAGCTGCTGGGTGTCGTCCTCCTAGAACTGCGCCGGGCACAGCGTGGGTGCTGTGCAAGCAGCAGCGGCTGCTGCTGCTCTGAGCCCAAGAAGCGCCACGCTGCGCCTCATTGCGCCCCAGCGTCTCTCGGAAAGTAACACTATCACAGACTGAGCACCTGAGGGCCGGATCAGGCCAGTTTTGCTACTGACCCATTAAATGGGATTATTACTCCGCTTTTACAAGTGAGGAAATAAGGATCAAGGAGGCAGGTTAAGTTAACCTGCCTGAGGTCACACGGGCATGTTAACTGATCTTCCCTCTTTGGTGGCAGGAGAAATTCAAATAGGCCTGTGTGGCTTCATCACCCAGCTTCACTGCGAAGCCCCCAGCCTCAAAACTACCACCCACAGCCGCAAGCCAGTAACAAAACATAACTGCCCATTACTACGTAGAACTCATGCTCAATTTTCTGCCTCTGGACCCCTGGCAGGCCTGCATAAACTGGAGTCAACATCAGGCTTCCTGAACCCAATTAGGCAGCAGTCTGGAAAACACCATGCGATGTATTCCAAAGGTCAAAGTGAAACCCGGCTTCCTGGCAGCTTTGGACGGGCACTGCCATGGAAGCCAGACTGCACGCAGACGTCCACCAGAGTTTAACCAGTGAGCTGCTTAACCAGCACCCATGTCAGCTTTTAAAAGGTCCCAGAGATGCTGGTGACACGATGCCTCGCCTGGCTCTGCAGTTAACAGCCACAAAGGCGGTTAGAAAAAGACAACATTTACTTTTTTTGAAAACAAGCCTCACTCTCTACTCCTTTCGGTTTAGGGTTACACTTACTACAGTAGCTGTCTTTCCCTGGGCAAAAATAAAAGAGGGAGAGGCAGAGGAAGAGCGAGGGGCCCCCCAGCAGCCTGCAGGGCGCCGCAAACCCAGCTGAAACCCGAGCGCGACCTACCTTCCCGGAGCGCCCGGCCCCGGAGGGCGTTTCCCCGGCGCATCGGCTCGGCCCTCCGGGCGAGCGGCTGCTATCCTGGGCTTCGGTCCTGTGCGCGAACCCCTCCCCTAAAGAAACCTCAAACTTAACCTCTCCCCCCCCGACCCTCCTATCAATTCCGCCGAAAGAGCAAACACCCGGGCCATCCGCTCGTCCTCAGGGCCACCTTTCACCAAGTCTAAAGAGCCTGCAGGAGGAAGGGCGAAATCCTGGCGAGGAGAGGGGCGGGGAGGCAGGGAGCGCGACAGGGGGAGCACTCGCAGGGAGCACGACGCCCTCCCGGTGCAACGTCGCCGCGCAGCCCGGGGTGGCGCCTCAGGCCGCGGGCACCGGGAGCGGACCCCATCGGAGCCCAGGGGACAATGGGGAGGGGTCCCCGGAGAGGGCTCCCCCTGCTGCCTCCACGTCCGGCGCCGTCAGGGCGATGGCGCAAGAGTCTGCGCCCCCCCCACAGCGACAACAGCCGCGGTGACAAAATGGCAGCCCGGAGCCTGGCAGTCGTGCCACAGGCCAGCAGGGCCCTGGGGGCCGCCCCTGCCCCCAATAACGCCTCGGCGTCCTTCGGGCCCGGCCTCGGGCGGGCCCGACCGTTGAAAAACAATAATAAATAAAACACCTCGAGCTCCAGACCCACTCAGAAGCCGACAGGTCCGCCCGGGGCCAGCCCGGCGCGCCCGCGCCCGCCCGCCCGCGCGCACGAGGCCCGCCGCCCGCCCCGCGCCCCGCGCCGCAGGGAGCCCGCGCCCGCACCCGAGCCCCGCGCTCGCGCCGGCCGCGTGGGGGAGGGGCGGGCGCGCGAGGCCGGGAAACATGGCTGCTCGTCCTATTTCGGCGTCGCGGCGTGGCCACCAGCCCCCGGATCAGAGCTGGGAGAGGCTCCGAAGGTGGGTGTGCGGGCCCCGGGGGAAGCGCGGCGGGGAGGGGCGCAGGGGGCGCTCTCCGGGAGCTATTTGTCTTAAGAACGTTTAAAAAAAACCAGTTCCTCCGCCCCTACCTCTTTTGTCCCTCATTAGCTAGCTTTCTCCCCCCTCCCCAAACGGGCAGAAAGTGCCCCCGCCGCCCCCACCCCGCCGCGAGGCAGGGGGCAGGCGTGTGGGCCGGGAGCCTCGGCGGCGAGGGGGCGAAGCGTGAGAAATCGCTCCCAGTTCGCGCGGCGCGCTCCCCTCCCCCAGCACACACTCGGGAAGTTTAAAGAGCCGGTTCGACCCGCTTTCGATCTCGCTCGCAGTTGGCTAGCAGCGGGGCCAGGGCAGGCCCGGCGAACCGCGCCTCCTCACCCTCCTGCGGCGACCCCGGCCCCTACTTGGCGCCCTTCCCCCTCCGCACAGGGGGCTTCCGGAAAGTACGCGGGAAGCCCGCGGCCCCGGCCCCCTCCCCCATCACCACACCCAGCCCCCGGGTCCTCCGGCCTGGGGTCCAAGCTGGGACGGAATCGGCCGGAGAAAGGCCAACAGCCGGCAAATTGTTCGCGGAAACTCCTGCGTCCTCCGGCGCGCACCCCCTCCCCGCCCTGCGCGCCATAAGGCACTGCACGTCTACAGTCCACAGCTGCGTTATGGTGGGGGCAGGGGGCACAAAAAGGATCTTGTTTTCAAAAGTCTCACTCAGGTTTGGGAGAGGAACTAGAGAAAAGAGGAAGCAAGGCCTGCCTCCGCCGGGGATTCGGGTTTTAACAGGCTGGCGGGGCGACAGGTCGGCGCACAGTGCTACCCAAACTCCCAACTCGAACCCTGACCACCGCAACTGGGCGGAGGGGGGTGGTCCTCCCGCCCGCGCTCCGCAGGTCCCGGGAGGCGCCACGAGGGGAACCGGCCAGCATCTCCGCCCAAGACCTGGGGGCTCCTCCGCTGAGTCGCCAACTCACATAAAACACTGTTTGAAAGCAAGAGGGAGACAGAAAGAAAAACGGGAGTTCGAGTAGCCCCCCCTCACCTTTCCCCTCCTTGGGGGTGGGCTTTCGCCGGAGACTCGCAGTTCCCATCCGTGTAAGTTTCCTCCGGCCGTACTCCCGCCGCTGCCCAACCGATAACGGCGACGAGGAGGCAGACTCCCATCCCGGAGCTGCGTGTGTGCTATGCCCGCATAAATCTGGACCCAGCCGATACCCACCACGGGCACCAGCTCCGGGCAGCTCGCGTCCGGACAAAGTTTCCCGG
This sequence comes from Vicugna pacos, assembly GCF_048564905.1. Classification (NCBI taxonomy): domain Eukaryota; kingdom Metazoa; phylum Chordata; class Mammalia; order Artiodactyla; family Camelidae; genus Vicugna; species Vicugna pacos. Next base: position 29,335,928 of record NC_133013.1, on the reverse strand, counting down.
GCCCATCTAATAACTGGGCGCCGAACGGCTGCCAAGGAGCCCACCCTAGAGAAAGACGGGCCGGGGGTCGGCGTCGGGAGGCGCCAGGGCTCGAGGCTGGCGTCTTAGGGAGGCTGGAAGGAGAAGGGGCGAGGGGGGACCGGGACGCAGCCTTTGGGTAACTTGCAGCAGCGATCGCGCTAGGTGGGGAGGCGCGGGGATTATCTGTGCCTTTGCACGTTCGAAAATCCCTCCCCCCTCCTTCCAATTTATCCTCCGTTCAGAAGGAAAGGAAGGAACATCAGCATCTGGCCCGAAGGTGGGGTGGAAAGAGTGAGGGAGAAAGAGGAGGAGAGGAAGGGAGGCAGAGAAAGGGAGGGAGGGAGAGAAAGGGCGCGTTCACGAACACTACAAAGTTACAAATATGGCTCCCCCGTCTCTCGCCTCATCACTGCAAAGAAATGAAGACGCACTTTAAACTCGAGCCATTCCCAACTCCGCTGCAGCCCCCTCCCCACGCGCTCTCCCCAGGGGCCTCGGCCCACATTTATCAGAAACTAAACCGGACTCGCGAAGCCCAAAACTTATTGTGTGTGTGTGCGAGCGAGCGAGCGAGAGAGGGACAGGGAGAAAGGGAGGGGGAAGGCGCGGGAGGGGGGCGGAAGGGGGATTCATTTATAAAATATAAACCCCCCTTTTTTTGTTGTTAAATCCAGGAGGCAGCCCCTCTCCTCCTCCTCCCTCGTTAATCTTTCCCCCAGACGGAGTCACGGGAGCAGCGAGCTCAGAGGGCTATTTCGCCTCATTCTCTCCGACCCAGCGCGTGCGCCCGCCGGCCCCCGATGGGTGCACACTCGCACGCACACTCGCACACGCGGGAGCACACGCACAGGTAGTCACACCAAGGGCAGCGGCGGCGGCAGCCGGAACACGCTCGGATGGCATTGCAACCCCCAACCCTGCAATTCATTTGCAGCCCGACCCCCAAACCCACGTCTCCAGGCTCCCCCCAAGAAAAAGTGCCTCCCCCAGCGCGCACACAAAGTAGGAGAATGGACCGACGGAGATATTTTTGGCAAATGCTCACATCAGAGGGCGTCCTGTTCCGCAGCTCTAAATGAATCCGTTTGTCCATTTCCATCTCTCGCGCTCTCTCTCTCTCTCTCTGCAGAGGCTCCCGCGCCGGCGGAATTCAGTCAATAAACCCCGAACCCACGGCCGCGCGTTTTAGGACTTTGAAGGCTCAACCAGCTCCGCTCGGTGCTCGAGCCCCCAGCACCCGCGGCGCACACTAACCTGATCGCCGTGGAGGCGGGACCGGCGGCCCGCGGACGAGTGGCAGCAGCTTTGGCCAATCGCCGCCGAGGGTCTCCGGGCACCAGCCAATGGCGGCGGAGGCGGCGGGGGAAGGGACCAATGGGCGGGCTGCGCAGCCGGCCAGGGAGGTTCAGCCATTTGGTTGTGGTGCCGGAGACGGACCCCTTTAGATTTCGGGGCGGCTGAGGAGCGCGGCGGCGGCTCGAGGCTGAGCGAGGGGGTGGGCGGGATGGCGGGGGAAGGGGGGACTGCGCCTGGAGGGCCGAGCCGTCGGCCGCGCCAGCCTGCCGCCGCCTCAGCGTTTGGCCGGGGGCGGGGCCGCAGGTGCGTTCTGCGAAAGGGAGGGCGCGGCCGGAGGGTCGGGGTCGGGTCCTCGCGGGGTCGCCCGGCTGCCCGCGCCTCAGCCCTGCGTGGTGGGCAGAGGCAGGCGGCCCTGGGCCTGGGGGCCGCGCGCTGCCCAGCCAGCGGACGAAGGGCCTGGAAAGAGGGGGAGGGGTCGAGGGTGCGGCGGGGGAGGGGCTGGTCGTTTTCTGGGTCCCGCGGTGGGGCGCGCCTGCTGCCCGCGCGGCTCCTGCGGGGTTCCCACCCCGGGCTGCGCCTCCCGCCTCGGCGTGGCCCAGCCTTGGCCAGCGTAGCCCCTCGGATGCTTAAGTGAATAGCCAGCCAGACGCGTCCACCTTTGGACGACTTACCTCCCGGGCTCGCCCCTCTCCGTGGAGGGGCGTTTCAGTTTGCTGTCGTATAAGGTCAGCCTGGAAGGAGTGATCATCGAGAGGCAGCCAGGATCTTGTTTAGTCAATTAATGAGTGAGGACCATGGACTAAAAGTCGTAGTTAGATATTTTGAACATTAAAAGATGGAAAGGGCAGATGCTGGTAATTCCTGATTTTCTGGACCAGTCGTCATTTGTGGGCTTTATAGACGCACAGTTTATTTTAATCGTCCACCCGAGTCATTTGGTTCAGTTTGGGTTGCCAAAAAGGCTCTATTTGGAGCACTTTGTGCAAGTTTTACGGTTTGTTTGCTTTGGGTTTTCTTGAATCACGTTAGTTGTAAGAGACCTTAAAGCCTTAATTCCCACTTCGTTACCAATTTCTCATGGCCAGTGCTAGGACCGAAGTTGTGTACTTAGTTGGCTGCCTATGTTTGGTAATAAATCATGGGGATTGTTGTCAACGGGACAGATAGACCTCCACACAACGGTTTTTCGATTTTTATTTCTACACGTCTATACTCTTCCTCATACACTCCAAGGCAGTTCTTTTGGATACATTGTGTTTATTTTTCAAGGACATAGGTTCAGGGGAGAGAGAAATCAATATGTGTGTTGCAGATGTGAAATATTGTTACATAACACCAGTACAATTTCATTCTTGAACATACAGAGTTAGGAAATAAAAAGTGACAGAATGTAAATAAAAGGCACATACTGAATGCTTACACTGGGGAAGAAACTGTAATAACTTTTATGTTGTAACCTGATGGAATGCAAACGTGAAATCCTGCCACTAAACATTTTACTCAGTAAATTCTTCTTGCAGATAAAATATTAAGTGGAATTTGATAAGTGATCATGTTTACTCTTTCAGTAGCTGGGAAACAAATAGAAATGTAAAGTCATTGTTTTATATTTCATCTGTATAAATAGCAGAGAGTAATTTATTTGACTGGTTGACTTAGCTGACATTTCAGTCTTCCTCGATTTTGTTAATCTTATTGAAGTCAATTTGTGTAGTTGATATTCATTCTTTTTTAAATTGTATTGGCTTCGTTGTAAAGCACACAGGGACCCCAAATTACCTCTCTTTGCCAGAGTCAGTTGTTATTTCTGGATATGGTATTTCAGGTTGTTTCAAAACAGAGCTCTTCATCACAAACACATTAAGCCAACATGATGTATAGAATGTGTGTAACACAGGAGTCCTGAAATTTGTTTATGTTCTCTTTGGTGGTAAATGCTCATCTTCAATTTAAAATTTTAACCACAGCTGAGTCCACACCGCAAGCAATGTGATATGGGACAGTGCCTTTGCAGAGAAGTAATCTCTTAAAAGCCACCCAGTTAGGTGCGGAGATGTCCCCATCCAGCTCTGCTAAACGGAGGCAGATGGCTCACTCTGTTGCACAGAGATTGGAGAGGGTGACTTGGAAGCCCAAATCCCTATTAAAAGGCATGTACAGGAACAAATTGAAATTGAAAAAGTTATGACTTGATTACTAGTTGAAATATTAAATGTAATAGTTTTCAGGTAACAGCTTTTATATTGGTATTAAAAATTTGAAAGGCTTCGCTAGATGTCAATCATTGCAGAAGTTGAAACATCCAAAAAGTGTATATAGCCAATTGAAAACTTCCCATCCTTCCAACAGACTTTGAAAGAAGAGATTTTTCTCTCACTTTCCCAAGTAGATTTGTCTGTAGTTTATTTCTCAGAACATTTTAGTGATTTCGATTTTTTTTATTATCAAAAGGAAATAGGAATATAGCTCAGCCAAAGCTGAGCCTTGCCCCAGGCTGTTTAACCAGACATCAGAACAACAACACTGCCTTTACATTCCCTGATTACAGAGGTGTTTTTGTTTAAATTGCACTTCATTGCATGTTATAATGAATAAATGCCCTTGAATGGCTCTGAATATTCGAGATACAGTAAGAAAAGAAGCCCTGTATCAAGGAATCTTGGCTGAATTTTGGGGTGGAGTGGGAAGAGGATGAGTTCCTAACTCCTGAGTGATTCTACAATGGAGTTAGGTCATGGAAGATACAGCGTCTGTAACCTTTGGAACAGGATTTGATTCACAGTGAGAAGAATGAATGAGATATAATTCAAAGGGTTGAGCCCCTAGGGAGAAAGATGGCCTTCAAGTAAAGAAAGATACCTTCCTTCCTTCTAGAATGTTTTCCTTCAAGAAGCATTCCAGTGAGCAGCCTGCCTTGTTCTCTAAGAGGTGGACGCGATGGATGTCCTTAGCTTCTTGACACATTTTGGAAAGTACTGTTTTATAAATAACCCCCACTTCACTGCTTCCATTACAGCTCGTTTGCCCATGTTTGGTCTCAGAGATGGAGACCCTCTGGTTAGCATCCTTCTTATGAGTTGAGTTAATGTATTCATGGTTCAACTTTTTATTCTTCAGCTTAAATCACATGTACTGGAACCTGGCCATAGTACTTTTTCACCTACATCATGGTTCTGCTGCCTGGACCCCAAAAGACAATGATATGGGAAAGACTCCAGCTTAATTATGTTCTCTTTTGTCTTTCTATATAAATAGTTTTAGAAATGTAGATTATTCTTTTTTTGAAATTCATTGTAACAAGCGTGAAGACTACTACTGCGTTTTGATTTGAATAACAAAGGCATGTTGAGGTCCAGTATTTAGAAGTTAACTATTCTTAATTCTCTTGCTTGATAAAGCATTGGATGATTTCATTTTTCAAATTACTGAACAGTTACTTTATCAGTGGATTGGTCATGGAGAAAAAGTACTGTCAGATGAAAGTAGCCATTATATGTGATTTTAAAAATTAATAGTAAAAATAATAAAAGCAGCTTGAAGATAGTTTATTTTGAAAAGAGAAAAAAACCCTGCCATCCACTGACTTGCTTGGAACTCACTCGGAACTTTGTGAGTCTGTTTCTTAAATATGTTTATTAAAGGTAATTTGGGGGTAGCAATAGGAGGAAAGTTGGTTTACCATTCACAAGGAAGAAAACCATAGCTATAAGCTCTTAATTTTAGTGTTAAAATATAGCTAAAAAGTTAAAAAAATTCCTTAAAGGCAAATAATGGGATGAGGGGCCATAAAACAAGACAACCGAGGACAACCTAAGTAGAAAAACGAACGCGGTCAATTTAGAATTTATGAATTCATTTTCATCCGCCTGGTGCTGAAGTTCGCCTCTAAGTAGAGAAGAGTGCTGCCTATTCAGGTACAAGAGGCAGAGATCTTACTTTCTAAGAACTTTTAACGCATTTACTACCTGCAAAGAGTTGTAAGTTGCAGCGTACATAGTGAAATTGTCCTCTCGACGGCCTACTTTGCAATGGCCGTTATTGTACCTATAAGTAATTATTGTGAAATATATATTCTGCAATTCTTGAATTGGAGATCAGTTTAATACATTCTGAGAAATTGGTAATTTTTAACTTATTTCTAGTGGAAATATTAGGTCCTCGGGAAAGTACAGCTGTACCTTAAACTCCCTCTGAAAATTCTGAATCCTAGCAACGTGTATATAAAATTACACATCCATTGAACGTAACCAAGTGAGAGCCATGTGAGGACCCTTACGCAGCAGAGGAACACTGTCCTCTGAAATCGTTTTGTATGCCTTCTGTAGGAGGATTGTTCACTCCTACATATATTTACTCAAAGGCAACTTGAGTAAGGGTGACAAATACTTTTTACTAGGCTGGACCAACTCAGCAGGTCTGTTCGTGTGCATGTGGAGAAGCAGTGCTGTAGAAGAGGCCGGACAGCAGGTGAGTAACAAGCATGTTGATCACAGGGTGGTAGCACTTGCAACAGCTAAAGGAAGAAACACAGGGTGTACTCGCGTCCTCGGGAGGGAAGTCTGGGCGAGCACGCACCAGGAGACGTCTGTCTGTCTATCTATCTATCTATATTTATTTTTACAAATGTTCTCTGTGGGCGATGAGGTGACAGGGTTTTTTGTTTTTGTCTATGTTTTCCAAGTTTTTCAGTTAATAAGTAATCTTTGCAATAAGAAAAAGTTATTTTAATGGAAAATACAGGTGTAGCAGATGTGGGTGTGTTTGTGCTAGTAGGAATTCTTAGTTGCAGACAGAAGAAACTTACCCTGACTGATACAAGCAGTAGGCAATTTCTTTTCTTTCTATCTTTTTTTTTTAAATTGAAGTACAGTCAGTTACAATGTGTCAATTTCTGGTGCACAGCACAATGTGCCAGTCATGCATATACATACACGTACTCATTTCCATATTCTTTTTCAGTAAAGGTTATTACAAGGTATTGAATATAGTTCCCTGTGCTATACAGAAGAAATTTGTTTTTTACCTATTTTTTGCATATAGTGGCTAACATTTGCAAATCTCAAACTCCCAAATTTATCCCTTCCCACCTCCTTTCCCCTGGTAACCATAAGATTGTTTACTGTGGCTGTGAGTCTGTTTCTGTTTTGTAGATGAGTTCATTAGTGTCCTCTTTTATTCTTTTTTTTTAGATTCCACATATGAGTGATATCATATGGTATTTTTCTTTCTCTCTCTTGCTTACTTGAGAATGACTATCTCTCGGTCCGTCCAGTAGGCAATTTCTTATAAGGCTATCAAATACCCAAAGAACAAGGTACAGGAAAAGAGCAGGAAGTGGGACACTGGGCGACGTGGAGCAGCCAAGATGGTACTCCAGGTAGTCTTCAGAGGGTCCCGTGCCTTGGAAGTCATCCCTGGGCTGTGGCCTCTGTGCCCCTCCGTTGCTGCGAATGATCTTTCAGGAGCCTTCATTTTTGTGTCACCTCCTCGAGGTTCAGCACCCTTGGCAGAAACATTTGCAGATGCCCCAGCTGTCAGGGGAAAAGATCACCGGCCCCCTCCAGCTCCTACAGTGGGGTGTGCGACCCTGCCCCCATCTGTTTCAGGATTCTGCCCACGCAGAGTATTCTGATGCTAAATGACCAAAAGCAAGATCCACGGGAGTGCTCTGACTAAACAGCTCTGTGAAGGGTGCCTAGCACTCCTAACTAGCCCGGTCAGGGCTCCTCCCCGCTCTCTGCTGCTTACCTGGAAGATCTGCGTGGTCTGAGTGTTTGTGTGCCTCCCCTCGACAGTTCACGTGTTGAAATCCTAATCCCCACGGTGTCGGTCTTGGGAGGTGGGGCCCCTCCTCCAGAGGTGACCAAGTGAGGTGAGCCCTCGTGACTGAGATCTGTGCCCTTGCTGAAGGGGCCCCGCAGAGCTCCCTAGCCTTTCGGCCCTGGGCCTGCGAGGACACAGGGAAAGGCCTGCAGCCCGGAAGCCGTCCCTCACCTGACCGTGTGAGTGCCCAGCCTCGGACTCCCAGCCCCCAGAGCTCTGAGAAGTAAACATCTCTTTCATTATAAACCACCTGATCTGTGGCACTTCGCCATAGCAACCCAAACAGACCAAGACAAGACCACGTCACTTCTCCAGAACCCACCTGAAACAGAGCTAATATCTGAAAGCTTTAACTTCCTCTCGCTTGCCTCCCTCTCCAGACCCTGGGCCAGAAGAAGCAATGTGTTATTGTTGGTGTCAGTGCCACACTTAACAAAGCAGAGCTGGTAATAACTTTAAGACTTTGAGAAGAAGGAGGATCCTCAGCAGAGATAACTGGTTTTAAACTACAGGGAATTTAGTCCTAAGGGCTATGCTAAAGTAATCTGTGTCTTATATTTCACAAATAAATGCAGAGATCTCTGGACATCAAGTGATGTCAGATCCTGAGGAGTGAGGCATCACTGCTGGTGGTTTCTGCCTCCTGCTGGAGCACGTGTTCAGGCTCGAGTGCAGAACTAAGCCAAGGGCGTGAGAGGGAAGTGGGCAGTGGTCACAGGCCCAGTAGGGTTCACAGAGGGATGCAGTCACTCTGCGGACCGACAATTTTGAAGAAAAAACTGATGGTGTAAGAAATGCCGAAACCGCAAACACATCAAAGAGGCCCGTGTTCCTGGGAGCAGAAAGGAAGGTCGTCGAGGACCTGCTGGTAGAAAACAGAACAGTCCTGGGACACTGTCCTTTCTCTTGCCCCTTTCCTTGCAGGTCACTTCGTTTGGATTGCTTTTCAGCCGGAAAAAGCGAGTGATACCCTTACAAGGACTCTGAGCAGTGTTAACAGAAATTCAGCCGTTTTCCAGTTCTATTTCTACAGCGACTGAGGCGTGGTCTCACTGTTACAAATGCAGTAACTTCCCTCCTGAGGTGCAGAGTCTGGCGTTGACATCACAGTGCTCTTCGAGATCGAGTGTTTTAGTAGAATTTAACTCTTTCAGGTGATTTAATGAAAGCTGTTTCAGATTGCTAATTATTCAACAAAATCCATTTCCTCCTTTTCCCTGGGCACAAAGCTTGACTGTGCCTCCCAGCTGCCCCTGCAGTTAGGTTGGGCCACGTGACTGAGTTCCAGCCAGCGTTGCCACTTCCAGGGCTGAAATCTCAAAGGCATGCTGACTGAGATGGAAGTGACAGAGGGCCGGCCGTGGGACTTAAGTATCTGCAGAGTTGGTATCTGTAGCTGATCCTGAACCAGTCCCCCGTGGACACCAAGGGACGACTGTGTTAGGTTCAAGTACATAATGAAGAAAAGATCATTATAAGGGAGTCTGTATAAATGACATGCAAGTACATCGCACAGTAGATATAAAATAAATACTTGATTTCTCATCAAGAAGTGAACCTCCCTCCCAAGCTCCAGACTGACATTTCAGTTGCCCAAGGGACATTTCTAAACAGCTTTCCTACAGGAACATCTGCAAAGCATTTCCAAGCTGAGATTATGTATATGGGTGTGTGTAAGTAAATGCTTTGAGCACAGTGGACACTCTACTTTAAAAGTCTGTTTGAAACACATGACTTTCATCTTCAGTGTCGCGTGAACGGCAGTAGGGTGCTGGGGAAGCAGGGATTGGTGAGGCACTTCTCTATTCTTTCCAACACGAGGGAAACAAAAGTAAAGTCTTATTTCTGTGACCATCACACAGAAGCTTTGCGACTATAAAGTTTTCATTTTAGACTCCCACTCAGGAATCATCTTATTTTAGGCTCCTACTCTGGGATTGGATCGTCTTAAAGGACAGTTTGTAGGGAGATGGGGTTACAGAGCTCCCTAATCTCGTGTCTGTGCCAGCTTTCGTGAAGGTCCACAATATTTATTCCTTTGGGTTTTACATTCATCAAAAAGCAAGAAAGAATGAGATGGCAACACTTAAAGACCTGAAGCCATAAAATTTCTGTAAGAAAATACAGGGGGTAAACTTGACATTGGTCTCAGGAGTGGTTTTTTTTTGGATTTGACACCAAAAGCAAAGGCAACAAAATAAAAAATAAATGAGACTACATCAAATTAAAAAGCTGCACAACAAAGGAAACTGTCAACAAAATGGAAAAAGCAACCTACAGAATGTGAGAGATCTGCAAATCATGTGTCTGACAAGGGGTTAAAATTCAAAATTTATAAACAACAATTCCTGTGACTCAATAGTAACAGCAACAAAAAGAATCCAATTAAAAGAATGAGTAGAAGAACTGAATGGACATTTTTTCTAAAGAAGACATGCAGATGGGCCAACAGGTACGTGAAAAGGCACTCAACATCCCCAGTCACCTGGGAAACGCAGAGTGAAACCCAGCGAGCTGTCATCTCACACCTGTTAGAATGTCTGTTATTGAAAAGACAAGAGTTAACAAGTATGGCAAGGATTTGGAGAAGCTGGACCCTTCGTGCACTGCTGGTGGGAGTATACATTGGTGCAGCCACTGTGGAAAACAGTATGGAGCTTCCTCAAAAGATTAAAAATAGTTACTGTGTGATCCAGCAATTCCACTTCTGGGTATATACCTGCAGGTAAAAAATCACTGTCGAAATGATATCTGCATGTTCATTGCAGCATTGTTTCCCAAAGCCAAGATATGGAAACAATCCAAGTGTGCATTGATGGATGATGAATAAAGAAAATGTGAGATACTAAAAAAAAGGAAATCCTGCAATTTATAACAACGTGAACCGACCTTGAGGGCATTATCCTAAGTGAAATAAGTCAGACAAAGACGAATCCTGTATGATTCTCACATACAGGTGGAATCTTAAAAAACTGAACTCATAGGTACAGAGAACAGGTTGATGTTGCCAGAGGTGGGGGGTGGGGACATAATGCACAGCACGGCGACTGAAATTGGTAACACTGTATTGTGTATTAGAAAGTTGCTAAGAGAGTAGGTCTTAAAAGTTCTCATCACAAGACAAATGTAACTGTTTGTGGTGATGGATGTTAACTAAGAGTATTGTAATCATTTTGCAGGATACACATAAATCATCATGTTCTGCATCTTAAACTAACACAATGTTATATGTCAGTTATATCTCAATAAAACTGGGGAAATTTTTAAATTTTTTAAAAAAGAAAAGATGAGAGAGTGAAGTTCATCTGTTTTACCTGAAGGAACTCTGAGCACTTGTACCTCTGTGTTCTGACTCTGACCTAAAAAATCTAACTGTTTGTCTGTAATGCTTTGTAAATATGAAAATCAACATACAGTGTTTTAGTTTCACTCTAATTATATGAACAGGAAATTTAGCAAAGATTAGAATTAATATACTTTATTAAGCTATTAACTGTTTACAGGAGGCATGAAAATAAAGGACAGAACTCTATAAAAATATAGGACTTTCAGTTTGGAATTTCAGTGGGAGCATCTGGAAAGAGGATCTTTTTTTTAATTTTTTTTTTCCAATTGAGTCTTTTTAAAAAGAGTATTTTTTTATTCATTCACTCATTCATTTTTTGGTGGGGGGAGGTAATTAGGTTTCCTTATTTATTTACTATTAGAGGAGGTGCTGGGATTGAACCCAGGACCTCATGCATGCTAAGCATGTGCTCTGCCACTTGAGCTACACCCTCCCCCCTGGAAAGAGGATCTTTTGCTTAGCCGTGCACTACAGCTAGAGATAAGAGAAACATGGTTCCTTGAATTCATTCCTTTTAAAAAATGAACCTCTTGATTTCCAGCTCTGGTTATGACGGAGCACCTGACACTGGGCTCCCCTCCGTGCTGTGCACAAGAAAAGCTAGCTTAACTGTGTAAACCAGTGATTACAGGCGCAGGACAGCAGCCAAGGCAGAAGAGGGACGCACGTGCGGCCAGCTTCATGCTGGTCCCAGCAGAGAGGCGAGGCCCAAGCAGGGCATAGCAGGGGCTTTGGGCAGAGGAAACGGGGACTGGAGTTCGGGCCTGCTGACCCGGCTGGGTGTAGAGGGCAGGCGCCGTACAGGAGGGGGCTGCCGAGAAGAACCCCTCCAAAAGTGCGTAAAAATCCCTCCTGGGCACTTGGCCCACTGCTGAGACGTGTGTGAGCGGCAGACTCCCAGAGACCTAGCAGAGAACAGTTTCTGGGAGGCTGGTAGCTGAACAGAGATTCCAGAGGTCTCACACTATGGGGAGACGTGCGGGGTTAGGCCCAGCCTACGCAGAATGTGTGAGCCCTCACAAACCCCTAGGCATTAATGGGGATCCAGAGAGGACACATCCTAGCTGGAGAACCATGAACTAGCAGTGTTACCGATAGGATTAAGGACTGAACATAAACATACACTTGCTGCCAGAAGAAGGTTCAAACGCAGAGGAAGACAGTGCAACCCAGGGTCCCTTCAGTCTGTGAGCCACGGTCCTGACCAGCGGCCACACGCATGCAACCAGCCGCTGCGCACGCAGAGAAAAAGCAACCAGGTCATCATGGAGTAGTAAAAGCAGCAGTCCCAGAGTTGACCCATGTATTAGTTATTGCACAAAACCTTTAACTACACTTAGTATGTTCAAGAAATTGGAGGAAAAGAAGAACTTCATGGATAAGAGAGTACTTCAGTAGAGAACTTAAATCTATAAATAAGAATCAGATGGGCGTTTAGGAATGCAGACTGAAATCTGAAAGTAGGAACTAGTTGAATGGTTTCAGCATGAGTCTAGGCTCAAAGATAGTCACAGAAAATACTCAGACTGAACACAGAAGGAAAAAAGTACTTGAAAAAGAGTAAAGTATGAGGGAGATTTGGGGCACAGGCAAAAGGTTTAACATCCACGTAACCTGAGCCCCAGGAGGAGCGGAGAGAGACAGCATGGCAGTACTTGAAGGGTGATGACCGAGAATTCCCATAACCTAGTGCGTGATGAAGCTCACACATTCAACAAGCTTCACAAACACCAAACAGGAAAACCGCACTGAAGGACCCCATCGTCAAACTTCTGAAAACTTGAGATGCAAAGAAAATCTTTAAAGTAGCCAGAAAAACCAAAACCAGTATCTCCTGGGGAAACTATCATAAAAATAACAGTTGATATCTTAACAAAAATCTGTTGAACCTGAAAGACAATGAAATGGCATCTTTAAATTGCTAAAAGGTAAAACAAACAAAAAAATCCTGTCAGCCTTGAATTCCACACCAGACAAAACAAAACAACAAAAAACCAGCTCAAATATGAGAGTTAAAAAAAAAGGTTCTCAGATAAAAAAGAGCTGCAAAATTGTATCCCAGCAGGCTTACAGGATTAAAAAAAATCCTAAAGGAGTTTGTTCAGGTTAAAGGAAAATGGTTCTGCATCATCACACTGAGTAAATACAAGACTACTGACTGCTGACAATAAGAATAAATATTTGTGGGGTTTATGACATAGGGAACAAAATACATAAAATCAGTGAAAAATATGTGTGTGGAGCTAAACGGAGATAAATTGTTATAAGAATCCTGCTTTATTTGTGACAATGACAGGTCCACTGTAATAAGTTAATAATACACTTTGTGAATTCTAGGATTAGATGCTGAAAACCTGACAGTAAAACGAAAACAAAAAAGATAAAATGGAATATTAAAATACTTGATTAATGAAAAGAAGGCATGGACTGGGAGGGTGCAGCTCAGCAGGGGAGCATGTGCTTAGCATGCAGGAGGTCCTGGGTTCAATCCCCAGCACCTCCTTTAAAAAAATAATAATTAAAGAATTTTTTAAAAAAAGAAGGCACGAAGGGAGGAAGAAAAGAACAGATGGGGAAAATAGAAAACAAATAGCAAGATTAACTCCAACTTAACTCCAACTTAATCATTTCATAATTAGAGTGAGTGTAAGTGTAAGGGGACAAAGCACCCAATTAAAAACACGGATGGTGGAAGATTAAAAAAAAGACCCAGTTATATGCTGCTTACACAAGACATTCCAAAATACACCAAAGTATGAAAACACAAGTAACATGAACATCATGTGACAGGATGAATCAAATATGTCATTTAAACTAACCAAAGAAAGCACATATGATTACATTAATATAATCAGATATAATCAAGTAATCAGAGAAAGTAAACTTTAAGCCAAGAAGCTATTACTTGAAACAAAGAAATTCCATATTGATAAGTTACTTCAGCAGAAAGCAACAATAATGCACCTAAGAATACAGCTGTAAAATGCGTAAAGCAGTTGACCAAATAAAAGGACAGACAGATCCACAGTCGTATCTGGAGAACCCAGCACAGCTTTCCTGGTAACTTACAGAACAATCAAAAACTAAAATGCGGACTATCCGAGCAACACTGTCAGCCTGTCTTGCCTGATCAGTGTTTACAGAATACTACACCCAGGTATACAGAGTACACATTCTCTTCAAGTACAAGTAACATTTATCAAATAAAACATAACAACCCATAAAGCAAGTTTCAACAAATTTCAGAGGCTTACAGTCATGCAGTGTATTACTGCTGACCGCCAAGAGTTAACTTAGCACACACTAACAGAACTATAACGTCAAAGTTCAAAGGATTTAGAGATTAAGGAAAAAAGCTTCAAAAATAATCCAGTAATCAAAGCAGTAATTACAATGGGAATTATAAAGTAAACTGAGCTGACTATAAGGGAAATGCAACCTATCAAAATGTGTGGGTGCAGTTAAAGCAATATTTAGAAATAAATTTATAGATCTAAATACATATATAAGAAAAGAATGGTTGTAAATCAATGACCTAAGTTCCCAATACAAGAAGTTAGAAAAAGAACTTTTAAAAAATCCAGAGGAGGCAGAAGAAGGAAAATAATAAAAATAAGGGCAGAAACCAACACAACAGAACATGCTCCTATAACAGTGTATGTATGCAGCCGAAAGAAATGTAGGGGAAAAAAAGCCCTAGCGAGACCGAATAAGAAAAAGAAAACGCGCACGCACACACACGCACACACACCCACCCACACACACCCCCTAGTATCAAGAATGAGGTGATACTTTGAATAACTGTGCCAAATGTGAGTATTTCGATGAATGGACAAATTCCTGGAAAAGCACGATCTACCAAAACACAGGCAACAAGAACAGAAAGTCCAGGCAGCCCTGCAGCAGTCAGACAAGCGGGCACAAACCTGTCCAATGACGAACCTCTCTGCAAAGTAAACACCAGGCACCGGCGGCCTCTCGGGTGAAATCTGCCACACGTACTGAAGAAAGGGTATTAATTTACACAATTCTTTTGGCAAATAGAGGCTAAGAGAATATTTCCTAATGCATTTATGAACTAAGCATCAGCTGGATGTAAAACTTTATAAGGATACTACAAAAAAGGAAAATCGCAGAGCAGTACCATTCACGAACACGGGCACGTGTCCCTAAACAGAATTTAGCAAGTGAGGTCTGTTCCAGGGCAGCCAGGGCGGGTGAACATGAGACAGTCGGTCAGGAAATCTGCCGCCGTGGGAAGGTGCAGGTGGAAACCCACGTCCTCCTCTCAGCAGACTCAGAAAAGTCGTTCAGCAAGAGCAGGCGTTCGTTCACAACTCAAGCACCGGGGCCTGGCGGGGCAGGAGCTTCTTCAGCCGGATAAAGGAAATCCCGCCGCTGGCACTGGGTGGCTGTGGTGCAATGTTGAGAAATACGGCCTAAGAATCAGGAAAAGGCAAGGATTGTCACTGTTCCCACTTCTGTGTGACGTTTTATTGGAAGTCCTAGCCAATGTTATAAAGCACGAGAATGAAATGGGTATACAGATTGAAAAGGCTGAAGTAGAACTGTCTTTACTACAGACAATATGATTATTTACATTGAAAATTCTTTAAATCTATGAAAAATCCTAAAACTGAAAAGTAAATTTAGGAGCATTGCATGATACAAGGTTAATATACAAAAATCAACTGTATTTGTATACGCTACAAAAAACAATTAAAAAAATGAACTTTAAAAATACAACTTAAAAACAAAGTATTTGGGAGTAAATTTGATAAAAGATTTGCAAGACATTTATTCCGCAAACTGTAAATCATTATGAGGAAATTTAACAAAGCCCTAAATGAATGGTGATGTATAGTGTTCATGGAATAGAAAATTTGATATTATTAAGGTGCGGTTTTCCCCAGTTTCAGCTACAGATTCAACATAACCCTAATCAAAATCCCAAGCGACATTTTTATAGCTAATCAGCAAGCTGAGTATAAAATTTATATGGAAATCCAAAGGACACAGCAAACACAATCCTGAAAAAGAGCAAGAGTGGAGGACTTACACCACCTAATTATTCTGCTACAGCAATCGAGGAGACGGGCGTGCTGGTTTCTAGTGCACTGCAGATTAATGGAACGGAATAGAGTGCAGAAAAAAGTTCACGCGTATGTGAGAACCGATCTTTGACCAAATATACAAGGTCATTCATCAGGAAATGAAGATCTTTTTCAACCAAAATGTGCTGGCACAACTGGATAACTGGGTGTGGAGAAGGTAACCGTGGCCTCCGTCTCACAGCATTCACAAAACTGAGACGGATCAGAGATCTAAACAAAGTCTAAGCCTCTAAATTTTTCTTAAAAGAAAACATACAGGAATATCTCCATGAATTTGAGCTGGGCAGATATTTCAGATGGGACACAAAAGATAGTAGCCATAAGGTTTAAAACTCATAAATTAGATTTAATAAAAAGTAAACATTTCTGATCATCAACATCATTAAGAAAGTCAAAACAGATGCCAGAGAGTGGATGAATGCATTTTCAATACATACATTTAAAAAGGACTTGGATCCAGACTATATGAACAATCCCTACAAAGCAGTAAGGCAAAGGAAAAGCAGCGCATAAATGGGCAAAAACCTCAAACAGACGCTGGACAAAAGAGGGCATGCAAATGGCAACTAGCACATAAAAGAAGCTCATTAGACAGCAGAGATATTCAAATTAAAAACAATTCTCTAGGATGCCCTTTAGAATTACTAAAATCTAAAGGAATGACAGTAGTTCCACACCTCTGCCTCCTTCCCTTTCTTCCCCCTTCCATTCCTTTTCCAGATGCTTCAGCCTGAGGCCAGCACGTGGAGCAAAGCCAGGCTGGTGCTGTGTGGAGTTCTGTGTGGAGGGACAGCCACGAAGGGTGAGAACGGTGCCCCCGCTGGGCAGGGAGGCAGCCATGTTCAGGGACAGGCCCACATGTTATCCCAGAGCATAAGCAAGGTGAGGCGGGTGCTTACACAGAAGGAAACCCAGTGTTAGATGTCAGAGCTTGAACAGGAGAGCAGAGGGTCCATATGGGAGACAACTGAACATGGGAGTTCGGGCCTGAGCAGAGTGAGAAGGGGGTCCATGTCAGTGTGGTCCAGCGTGGAGAGTCAGAGCCTAAGGGGACCTAGGAGGTCATCCACTTGGATGGGAGGCCCAAAGCAGGAGTGTATAGCCTGAGCGAGGAGAGCAGGGTGTTCGGTGGAGGAGTGATTGGGAGAGGAGGCCCAGAGAGTAAGCACAGTGGGTGGGTGAGGGGGTCACATCAGGGACATGAGACATTGGCTCCATTCAGTGTACCGACCCAGTAATTACACATGATGAGGGTAGCACATGTCAGAGAGAGGAGCTGCGGTTACGGAGACCAAGGAGACCGAAGTGAGCCCCATGAGTTGGACTGAAGTTGGAAGAACTGGTGTGGACTCACGCAGAGAGCCATGGAAATGAGCAAAGACATAAATGTATGTGTTCGGTGTGTGTGTTTCTACCCATCCACATACTCCCTGTTTCTCTCCTGAGAAAGGCAGTGGGAGCAGTGATGTGCTAATGGCAGTGAGCACACTAAGTGCCTAAATCTTGGTTTCTAAACACCATTCTCCATTAAAAGAAACTAAGGCTTTTTGGAGAAATGGCTGATTGCAGGGCTAGGCAGGAAAGGTTCAAGGTAATCCTCAATGTTCTTATTCCAGAAAGCAGAAAACAGTTTCAAGAATGGTAGGGAGATGTCAAAAGGGCGCAGAAGCCAGCTTGCAGGGCCAAGTCTGGTATAATTTGAGTATTAAAATAATGATAGATTATTACCCACTGAAGAACACGGGAAACCACAAGTTCACACAGATATAAGTGAATGTGAGCAAAGCGAAAGTTTGGGAAGCCATGGAATAGTTACTTAATATCCGAGTCTTCCCCACAAATGCATAAATTACAAGGGAAAATAATAACTTCATAGTGAGGAAGACTTGCAAACTGTTCAAATGATCAAAATGAACATTATCAGTTAGGGGATAAATTAAAGTCATGTGCCTTTTGTGGTAATCTTGCCAAAGATGTATAACCTGAATGTAATTGTGAAGAAAGATCAGACAGCCCTCAGTTTGGGGCCATTCAACAATATAATTGGCATGGAAACTTCAAAACTTTAAAAAAGAAAACCTGTGATCTCCAGAATATATAAGCAGCTCATACGACTTAATAAGAAACAACCAAACAACCCAATCCAAAAATGGGCAAAAGACCTAAACAAGCAATTCTCCCAGAAAGACATACAAATGATCAATAAGCACATGAAAAAAATGCTCAATATCACTAATTATCAGAGAAATGCAAATCAAAACTACAACGAGGTATCACCTCACACCAGTCAGAATGGCCATCATTCAAAAATCCACAAATGACAAATGCTGGAGAGGCTGTGGAGAAAGGGGAACCCTCCTACACTGCTGGTGGGAATGCAGTTTAGTGCAGCCACTGTGGAAAACAGTGTGGAGATTCCTCAAAAGGCTAGGAATAGACTTACCATATGATCTAGTAATCCCGCTCCTGGGCTTATATCCAGAAGGAACCCTACTTCAGGATGACACCTGCACCCCAATGTTCATAGCAGCACTATTTACAATAGCCAAGACATGGAAACAGGCTAAATGTCCATCAACAGATGACTGGATAAAGAAGAGGTGGTATATTTATACAATGGAATACTACTCAGCCATAAAAACCGACAACATAACACCATTCGCAGCAACATGGATGCTCCTGGAGAATGTCATTCTAAGTGAAGTAAGCCAGAAAGAGAAAAAAAATACCATATGATATCACTCATATGTGGAATCTAAAAAACAAAAACAAAAGCATAAATACAAAACAGAAATAGACTCATAGACATAGAATACAAACTTGTGGTTGCCAAGGGGGCAGAGGGTGGGAAGGGATAGATGGGATTTCAAAATTGTAGAATAGATAAACAAGATTATACTGTATAGCACAGGGAGATATACACAAGATCTTATGGTAGCTCACAGAGAAAAAATGTGACAATGAGTATATATATGTTCATGTATGACTGAAAAATTGTGCTCTACACTGGAATTTGACATAATATTGTAAAATGATTATAAATCAATTAAAAAAGTTAAAAAAAAACCTGAGAACAGTTCCAGGTGGATGAAGACTAAAGAAATTGGACAATTAAATGCAACAGATTCTTGTTGAACTGGATCCTTTTACTAGAAAGTACGTTACTGGGACAAGTGTTGAACTTCGAACAGCGTCTGAGAATTAGAGGGCTGTGATGCAACAGTGTTACCTTACTACTCATGATGGTCATGGGGGCAGATGTCCCTGTTTGTATTAAATACACACTAAAGAATCTGGGGGAGTTGGAGCACCAGGTTGGCCACTTTTTCTAAAATGCTGAAAGAGAAACACTCTTTGGTGGAGGGTATAGCTCAGTGGCAGAGCACATGCTTAGCATGCACGAGGTGATGGGTTCTATCCCCGGTACCTCCATTAAATAAAAAATAAACCTAATTACCCGCCCCCCAAAAAACAAAGAAATTATTCTTTGTACTGCACTTGTAACTTTTGTGATTGTGCTTTTTAAAAAATATTAAAATTATATGACACACACACAAAGATAATACCAAGTGTAGAGCAGCTGCCCCACACTACTGGTGGATGGGTAAATGGCACAACCACTTTGGAAAACTATGTCAGTTTTTTATCAGATTAAAGTTACACCTACCCTGTTCCACTGAGAAGTTACTAGGGCCACAAACGGGCTTGTACTAGAATGTTCTTAGATTTATCTGACACAGTCCCAAACTGGAAAGAACCCAAATGTCCATCAATAAATGAATGGATAAGTTGCTGTTTATCCACACAATGGAATACTATTCAGCAATATATAGGAACTGCTGACGCAACAGCATGGTTGAATCTCAAAAGAATTATGTTGAGTGAAAGAAGCCAGACATAAATAAGTTTATACTTATGATTCCACTTATATTAAGTTGAAGAAGAGTCAAAACAAAGCTTCAGGGAAATGGGGATTGACTGGAAAGGGGCGAGAGGGAACTTTGCGGGTGTAGAATTGTTTTATATCTTGACTGGATGGGGATTATGGGAGTGTATATAGTTGTCAAAACTCATCAAACTATATACTTAAAATCTATGCATATTATTTGTAAACCTCAACTTAAAAGGCTAATTTAAAAATTCACTGATTTATCAGCAGTGCTTATGTCTAGGCAGTAGGATTCTTTCTCTTCCCACATTATGTATTTCTGAAGTGTTTGAAGGTTTTTCAACAACCATGTCTTTAAAAGGGCCACATTTGGAATCTAAAAAATATAATTACATGAAACTAGCATTTGCCCATAGGGTGCTCAAGCAACTAGCTGTCTGGGGGGAAAATTAAGTTAGATCTACTCCTTTAAAAATATACCCCCCTCCCGAAAAAAGTTCAGGTAAGTCAAAGCATAAAACCAAGCCATAATTTAAAATTGAGCCATAAATAATAGCAGATAGAAGTTGATACTTATCTGATTTCTGAATGGCAAATTAACTATTCAACACAATGTTAGGAACTCTAAAGGAATCGATTTCTGCTACATAAAAATATTGCTATATAGTAAAATATAAACAAAATTAAATGCAACAGGAAGTTCGGGGATTTATAAAAACATAACATTTGACAGATTTATAGGCAAAGTATGTGAATTCTATAAAGGACGGAAGAATAGAGGAAAGGAAGGAGGGAAAGAGGAGGAAAGGAGAGAGAAGGGAAGGGAGGGGAGAGGAAGGGAGGGAAGTCGGGAAGGAAGCGCGGGGAGGAGGCGGCGGCGGGAGGGAGCGCGGCAGGCTGATGAACGCGCCAGTGAACAGTGACCCTGAGCTGCCGCGCACCCGGCAGCGCGCGTCGCCCCGCAGCCCAGCCGCTGGGGGCGGGCGTGAGCGGCCGGGCGGGTTCCTGGTCGCCACGTGCGGCGTGGGCACCGCTGCGCTTCTGGAAGCCGGGCTAGCGATGTGGGTCAACATCTTCACTGCACTTACATCGTTTGAATCAGAAATGCCTCTTTTTGGAATCTGTCCAAAGGAAGTAGTGGGAAAAGTCGCTCTTTTCTGGATTATTCCCAACAGCCAAAACATACATAAACAAAAATAACCCAAATGCCAACGTTATGGAGCAGTTCGTTAAGTCATGGGATATCTGATGCCTGTTCTGCCATCAGCGAGTCTTTAGTGGCATTTTTAAAATGCTCGGGATAAATTGAGGAAAGCAAGCCTGGCCTCCAGTTTGGCTCCGAAGCAGCCGTCCCCGTCAGTGGGGAAGCCCGTCTCCAGACGCAGCACACTTGCCCGCCGTCGGTGTACCGTGGGTGGGCTCCACGTGAAACGGGGCCTCCGCCCCGTGCGCGCGCCTGTCGCTCGGGGCTGGTTCAGGAGAAGCCGGCGCGTCCGCCCCCGGGCGCGCGGGGGCTCGCACGGCGGTCGGCGGCCCGAGGCGCAGCGCAGCCGCGAGGCGCGCAGCGGACGGGGCGCCCAGGGCGCCCGGGGGGCCGGGCACGCTCGCGCCGGCGGCGTCCGGCCGTCGCCCCCCCTGGAGCACAGCAGACTCCCGCTACTTTCCGCCTTCCAGATGCCCCGCAAGTCCCTTCCCTGCAGCCCCCGCCTGGCGGGGGGTGTCTGGGAGGCGCGGGCCCCGCATTGCGCAGGACGAGGAGGGGCGGGGTGACGCCGCGGGTCCTCCGGCGCCGCGTCCACCTGCCGGCCGGGCGGGAGGCCGCAGGCCGAACAGAAACGCGGTCTGCAGACGTAGTGTTACGTCTTCTCCTCCTCAAGATCGTTCGTATTTTCACATGTGAGGCGTTCCCCGCTTATTTTATGGTACATTTGCCAAGCAAAACGTAAACTATATAATTTAAACCAAGTTATACAGCCTATTCAGAAAGTTTAGAAAATGACAACATTCAAAACTGTTCTCCTGAAACCTTCCTACATCGGGAGGGCTGTGCAACGGCGCAGCGGCTCCCCAAGTTAAAGACAGAATTACTGTGTAGCCCGTCAGTGCCACCCCGGGCGTGTTCGCAAGAAAAATGTAAGTACATGGCCACAGAAAAACTTGTGCACCAATGTTCGTAACAGCGTTTTTAAAACTGAGGTATAGCTGATGTACAGCATTACATCTGTCAGGTGTAGAACTTGGTGGTTCGCAATTTTTAAAGGTTACACTGCATTTATAGTTGCTATAAAACATTGGCTATGTTCCTTGCTTTGTACAGTGCATCCTCGGAGCTTATTTATTTTATACAGAGTAGTTTGTGTCTCTCGATCCCTATTCCTATCTTGCTCCTCCCCCCTTCTCTCGCCCCACTGGTAACAACTGAATCTGTATCTATAAGTCTGTTTCTTTGTTGTTACATTCACTGGTTTGTTTTATTCTTATTTTTTAGATTCTACATATGAATATATTATACAGTATTTGTCTTTCTCTCTCTGACATATTTCACTTAGCCTAATACCCTCCAAGTCCATCCATCTTGTTGCAAATGGTAAAATTTCATTCCTTTTTATGGCTGAGTAGTATTCCATTGTGTGTGTGTGCACGCGTGCGTGTGTGTGTGTGTACCACATCTTTATCAATTCATCTGTTGGTGGACATTTCGGTTACTTCCACATCTCGACACTTTTAAATAATGCTGTGAACATTAGTGTGCACACATCTTTTTGAATTAGTGTTTTCATTTGGGGGGGATCTATACTCAGGAGTGGAATTGCTGGGTTATGGTAGTTCTAATTTTAGTTTTTTGAGAAATCTCCATACTGTTTTCCCACAGTGACTGCACCAATTTACATCCCCACCAACACTGTATGAGGGTTCACTTTTCCTCAACATCCTTCTAACTTTTTTTTTTTTTGAAGATAGCTTTTCTGATGGGTGTGAGGTGATATCCCACCGTGGCTTTCATTTTCATTTCCCTGATTATTAGTGATGCTGAGTATTTTTTTTTTTTCGTGTACCTGTTAGCTGTCTGTATGTCTTATTTGGAAAAATGTCTATTCTGATCTTCTGTCCATTATTTAACCGGGTTTTTTGGTTTTATATATATATATATATATACACACACACATACATATATGTGGTTGTATGAGCTGTTTATATGTGTTGAATATTAACCCCTTATCAGTCATATCATTTGCAAATATTTTCTCCCATTCAGTAGGTTGTCCTTTCATTTTGCCAATGGTTTCCTTTGCTGTGATAAAGCTCTTAAGTGTAATTATGTCCCATTTGTTAATTTTTGCTTTTATTTCCTTCACTTTAGGAGACAGATCCAAAAAATTTTTTTTTACAATTTATGTCAAAGAGTGTTCCACCTATTTTTTTCTTAGAAGTTTTATTATTTCCAGTCTTCCATTTAGGTCTTTAATCCATTTTGAGTTTACTTTTGTACATGGTGTTAGAGAATGTTCTGATTTCATTCTTTTACATATGGCTGTCCAGTTTTCCCAGTACTGCTTATTCTGTCTTTTCTCCATTGTATATTCTTGCCTCCTTTGTCATAGATTAATTGACCGTAAGTGTGTAGGTTTCTTTCTGGGCTTTCTATTCTGTTCCATTAATCTATGTGTCTGTTTTTGTGCCGATACCATATTGTTTTGATTACTATAGCTTTGTAATGTAGTGTGAGGTCGGGAAGCATGATTCCTCCAGCTCTGTTCTTCTCAAGATTGTTTTGGCTATTTGGGCTGTTTTGTATTTCCATACAAATTTTAAAATTATTTGTTTTAGCTCTGTTAAAAGTGTCCTTGGTATTTTGATAGGGATTGCATTGAATCTGTAGATTGCTTTGGGTAGTATGTTCATTTTAACAATAATAATTTTTCAAACCCATGAACATGATATATCTTTCCATCTGTTGTGTTGTCTTCAATTTCTTTCATCAATGTCTTATAGTTTTCGAAGCATAGGTGTTTTACCTCCTTAGGTAGGTTTATTCCTAGGTATTTTATTCTTTCTGATATGATTATAAAGGGGATTGTTTCCTTAATTTTCTTTTCTGATAGTTTGTTGTTAGTGTATAGAACTGTAACAGATTTCTGCATATTTATTTTTTATCTTGCAACTTTACAGAATTCATTGATAAATCTAGTAGTTTTCTGGTGGTGTCTTTAGGATTTTCTATGTGTAGTATCATGTAATCTGCAAACAGTGACAGTCTTACTTCTTTGTTTCCAATTTGGGTTCCTTTGATTTATTTTTCTTGTCTGATTGCTGTGGCTAGGACTTTGCATACTATGTTGAATAAAAGTACCCAGAGTGGGCATCCTTGTCTTGTTCTTGATCTTAGAGGAAATGCTTTCAGCTTTTCACCACTGAATATGATGTTAGCTGTGGGCTTGTCATATATGGCCTTTATTATGTTGAGGTATGTTCCCCCTATGCCCACTTTCTGGAGAGTTTTTTTTTTAAATCATAAATAGATATTAAATTTTATCAAAAGCTTTTACTGATCTATTGAAATGATCATATGGTTTTTATTCTTCAGTTTGTTAATGTGGTGTATCACACTGATTGACTCGCAGATATTGGAAAAGCCTTGCATCCCTGGAGTAAATTCCACTTAGTCATGGTGTATGATCATTTTTCTGTATTGTTGGATTCAGTTTGTTTTGAGGATTTCTGCATCTATGTTCATCAGTGATACTGGCCTGTAATTTTCCTTTTTTGGTCTGATTTTGGTATCAGGGTGATGCTGGCCTCATAGAATGACTTCAGAAGCATTCCTTCTCCAGGAATTTTTTGGAATAGTTTGAGAAGGATAACTCTTTTCTAAATGTTTGGTAGGATTCACCTGTAAACCCATCTGATCCTGGAGTTTCCATACAGCTTTAAACTTGTAGCCCTTTCATGGATACCAGTTCTGATAATGCACTGTGAATTAATATTCTTACAGGTAGCTAGTAAATAAAATGTAAGGAATTGTGTGCTTTCTATTTTTATGAAGGTCACATTTGTTATGTATAAACACTTAAAATATGTTCTAAGCTTTGTAACCCTAGTTTGAAATTTCTGTATTTTATATTACAGACTTGATAAAAGGAAGAGATATACCGTCTCCTTTGTTTCCTTTGCCAAGCAAAAGCTTTTAGGTTTGATTATGTCTCATTTGTTTATTTTTGCTTTTATTTCATTTGCCTTGGGAAACTGATCTAAGAAAGTATTGCTGTGATTTATGTTCGAGAATATTTTGCCTATGTTCTTTTCTTGGAGTTTTATGGTGTCATGTCTTATATTTAGGTCTTTAAACCACTTTGAGTTTATTTTTGTATATGGTGTGAGGAGGTTTTCTAATTTCGTTCACTCACACGGAGCTGTCCAGACTGAATATAAGCAGCAGCACAGAACCAGCAGCAGGTGACCTGGTCTAGGGAGACCAAAGTGGGAGTCGGGTCACCTAGGTAGCTGGGGCTTGAGGGTCGAGATCCCAGAAGAGAGGGAAATACAAAGAAGTGAGCCTGAAATTCCATTTATAAACCCGTCTCGACATTTGTTGACACCTAAACTGAGCTCATGAGAATCTAAGAAAATGACACAGAAAGCTACTAAGGGGCTCAAGAGCTAAGCCGAGATTGGCAGCCCCACGCTTATGAGGAGACACACATAGGGGTTTAAGGTTCACCAATTCACCCAGGCACTGCTCTAGGGCTAAAGGCAAACTGGACATGGACCAGCTTCAGCCTGACCAAGGTGAACTGCCTTCATCTCTCTGTCTGTCAGGATGAGGAGGGCATCCATGGTGGAAGGTGGCTCAAGGCACAGTGCAAGAGCTGAACACTGTGGAGAGGGTATTGCAGAGCAGAGCTGTTGCTCCAGGTGAGGAGGGAGCAAGCTGGTATAGGAAGTGCACTCACAAGTAGAAGTGTCCCATCCTGGGGACTCCAAGCGCAAGCATGGTGAGGAGGATATCCCCAATGGAGAGGGGCAAGGGCTGTCTGGAGGTGTCAGGTCCTGAGCAGGGTGGGGAAGACGATCACATAGTGGTGATGGGGAGGCCCAGTTGGGGTCTCAGTGACTTAGCAGGGGAAAGGAGGGTGTCCACATAGAAGGCCTGCCTGGCAGTGGGTGTGGGAGCCCACGCAGGGAGAGGAGAGTGTTCATGCAGTGGGCTGGTCTGATGTGAGAAGTCGAAACCCGAATGGGAATTCTGCATAAGAGAGGGGTTGGTGGCAGTGACGCAAAATTGGTTATATACCAAATAACTAAACACACTAAGGATGAATGGAGCCACGTTTCTCCCTGTCAGAGAAAGGGGTTACAAACATGACCCGAATGAACCCTGGGATGTTGGACTGGAATTCAAGGTATTGGTGTGAGCGTATGGTTTTCAGTGTATATAGCCAGAGATAGAAATAAATGTGTGTGTGTGCATATGTGTTCTCTTGCTCTGTCTGCTGAGAGGACCTGGGAGAAGGAACATCCCAGTAGCAGTGAGCACAAACGAGCCTGGGATGCCTTCTGAGGGAGAGCCAGGAGGCACTCAGAAATGAGGGAACTATGTCAAAAAGTCACTGGTGGCAATTTGAAGGAATTCCCGTTAGTCAAGTCAGGGACAATTTGAGCATCAAAATATGTAATGATAGTAATGGATTATGACCATGGTATTTTTTTATTGAAATATAGTTGGTGTGCAATATTATGTTAATTCAGGTGTACTGCATAGTGACTTGGCATTTGCATATACGATGGAATGATCACCACAGTAAGTCTAGCAGCCATCTGTCCCCAAAGTTATTACAATACTATTGACCGTATTCCTTATGTTGTATATTGTATCTCTGTGGCTTATTTATGTTGCATCTAGTGAAGTTTTTCCCGAGTCCTGGATTCATTTATTTTTGGTAGTCCGTGCTTCTCAATATGACCTTCTTGCCTTAACTTTGTCGTTGTTGATGGTAATGATTTTTTTGTTTGTTTTTATTGTGGTAAGAACATTTAACACGAAGTCTACCCTCTTAACAGAATTTCAAGTGTGTAATATAGTGTTGTTAATTATAGGTATGATATTGTACAGCAGATATCTAGAACTGACTTGTCTTGCACAACACACTTTCTATCTGTTGAATAACAGCTCTCCATTTCTTCCTTCTCCCAGTCCCTGGTGACCAGCTTTCAGCTTTCTGCTTCTATGAGTTTGACTGTTTCAGATACTTCATTTAAATGGAATCATGCAGTATTTGTCCTATGACTGGCTTATATTTAGAAAACCTGGGTTAAGTTATCTTCTTCTAAAGAGTATTGCATTTTGTTGTGGCAACGCTTAACTTACTTGCAGGTTATCTTGATCCCCGGGGGTTTAGTTTTAGCCTTCATTAGGGAAGGTCTATTCAGTTTTTTCCCTGGTGCTCAGATATGGTCTAACTTCTAAGATGTAGCTCTTCAGGAATGTCAGTGGAGAGCCCTAGCTATTTGTCAAACTCCTCTCTTTTGGTTAGGCTTAAATGCCAACCTTAAACTCTTGAGTCCTAGGAAGCTAAAATCTCAGCTCAGTTCCTTAGCCTCTTTTTTGCTGTTTTTTTTTATAAGCAGCTTTATTGTGGTTATTGATTTATAATCATTTTACAATGTTGTGTCAAATGCCAGTATTGTGGTATAATTTCTGTACAGTAAACTGCACATATTTCAGATATACAATCTGATGAATTTTGATAGATGCAGACACCTGTGAAACCACTGCCACCATGGAGATACCTGACATTCCTATGACTCCCCAGGAGGTTTTGCTGGGTTTCTTGGAGTCCTGTCCGGTGCATACACAATTTAGGAATCAGTCAACGATTAAAGGGAAATTTGTACGAAAAACTTGGATCTCTTTCTTCTGTGGCTTTTCCCTTTCTGGGTTCCCCACCTGCCCTTGATTGCGGGTGCTTCTGGATCGTTTCCAAAGCTCTGACTTCTGTCTCATCAGGCGGGTAAACTGCTGCTTTCTGCTGGAGCTCTGCTCGCAGGGCCCTGCAGTAAACTACGGGATGCCCTTGGGGAAGAGCTGATTAAGCGTGGGTCCCGCCAGTGAGCTTCCCTTCCATTTCTCCCTACTTTGGGTTGCTCTCCAGTGCCTTCACACAGGTTTTTTTTTTTTTTTTCAGTATTTTGTCTGGGATTTATAATTGTTATATTTATGTTTTAGTGACTTTGTTTCTGTTTGGTAATTTAGGTGTCTGTAATGTTTAATAGAATTTGGGATGCTAGGTTTACAATTCTAACTTATAATGTGTAGTTATAGTAATTTGTTAACATTTAATGTTTAAATCTCATTTATTTTATAAACAGTATGGGAACAATTAAAGGCGTTTTAGATTCATGTTTATGTTTAACTGATTGGATTTATAAATATTCTCAAACACTTCAAGGAGGGCTCCCTGTAAGTCAGATGTTGAAATACTTAAAAAGGAAATCGATTATATTAAATTCAAAATTCAATTTGAAATAATTAAAGCATTTAAAT
This sequence comes from Vicugna pacos, assembly GCF_048564905.1. Lineage (NCBI taxonomy): Eukaryota > Metazoa > Chordata > Mammalia > Artiodactyla > Camelidae > Vicugna > Vicugna pacos. The sequence continues at coordinate 29,307,897 of NC_133013.1, read as the reverse complement.
AAATTTATAAATAAGACCAAAATTAGTACAGACTCCTTATTAATGACTATTAGAATTTTCTACGTTTACAAGGAAAATAAGAAAATGATGAATATTGTAAATTGAACCAGGGTTTTGTATTTATATTTTCAATGAGTTAACAATTTTAAACCAATATTCTAAATGAGCATTTGTTGACATAGACTGTATGGGCTTTCAATCTACAAGACTTGGTCAGAATTGCTTCGGATCACAATTTACTTAATGTCTGTCATCCTCAATTTCTGTATCTGTAAAATGGGGACAATGAGATCTCCCTAAAAGCACATGTCTCAATAAGGAATAATGTTCATGATGGTAGTAATGATGATTAATAACAATGTTTTAAAGGAGGGCTGTATGCAGTATGAATCCATTTTTTGGTTGAAAAGTAACACATGCAGACATAGACACGAACAAGCCTCCAGGAGGCTGTGGGCGACGTTAATTTTCACACACAATTATCTGTCATTTCTGATCGTCCCAGTGTGCGTGTATTACAGTATCTGTTGTGTGTATACGTGTGTGTGGTCATGTATACAGCTTGCAGTTCGTTGTTTTGTGGGGTGGGATTATGAGCAATTTTAAGTAGCTGTTTCTTAATCTTGTTTTCTGTGAACAACTGGAGGCCTTGCCGCGGGGCTCGCGGGGCTCGCGGCGCTGGGGTCACGCTCACGCGCCGCGCGGCCCCGGTCGCCGAAGGGCCTTGTCGGAGCGTCTGCCTGGGCGCTGCCGGGGCTGCTCTCCGTCCCGCGCGGCCCCCGCCGGGCGCGCACAGTGGGGCTGCGGGCCGCCGCCGGCGGGGCTCCCAGCGGCGCGCGTCTGCGAGGGCCCTGGCGGCAGGCGGGCCTCGTGTCCTCCCCGTTCCTCCCTCCGCCTCCTCTGCTCGCGCTGCGTCCCCCTCGATAGCGAGACGACCCCGTGGGACCCCCAGGCCCTCCCCATCCCGGGGGAAACTCCCAAGTCCGTCTAAGCGCCTTGCTCCTCCCCGGACCCAGGGCAGCACATCCACGTGTCTGCGGGCCGTTCCCGCCCCACTGCAGCAGAATGAGCCCCGGGAGCCCCACAGCCTGCAGCCCCGCCTTCTGTCCTCTGGGGTGATGGTTAGGGGCGTCCCGGCGACGCGCTCAACCAGACGGCGGCGCCTCCTGCGTGGGTCCTTCCCGGGGCCTTCCTTCCTGCCCTTCTCCCTGCCGGGCCCTAGACACCCCTCGCCTTTGACGTGGCTCCTGGCGCGCAAGTGCTTTTTCCTTGACAAGCTCGTGTGTTCCTTGAAACTAGGGGTGCGTCAGGGTCTTCCCAGAACCGGGCGCGATGCTGGTGACACGTTCTCGTCACGTGTCGCTTGCCCTGCAGCAAAAGCCACGCGTTTCACTCCCCCGCTGAGAGGCGGCAAGGCTGCTGCACAGAGGAAGCCACGTAGTGTATGTGGCTCCCCGGACCTCTCCTCCAGGTGAGGGCCGGGCTGTCACTTGCAGACAGCGGAGCATAGGAAGGGGAGAAAATACCTTCCAGCGTAGGAATCTTGCAGACACCGCCTTTATCAGGCGGTCCCGGCCGATGTCGCCAGTGATGTGTGGGCACCAGGCACCCCCAGGAGGACGCGATGGGGCGGGCGCGTCACCCTGCGCTGCGCTTCCTGCACACCTGTACCCAGTCCCACCTCGAGAAGACGCCAGACAGTCCCAGACCGAGGACATTCTACAGATTCCGGACCTGCACTCCTCAAAACTGTTGGAGTCATTAGCAGAAATTAAAAAATTTGTTTAAAGGAAAGACTTGAGAAACTGTCACAGACCGGAGGAGACTAGGGAGAAATGAAAACTACACTAAATGTGGGCTCTTGCATTGGACCTTGGAGCAGAAAAAGGATGAACTGGTGAAACCTGGCAGAATCTGGAGTCTGGTTGATGACCCTGTAGCGATGCTGCCGTTTTAGTTCTGAAAAATGCGCCGTGGTAATTTCAGACTACAGTATTTGGGGAAACTGAAACTGGGTAAATGAAGAGCTCTCTGTACTCTATTTGCCACTGTCTGTAAGTCTAAAATCTTTCCAAAATTAGAAGTTTATTTTAAAAGTCACTCCCCCATATACTCTGCAAAGGCTGAAAGGTTAAGCTGCTCTGTGTAGATAAAAATGGAAACCAGCTAGTTAGACACTCTGTGAAGGAATCGAGCAATTAAAGCAACGTAACTTATTTTTATTTTATCCTGGTTATAATGGTCTGTCGAGGAGAATGCCAATTGCCTGCACATCCGTTCTCAACTGGCAGAGCCCAAATTGGCCCTCAGCTGAATGGCTATATTTACGGCCTCCCTTGCAGCCTGGGGCGACCCTGTGACTAACTTCTGATCAACGCTAAGGAAACAGGACATGGTGCCACTTCCAGGAAGTCTTCTTCAAAAGGAAGGGAGCTCCCTGCCTTTTCCCTTCTGCTGCTGTGGGAACAGGAAGGCACTGAGGGGGCACACGGAGGCACGGGGAGCCACAGGAGGGCGTGAGTCTGGGTCTTTGATGAAGTCCTGGAGGTGCCGCCCCTAGCCTAATACAGGGTCATCCACAGCCACTAAGCCAGAAAAGTACGTAGGTGCATGTGAAAGAAAGACGAAGGAGTGCCTGGATCTGACGTGCCCGGTACCATCAATGAGATGAATGGATACGTTTTAGATGAAATAAAGCCGTCTTAGGGTGCCGTGCGTGGAGTCCTCTGTCTTACTTATAAAGACTGAATACTGTATCGTGGGCTCTTCTCTGTGTTTGACTTTCGATGATATTTGATGCTTGCACACTGTGCACTGTGGTGATGAAAGGCTCTGATGAGCGTGAACTTGGTGTCGCACAGACTTGTGTCCAAGTCTCACTTGGTCCATGGACTGTGTAACCTCAGGCAAGACGTGCCAGCTCTTACAACATGGGGACGCCTCTTAGAGACATTGAGCGGATTAACTTGGCTAATGCCTGTGAACCTCTAGCACCAGGCCTGGATCGTAGCGAGTTCTTCATAAACTAGTGAGATTACCATTACCAGCCTTCAACCAGTTCCTTCTCCATGGACAGTGAACCTGTCGGGGGCTAATGAAGAAACAGAAACCACAGGAGACTTAGAGCAGGAAGAGCTGAGTGCAGGGAATTGGTTACAGAGGTGACAGGAAAGCTAAGAAGAAAACGGGGGATTGTAACCTGATGTACATAACCCGCGACAGCGGGAAGGCCCTGCTGCAGTCAGTGTGAGGGGAGCGGGAGGAGGCGGGGCAGCCAGAGCCCCAGGCCGGCCGGAAGCTCCAGGCCCGGCGAGCTCTCCCAGGGCGGCTGGAACCCTGCGGGAGGAGCAGCTGCTTCTGCAGAGGCCCCCGGCATGAGGAGGGCTGGTCACCTCCCTCCCGCATTATAATCTCTCTCTAGAACCTCCCACTGCAGACCCATCTAGGGGCCTGGGAAGTGGAGTCTTCAGGGACCACCCTTGAGATGCAGAGCAGAACAGGGGACGGGGGTCTGGAGGGAACGGATCTGATGGAAACAGACCACGGTCCGGCATAGTCCAGCCCTTTAACATCCAGCATTCGCCCCCACCCCCCTCTCGTGTTTAACCACGTCCAGGTGAAACGGCTCTCCTGCAGGCGCCTTCCTTCTCCCCCCCGAGAGGAGGGACCGCGCGTCCCCCCAGGCTTCACAGCCACCCCTCCCCACCTGTTCCGCGTGGCTCCTCACGGCCTGGTGAGCTCACTGTAGCACTGGGCGCCGACACCTTCTCCACATGAAAGACGATGGGGAGAGGAGAGGGGAGAACCATCATCAGAGGTTAACAGGCACATGTACCTGCGTGTGGACTCCTCAGTTCCCGTGTGTCTCGCTGGTCACAGGCCGTCCCGGACATTTTGTCGCTGATAAAGTACAACTTTATCACTGATGCTCCCTCACCCACCCGTGTCACCCTGCCCTCGGCCGTCCCTCTGCGAGCTGGGAGTATTTACTTGATGAAACATACCTTCACACCTAAGTGGCCTCATTCTTGCTTTTCCGTGACTTTATTGGGTTACTTTAGTCTCAGCTGAACCTTAACATTGGACATGCGATTACTTCTTTGGCTATTTCCCTGTTATCACTAATCTGATGCTGAAATTCAAAAGTAATAGGAAAAAAAAAGAAGGTAGGGTCCAGTGGGGGCAGGTGAAACCTGAGGACAGACATCTGTCAGCAGTGTCTGGGGGGACCCGACTGCCTCCAGCAGAGGTGACAGTGAGCGAGGTGTCCCTCCAGGCTCGGCAGCGGCGCCCCTGGACGGGCGCTCCGGGCCAGAGCTGTCAGAGGCAGCGGGTGTTGCTGTGCTCCTGTGCGGGGTCACCTCGGGCAGCTCGGCGTCTGTCCTACACGACAGAGCCCTTGACACCAGGTCATCGGGAGTCCGCCCATAGTGGGGTGGCCCAGAGACCCCAGAGCGTCAGCCCCTCGGAGAGCGGCGCAGGGTGCAGCCGCGAGGAGGCTGAGAGGCTAGATCTGCAATGTTCTCAGCGCACAGAGGAAGCGGCCCTTCCTCCTGGGACGGCCTCTGCGGGGCAGGGGGCGCTGAGTGGCACCGTCGGGGAAGATGGCTCAGGGCCGGGCCGGCCGTCCTCCTCCGCGCTGCCTAGTCTAGCAAGGAGCCTGGTGCTGCCAGAGGCAGGAGCCACTCATTGTCAGGAGCCCACCTGAGAGCCTGTCGCTCCTGCACGTGGCAGGTGCTGTGGACGGGAGGTGACTGGCCCGCACCTCCCTGCTCTGTGGGCAGACACAGGAGTGGTGGCTTCTCCAGCCCGGGGTCCAGTGGCAGATCAGGAACATTCAGCCACTCACTAGGACAGCCCGTCCAGCCTGCGCCCGGCAGGGGAGCCTCTGCGACCTGCCACCAAGCCTCGCTGTCTCCCTGCCCCCGCCAGGCAGCCGCACTAGCGTGGGGGCTACTGGTTGGGCTCCTTGCTAGATTCAGCCCTGTCCACTGACCTCCTGTGTTTGCTTTGATTTCCACTCGTTTTTGTATATTTGAATGTTTATGAATAGGGTAGTACAACGATGTAGTCCAGAGTTCCAAAGCAGCAAGTGGTTGTACACACTGAAGACCCCCCCTTCCACCGCCGTCCGCCTTGTCCCCGGAGGGGACTTGGCGTCGCCAGGCCCTCGTGACTGTCTGAGGTCTTCCGTGCTCTGCTGTGCCCCGTCCCTGGCGCACGCCCCGTAGCGCGCCGTGGGCGTGGTCTCCTAGTTTTTCCCTTAGTTTATCTCGGAGACGTTTTCCTACTAGCACATTAAGAGTCGTGCTGTTACTTCTAACAGCCCCGCGATTTCCCCCGGGACGTGGGCGTCATCGCTCATTTAACCAGTCACCTGCTGACGGGTATTTAGATGGTTTCTGATCTTTTGATGTTCCAACGCTGCACAGTGACCTGGTCCAGTGCCGTTCCCGTCTGAGACAGCATCTGCAGGATGGCTTCTGAGAAGAGCAAGATCCTAGGGCAGGAGTGGTGTGTGTTCATGGTTTTGATGGAAGCTGCCAGACCACCCCCAAGTGCTGTGCCGGACTCCCGTCTCACGAGGACTCGTCTTCTCGAGTCTTCGCCATCCTCGTGTGTTACCAATCTTTTTGATTTTTGCTGGTCTGCTAGGTTAAAAATGACGTCTCAGTGGGGTTTTGATTTGTTTTTCCTTGATGAGAGTGAGGTAGAGCGTCTTTTCATAAGTCCAACATGAACGCATGAATGCGTCTTTATTTCTTATCTGTGAACTGTCTGTTCAAATCCTTTATCCATTTCCTATCGAGTTATTTGCCTTCCAGTGACTCGTATGTCCCCGTGGGATGCACCGCGAGTATTTCTGGCGCTTGTCTTTTGCTTTTTCTCACGCTGCTGTGTATGCATGTCGTCGAGTTTGCCATCTGCGTGTGTGTACGTGTGTGCGTGTGTATGCGTGTGTGTGTTTCCTCCCTTTCTGCACAGCTTCTGGATTTTGTCTTAGAAAAATACTCCTTACATCTTACACTGAAATTTTTTCTCCCTTATTTATTCTAGTACTTTGATGGTTTCTTCCGTTTTTTACACATAAATTTTGATCCATTTGTCCTTTGTCCTTATGTTAGTTGTACGACATGGGTGTTCACTTTATTTTTCCCAGATGATTACCCAGATGTTGCAATATCATTTATTAAATAATTCATCTTTTCCCACTGATTAGAACTATCCCCTTTATTACCACATTTTTGTTTGCATCTAGATCTATCTCTGAATCTTCCGTTATTTTCCATCGATTTCAGTATCACCTTTTACATTATTATAGTTTTGTGTTTTAATATCTAAAAGGGATGTTGACCCCTCATCATTTTTATCAGAATTCTTCTGAATATTATTGCTCATTTATTGTTTTACTGTTAAAAAAAATTAGAACCAGCTTGTCTGGATACTCATATACAGACCAAAAAAAACCCCATGTTAACAAGGAAAGTTGACGCCTTCGACCCATTGATTGATCCTTCTCGTGCACATGGTAAACTTCCATTTGTGCCCACAGTTCCTTGTGCCCCGCGGGAGTAATTTAAAGTCCTCACATCATAGTGCTCGCCCTGGAGGTCAGGTCAGCCAACACGTGGCCACTGCTGAACCAGCGAGACGGCCCCAGACTGTATTACCGTCAGTGGTATCCGTTGTTCAAAAAAACGATTTTATTGAGGTGTAATTTACGTACAATGAATTGTATCCTATTCATGGATTTTTACACAAAAAGTAAAATGTCAAAATATTTTGTTCTCTGCAGTGCGATACCACCTCCCATCGTTCAGAATGGCTGTCATCAGAAGGACAACAAATAACAAGAGCGGGAGAGGATGTTTGTGGTGGGGACGTTTACTGGTGCAGCCACTGTGGAAAACAGCGTGGCGGCTCCTCAGAAAATCAGACATGGAACTACTGAACAAGCCAGCAATTCCACTTCTGGGTATTTTTCCAAAAAACCCCAGAAGCACTAATTAGGAAAGATACATGCACCCCTATGTCACTGCAGCATTATTCACAACAGCCAAGATAAGAAGCAACCTAAGTGTCCATCAACAGATGACTGGTTTGTGTATACGATGGAATACTACTCAGCCACCAAGAGGGCGACGTCTTGCCATTTGCAACAGCATGGCTGGACCCAGAGGGCGTTACGCTAAGTGAAGTGAGTCAGACGGACAATGAAATGGACTGTATGATCTCACTTATATGTGGAGTCCAAAAAACAAAACAAACCGAGAAACAAAACAGAAGGAAAATAGACTTACAGATACAGAGAACAAACAGGTGATTGTCAGAGGGGAAGAGGTGGGGGACGCACAGGAGGTGGAGGGGTTAAGGGGCGTAAGCCTCTGGTAATGGAGCAAACGTCACGGGTGTGCAATACGCAGCGTACGCAGCATGGTCAGTGACACTGTAATTACAGCAGCAACGGCAACGTCAGTGACTTGGGGAGGTGGTTACTGGGCTCGCGGTGATGATGCCACAGTACGTGCAGGTGCGCCTGAAACTAACATAGTATCATATATCAACTAAACGTCAATTAAAAAGGAAAAAATCTTGTTCAGAAGAACGCAGCGCGTTGACTCTAAAGGGCGCGCGGGAGCCCTCCCCAGGCCCACGGGGCCCAGCGTGGTCAGGGCTGCCTGGTACAGTCCCTGCTGCGTTCGCCTCCCTCTGCTCACATTCAGCCCCGCTGTGGAGCCTGTTACCCCAGAGCACCATGAGTTGTTGGCGCTGGAGAACGTCCCTCAGAGCCGGTGCGCCCAGGTGGCCGGCCAGGGCCGGGCAGGACAGAGGGCGCTGCGTCAGGCGAAGGAGACCTGGGCGTCTCCTTGCGGCCCGCCCAGTAGCCAGCCGGCTGTCCAGGACCTCAGCTTTTTTTGAGACTCAGTTTCCACAACCGTGGCAGAGGGGTGAGCGATACCTTCTCGGCTTACCTTGAGGATTGCTGTGAGGGTGAAGTAAGGTAGGATGTGTGGAAGGTCCCAGTAAAGTCGAAAGACGACGAAAACATAGGGATTAAACAGACAGGCAGCGAAGTGCAGGCGCAGTGAAGCCCCAAGGGCATCTTCTCGGGCGGTTGGCACCAGTCAGAGCTGTGCGTCATTCAGCGGACTCTACCGGGCTTGCCCTCTGTCCAGGCGCGTAGAGGACGCAGAGCAGTGAAAGCCGTGTGTCCCCGACCTGAAGACACGCTCCGCCCGGGGGGTGATGTGCTTCTCTCTGGGTGCCGGTGGCAGGGGTGAGTGTGTTCACTTTGTGACAGTCCGTTGAGCTGCACGGCGGCACCTTGTGTACCTTTGTCTGTGGGTGCATTGGCTCAATAGAGTTTACAGAAAAGTAAATTTGATTCATTTCAACTTTGTAAGATGCATTCGTAGCTCTGAGTGTAGCAGAGCATTGTATCAGATGTTGCACTGGGTCTGTGTCCCCGTTCTGCTAGTGGTGGGCATTTGGGTGGTTTCTGGCATGGGGCGTCTGTGGACGAGGCTGGTCCGCGTTTCCTGGGGCACGTGAGTCGCTCTGGGCGGGGGGGACAGCTGAGTCGTCGCTTAGGGGTGTCTCTGAGTTTACTAGGTAGAGCTCCACCCGTTTCTGAAGTGGTTGCTCCACGGCCCTGCCCACCAGTAGGGTGTGCGATTACCATAGGCGGCTTGACGGCCGTCGGCGCTTTGCCAGCCTGCCCCGTGCTCCGTGGTGTCCTTCCACCGTGTTACGTGCAGCTTCCTGATGTCCAACCTTCTGAGACGCTTACTGGCCTTTCGGATTCCTTCTTTCGAGAACTGCTTCCTCGGGGCTTTGCCCGTTCCTCTCCTGGTTTGTCTTTTCTTTTTGATTTGGATCGAGGATTCCTTAAGAACCCCGGGACTCTGCGTGGACAGATGCTCAGGGACACCCTCGTTGTGCTCAAGCGTGAAAGAAGCTACAGCTCTGACGTCTCGGACGTCGCCGGCTGGGCTTTGTCTCTCAGCGTGTCCCTGGGGAGGGCGGGCTTCCCGTTACGTTTCAGTACTGATTCCTGTCTCGGTTGCATGACAGCCGACCCTTCGAAATTGCTGAGATTTGACTGTGGTCTAACTGAGAGGTTTTGGTAAACATTCCACATGTCACAGGAAGGGTGTATGTTTTGTGCGTGCGCTGCATCAAGGGTGTTACCGTGTGTTCAAGTCTGTGTCCCTTGTTGGGTTTTTGGTCGGCTTGCCCTACGCATTACTGAGACGAGTGTGCTAGAACACTCCACTGTAATTGCAGGTCTGCCTACTTATCCTTGTAATCCTTTCTGCTTTCGCTTTCGCTTCACTGCGTCCTCAGCCCCCTCGCCAGCTCAGGAAAATGGGGCCCCTGCGTCTGCCCGATGGTGCGCCCGCAGCCCTGAGCCGTGAGGCTTTTCCTCTCATCTCCCCGTGCCGTCCCGCCACTCCCCCAGTTCCCTCCTCCCTGTGCTTCTGGGCCTCGGGAGCACCGAAGGGTGCTCTGAAGTATCAGTTACTGCTGTCAGTCAAAACACCACACATTGAAGGGAAGGCTCTTTTCTCATTAGTTAGATATACAATGGAAATACATCACGTAGGAATACTTTAAAAGTTGAATGACATTGCGTAACAAATTCCTCCCATTTCCACCCACTGGCATCTGCAAACGTCGTTTCTGATTACTCGCACTTACAGAAATGGAAAGAGGAGTGGGCCTTGTCCTGAGCCCTGTCCCATTCCAGTCATCAGTCATACGGACTGCAGTTACACGAGCGGATGGGAAAGCAAACGTCCCAGCCAGGTCATTACGAAGTACATGTATACTATAACGCAAATGTAATACAGCTAACGTAACTTTGTTTAAAAGTATAAAAAGCTGCCGTTACCCGTTAGTGGTAACGGTTACACCGACATGAGCTGCAAAGAGAAATGAATCTGGAATTTTCACCGACGTGTTGCTGGTTTGCAATGTTGTGTTAGTTTCTGTTGTGTAGAGTTTTTCTAACTTCATGTTCACGTAAAATTAAGAAATTTAAATCAACTTTTGCGTATTTCAGTTGCAGATAAGGATGACAGGGTAATCAGTTCAAAACCTTTGAAACATAAAGGTGTATTTTTATGTAAAATTCTGAGTTCAAGGGGAAAAAATAATTATGCAGAATTTTTACCTGTGGAAGATGAGTTTGTTCATGTGTGTCTTAAATGGGCAACAGTGGGAATCGCATTGCCCAGCGTTCATCTTCATTGTGTGTATTTAAAAGAATGAGGTAAAAGCTTTCTTTAAACATGTCCGTTCCTGGAGGGAGGAGGCCACAGCTCAGTGGGAGAAGGCGTGCTTAGCAGGCGCGAGGTCCTGGGCTCAATCCCCTGCCTCCATTAAAAAAATAAACAAACAACTAAATAAACCTAATTACCTCCCCTCCCTCAAAATTATAAAAATGTCAATTCCTGTGATGGGTAAGAAACAACATAAAAAGTCTGAGATCAACTTAAGAGCTTACAGTTCTTTTAGGGGTATGCAAACAGCACGTGGCCGTCCTCGTCCGCCCAGCCCCGCCGGACACTTGAAGAGCCACGGATTTCCTGGGAAGACATTTCCTCCGTTGGTGAAAGTGTTTCAGCGTCTCAGCGCGTTTACCGCCTGGGGATTCTCCGGACACTCACCCTGCTGTCTAGGGGAAGGCACACGCGAGAAGGGGCTTTAGGGGGCCCTGGGGCAGGGAGTGCCCGGGGCTGGAAGTGCTCCAGAGGATCCAGAATGGTGGGCCTCGCTCTTCTGCAGAGCACTTAGCATCTGGTCACCCTCCTTCCTCCAGCTGGAAGGAAGAAGGGAGGAAGGGGAAGCGAACAGACTGTCTGTGGAGGGCCTGCCGTGTTCGGGGGTCTTGCCCTCTCCCTTCCTGTACGTTGTCTGATTCCTGCAGCAGTTCATCCCACAGATGAAGAAGCGGAACCTCAGGAAGGTGCCAGGTGTGCCAGGTTGGTAGAGCCCGTCAGTGGCGTAGCTGGGATTTGATCCCAGGTGTGTCTATGTCCAAGGGCTCGGAATCAGAAGATGCACGTGCCCTTGGGCAAACGACTTACCTTCTCTGAGCTCAGGCTTCCTCGTCTGTAAAATGGGGCAGTAATAGCTATCAGGCAGGGTAGCGTTCACGATCTAGGGAGTCAACGTGTGAACATCCTCAAGCCTTCAGCACAGGGCCTGGCCCACAGGAGACTGAAGAGATGAGAGTGAAGTGTGAAAGGCACAGAGCTGGCATTCTGGTGCAATACTTCTGTCAGCCAAGCGCTGGCCAGTATTTGGGACATAAATCTTTGGGCACATAGCTGTCTCTTGAAGGTGACAAACTGAGGGGTGACGTGCCTTAAACGCTGCGCCCAAGCTAGGACTGAAGGCTGGGTTTAGACTGGAGGATGGCCGAAAGGAGAGGTGGCTGTGGCCTCCCGGACCTGTCCTCAGAGACCTGGGGCTCCCGCCCGTCATTCCAGCCCCTCCCAACCAGGAATTTCCCGCCGTCCCCGTGGTAAGTGGGACGGCGCGGCGCGCAGAGCCCAGCGCCTGCAGCAGAACAAAGCGTCGCCCAGGACAGCCTGCCTCCACTGCCGCCCTCCGGGTCTTTGCGTGGCGAAGCGGTTTCAAGCCCACGACCCTTCCCCAGCTTTATCAGAAAACTGCAAGCAGAAAAGCTCTATTTAGATATCCTGGGCTGAGGCAAACCTGAGGGTGAGGGCCAGTTTTTATTAGTTTTTATCTTGAACCAATATTCACATAACCATCATGATCTTTGATGCGTGTGCTGTTCAAAGCGCTGGTGCCTGTATCTTAACTTCACTGAAGAGAGGAGTTTACCAGCCTGGGAGGACCCGTCGGTGGTGTTCGGGTGCCCCCTGGTGGCCAGCGCCCTCCCTGTCGGAGAGGTGACTGGCGCTCGTCGCCGTCTCTTAACCCTACCAGGTGGGTTAGCTTCTTCCCGTCACAAATCACGCCCAGGCCCCCGTGCGCTGCGTTGCTAGTTCCGCGTGTAAGGCCCACTGTGTCCTGATAACAGGTAAAAGGCTGAACAGACTGAAAACCCAGCCACTCCTTTAGGGGCCCCAAGAGAGGCAGGGCCCAGGGTAAACCACTGCCCCAAGACGGAGGGACCGACAGGCCAGCGCAGAGAGCAGCGCCTCAATGGAGCGGAGACCCGCCGCGGAGCCGCGCAGGGGCCAAGCCGGGGCGACGCGCTGCCCGCGGCTCGGGGAGGGTGCCTCCCAGCCTCCGCTGAAACTCTGGCAGGACCCAGTCGTGGGGGCCCCCACCACATTGTGAAGTTTACCTCCAGGAGCCGGATCAGGCCCCCACAGTAAATGCAGAGAAAGCCCCCCTGGGCTTCCGGGAGGCGGAGGGAAAGGGAACCACTGTGAAACATGCCAGAGCACGCTGTGCCTCTCCACACCCGCCCTCGGCGGGAACTAGTCAGGCAGAGCCTCCCTGACCCGGGGGAAGGGGAAACCCAGCTCCAGCCCACCCTGGCCGGCCTGGTCCACCCACGGCGGGGAGAGTGGGGGTGAGACACTTGCGAAGCTCGCAGTTCAGGCTCGCTGAGAGACTGAGACCAATCACGGACCTGCAGGGAGCGTCCCCTCCACGTCACTGTGGGCTCATTTACAGCAGTCCCTTCCACCGGGTACCCCTCCCGCTGTCAGGAAAAATCACAGGCCACGCTGAAAGGCAAGAACCTGAAGAGGTGGAGCAAAAGCCTCAGAACCGGACATGGACGGAGTGTTGGAACCATAGGCCCGGAGGTTAGAATGACTATGATTAACGCGTTAGGGCCTCGAATGGGTGAAATAATCAGCATGCAAGAACAGGGGGCGATGTCAGCAGGGGGATGGGGATCCCAAGAAAGAACCAAAAAGAACCGTCAGAGACAGAGAACACTGACACAGAAACGGAGACGGTCTCCGATGGCCCTCAGGACACGGGGGAAGGAGTCTGTGTTTGAAGGTATCTCCGGCGAATTCCCCAAAACAAGCAGCAAAGAAAGGCTGCAGAACAAAGACGGCAAAACCCCCCACACCAGGACAGACTGTCCAGGGACTGTGGGCGACACGCACAGAACGCGAGCACCAGGAGGAGAGAGAGGGGAGCACAGGGATGCCGCAAGCTGGTCGGGTTCCCCAGGTTAAGGCCGGACACCCGCCTCAGGTGCGGGGAGCGCGGAGAACGCCAAGCAGCGCCAGTGCCAAACACACCTGCACTGCCGCCTGATTTCCCAATTACAGGAAATGAAAGATAAAGAAAAAAATCCTACAAGGAATCGGAGGGGAGGGAAAAGCCTTAACTGCAGAAGATCAAAGAGAAGAATTACACCAAGTATCTCCTCAGAAACCATACCAGCAAAAAGCGAATGGAGAGAAACGGTGTTGAGTGAAAAACCTGCCAGCCTGGAATTCTGTGTCCTGTGAAGTCGTCCTTCAGAAGTGCAGGAGAGGTGAAGGCTGAAGTCAAAATAGAGGGAATCTGCTGCCAGTAGACCTGCTTGCAAGAAATGCCGAAAAAGTTCTTCAGAGAAAATGGAAACAGCTTGGCCTGCACTGAGAGAGGAGGCGCGCCAGAGAAGGGCTCAGCGAAGGCGAAGTGGAAACTTTCATTTTTCTTATTCTTTTGAAATTATTATTTACTGCTAAATACTATTATGTTTCCTTTTTTCCCCCTTTCTTATTTAATTTTTCAATTTTTTGAAATTGAAGCGCAGTCAGCTGGCACTGCTGTGTCAGCCTCGGGCGCGAGCGGCATGTTTCAGTCACACTCACGCAGACGTGCACGCCTCTTCGTGTGCTTCGTCGTGACAGGTCACTACGAGACGTTTACCAGAGCTCCCCGTGCTCCGCCGTGGGAGCTTGTTACTTCCTCATTCTTAGTTGACCTAACAGTTTGTTCAAAATAGCAACAGCAATAACATAGTTGATTGCGATGCTTATACACTACAGACAATGCGCGTTTATCTGTGCTTGTACGTAGGTGAAACGGATATGGGGAATCTCTGTACCTTCCTCTTAATTTTGCTGTGAACCTAAAACTGTTCTAAAAAAAAGTGCTTAAAAAAGTCTATGGTGGGGACTGTTAAAAAATACTCAGCTTCACAGGCGATCCTAGAGCGCGGCCAGGCCTGAGTCACAGGCGATCCTAGAGCGCGGCCAGGCCTGAGAAGCACTGTTGTCAGGAGGGTTTCACTTAGAATTACTGATTGATGGTTTCCTTTGATTCACTTCCCCAGATGTTACTGAGCTCACACGAGGGGCTGAGCACTGTGGAAAGAGAGCATGAGCCAGGAAAGGCCGGTCCTCCGTCCCCGTGGAGGTAACAGGCCACAGAACGGCAAGCACACGGCTCTTCACCCGGTGTCAGAGCCGAGGACAGGGCGGCCTGGGCTCTCCCGGGGCCAGGAAGTCTGGCCTAAGGAATTCATCTTTGAAGTGAGGTCTGACGAGTTGGAGCTAACCGGGCCAAGGTGGTGTACTAATGAGCCCGGGGTCCTTGCCCTCTGGCAAACGGCCCGGGAAGTTGGAGGCAGGCCTTCCCCGGTCCGACTCTGACCTCCCCCTAATGGACAAGCATGTCACTGGGTGACTGAAGATGACGACGTATTTATGTCACTGGGGCAACAAGAGGAAACATTAGAAGTGGGAAAGTCGTGTCTCTCAGGACAGCTGCAGTGCCGGGGTGAGGAAGGCCGGGGAGCGAGGCAGGTGGAGCACTGAGGATAAAAGAAGGTGACCCGAGGAGCTGCCGCACGGGTGCAGCGTTAACAGCCGTCGGCACTTGCCGTGTGTTCCGCACGGACCTTGTCAAGATGCCATGAATACAAATATCATCACCCAAGACGCAGAAAGCATCTCTAAAAAGTCGTACTCTTCCCTGCGTGGCCACAGTAACGTTAGCATCTCTAACAACAGGAACAACAGTTCCTTCGGGTAATCTGATGTCCAGAAGCTATTCAAGGTTTCCCAGCTGTGCTCGGGGCGTCTTCACGGCTGGTCTAGTCACTTGTTGTTTTGTGGTGCGTTTGTTCAGCGTGTGTTGCCTCAGCGTTCACTCGTTGAAGCCCTCATCTGGGTTCTCCTGCTGCTTCCTCAGAGCAGCGTGAGTTGTTCCTTCATCGCTTCCACTTCCTTTCAGCAAGAAGTTAAACATCTTCTGGCCAAAAAAAATCACTCCACAGGTGGTGACGTGCACGCCACATTTCATCGTGTCAGAAGGCACGTGAGCTCGTTGTCTCCGCGCCTGCCAGGCGAAGACGGACTCTTGGGTTATGATCATAACAACCGGATCCCAGGATTATACAATTACACCTTCCTGCTCACGCTGAGCACGTATTCTGCGAGGTGGAATTTTGCAAACGTGCGGAACACCGGTTCCCCATCAATCTTTGACTGAATGCATTTAACATCCTTTGTTGATCCTTGCCTGAATCAACCAGTTCATTAAGGGGCTGTGAATTCATTTCCTGGTTCTGTTATTTCCTTTACATTTATTATCTTGCATTCTTCTGTACCTAAGACTCTCCCTCATCGACAAAGTTTATTTGATCATCCCAGCAACAATTCCTAATGAAAAAGTGGGAAAGGAAAGGAATTAGGCATTTGTATAAATAAAAACCTATTGTCAAAGTAAGAAAGTAGCTACAGAATTTCAAAGTTAATGTCAGAGCAACTACCCCTGGTAGCAAGTGAGGGTGTTGTTTTGTCTTATTTGAGTGGCATTATGGATCTATGACATAATATCATTATGAATTCTAAATACTTCAACCAATTGCATTAAGTATTTTTTGATGTTCACGTTGTTACACGTTTAGCCTAGAGCATTTTCAAGGTGGCTTGTTCTCTGACAAACCTTTACAAGCCTCTGGAAGCGTCCTTACTTCCTGACATAACAAGACCCCCCAGACTCAGCAGCTCTTCCGCTTATTAGCTCATCAGCCTGAACGATCTGCTCACCCTCTCCAAGCTGCAGCTTACTCATTCACAACATGCAGGTAACGGTGCCTGCCTCCCAGGATTAACGTGGAGAGTGAACAAGTCACTGCTGTTTGGCGTGGTGACTGACATTCAGCAGACAGGCAATGCATCATGGTCTTTATTATTGTCGGCCCGAGTTCTGCCTCAACAACCCTAGGAAACGTGGGTAAGACGTCTTCTCTGGGCCTCAGCTTCTCTGTCTTTACAATGGGAGATTAAACTTGGAGGTCCTTTCCACTTTCAACATTCAGGCTCTCCCTTTTTTTTTTGTAATCAGCCCAGTGGTTCTGTGTGGGCTTGACAAGAAAACAACAGGAGAAGGGCATTTATAAAACTCCCACAGCTAACATCACACTCAATCATGCAAGACTGAAAGTTTTTGCCTTAAGATTAGAATCGAGACAAGAGTGTTTCTTTCATCCCTGCAGTTCAGCTTATCCTGGAAGCTCTGGCCGGAGCCACTGTGGGCTGACAGAAGGCGAAGGAGCACTGAGGGACGGCCCTAGGGCTGGGCCCGTGGGCAAAGACGAGGAGAGGCCTTCCTCTCTCTGGGTCTCTGTGTCTCTGTCTCTCTCCCATTCAGGTCCTGGCATTCAAGGAACTCTGTCAGATACCAGCTGAGCAGAAGCTAAAGAACAGAGACTTCAGGGACCACACGTAACAAGGGTCACAAACTGCAGAACAGCTGGAAAAATAACTCAGCCAACAGGCAGCTGAGCCCACAGCAAGCAACAAAAACAAACACTGAAGGAGGGAACAACCTGGTTTCCAGAGTTGCCACGGTGTAATATTCAAAATGTTCAGTTTTCAAAAAAAAAATTATGAAGCACAAAAAGAAACAAGAACGTCTGGCCCAGTCACAGAAGACATTAACAGAAACTGTCCCCAAGGCAGTTCCCGAACTTAAGAGAAGAAGACCTTAGATCAACGGTCCTTCATATTCTCAAAGAGCCGAGGAAGCCACGAGCAAGCCGACGGAGTGCGACTGGAGAACCGCAGGAAAGAGCGGGGACCACTGACACAGAAAGGGCTTTTTAAAGCTCTGCGCTAGTTCTACGGCACAGCAAGGACCGAGAGCCGCTGCTGGAGCTGGAGACAGGCTCCACGGGATGGAACAGCCAGTGCAAAGCTTGCCTGTGCTTGGAGTCTAGAGACCTAAGGGTTTCGTCGTCTCGCTGTGTCAGGACATGGCTGGGTGACCTGGCCGAATCTCAGCCCGAGCCCCGCTTGTCTCAGTGTGCTTGTGGGTGCAAGAGGGCGTGGAGAGTTGCAAGGTTTCGACTAAAGCCAGTGCTCAAATATGGAAGGGGTAGGGAAAACGGGGTCCACAGACATCAAGGTTCCTCTTACCTCAGGTAGGACTGGGTATTGGTTTGGTAGCGTCAGCCAGAGAGCCTCTCACGTTACTTAACAACCTCTTAGAGGGTCCACATCCTGGCAGGCACTGGGAAAGCCCTGAGACACAGACACAAAAAGACGTGGTCCTGTCCCCACGAGTCTTCCTTTTCCGTGGGGACGTATTCCCTTTTCCAAAAATGAAGTGACGTCAGAGCCAGTGTGTATTAAGAATCCCAGGACCCCGGATGGACGGATCCGTGGAGCAGTAACTCATTGTTCTGACATCTCTGTAAGTCACCAGTTACCTCCCCAGACTTCCACGGGGCTACACATGGACTTCGGGGAGCCAAAAGGAAGGAAAGTGGGGGGTGTTCCCGGACAGAAGTGAAAGCACTCTGAGGTGCACTCGCCTGGCACCCCTCCCCAGCTAGTCCCATCTCCGTTCCGGGACTGCTTTGCCATCCGCTTATTAAAACAAAACAGAACTGTCCGTCCCACGGAGACAATCCAGAGTGCTGGACTGTGAATAAGAGGCATGCTTTGCCCACCTCGGGTCGGGCAGAAGCTGTCAAGGGGGCCGCCTGCATCTGTTGTGCATCTTCAGGTCTCATTTTACAAACTGATTTCAGCCCCGGTTTGCCTGCAGTGTAGCTGCCTGTGAAGCAGTTTGAACAGAGGAGGACAGGATGTGCCCCCTTCCTCTAGGCAGCCTGCAGTGCAGAGAATCTCACTTGGAGAACAAAGGCTACTGTTATGTAATCATTTTAAGTATTTTTACATGCTGTCTGGTGCATTTAGAAAGCAAGGCATGAGATTAAGACGAAACACACTCCAGTAGCAAGACGTGCTCCAGCACAACAAACTCCGAATACTGCTCCGAGACTCGCGGCCGGAGGGACGTTCTGAAGCGACACTCCCAGACACTGCCAGAGCCCTCCCCAACACGGTGAGGCTCTGCTGCCCCCGGCTGGCTGAAGCCCTTCTCGACGGAGCCGCAGTGCTCTGCTGCTGATGTCACGGTGATTTTAGATGGCAGGGTGGTTGGATGGATAGGGAGATGGGTGGGTTTGTGCATTTATTCAGTCATTTAATAAATATCGAATTTCAAGCATTTTGCCAGGCACCGTGCCAAGTGCCGTTAGGAAGTGATATTTGAGACCTGAGATCTGAAATTGCATTGGCATTAAGAAGGCCAGGGCTGTGGTCAGAGCTGCCCTGTGCACGGGTCCCGGGGAACAGTAGGAGCAGCGGCAGGGACTAGGGAAGTGGCCTGTGATAATGGAGGCAGGATCTCCCAAGTGTGCCTCTTCCTCCAGGGGGAAAGACATGTCTCCCAGCCTGTTAATTCAAATCCACTGGGTTAGCAAAAGAAAGAATGGAAAGTAGGTAAATGGGAGCTTTAGATACACTCTGGAGGGTTTACAGGGAAAGACTGAGGCAGGGACAGGAAGGGAGAGTGAGCCAAACCCTGTGCTTCCTTGAAAAAAAGACTTGAAACAGATTAAAACAACCAGATGCCACGTTTAACGTGTCTTGTCCTCAAAGGCGATGACCCCTGGTGCTAGTAAGTCACTGCAGCATCGATGGGCACGGAAGCAGGCGCATTCCGCTTGACAGGAAACTCCACACTTAGGCTTTTCTTGTCCAGAACGACTTGCAGAGGTCTGCAAAGAGCTGCTGCCGAAACCACCTGCCGTGCACTGCACCTGCGCTTGAGAGATGGCGTCTCAGACTCTCAGGGCTGCGGCGTTCTTTTCTGAGACTGAAAACTCTGCTGGCTGTTACCTCCGTGCTGGTTACCACTCTTACCTCCTTTTAAGATTCTGTAAGAGCCTATGTGCAATTTCCAACCTTTAAATTTTAACTGAACCCAAACATTCATCTATTGAGCACCCAGTGAACGCACGGCTTTAGCACAGCCGTGGCGGGATGACTTCAGCTTGGTCTCCTGTGCTTGGAGGCCTTGAGCTAGAGAAGCCGGACTTACAGAAGCATGAGACACAGTCATGCAAACAAATAATGCTGCAACGTAGCATCATGGACGTACGGGGCAGGGGGGACACCACACATTCTAATTAGAGGGACCAGGGAGGGGTGGGTTCCTAGCAGATGTGGTGTCTGAGCCTGGAAACACAGCAGGATTTTGGTGAGTCTGGGAGGTTGGGCACAGGAGGAAGGACTCTCTACCTTGAGGCTGGAAGAGCCTGAGCTGTTATTCATTTACTGAGTCTCTACTGAGCCCCCAAAGGTGCTGTGTGAAATGAGAGGCAGAAGAACAGCCGTAATGGGGAGATAAAAACACACACCTGAAGGAAAAAGTCATATAAGCTAAATGATCCAGAGGGGAAGCAGGGATGAAGGCTAAATGCTTTCTGACCGGTAGTGAATTAGCCACTTTAAAAATACTTCGTGGCGTCAGCAGGAGAAAGCACTAAGTATAAGACACATATTTCTATCACTGCCTCCTTCTCCAAGCCTCCAGATTTTATAAAACGTTACTGTGTTTATTTTCTATTACATGAGCAACACATGTGTGGAAAAAGTTAAGGTTAAGAAACATATTTAGAGGGAAATTCTCCCTGTAAAACCCCCTGCTCTCCACTGGTCTCATTTCCTCTCCTAGAAGCGAGCAGTGCTCTCAGCTTACTGTGTCTCCTTCCAGGGTGGTTTCTGGTGTGTATGTGTAAACACGTAACTGTGATTTTACATAAATGGATACGTTGTTTTTCTGCACTTTTTAAAAAATTCAACGCCATATTTTGGAGATGTTTCTATGTTAGTACATAGAGTTAAAACTCATTTTTTTAAACTAGAATTCCACAGTGAGGCTGTAACTCAGCTATTTCACCATGTCCCTTTTGATGGTCCATGAGGTGAGAGCCACTAAGTTCTTACGTGATTTATGTAAACACACAAGTAAAAAAAAAAAAAAAAAAACCCAAAACAAAAAACCTAACTTTGGGCCTAACAAGCAGATCTCTTATTTAAAGCTCTCACTTACAGGCCCCCCACCCAATTCCCTTGAACTCTGCCCCCAGGAAGGGAGATACAAACAACCATTGCAGCCTCCATACCTGTTGGGGGTTCTGTCTGCAAACTGCAAACTCCCTTCTCTGCTCCCAGAAATTTTACCCGCATGGGGAAGCAGAACTTACATCTCCTGAACACACCCCTAATCTATGGTTTTGACCCTGCTGTCTGCCCGCTTCCTCGGCTTTTGATATTCCAAGCCAAGCATGTCCACTAAAAACACCAGCAAAACAAATGAACAAAACTTTTTACCTAAGCAGTAGCTCCTACAAAAATGCCTTGACTTTCAGCCCCACCATGAATTGAAAAAAATTCAGCCCCTCTTTTAAGTCTCCGAGAGTCTAGCTGCCCTTCCTGGAGGCAAATGCATCAAGGTGATCACTGGCATCTCAAAGGTGGGATGAAGGTACCAGGACAAGGAAGCCAGGGAGGCTGGGGCCTGCGCTGATACCTCAGCGACAACCCACCACCACTAGAGCGCTTCCCCAGCTCGGGTGTGCTTTGTGAGAGCCGTTTTAATAGTTGCCCAGTACTCTAGCCAACAAGCATAATTTACCACTCTCTTATTTTTTTCATCGTGTTGTAGATGACCCATTATGGTTATCTCAGGACACAATACCCGCTCTGAGTTTATATCATTAGCAGTCGTATTATGTTAAGGCTTTTGTCACATATTCCAAATTGCTTTCCAAATGGTTGTAACTGTTTAATTCCAGAGGGCTGCTGCACTGGATTAAGCACCAGGGGAACACATTAAAGACTCCTGCACTGATCTTGAACAAGTGTCTGTATTAGCTGTCACTGCTCCCTCACCCTTTACTCCTATTCCTCAACTCTTTGTGGTCTGGCTTCTGCCCAAACTGCTCCATGGAAAATGCTTCTGCTAAAGATCTTGTTAAATCTAAGTCCTTTTCTTGTTCGACTTCTCAGAAGCGTTTGACAGCCTGGAACTCCCTTCCTCCAGGAAGCGTCTGTGCTCTCCTGGGTTTCTCCCCACACTCAGTCTCCTTTGCGGATCTGTCCTCCGCTCTCTAGCCGGCTCATGCTTCTGTTTTAGGCTGACGACTTTCTTGCTCAACCCTCTCCTCAGGCAGTCTCGCCTATGCCCACTTCTAGGTGTTGATGCCACCTTGGCTACCTCCAGGGCCCTCCACTCATCTGCTCCCTGGACAGGCCACTAGTGTGGGAGGTCCCAAGCCCATCTCACACCACAGGTGAGGTGCCCAAGCCAGGAACATGCGCATCATCCCCTCCTTCCTCATTCCTCATATTCAATTAACGTCTTGGTCTTGTTGATTCTAGCTCCAAGTCTCTCTCAGATCTGTCCACATGTCTTCTGTCCTCGGCTACTCCGAGTCCAAGTCCGTATCAGTGAATGGTGCCTGGACTATGGATCAGCCTCCTAACTGGGCTTCCTGGCTCTAGTCTTGCTTCCCTCCAATCCCTTCTTGACACTGCCAGGAGAGTAAGCGTTCTGCAATGCAAATCTAATTACACCTTTTCCAGCCCACAACCTTGCAGTCTCTCCCCAGAGCCTCAGAATAAAATCCAAGCCCCTTGCTGCTTCAGGTAGAGATACGGGTATCTATAAAAATTTTAAAAACCTGCCATAAAGTAAAATTGATTCTACAGTTCTATGATTTTGAACACATGTATAGATTCTGAGGCCCCCCACAACAATCCATCGCCCCCAAGCTGCTCATGCAATCCCTTTAGAGTCAAGCCCTTTCACATCCCTAACCCTCGACGATCACCGATCTGTTCTCCATAGCGACCATTTTCTATTTCCCAAAAAATGGAACACAGTCTTCTTAAAAAAACAAAACAAATCCAAGCCCCTTAAGGTGGCTTTAATGCTTCCACCTCTCTTCCCTCACCTCCAACAACTGCCCCTGCCTGCCGTGCAGTTAGACCGAACTATTTTCAGTTCACAGGGAGCTCCAAGCTCCGCGCCTCGGCACGCTTTTGAATGGGGAGGCCTCCTCTGCGCTGCACGGTGCCCCGTGTTTCCCCGTCAGTGGCACTTCCACCTGCTGTAACGGCCAGGTACTTGTCTCTCCCATCAGACGCTTCCTCCTGCTCAGGGACCATGTCTTAGGCAGGGACACGAGTGCAGGTTCCCAGGTGAGCCGACCGCCGCATGCCCACCCTCGAAGCCCGGCATCGCCCGGTCCCAGGCCTCGCAAGCACATGCACAGGGCGCGGGGCGCAGCGCGCGGTGGCCCCCGCCCCGGACGTGACGCGCGGGGCGGGGCCTCGGCCTTCACGCCCCGCCCCCACCCCGTTGCGCATGCGCGCTGGGGCGACCGTTGTAGGCGTTCGGTCCTGAAGGGCCCTCGGCCCCCGCCGACGCCGTTCCCTTCCGGCCTGAGGTCCCCGCCTGGTGGCCCAGGACGTTCCCGACGCATGGCGGTGTGCTGCGGACGATGCCCATGAAGTGCTTCGTCCTGCTGGTTGCGCTGTTGGTATGGCCTTCATCCGCGCCGGCGTACCCGAGTGAGTGGCGCCCGAGGCGGCAGCCGGGTGTGTTCGTGCGGAGCCCCCGGGTTCGGGCCGCTCGAGACCCGGCTCGTCCCTGTCCCGGCCCCCACGCCGGCCTCCCCGGCGGCGCTGCCCGGGCCAGCCCTGGGCGAGGTGCGGCCCCGCCCCGCGCCCTCCTCCAGCACCTGCCCGCTGCTGGCCGGGACCCCAGGCGGCGACCCCGGCCGGGACCGGGCCCGAGGGCCCCCGGTGAGACCGCGGCTCCGAGCTGGGTACGGTGGGCGAGCGGGCCTCGGCCTCTCCCGCGCCGCGCCGAGACGCCCGTGTTCCGGGCCGCTGACCCGAGGTCGCCGCAGGCGCCCGGTGTGTGTGGTGCAAGGCGGGCGCGCTGGCTGGGCGGGTGTTGCGGTTTCAGCCCGGGCGCAGCCTCTCGGACGTGAGCAGAAGCTTGCGGCCCCGGCGTCCTGGTGCGTGACGTTCTCGGCGCACGGCCGGCGCCTCCCCGGTGTGCTGCTGTCCCGGCCGCTCGCCGCCCTTGACGGCGGGGTCGGTGCTGCCGCGGAGGCCGGCGGTGCGGAGCCTGCGCTCCTCGCTG
Source organism: Vicugna pacos (assembly GCF_048564905.1). Lineage (NCBI taxonomy): Eukaryota > Metazoa > Chordata > Mammalia > Artiodactyla > Camelidae > Vicugna > Vicugna pacos. The sequence goes on along the minus strand of NC_133013.1, from coordinate 29,284,440 downwards.
TCCGGCCCTTTGCAGGCCGAGCTCGGCCTCGCGGGTAGACGTGGGAGACGCGGAGGCCGTGTGGCTCGCGGGCCGCTGCCGGACAGTCGGCGGCCCGCTGTGCGCCCCACCGGCTGAGCAGAATTGACTTTGCACCTGTGCCTCCCTCCCCAGCAGCTGAAAACCGTAGGGTCATATTCGCGGTCCCGAGACCGCGGTGTGAACATCAGCGGGCACCTAGCGGCATTTCGGCGCCCAAGCCCAGTGCCTGGCGTCCGGCGTTCCGGGCCGGGCTGTGAGCCCGCTCATCTGGTCTACCTGCTGTGCGTCGCAGCAGTTCGTGTGGAAAACGTACCGCAGCGCTTGCTGGTTATGTATTTCAGACTTGTTAAAAAGCCGTAGTTAAAAATGAGATTTCAGTAGTGAAAACACAGCACAACCTAAATCGTAGGTAGTAAGGATGAAGCTCTGAATCAAGTGCCCTGGATAGCTGAAGTTAGCCCTTCCGCTGCCAGCGCTTACGGGTGTTGTTTTAAACAAAAATCTTTGCAGAACTTCCCTTTTTTGTTGTCGAAGACAGCACATACCAAAGATACTACCGTTTCTTGCTGTCCAGGGGCCGCTGTTACTGACACCAGTTACTGCGCTTGGCGGTTGTAGGCCAGGGGGTCACACACGTGGAGACGTCCGCCGAGGCGACGGGAGTGCTGTCACACAGCATTCTCGGAGCCTGCTGGGTGCTCACCGCCGGGCGGTCGCCGGCCTAGCTGCGTAGTTTCACGGCCTGTGCTTTTTCTTCGTGCCCTCTTACCTAAACTTTCTCAAGGCTTGTAGGAAATGAAAAGATGCTTCTCAGAAAAAGGAATGACGTGTGCTGAAGATACAGATGATATAAGACATAGGAAAATACATACAGGTCATAGGTCATAGAGGATATCTTAGAAAATGCGACTCACGTCTTTTCCACAGAAGTGGATTACGGGATATGTAGGGCAATGCTCACTAACATGGTTGCTTTCTCTGTGAACCCCAACTTATCATTGTGTTTGATTTAAATTAATCGTGTGTTTTTTATTTTATATGTCCACTATCCCAACAATATTGGCACGAGAGTCATATAAAAATTGCTCTCTGATGCCAAAGAAAAGTCACATAGGTTTTCATAATGAAAAGTGCATCTTTAATAATTTTTTTCTGAATACTAACACAGTTTTGAGGTTATCTTATACAAACATTACTTCTATTAAATAATTACATTTGTTGAAAATCTCTGTCCTTCTTGTAGCTGCCTGTACCTTTTTAATAGGCCCAACTCAAGCTTGGCTGGTACTGGTTTAGTCTGAATTCAGCTTGGTACCAATGAGACGTGGGTGTCCAGCAGTCTGCTCTCCCTACAAACATATATGTCCTGATGGTGCTGGATCAGCACCTTTTCACTATACACTTAAATTTATATACCTTCAGTTAATTTCCTTATATCTGATTTTTCCATGGTTTTAGGTTTTTTTCAGTTTTTAAAACCATGCCTCTTTAATGCATGTGCACTGTACAACTTGCTTTCTTATTTTTAAAGAGAATGCTTTTTGCTTTTTTAAAAAACTATAATTTCTAAATACAATAGTTACATAAGTACTGTTACCTATTAACTACTATTAAAATATTGTTAAAATAAATTATATAATTTGCCTTTTATAATTTTAAGTCACTAAATATTCATGGGCCTGAAGCTACGAACACAAGAATGTGAAATATTAGTTTGAGGGCTTTTTGGTGGAGTGTCATGAATAACTATTTTTTTCCCTGGTCATCTCTTTGGGTACATCAGCCAGCGTAGAGCTAATGATACAGGATTATTTTAAGCTAGGATAACAAGACCTCTTAGCTTGGATCTCTAGATGGGGTTAAAAGAAGGCTCAATATGTGAGTCTTTGGCATCTATCTCTGTTTTTAGGAAGGCCTTTGTCCTGACGGACCATAGAAGGCAAGGGAAGTAGTAAGGCAATAATTATTCAAATCTATTGGCAATTGACTGGAATTGAAAAGGAAAAATTGAAAGGAAAAGCAGATTCCTCTTATTTCAGGTACATTCAAAAGGTAAAATTCTCCTGGTTCTGGTGCTGCAAGTTCATGTCGCGCTGTTTCCAGGCCCAAGGCCATGGTACTTGGAGGGGGTCTATCAAACCCGAGAAGGGAACACACCTCGTTAATGTTTTAGATCATGAGGAGCATGTCATCTGATGTCAGTGTCCAGAGGGTGACCTTTAGGGGTACAGTCATTCATTAGCCTGTCTATTAGTATTTTATGGGAAAAAGTCCTGCCTTTCTGTCCTTTTGAGCTGCCTTGTATGTTTTTTTGATGGAATCTCATGTGCTTTTAAGACTTGTTTTCTGACATTAACCTTTTGTACCAAGACCACTTTGTGTGTCCTGTGACCGGAAGGAGTTAACCATCCTTCTGAGGAGACAACGTGGAGCGCGGCATTAGGACACAGTGCCGAGGATGCATGTCAGTGCTGGGATGATATGTTACTGGGGTCATTTCACTCAGCGGAACTAGAAGAGGTGCATGTCAAGGCCATGAATTTGTTTTGGCTCATTACGTTTTGACATTACTCATAGGATAACTTTTTGATGTTTAACTCTTCACCTAAACTAAATTTGTATTTCTTTCTCAAAATACAGTTATAGTGAAACTGTTTTGGTTATCTGTTGCAGTGTGACAGATTACCCGCAAATTCTGTTATTTCTCAAGAAATAACACGTTGTCTGGACTCAGCCGGGCAGCTCTTCTGCGCACGTGGTGGCACTGAGGTTGCTCGTACAGCTTGTGTTCAGCTGGAAGCTCGGCTTGGTTGAGAATGTCCAACACAGCTTCTCATCTTGCAGGGTCTCTCTCTGCATGACTTCTCATGGTTCAGTGGTCTAGCCCAAGTGTCTCTATCCCATGGCAGCTTGCTTCCAGGATGGAGCTGTATAGGCCCCCAGCATACACACTCTTACCAAGCCTGGGCTGTGTCAGACTTGCCAACGTCCTGGAATGGGCCAGCATCACACGGGGTGAGCCCGTGTTCAGTCTGGGAAGGAAGCCACTATCTGAGAGCATAACTACCAAGAAATGCAAAGCCGGAAAGTTACATTTCTTCTTTTTAGCTTCATTGAGGCGTAACTGACTAGTAAGATTTGTAGTATGTTAAAGAGTACACGGCGGTGATTTGACATGTGTATGTCTTGTGCAAGGATTCCCACCATTGAGTCAGTTAACACACACCGCCTCACGTCTTTGCCTCTGTGTGTGTCACCACCCTGGCCACCACATTACACGCTCGATCCCGAGGCTTTGCTTGTCTCACACCTGCAAGTTTGTGCCCTATTTCCCTTCCCCCCAACCCTGCAGTTACATTGCTTTAACTAGAATGCTAAATTAATACGAACATAAATATTTGTTTGTTTTACCTGTCAGCAAAATTAAAATTTGAATTAACAAATTATAGAAAAACTACCAGATGGAGAATAAGATGCAATGTTTCTTTTTGTGATCGTTCTTTGAGTACACCCTCGAACGAAGCACAGGTACTGCAACTTTGACTTGAGCTGGGAGTACTTTAGCTCAGTTATTCAAGTTCACTTTAATTCGAAGGTGTTGGTGTTTTAGCTGTCAGTTCTTACATGACAACAGCTTTCAGGTATTAATTCTTACTTGCAACGCTTAACGTCTGTGAAACATGGGAAGTCTGTTCTTTGTGAGCTCACTTCGCGAAGGGAAAACACAAGCAGTCTGTTCTCCAGAGTTAAGGACACTCAGCCAGAGTCTGGTCCACCTATAAATGATTCTACATGTGGGTTTACGTTAAGCTTTATACACAAGAGTGCTGATAAGACCATTCTGGTTTTCACACTTGTGGTAATAAGCATCCTAGTTATATTTGCATCTTTTAAAAAAATGAGCATCCATGATTCTCGGTCAGATTTTGAGTGCAGTCACCAGTTGCCATATCAAGATTACAGGCCAAGGGCAAAGTTAAAACATAGGAGTTCTTAAAGCACAAAGACCAGATGTATTCCATTGAACTTTAACTTTGTTGTCTTTATATGAAAGTTTAAAAATTCATCTTTCATTGTTTACTGAGCTACTAGGTTTCCCCCAGTTACATGGAATATTTTGCTGCTACCTTCAACTTACCAGGTGTTTATTCCTACACCAAACCACGCATTTAAATTAACAACATAATTGGGCTTTAAGGCCTTCGTTTTTTAAAACATAAACTGCATTTTAAATACATGGTCAGATAGCACCCATCTTATAGTAAGAGATACAATTTTTTTTAGAATTCCATCTTACAGTGTCTTTGAGTTATTCTTTATATCACCTGGGTGTTATATTTTGTGTACGTGACTCACCGCAACCTGTCGGTGTCAGCGCTTTACCAGTTGGAGTGAAAGGTAGAAACCTTGCCTCCCTCTGCCCTTTCCCGTTCATAGTATGATTGTCGTAAGTATTTTCTTTACGTACGTTGAGAACCATGTCAGACAGTGTTATAATTTTTGTTTTAACTGTCAAACATAATTTGGCAAACTCAAGAAGAAAAGGAAAGCCCACTGAATTTACCCATATTTTTGCTCTTCCTGTTCTTCTTTCTTCCGTCCCAGTGTTCAGGATTCCTTCTTTTATCATCTCCTTTCTGCTTAATGAACTTCATGTAGTCATTCTTTCATGGTCGGTCTTCGAGTGACAACATACCTTAATTTTTCTTCACCTGAGAGGTCTTGGTTATCTTTTTATTACTGAAGGATATTTTCCTTTGATAAAGAATTCTTGGTTGGCAGTCCTTTTTTTTCTTTCAACTCTTGAAAATTATTATTCTATTGCCTTCTGACCTCCACGATTTCTCATGAGAATTCAAATTGTCATTTAAGTTGTTTCTCGCTTGCTTCTTTCAAGATTTACATAGTACTTCTTTCAATATTTTTTCTTTTTCTTTAGAGTTTTCAGAAATTTGACCATGATATTTCTTGACATGGGTTTCTGTGGATTTATTCTGTTTGAGAGTCACTCAGCTTCTTGAATCTGTAAATTCATGTCTTTTGCCAAATTTGGGAAATTTTCAGCCATTAGTATGTCTTTGAATACTGCTTCCGACTTTCTTTCTCCTTTCCTTCCAAGGTTCAGATGACATGAATGTGAGACCTTGTAGTTACAGTCTCACAAGGCCCTGAGGCTCTGTCCACTCTTCTTTCCTCCCGCTTCCTCTGTGCTGTTCAGTTGGACGATTGCTGCTGTTCTGTCGTCAGCGCAGTGCTGCCTTCCTCTTCCCCCTCCTTTCTGCCATCGAGCCTGCCCGTCGAGCTTTTTCACTTCATAGTCCTCTAAATGATTTAGAGTTTGTCTAAAATTCAGCTTTAATTTTTCATTGCTATAGGCAATTAACCAGTGCACACTTTTTTACTAGAAACATTCATTTTACTTTAAAATCAGTTTGATGCCAAACCTCAAGCCTTTTCTTTTAAAAGCCTTTAGCTAAATACATATGCTATTAATTTAAAATTGTTCTAGTTTACAGGCTCATAATTAATGATGTCATGAACTATAACCAAGCTAATGCCAAAATAAAGTATAATTCTTATTAAGTATTATCAGAGAATTATAACACATTTTAATGGAAAAATTCTATTTGTCCTTATGATTTAATAATATTATGTAGGTTTATAATAACCCACATTTTTTAAGACACCAAGTGTTTGGTTTGTAACACTTTTCAAGTGAAATCCTATTTTCACATTATTTATTTTTCAATACAGTTCTTGAAAAGTTTAGCTATATTAGCTCAAGTGCAAAAATTCAAATTCTGCATAGGTTTGAATGTGCCCTATTTACTTTCCAGTTATGTATTCTGTGATAACTACACAATCACCATACAAATAAAACACATAAAAATACTTTTTTTAAAAAAGTAAAGTTTTTAAAAATTAACTATCTTAAAAGCTTTTGCACAGCAAAGGAAACCATAAACAAAATGAGAAGACAACCTACAGAATGGGAGAAGATACTTGCAAATGATGCAACTGACAATGGGCTAATTTCCAAACTATACAAACAGCTTATACAGCTTAATAGCAAAAACAAACAAACAACCCAGTCAAAAACCGAGCAGAAGACCTAAATAGACATTTCTCCAAAAAAGATAACTCAGATGGCCAGCAGGCACATGGAAAGATGCTCAATGTTGCTAATTATTAGAGAAATGCAAATCAAGACTAGACTGAGGTATCACTTCACCCCTGTCAGAATGGGCATCATTAAAAAGTCCACAAATGCTAAATGCTGGAGAGAGTGTGGAGAGAAAGGAACCCTCCTACACTGTTGGTGGGAAAGTAAATTGGTGCAGCCACCATGGAGGACAGTATGGAGATTCCTTAAAAAGCTAAAAATAGAGTTGCCATATGATCCAGCAATCCCACTCCTGAGCATATACCCAGAAAACTGTAATTCAGAAAGACACACGCACCCCAGTGTTCATAGCAGCACTATATACAACAGCCAAGACATGGAAACAATGTAAATGTCCATCGACAGATGACTGGATAAAGAAGTTATGGCATGTTTACACAGTGGAATACTATTCAGCCATAGAAAATAATAATGCCATTTGCAGGAACATGGATGGCTCTGGAGATCATCATACTAAGTGAAGTAACCCAGAAAGAGAAAGAAAAATACCATATGATATCACTCACTGTGGAATCTAAAAAAAAAAAAGACAAATGAACTTATTTGCAAAACAGAAATAGACTCACAGACATAGAAAACAAACTTATGGTTACCAGAGGGGAAGGGAATGGGAAGGAATAAATTAGGAGTTCAAGATTTGCAGATCCTGGCTAGTATATATAAAATAGATAAACAGGTTTATACTGTAAAGCCCAGGGAACTATATTCGATACCTTGTAATAGCTTATGGTAAAAAAGAATATGAAAACCAATATATATATTCATGTATGACTGAAGCATTATACTGTACACCAGAAATTGACACATTGTAAACGGATTATACTTCAGTTAGAAAAAAAAGAAATTTTATATTAACTTCCTCTCACTTTGAAGTAATTTTGTGTCTAGGGAGTAAAACATAGATACCTAAAGACTCCCTCAGTGACCAACTTCAGTCCAGTTCCCTTTCCTCAGAGGCGAATACCCGCATGAATTTGGTGTGTTATCTTTGAACCCATTAAAAAAAAATTCTCAATTCGCAGACAGAATGCGTGCTACTATGTCACTGACCCATGAAAAGTTACAAGGATCATACAAAACCTCCCTTATGTTTTATGTCTTTTTTCACTCATCACCATCAAATATGTCTTGGAATATGCAAAACTCTTCTCAGCATGACACAAAATGCAGAATCTGCTGTTAGAAGCTACGTCTCTAGGAGACAAGTCTGGGATCTTCCCACTATCACATTGCCTCACTAAAGTGTTCTGATTAAGATTTTTTTAAAAAAGAAATATGCTTTCAATTTTGATTAAACTTCCATCTGGTCTTTCTAAGTTGTAACAGAAGAGTTGAGAAAGGAGATAAAGTATTTCTGTACTATTTTGTGCTTGCCAAAGATAAGGATAGCAGAAAGCTGGTTGCATTTTGCCTGCAGAGGGAGGGTTCGGCCAGGAGGTGCTCATCAGTGCTCAAGGCAGTAAGTCACTTTGTGTCTGTGACAGTGGCGAGGTCAGTTCAGAATTCTAGCACCTAAAATTAAAACCTTCTGACTCTGGACTGCGGGAGTTGAGCAGAATTTTAGAATATATTATTTCAATAATATTATATTCAATAATTATATTCAATTCAGTAATATTATATTCAGTAATCTTTTGTTTTCTGCATTATAAATGAGAGACTTTACCACTCAGATCCTGCAAAATGCCAGTACAAATAGAGCCAAGAGTAAAATGTTGATGATTTAGAACAGAAATCAGCAAACTTTTCTGTAAAGGGCCCAAGAGTAAGCATTTTTGGCAACATGGTCTCTGTTGCAACTATTCAGCTCCTGCAGCCAAAAGCAGCCATAGAGAATACATTAACAAATGGACAAGACTGGCCAGGTTCCAAAATACCTTTATGTATAAAAACATTTGGGTAGATGTGATCCACAGGCTGTAGTCAGATCTTTGCTGGGTTGAAGGCAGTGGTACACTGGTAAATGTTTCACAACTGGCTTTTCTGGGGGATGGGTAAGCCCTAATTTATAGCATTTGCCCATTTACATGGTGCAAATACTCTTCACCATGGTCAACGTCACACTACCTACTTGACATCACTTAATAGGGAGGTGACAGAGATCAACAGTGGCACCCCAGTGCACAGCGTTTCTCATGAGCATAAACAATAGTAAAATGAGAAAAAATAGTAAGAAAGGGATGAGTTTCGAATGTTTATTCCCTTTGTATGGAGTACATTTTATTTAATTGTAAATGTGTATAATTTAATTTTTAATGATGTCTCCATTTGCCATCTGACTCACAAAATTTCTAAAAATTTACTAATTGGCTCTGGTGAGCCAGACTGGACCTACTACAGCACACCACTGTGTCGGAGAGCATAATCCAGAATTCTGTCTTAGTAAGTTTCCTGTTAAATCATAAATTATATGGGGGAGTAAAAGCAAAGACATACAGAGAATTGTGTTAATATGCAACTTATGCACTAACCTTGAAAAAAAGATTTTGTTCATTTAAATGAGAGTTGACTGTCAAAGATGGGGAGGGTGTAGCTTAGTGGAAGAGTGTGTGCTTAGCGTGCACGAGGTCCTGGGTTCAATCCCCAGGGCCTCCATTAAAAAAAAAAAAAACGTGCTTTATTTCTTGGCTCTTTATCTCAACTTTTAAGTGATAGCGTAAAAAGTAAATTTAGGTCAGTAGATTCTGTCAGCATGTCATGCATGATAATAAACATCACTTCTGTCTGGTTTTTCCTTAAGGACTAACTGTGATGCCTGACGAAGAACAAAACTTGAATCATTACGTGCAAGTTTTACAGAACCTAATACTAAGTGTTCCCACCAAGGGACCAGGTCATCAGAGAAAATCAAAGACTCCAAATAATGTTAATTCTGCAGCATCAAGAGTGTCAAAGTTTAAGGAGATGAAGTCGCATGATGAAGCCACAGCTGAGAACGATGTGTTGATCAGTCCTGTCAGTGATGAAACTACAACTTTCCCTACCAGGGGCTTCACGCTGGAAGTAGAGAGGGAAAAGCATACTAAAAGCACAGCGTTCTGGTCAATTAAGCCAAATAACATTTCTGTTGTTTTACATGCGAAAGAACCTTATATTGAAAAAGAAGAGCCAGAGCCGGAGCCGGAGCTGCCTGTAAGACAGACTGAGGCACCGAAGCCAGTGCCAAATGCCACCGAACTGCCCACAAGGGAGAACACCGTCGTGGACACCGCCACAGAGCTGGAGGACGTTCCTCAGCTCTCGGGAGACTACGAAGCGGAGCAGTCTGAAGCACTGACGTTTGAAGAACACCCACAGGATTTGTATAATGAGCGCATCCTGAAAAAGATTTCAGATATCAGTGCGCAGGTGCAGCAGGTGCCTCTTCCTGAGAGCCTCAAGCCAGAATACAGAGCGGACATCAAAGCCGCCGAAGAGCACCTCAAACGGAGCCTTGCTCTGGCAGCAGCAGCAGAGCACAAAGTGGAGAAGATGTACAAATCTCAGATGTTACCGCTAGGGCGGGGCAGCAGTGGGGCTGACGACGCTGAAACTGTTATTAACGTGCTGTATAATTCTAGATCTAGACTACCTGAATATTTAAATATTAGGTATGTTCCTCCAGGGATGAGAGCAAAAGCTACTATAGTATCCAACACATTGAAGAAAATACTTTGTGTAAGTCTAGGGGAAACGGAAAACCTTATTAGGAAGTTATTAAACAATAACTTAAAAATGTTAAACCTACTTAATACCCACGACAAAGCTGACTTAGGCTGACTGCGTTCATTCACAGAAGAAATAAGCACATTAGTGATTCAAAAGTTGTATAAAATTTTTCTGTTGTAGTTCAGTGTGCTAACATCTCTTCATGTCACGTGTTAACAAAAATTTTTCATATGCACGAAAAACCTAACAGTTAAAAATAAAATTTTTGTTCAGGAATTTGTAGTTTTTTCTTGTTAATTTTAAAAGTTATGAACATCTAATCTTTACAGTGTTTAAGCTTTGATTTTACTTGAATAGATTAGTTAAATTCATTTATTTTATAAGACTTAAGAGACTGCAATCTATACGTGTAGCTGATTTTAAATAATTGCATAGAAGTGTAAAATTTTAGTATATGTGATCTTGACTGCTTTTTCAGAGAATCTGAGTTTTCTATTTAAATAGCAGCACAGTTGGAGCTTGTATCAGAGCCGCTTTATCTGAATGCGTGTGCGCCTTCTTTGGTAAGTGGATGGTGTATCAAGATACACCCCTGCTCCTTTGCTGTTATGTTCTCTTGGAGCATGAGTGAGGGACTGTGACCTGGGTTTGCAGTGAAGTTATTCTCGCTGTGTCCTCTTTTTGTTGGCCTATGTACATACACACTGAAGCTTTGCAAATGTTTTATTTGAGAGTATGACTAATACCATTAAGGTTTCTGCAATAGTGTAATTATGGTGAAGATGATTCTCTTTCATTGTTTGACTAGTATTATATTTAAGTTCATTTATTTATTCATTCATCTGTCCAGTCATTTATAGTTTAATAAAGATTTACTGACCTTTTATTACGTGCAGGACAAACTGCTAGGCTTTGGGGACACAATAGAAAGACTTAATTCCTTCTCTCTTTGAAGTTATATTATAGCAGCAAAGACATACAAAACCTCCAACACTTGTACCACGCCTTTTGTGATGAGTCGTTGTGGAAGTGCTGAGAAGTTTGACTGCCCCGGCCCAAGATCGATGGGGAAGCTGCCCTGAGAGAGTGGTGTGTGCAGGGACAGCTGCGGGCAGGGGCGCGGGCAAGGGAGAGGGGGCCTTCCAGGCAGAGGGGCAGCGTGTGTGGGCGCCCTGGGCTGAGGGTGAGGGTGGCAAGCTCAAGGAGGCGGTCCGTGTTGTACGGAAACACTCTGGCCTAGACTGAAAGCAGACAGAAGCGCCCGAAGCCAGGGCGAACCTAGCTTAGACCAGAGTGGGGGAGGTGGCAGTCGCGGTGGAGTCAGCAGGGTTTGGTGACTGAATGGACCATGGAGACTGAGGGAGGAGCAGCGATCAAACTAATTCCCACGTTAATTCCTATGTTGTAAAAGGGGCTGCAGAGGTTTGTTCATAGTAACACTCTTTACTACTGCTGCTGATTTTTTAAAAACATGTGCAGCAGCAAACAGATTAATGTAATGAAGCCATGTACCCACCACCAGTTCCAGCAGCTGCCTGCCAGAGACCGGCCCGTCTCCCCCGAGCCCCTACCCCTGTCCTTCTTCCCTGTTTTATGTTGGATTAAGTGTCAGATACTTTTTCATTTTATCTATAAATAGAACAATGTGATGCTCTATAAGCTTTTTAAAAATCACTACTGCAATATCACACATAAAGATTTAACAGTTTTTAGATCATCAAATCTAGTCAGTGTTCAAATTTTCAATTGTCTAATAATTTTAAAATTTAGGGTATGTTTGTATGAATCAAGATCAAGATCTGAAAGTTTACATGTGGAGATTGGTTGATTTCACTCATTAAGTCTCTGTTAACCTAAAGATTTCCTTCCGCCTCTTTTTTCCTTTTCCCCTTGAAACTTATTTGTCAAAGAAATGGTCGTTTGACCTGCGGTTTCACACAGCGAGGACTCTGCTGAGTGTGTCCCCACAGTGCCGTTTAGTCTGTGTTCCTGTCTTCCGCGCTTTTGGTGATTTGGTCGTTGGATCGAGAGAGGCTTTATTAGACCCAGTCTGTTTGCTTTTGTCAATATCGTGTTGTATTCGTCCGTCTGGTATGTCCCTTTTTGTATGTTTAGCAGCCTTTGATGACTCTTGCCTGGGTAGATTCATTGATCAGCTGTTGCGGAAAGGGGCTGTCGTTCCTTCGTTGGCTGGAATATGTCTAAGAAGAGAAAGTCCCTCCCGTCCGTTGAGTCCCAGTGGCCCAGTGTGTATTGGAAAGGCGTCAGATGCGTGAATCTTCCTCTGTGTTTAATGGTTTTCAAAGTAATTAGTTCATAGAGTCCCCCAGTGGTGACCCGTTTTAAACAATTAGGTATTTATTCTTTTAGAGCAGTTACGTGCTGACAGAAGAATTAATCAGGAAGTGCAGAGCTCCCACCGCCTCCCTCTCCTCCCCCGTAGTCTCCGCTGTCACTTACATCTCGTGTTAGTGTGGTGCATGTGTCTCGGTCGGTGAAGCAACGTTGACCCCTGTCATTGCTGAGGTCCGCAGCGTACCTTTGTCTTGTAGGCACATTCTGCTGGCTTTGACAAATGCAAGACGACGTGTGTCCGCCATTGTGGCGTCCTGCACAGTGGTTTCACTGCCCTAAAGCTCACTGTGCTCCACCCGCTCATCTCTCCCTCTCCCTCCCCTCCAGCCCACGCAGCGCTGGTGTTTTCACTGTTCCTGTACCTCTGCTTTCTCCAGAATGTCATATGGTTAAACTCACGCAGTATAACCATGTCAGATTGCCTTCTTTCACTTAGCAATATGCATTTAAGATCCTTCCATGTCTTTTTGTGGCTTGACAGCTCATTTCTGTAGTGTTAAATAATATTCTATTGTATGGATGTACCAGAGTTTATCCATTCACCTGTTGAAGGACATCTTGGTTGCTTCCAAGTTTTGGCAATTATGAATAAAGCTTCTGTAAACATCCATGTGCAGGTATTTGTGTGGACACAAGTTTCTAGTTCCTCTGGGTAAATACCACGAGCACAGTTGCTGGATCATATAGTGAGAGCTTTAGTTCTGTAGAAACCACCAAGCTGTCTTCCAAGGCGGCTGCACCATTTTACATTCCCCCCAGCAGTGAATGAGGTTTTCTGTTCCTCCGTATTCTCACCAGCGTTTGATGCTGTCAGTGTTCTGGATTTTTACCATTCTCACGGGTGTGTGTAGTAGTCTCATTGTTGTGACCTATTATTTTTTAATTAAACTTTTTATTTTGTGATAATTATAAATACGCAGTTGTGAGAAATAATACGAAGGAATCTAGTTAATGTGCTCCTTACTCACATCACCCAGTGGTAATACCTTTAAAAGTTATAGCACAGTGTCACACTCAAGATACAAATATCGACATGAGATACAGAGCACTTCCCTCACCATGGGGACCCCTCTGATTGCCGCCTTATAGCCACACCCACCTCCCTCATGCCTTTGCCTCTCCCTAACCACTGGCAGCCACTATTCTGTTCTCGTTTTCAGTAATTTTGTCATTTCAAGAATGTTATATAAATAGAATTACACAGTACATAATCCTTGGGGATTGACTTTTTTCGCTCAACTTTTTGTCCAGAGGCTTATCAAGGTTGTTGCATGTATCAATTCACTCCCTTTTAATTGCTGAGTAATATTCCACAGTTTATTTAAACAGTCACCTGTTGAAGATCTTCTGGGTTGTTTCTAGTTTTGGGCTATTACAAAGCTCCTATAAACATTCATTTACAAGTTGTTTTTGAGCATAGGTTTCATTTCTGAGGCATAAATGTATGGTAGTTGTATAGTAGTTGCATATTCAGTTTTATAAGAAACTTCCCACTGTTTTCCAGAATGGCTGTACCATTTCGTACAGCACCAGCAATATATGAGTTTCTCTGAAACCTTGCCAGCATTTGATGTTATCACTGTTACTTAATGTGTATTTATTTTAAAGTGCACACTTCAGTGGTTTTAGTATATTCATGAAGTTTTACAACCATCACACTCTCTAGTTCCAGAATCTCATCACCCCAAAAAGAAGTCCCCTACCCACTGGCAGTCCCTCCCGAGTCATCTCCCCCAGCCACTAGCAGCCACTAATCTGTGTCGTGTCCCTGCGGATTTGTCTCTTCCGGACACTTGGTTTGATCACACAATATGTATTCCGTCGTGACTGGCTTCTTTCACTTCACGTGATGTTTCGTCCATTCTGTAGCATGCATCAGTGCTTCGTTACCTGCTACGGCTGAGTACTGTTCCATTGTGTGGTATACCACGTTGTGTTTGTATATTCATCGGTTGACAGACATTTGGGTTGTTTTGGCTTTTTGACTATTTCCAATAATGCTGTTACTGATATATATGTATATATTTTTTGTGGGCATATGTTTTACATTCTCTTGGGTGCACACCTAGGAGCAGAGTTGCTAGCTCATGTGGTAACTTTATGTACAACTCTTTGAGGGGCTTCCAGACTTCTCCAAAGGAGTGAACCATTTTACATTCCTGGTAGCAATGTATGAGGGTTTCAGTTTCTCCACATCCTCCCTGACTGTTGTCAAAGTCTGTCCTTTTTTAGCCTAGCAGTCCTTGGGAGAGTAAAATGGTGTATCTCTGTGGTTTTGACTTGTATTTCTCTAATGTCCAGTGATGTCAAGCACCTTTCAATGTGCCTATTCACCATTTGTGCATCTTCTTTGAAGGAAAGTCTATTTAGATCCTTTGCCATTTTAAAGTTGGGTTCTTGTCTTTTTATTATTGAGTTGTAAGAATTCTTTACGTACTTTGAATACTGGCTCCTTATTAGATTTATAATTTGAAAATGTTTTCTTTCTGTCTTTTGTCTTTTTACTTTTTTAACAGTATCATTTGCAGCACAAAAGTTTTAAATTTTCATGTAGTAAAATTTCTGCTTCCTTTGGCTATTTGCACTTTGGTGTTGTATCTAAAAAACAGCTGCCAAATCCAAGATCCCTCGTTCAGTATGACTGGTGTGTCCTTACAGGAAGGTAAAAATGCCGTGTGAAACCAAAGACGCAGAGAGAGTACCCTGTGATGGTGGAGGCCGAGAGCCGAACGCCAGGGACCAGCAGGCACCATCGGAAGCTGGGACGAGGAGAAGGAAGCTTCCACCCAGGGTCCCGGGGTGGGCGGCCCTGCTGACACCTTCATTGTGGAGTTTTAGCCTCCAAAACCGTGGCAATAAACCTCTGTTGTTTAAAGCCAGCCAGTTTGTGCAACTTTGTTATGGAAGCCCCAGAAAACTGAAATAGTCATGGTGTTTAGTTTTTTTAAAATATCTTGTTTAATTCTATATGCTAATATTTATTAAGGATTTTTGCATCTATATTAATGAAAACTATTGGCCTATGGTTTTCTTTCTTTCTCTTTCTCTCTCTCTCTTCCTTCTTTCCTTCCTTTTTCTTTCTTCCTTCCTTCCTTTCTTTCTTTCTCTCTTTCTCTCTCTTTCTTTCTCTTTCTTTCTTTTCCTTGTCCTGCCCTTGTCCAGTTTTCATGTCAGCATCATCAAATATTAGCAACATGAAATTAATCAGGGAGTGTTCCTCTTTCTTCTATTTTCTGGAAGAGATTGTGTGAGTTGGTGTTAACTCTCTTAATATTTGGTGAAGTTTCTCCAGTGTATCCTTAGTTTTCCCTTGTCTGAAAACATCTTCATTTCCCCTTCATTCCTAAAGGATATTTCTTTTGCTGGGCACAGCTTTCTGGGTTGATAGTTTTTTTCTTTCATCACTTGGAAAATGTTGGACTACTTTTTCCTGCCTCCATGGTTTTTGATGAGAAACCCACTGTCGCTTGTTTTGTCTTTTCTTAGTGGTAAGATGTCACTTCTCTCTCACTGCTTTTCAAGGGTTTTTCTTTGATTTTAATTTCCAGAAGTTTACCTACAATATGTCTTGATGTGGATTATTTTGGATTTATCCTATTTGGAATTTGTTCAGCTTCTTGAATCTATAAGTTTATGCTTTTTTCCAAATTCAGAAAGTTTTCATCCATTATTTCTTTGAATACTGTTTCAACCCTACTTTCTTCTCTCTTTCTAGGACTTCAGTGACATGCATGTTAGATCTTTTATTGTAGCACCCTAGGTCCTGGGGCTCTTTTCATTTATATTTTCGGTTTATTTTCTCCTTATTATCCAGATTGGGTTGTTTCTATTACTCTGTCTTCAAGTTTACATATTCTTTCCTTTGTTCCCTCAATTCTTACGTTGAGACCATTCACTGAACTTTTTGTTTCAGTTTTTTTGTTTTCAGTCCTAAAATTTCCATTTGGTACTCCTTTGTATCTTCTAATTCTTTACTAAGACTATTTCTTTGGGGGGAGTTTATACTTTTTCATTTACATCAAGCATGTTTGTAAAGCTCATTGAAGCATTTTCACGATGGCTGCTTTAACATCTTTGTCATATAATTGTAACGTCCCTGTTGTCTCGTTGTTGGAATCTGTTGATCGTCATTCCTGCTGAGTTGGTGGGGAAAGCCCTGACTCTGCTCAGCGTGCTTTGCCGTCACTACACTGGTGAGCAGGAAGGATGGCTTATTACTGCTGATAGAGATGGAAGTGCAGGCTCTCCGTGTGGCCCCCACTGACGCGTAGTGCAGGACTCAGTGTACCCGTCAGGACGGAAGTGCTGGCTCCCTCCTCAGCCTTCTCTGTCACCATCCTGCTGGGGGCAGCATGCCTGCTTGGTTTTTGCAGGTGGAAGTGGTTGGGTTGGAGGTCGCAGTTTTTCTGTGGTGTTTCGCTGGAATAGAGTGGTTTCTGTCTAAACATTTTCTGTAGTGTTAGCCTGCCCCTTCCCAGATCCTTCAGCTAGAGAAAGTGGCTTCTGTTGGGTTTTTACGTATGTGCCTCTCCTGTGTCTGGGTCGTCAGCTTCTTTAGCTCCGAGTCTGGGATGTACGAGGCAGAAGAAAGAGACCTGGAGAGGGCCCCGCCACCTTGCTTCCTGGGCTCAAAGTCTCTGGCCCGTACGCCTGCTTGTTTTCCTGCCTTTTAGGGTCTCCTTGTGTCTGTTTTGTGTATCATGTCCCGGGGTTTTCAGTGTGTTTAGGAGTTTGTACTTTATCCTAAAGGTAGAAAGAATATTTTGAAGGAGTTTAGGCATCTTTAACAAGTCATTCTCGTTGGCTGCAGTGCAGATAAAGGGTACGAGGGAACAAGACTGGAAGTAGAGGCTAGTTAGGAGCCTTACAGGAATCTGGTGAAAGGTGATGATTCCTGGATTTGGATGGTAATAGAGGAAGTAGAAATAAGGAGCTGGATCTGAGAGGTGTTTAGGAATTAGGAATCAACAGAACTTGGTGATTGGTGTCCAAGACAAAGAAAGAAGTCAGCAGTGACTTGTGTTTCTGACTTGAGCCATGGGGTGCATGGTAATGTACTTTGTTTTTTTAATAGCATTTGTCACAATTACAATTTTATAGTTATTTGTATAATTATTTATTTAGTGTTTGCCTCCCTTCACCAGACTAAGTCTAGGGGAGAGGGGGCCATGAGAGTTTTGTTCACTGCTGTAAACTTAGTGTTTAGCACAATGTCTGGCCTGTAATTATATGCTCAATAAATATTAACACATTACAGTATATTTAAGAAGAAGCACACTTGTGGGCGAAAGGATTTTGGAAGTGCTATTTTTTAATACATTAGATTTAAGATGCCTATGAGACCTAGCCCAGTTAGAGAGCCCAGCCCACGCACTGGCCTAGCACTTAAGAGATAGTGGTAAGTAAGAACCTGGGAGCTACTGCGTATAGATGGAAGTGTAAGCCGTCGAAGCAGAGGGAGTCTGTACAGTGGGCGGAGAGGAGAGGAAGGCCTAGAACGGAGGCCTGGGGACTCCAGCTTAAAGAGACACGTGAGGAAGAGGAGCCCCTAAAGCAACGGGGGAGAGAGCAGAGCAGCAGGAGGCGCACCGCACCGGGAGCGGAGCGGGAGCCGAGGGCTTTGCAGGAACAGGGGAGCCAGCCCTGCTGCGACTGAGGGAGGAGACGAGACGCAGAAGGAAAACCAGCTGCTCAGTTACAGCAAAGACGGTTTGGGTAGAAGTGTCGGTGAGCAAGGCATGTTGGAAGATAAGCTGAGGTAAGAAAATGGAGATAGAAATGCAGACAGTTGTTGAAATATTTAACTGACTAGAATGAGAGAAGAAGGTGGTATCTGGAGGGGAAGTTTTCGGTATTTTCAGGCGGATGAGACTGAATCACGCTCAGGAGCCGATGAGAAGCAGCGAGCAGGAGGGGACAAGCTGAGGATGAAGAGGAAAGGTGAGAGGTGCCGTCGGGAGCGGCGCAACGCAGAGCACTGGGTGGAGCCGCTGATGTCTCTGCTGCGGTGGAAGGAAGGGGAAAGAATGGGCTCAGATAAAGGGGGACTTTCAGGTTTGGTAGCAGAAAATCGAGCGAATTCCAGATTGTAGCTGCTTTTTTTCCAGTGGCGTAAAACACATGTTGCTATTGAGTGAGTCAGAAGGTTTAAAAGGGATGGTGTACGTGAAGGGACCAGTCGTGGTAAGCGCTCCCTACGTGAAAGCTCTGTGTTGTAGCTTTGCAGAGGCTTCGTGTGATCACTGGGACCAGTGCAGCACAGCGTGACTTGAGAGCATTCAGAATGTCTCCTTTACATTCTGGGGAAGTGCATGAGACCCTGTCTTGAGAAAATGTGTACATTGGACTAAAGCACTGTAAGGCACTGCTTTATCTATTTTATTGTTTCTGTTTCGGTGGAATGCTTTGTTCTAGATTGAAGCCAATGTCTACTTGATTTCGGACTGTTCCTGTTTAAACCCCCTTTGATGTTCCCGTGGACCGAGCCTTGACTCTGGCACCAGCTCTGACTGCGCAGGAGGAACTCGAGCAGCACTTTGGGCCTTGGCGTCGGTCACGCTGACGGGCCTCACGGACCAGCCTTGGCCTTGTGCCCCAGTCCTGCGACCTGGGTCTCCTGCTGCTCCTGAGACTTCACTCTTGCCTCAGGAATCAGGGTCCGGGGCCCGAAGCCCTGGCTGAGCAACCCGCCACCCTCCCTGCTGCTCTGGCCCCGCTTCTCGGGGGCTAGGGTCTTGCTGGATCCTGCCCTGGGGCGTCGGCACTAGTGGGCTTGCCTGGTGCTTCCTGCCTCTGCGAGTTGCCTTCTCCTACGTCACTGATTGTTCCGCTGTGGTCCTCACGCCAGCAGCGCGAGCGTCACCCAGGGACTTGTCAGAAGGGCACGTAATCGGACCCCACACTGAGCGTCTCCGGTTTGGTGGTTGGGAGTGTATCCTAGCTGTCTGTGTGGTCCTGAGCCCTCCGTGGTTCTGATGTGTGATGAAGTCTGAGAGC
Source organism: Vicugna pacos (assembly GCF_048564905.1). Classification (NCBI taxonomy): domain Eukaryota; kingdom Metazoa; phylum Chordata; class Mammalia; order Artiodactyla; family Camelidae; genus Vicugna; species Vicugna pacos. The sequence goes on along the minus strand of NC_133013.1, from coordinate 29,265,236 downwards.
CAGCACGCCACAAGGACCTACAGCTTTCCAGGGCATCAAGCTACAGTGAGAAGTCACTGAGAGCACGCTTTCTCTCCGCACGCTCGGCCTGGTGAACTGCACCTCCCGCAGGGACAGCTGCATCTGACGCTCGCTGCCCGTCACGGGGCTGTGAGCTGAGTTCCGTGTTGGCTCCTGCCGGCCTGCTCAGTCCTAGTTGCCCTCGTGTAGAATTGGGAAGGTTGCTAATATGTGGTTAGAGGTTTGATAGACGAAGTCTGCACATGTCTTAAGTCTCCTCAAATAATACAGTCACAAATCAATCCGTGCTTCTCATTTTGAAGAACCGCCTTCAGTGGACAACTGTTGGGCAGTATGTTGCATTTTGCTTTGCAGAAGGCATGAAAATGATCATTTCTGATTCGAAAATGAGATAAAAGCCCTTGGGCCAGGGGTGTTGCTGTTCTGGTTGTAGCTGCTGGCCCCCTGGGGGCTCCGAGCAGGGCTGCAGCCGGCGGTGGCGGCCGTTGCTGCGGCCCCGCTGTCGCCACCTCTGTTGTTGGAGGTGGTGTCCGGCTGTCGTTACCCTGGTTCTGGTTGCAGGCACCACCTCCGCTGCAGTTGAAGCCTCCTCCGTAGTTGCCTCCTTCACCGCTGCCTCCTCCTCGCTTCTGGAAGCCACCTTGGGTGCCTCTGGTGGACCTCGGTCGTCATATCGCTGGAAACCACTGCCACCCCCACAGCCCCAGAAGCCACCGCTGCCCCGGCGGTCGAGGTGTGTTTCGGGGGTGGCCCAGCCCGCTCCCTCCTCACCGTGCTGCCTCTCCCCCTGCTACGGGAGCGTTTCTCTTGATGTCACCCCTAAAGGGGGGTGACCGCTGCCTTCCTGCAGCGCAGGGTCACATGAAGATCGGACCCAATGACCGCAGGCTCGTGGAGGCTTTTGCTGACTGTGAAGCTCCATACCCGCAACGCCCGGGTCAGGTGGGCGCGTGGCTCTCAGTGAGGGAGTCGCCCCTCCGCTCGGCGGGGGCGCCTCCCCCCGCCCCAGACTCAGGGCCTTGCCTTCTCCTCCTCTCTTCCTGCTCCTCTGTTTGCGCAGCTCAAGCCAGGCTGGGCTTTCCTGACTCGCTCCTGAATCCCGTCCAGACCCACCTTCCTTATCCTTCCCCCCCGTGCTTTCAGATTCTTAGCTGACCTTTTAACTTTTCTATAGAAACTGGAATCTTTCTGGTATTTCCGTCTTACACTGGAACTGCCCCCTCCCCGGATCTGCTGGAAGTCTCATGTGGCGCGCAGACCGCTGCCGAGCCCGCAGGAGGTCTGACGATCTTGCCGTCTGGGGTCGGGTCTCTTCCTGTCTTCCTGCACCACACACATGCAAGCTTCCTGCCTCCCAGAGCATCCTGTCACGTTGCTGCTCTCAAATCACGCTCTCGCCCTTCGACAGACCTCATCCTGTTTCCTCACTGACCTCACGACATTCCATTGGCGTGATCTGCTGGTCCCTTGGTAGCCCTCTGAGTGTCTCCAGCTGCTGGGCTCTCGCCCAGACTTCTGAGGAATTGGACCTGCTGCTGGTGCCGAGAGCTAACATGCAGGGAGCTGCCAGCGGGACTTGTGCCTGGGACACCGTGGTCCAGTCATGGCAGGCCCCCCGGGAGGCCCTGCTCCCTACCGGGTCCCCGCAGGAGCCCTGGGAGAGGGCTTGATGAGCACGGACCCCCAGGGTCCAAGTAGGGGGACCAACCGTCCTGACTGGCCCGGGGCCAGGGGCTTTGCAGGACACGGGACATTCTGTGCTAAACGGGGAAAGTCCTGGTCGCCCCACATCCAGGACATTTCAGCCTCAAAAGGCCAAAAGGGGACCTTTCACGTCCTGCTTGGCTTCGCGGCCCCTCCACTGACTGTGCTCACCTGATAAGGGCGTGAGTAGTGGTTTTGCCTGAGCCCGAAAGCTCTGACCCTGTCCCGGCGAGTGGTGACAAAGGGCAGGCCCCGGCAAGCTCCCTGGTGATGTGGGGAGCTGAGACTCCTCCACAGGCAGAGCGGAGGAGGAGTGTGTCTGTTTTAACTCAGGCGGAGGCTCATCAGGTAAGAGGATGCCCAGGAGACAGTGGTCCAGCCCGTTCCCAGGTGAGCTCGCTGCTGCCAGGTTGCCCACATGTGGGGCCCTGAAGCGCGTGCAGAGCAGACCTCTCTTCAGGTGGGTGCAGTGGGGGATGGACTTGGAAGTGTGTCCTAGATGACTTAATGCATCTGCCTCCTGGTCCCCTGCTCACCCACCACCGCTCCGTGAGCCAAGGGGCCGCGGAGGGAGGGACACTCCTCCTGGTCTCCCTTCTCGAGCTATTTCAGTTTTCACCACGGGCCTGACTTGCCTCAATGAAAGGGAATGGAATCATCTTGGACCCTCCCTAAGCAGACAGAGTGCATCCTGTAGCTTCGTGTCTTTGTGTTGTAGTGTCCTTCCATGCGCCTCAACCCGGGATTTGCAAAAGGCCCCCGAGGGCCTGAGCGGTCAAAAGACGGGGTCGTGCAGGCTCTGGCTGCCACGGTAGCTGCTGCTCCTGGGGACGCAAGATGCAGGCCTGGCCTTCCCAGCCCGGTGTGCTGGGGGCGTGCACCCCGGCACCAAACGGGGTCCTGGAGTTTAAAAGATGTCTCTGTCAGTCCTGGGATGGGAATGAGCTGGCTGTGTTGCTTCAGAAAGACGCTGTGTTCCGTGATCTGTGCTGCACGATGTGCTCTCTCTAAAAAGAGGTGTTCTTTTTTAAAAAACACCTTTATTATGGTATGTTTCCTGTACAGTAAGCTGCACATATGTACAGATGTACAATTTGATGAATTCTGACAGATGTGTGCACCCATGGGATCACCACTGCAATCAGGACAGCTAACATTTCCATCCCTCCCAAAGAGGTGCAATTTTCAAGCTCCCAATTTATCCCTTCCTCCCCTCTTTACCCCCTGGGAACCGTAAGTTTTTCTCTATGTGAGTCTGTTTCTATTTTGTAAATGAGTTCATCTGTGTTTTTTAAGATTCCACATATAAGCGATATCATATATTTGTCTTTCTCTTTCTGGCTCACTTCACTTAGAATGACCGTCTCCAGATCCATCCACGTTGCTGCAAATGGCGTTATTTTATTCCCTTTGTGGCTGAGTAGTATTCCATTGTATAAATATACCACAGCTTCTTTATCCAGTCATCTGTTGATGGACACTTGAGTTGTTTCCAGGTCTTGGTTATTGTATATAGTGCTGCTGTGAACATTGGAGTGCATGTGTCTTTTCGAATTAGAGTTCCCTCTGACATCCCAGAAGCGGGACTGCTGGATCATATGGTAAGTCTATTCCTAGTCTTTTGAGGAATCTCCACACTGTTTTCCACAGTGGCTGCACCAAGCTGCATTCCCACCAGCAGTGCAGGGGAGTTCCGTTTTCTCCACACCTTCTCCAGCATATGTCGTTTTTGGATTTTTGAATGACGGCCATTCTGACTGGTGTGAGGTGATACCTCATTGTAGTTTTGATTTTCACTTCTCTAACAGTTAGTGATGTTGAGCATCTCTTCATGTGCTTGTTGGCCATATGAGTGTCTTCTTTGGAGAAATATCTATTTAGGTCTTCTGCCCATTTTTTGATTAGGTTGCTTGTTTTTTGATATTAAGCTGTATGAGCTGTTTGTATGTTTTGGAAATTAGTCTGTTGTCAGACGCATCATTTGCAAGTATTTTCTCCCATTCTGTAGGTTGCCTTTTTGTTTTCCTGATGGTATCCTTAGCTGTGTAAAAGTTTTAAGTTTAATTAGATCCCATTTGTTTATTTTTGCTTTTGTTTCCATTACTCCAGGAGTTGGTTGAAAAAATATATTGCTGTGATTTCTGTCCGAGAGTGTTCTGCCTATGTTTTCCTCTAGGAGTTTTATAGCATCTGGTCTTGCATTTAGGTCTTTACTCCACTTTGAGTGTATTTTTGTACATGGTGTTAGAGAATGTTCTAATTTCAGTCTCTTACTTATAGCTGTCTGGTTTCTCCAGCTCCACTTACTGAAGAGACTGTCTTTTCTCCATTGTGTATTCTTGCCTTCTTTGTTGTAGGTTGATTGACTGTGAGGGCCTGGCTTTATTTCTGGGCTCTCTATCCTGTTCCATTGGCTATTCGGGGTCTTTTGTGTTTCCGTAAAAATTTTAACATTTTTTGTTTCAGCTCTGTGAGAAAATGTCCTGGGTAATCTGATAGGGATGGCATCGAATCTATAGGTTGCCTTGGGCAGTGTGGCCACTTTAACAATACTGATTCTTCCCACCCAGAAACGTGGTGTCTCTTTCCATTGGGTGGTGTTGTCTTCAGTTTCTTTCATCCGTGTCTCAGTGTTTGGAGTACAGGTCTTTTGCCTCCCTGGGTAGGCTTATTCCGGTGCTCTGTTTTTTCTGGCGTGATGGTGAATGGCACTGCTTCTTTAACTTCTACTTCTGCTCTTTCATAGCTGGTGTGTAGAGGTGCAGCTGGTTCCCGCACGTTGGTTTTGTGTCCTGCAGCTTCGCCAGACTCGCCAGTGAGCTCTGGTGGTTGTCCGGTCACTTCTTTATGGTTTTCTATGTATGGTATCAAGTCATCTGTGAACAGTGCTAGTTTTCCTTCTTTGTTTCCAATTTGGATTCCTTTTATTTCTTTTTCTTCTCTGACTACTATGGCTAGGACTTCCAAAACTGTGCTGAATAAAAGCGGGGAGAGTGGGCATCCTTGTCTTATTCGTGATCTTAGAGGAAATGCTTTCAGCTTTTCACTGTTAAGTATGACATTAGCTGTGGGTTTGTCGTATGTGGCCTTTATTATGTGGAGGTGTGTCCCATCTGTGCCCACTTTCTGGAGAGTTTTTGTCATAAATGAGTGTTGAGTTTTATCAAAAGCCTTTTCTGCATCTGTTGAGACGATCGTACGGTTTTTATTCTTCAGTTCGTTGCTGGGGTGCATCACGTTCATTGATCTGCAGGTACTGAAAAACCCCTGCACCCCTTGGATAGCTCTCCCTTGATCATTCATGGTGTGAGATCTTTTTAACGCGTTGCTGGAGTTGATTGCTAGTATTTTGCCGAGGATTTCTGCATCTATATTCATAAGTGATACTGGCCTGTGATTGTCCTTTTTTGTGATATTTGCCTGGTTTTGGTATCAGAGTGATGATGGCCTCATAGGTGAGTTTGGAAGTGTTCCTTCCTCTGCAAAGTTTTGGAATAGTTTCAGAAGGACAGGTGTTAACTCTTCCTTAACCATTTGGTAGAATTGACCTGTGACGTCATCTGGTCTTGGACTTCTGTTTGTCTCTTGCGACAGCCTTTATTTTAAAATCTGTTTTGTCTGATGTAAGTATTGTTACTCCAGCTTTCTTTTGGTTTCCATTTACGTGGAGTATCTTTATCTGTCCCCTTCCTGTCAGCCTGCATGTGTCCCCGGCTCTGAAGTGGGTCTCTTGTAGACAGCATGTATGTGGACCTTGTTTTCTCAGCCAGTCTGTGTCTTTTGGTTGGAGCATTTATTCCATTTACATTTAAGGTAATTATTGATACATATGTTCTTATTGCCATTTTGTTCATTGTTTTGCATTTGTTTTTATAGGTCTTTTTTTCCTCTTTCTTCTTTTGGTTCTCTTTTCTTATGGTTTGACGACTGGAGGAGTTCCCTTAACATTTGCTGTAAAGCTGGTTTGGTGGTGCTGAGTTCTTTTAGCTTTGGTTTGTCTGTGAAGCTTTTGATTTCTCCCTCAAGTCTGAGCGAGAGCCTTGCTGGACAGAGTGTTCCTGGTTGTAGGTTTTCCCCTTTCATCACTTTAAGCATATCGTTCCACTCCCTTCTGGCCTGCAGAGTTTCTGCTGGAAAATCAGCTGATCACCTTATGGGAGCTCCCTTGTATGTTATCTGATACTTTTCTCTTGCTAATTTCAATATTTTCTCCTTATCCTTAATTTTGTCAATTTGATGACTTGTCAGTTTATGTGCCTTGGTGTGCTCCTCTTTGCGTTGACCCTGTGTGGTCCTCTCTGCACTTCCTGGACCTGGGTGACTGTTTCCTTTCCCAGGTTGGGGCTGTTTCCAGTGATCATCTCTCCAAAAATATTCCCAGATCCTCTCTCTCTCTCTCCTCTTTCTGGGACCCTATAATGCGAATATTAGTGTGCTTCATGTTGTCCCGGAGTTCTCTCAAACTACCCTCATTTCTTTTCATTCTTTTATCTTTTTTCTGCTCTGCCATAGTGATTTCCACTAATCTGTCTTCTAGCTCACTGATCCGTTCTTCTGCCTCATTTAGTCTGTTCTTGATTTTTTTCTAGTGTATTACTCATTTCAGTGATTTTATTCTTCAACTCTGTTTGGGTATTCTTTATAATTTCCAACTCTTTGCTAAAAATTTCACTCTGTGTATCTATATTCCTCTTGAGTTCTCTGAACATCTTCACCATCATTACTCTAAACTCTTTCTCAGACAAATTGCCTATCTTCTCAACACTTACTTCTTTTTCTGGGGTTTTATCTTGTGCCTTGGCCTGGGAGATATTCCTCTGCCACCTCGTATTATCTGTCTTTGTATTCATACTTTTAGGTGGGTTAGTTACGTTTCTTGACCTTGAAGAGGTGGCCCTCTGTTGGAGATGTCCTGTGCATCTCAGCAGTGCACACCTCTCTTGTCACCCAAGGGCCAGGGTCCAGCAGGTCCTAATGTAGAGTCTGGCCTGTGTTTGTGGATCCCTTCCACAGGCTTTGGGTTTGTTGTTTTCTTATTTCTGGTATCTACCCTCTGGTGGATGAGGCTTATGCAGGTTTCCTGGCAGGAGGAGCCGGTGTCTGCCCACTGCTGGGTGAGGTTGGTCCTGGACCTCTGGTGGGTAGGGCCATGTCTAGAGTCCTTTGTGGCTTAGGAGGTCTGCTGATGGGTGGGGCTGTGTTCCTGCCCTGTGTGTTGTTTGGCCTGAGGCTTCCCTGCAGGCTGTTGGGTGAGGCCCACATTTCCTTCCTCTGGGAATCGTAGAGCCTGATGGTTCTTGGCACCTGTCAAAAACAAAAGGCTAGAATAATATTTTTCTTTCCTCCAACAAAAAGTGTGCTTTATAGCTACTAGCCTTATTCCAAGAACCAATTCTTAGGAAACTGGATTAAGACATAAATGTACAGATTCCTGGATCAGTGCAAGCTTCCCTCCCCACTTAAGCCGCGTGTGCTCTACCCTGCCGTCCTTGACTGAGTGGCTGCTATAGTCCAGGCATTGCTCTCGTCTTGAGATTCGTTTGAGAATGAAACAAACACCTGTCCCAACCTCCTGGAGCTTACAGTCTAGTGGGGGGAGGCAGACAAAAAACAAGAAACGTGATAAGGAGGTACATTATATAGCACATTAGAAGATGACACGGGCAGTGGAAAGAAGAGGGTAGAGCAGGGTAATGGGGGTCAGTAGTTTGGGGTTTGTGAGACCCATCTTTGAAACAGGGTGCTCTGGGTAGACTTCATGAGAAGGTGTGAGATGAGCAAAAGCTTGAAGGAGGTGAGGGAGTAAGCCAGGTAGCTCTCTGGAAGGAGGATGTCCCAGGCAGAGGGAATAGTCAGTGCAAAGGCCCTGGGGCACAAGTATGTCTGATGTATTCAAGAAATACACCAGAGGAGGCCAGTGTGGCTGAAGCTGAGTGAGTGGGGAGGAAAACCTGAGACGAGGGTGGACAGGTTGTGGGCGCATGTCATGGAGGGTCTCTGGGGGGCTTTGTGATTGTTCTGAGTGTGATGAGAAGCCAACTGCAGGTATTAAGTAGGGAGTGACCTCGTCTAACTTACACTTGCACAGGATCTCCAGGGCAGCTGAAGAGAGGACAGGCTGTAAGGGGATGAGGGTGGAACAGGGAGGGGCAGGGAGTGGCTGGGGAGGAAGCCCTAGAGAGGCAGTCAGGTTCTGTACCCATTTCTAATGCGGCAGTAGAAGCAGCCAGCTCTGCTTGCGGGCTGGATGTCAGACCTGTGGGAAAGAAAGGACTGGATGAGTGCTCCTAGTTCTGAGGGTGAATGGGGAGGGGTCATTTACTGAGATGGGATCACCAGGGTGGCTCAGAGTTAGGGGATACCATGCGTCCAGCTTTGGACGTGTTAAGTGTGGGATGCATGCTGACGTCCGAGTGGTGATGTTAAACGGCAGCTGGATCTGTGGGACCACAGTTCAGGGCCAAGGTTGGGGCTGGACACATGCACTTGATGATGCGTTTGAAGACCATGAGCCAGATTAACTTAGTGAGGAGGTTAGTTTAGGTAGAAAAGATAGTCTGAGCCCTACTGATAAATGCCAGAAAAAAGCAAAGCGAAACAGGATTTATCAACGAGTCAGGACGCTGAGGAGTCAGTGAGCTAGAAGGAAACCAGGAGAGGGTGGGATCCCGGAAGTCAGGGAGACAGAGTTTCAAGAAGGAACGAGAGCGCACCTTCATCGAGCGCGTCTAAGGACTGGGGACGACCACTGGGCTTGGCCATGAGGCTATTGGTAATTTTATTAAGAAAGATTTCTTTCAGGGCTAGAAGTCTGATGGGAGCGGGCTCTGAAAAAAAAAGGGGGAATGAGAAAGTGGAGACTGGGTAGCAACTCTTTCAGGAAGTTTTGCTGCTAAGGAGAAACGGGGCAGTAACTGGAGAAACAGTGACCCAGCTGAGAAGAGGGAAATGATGCAGAAAGCAAGGGGGTGATGGCCGGTCCCAGCTCTGGAGTGGGCGAGGGGACGCGCAGGGGCTTCAGGGCACAGGGCGCGGGCAGGTGACCCGCCGCCTTCTACGCTTGTCCGCCTCTCAGCCCCCCTTCCTACCCAGCCTGGTGCATGGAGTGGCTGCAGCAGTGTCCCCACCGTACAGCAAGCAGGAAAGTCTGTAGCTACAGACCCAGGTCTCCACATCAGGCCCAGGAATCAGCAAATAATCTGCTGTAGGGCTGGAGTGAGGGCATCGCACCTTTGACAAAAAGTGCAGAAGAAAAGCACTTTATGCCAAAAAAACAACCCGTCAGGAGCACGTCAGGCGATGAAGCTCTGTGTCCTTCTACAGCAAGATGTGTCCCACTTTATCCACCCGAGAGAAGAGGAAGGGAGGTTTTCACCATTTTTCCTTCCATGATGATGTTTCACTTCATTACTAATCAGACTAAAGCAAATAAAAATGGAAAATGTCATTTTTTGCCAAATGACCAAATACTTTAAAGGCCAGTTCTTGGTATTCCCAAGTGTTTGGTAAAACAGGCATTTTCTTAATACGTGGGTGGGAGTGAAAGATTGGTTCAAGGCCTGTGGTGAACAGTTTGGCTGCTGGTTGCGACCACAGCCTTGGAACAGTTCAGACCTGGGCTTAATAATCCCTGTTTCAGGAATCCAGCCTAGAGAACCTGTCGGGAACTTGGACAGAGATTTAATAAGATTTCTCACAAACTTGTGTCTGGTGATGGAATAAGTGTGAGAAAATTAGCTGTCCAAGCACAGACAGTTAGTTTACAACATCTGACTCATTCTTATTTAATAACACGGAGAAAGGTTTGAAATATGTTGGCAACTTAAAAAAAGGTACAGAATTATCCCCAGTGAATCATTCAATGCTATCTTAGGGATTGTATATCCTCTCTTCAATTATGTGTAGGCTAAAAATTATCCTATTTATTGAATTTCCTAAAATGTTAATAACCATATATTTCTCCATATTTGTAGTTGGGTTTTCTTCATACCAACCGGGCTGGTTTCATTTCTGCCTATTTTTATTTAATTTCTTATTTTTTAATGGATTTTTTTCTCTCCTTTTTTCTTTGAGGATTCCAAATATGCTTACTATTTATTATTTTCACTTCTTACAGAATGAATTCCCCCTGTTACTGGTTTGATTGTCTGTCTTCTCTATTTTTTAAATGAAATGTAGTTGATTTACAATGTTGTGTCAATTTCTGGTGCACAGCATAGTGATTCAGTTATACATATATATATTCTTTTTCATTATAGGCCATTACGAGGTAACAGCATAGTGATTCACACACACACACACACACGTGTTCTTTTTCATTATAGGCCATTACAAGGTAGTGAATACAGTTCCCTGTGCTCTACAGTAGGACCTTGTTGTTTATCTCTTTTATGTATAGTAGTTTGTATCTGCAAATCCTGAATTCCCAATTTATCCCTCCACTGCCCCCTGCCCCTTTTCCCCCTGGTAACCACAGGTTGATTTTCTATGTCTATGAGTCTGTTTCTGTTTTTATAACTAAGTTCATTTGTCTCATTTTTTAGATTTCACACATAAGTGATATGTGGCATTTTTCTTTCTCTTTCTGGCTTATGTCACCTAGTATGACGATCTCCATGTCCATCCATGTTGCTGAAAATGGCATTATCTTATTCTTTTTTATGGCTGAGTAGTATTCCATTGTGTATTCATACCAAATCTTTACCCAGCCATCTGTCGATGGACACTGACATTGTTTCCATGTCTTGGCTGCTGTAAGTAGTGCTGCTGTGAGCATGGCACGGGTGGGGTGCATGCATCTTTTTGAATTAGAGTTCCCTCTGTTGTATGTGCAGGAGTGGGACTGCTGGATCATATGGTTTTCAGTTTTTGAGGAATCTCCATACTGTTTTCCACAGTGGCTGCACCAAACTACATTCCCGCTTATAGTGCAGGAGGGTTCCCTTTTCTCCACACCTGCTCCAGCATTTATCGTTTGTGGACTTTTGAATGATGGCCATTCTGACTACAGTGAGGCCACGCATCCTGTCATCCGTCCCCTCCCTGCTCCAATGCTACAGAACAAGAAAGCAGTCTTCTAGAACATGTTCATTTGAACTAAAGTCTATGATAAAAACTGTGAAAATTTCTTTTTAAAGATGTCTTCCTTCTAACAAACATTTCAGAAGGGCAGGCTTTCCCCTCAGTGATACTGTTGCATGATAACAGAAATCACAAAAATTATACACGTTCATTGTCGGCTGTTACCAGATACTGGTTATAATTCCCTGTGCTGTGCAGTGAATCCTTGTAGACTATCTGCCTTCTATGTAGCAGTTTGTATCTGTTAATCGCAAACTCCTGATTTACCCTATAATGGAAGAGAATCTGAAAAATGTGTGTGTGTGTGTGTGTGTATACATATACTGAATCACTTTGCTATACACCTGATTTACAATATTGTAAATCAACTATATTTCAATAAAAATAGGATTTGAAAATTGATAGAACTCTGACCTTGAGGTCGTTCCAATTCTAAGAAAAGAAGTCAAGCCCAAATCGAAACCTTGAGGCTGAGCTCCCACGACGTTGTCATCACAGCACAGAGCCCGGGACGGTCCCCCTGAAAGAAGAGCAGGCGCCCTTCGTCCTGTCTGGTGCTCCCTCTGGACGCGTTTGGAGCCGGCGGTTGCCGCAGGGCCACGTCAGAACGGGAGCAGCGCTTACCGGTGCCGCCAGAAGATCTCCCCGGTTCCGCAGAACTTACCTTCCCTGGGGACTGATCCGGATGAGAGCCTCTGAGCCTGTGGGCAGAGAAAGGTGGGTGACAGCAGAGGGATCTGGGGGAGTCCTGCTGGCTCAGGGGCCGACGTGACTCACACAAGGAGCCTTTAGGTACCCCACCAAAGCCACAGGCTTGGGTAAATTCTAGCAAACAGCTTTAAAACAGAACTAAACTAAACTAAGCAAAAATTATTTCCCTCATTTTGGAAATGAACCAGAAGCATCTGAAGCTACCAGGGGGAAGCCCCAGTCAGCAGCGGGCGGCCGGGGGGTCTGCCCGAGCCGGTCGCTTGCCAGACGGCCCTCGAGACTTTGACTGCACAATCTAAGTGATCACATGATTTCTCTTAGATTTTTAACAAAGAGCTTGCAGACCTCCATTTCCCCTAGGTCTCCTGGGCAGAAAGCCCCTCCACATGGCTGTTCCAGCGTGTTTTTACAGGGGACGTTGGGGCTGGTGTGAGCGCCCCGCGTGTTCACCTGCATAGTCTCACATTCAGCCCCAGATGGGCCGAGTCCCTGCCGAGCCACCTGCACCTGCTGCTTCTGGCCTCTGGGCTTCGCTCTCCTCATCTGCGGGACGGTGACGCTCACACCACCAAGCGGGGCCACGTTACATGCTGAGCTGAGCAGTGTGTGTGGAGTCCTCCGCGGAGCGCATGGCTTAGGCGGTGCTTTAACACGTGTGTTGGGGACTGATGCTCTTGTGGTCGATGAGAGCTCACTGAGCATTTTTCACCATGTGTTTCTGGGTCTCCCACCTGCCCAGTCTCCTTGAGGGAGGGAGAGTGGAAGGTCCTGGGCCAGCTGGAAGACACCCAACGTTCTTCCCAGGGGAAGCCTTGCCACGCCCCTGCACCAAACCTCCTTGGCCCGAGCTCGCCGCCACACGGCACATGGATCACTGAGAGGCTGTGGATGCCAGCAGCTTTTTAGGAAAGTCAGGACGAGGAGGAGCTGGGGAGAAGCGAACTGTGGGCTTCATGGCGCAGGCTGCCGTGCGGACAGCAGATTCGTGGAACCTGCGGTCTACAGGACGGCAGAGGATGAGCGTGCCCGGAGACACGGCCCTCCCGCCTGAAGGCGGCAGAGGGCGAGTGGCTCGTTTGTCCAGCTTTCCATTCCGGTGGCAGGGGACGGGCAGGGCTCCTTTCCCCTGGGGGCCCACAGAGGGTGCCCTGGCCGCCGGGGGCAGGAGTAGGGGGACCTGAGCTGCTCCTGCCTGGCTGCTGGCTGCTGGCTGCTACGTGACCTTGAGCGAGTCACCAGCTGTCTCTGGCGCCGTTTTCTCGTCTGGAGAAGGAGGACTTGGCCAAGCCAGACTAGTAGCCACACTGAGCGTTTAGCATCTCATCGGGTCTTCACAGCAGCCCTCTGTGGGAGGCCGACTGTCACATTTACAGACGAGGAAACTGTTGTGCCCTGGGGTCGTCCACTGGGGCAAAGCAGGCTGGACCTGAGGTCATGGTCCCCGGGGGCAGTTCTGGCCTCTCGTGACGACCTCGTGCCCCACGAGCTCTGAGCCCCAAAGAGTCCCCCCTCCTTGTCGAGGACTTCGGTTTCCTGCCGTGCTGCTTTCTTTGCCGCCATGCCCTCACCCTCCACTTCCCGCCGGCTTTCCAGCCTTGTCTCCACCCCTTCCCCAGAGTTGCCTTTCTCCTTCCATAGGCCAGCACGCTACGATTTCTGAGAAGAGGGAGGGGAGCACCTGGCACCCCGTCCCCACCCCTCCGGGCTTACCAGGTGCATGCAGCCTGTTTCCCAGGGTTGGCTCTGCTTTGGGGAGTGCGTCCTGTGGGGTCCCCAGGGGTGGAGGAAGAGGGGCACTTTAACCCCAGGGCAGTGCTTCTCCAGGTGTGAGCCTGGGCTGCCCAGCATGGGTCACAGACATCCAGGGTGCTGGTGAAATGTGCAGATCCCTGGGCCCACACCAAAGTGGGTGAGTCCGAATGTGCATTGTAACAAGCTCCCCACTTCTGACAGGCACGTGTCGGGGTTGGAACCGCTTCTCTTTCGGAGCCTGCACCGTTGGGCTGCAGAGGGTGACAGATGTCTTAGCAGTGACCCATCCTTCTATGAGATTCCTTAGTGGCAAACCGTCCTTATGTTGTTGGAGTAAGGCCTTCCTGATAAAGCTGGATTGTTGCTTTTTAAAGCAAACTTCAGGATTTAACTTGGTTACATTTTAGTGAGAGTTTGGCATCTCTGTAAGATAAACTTACAGAATTTTCTTTTGTGCGTTTACTGTCTTCATCGGGATTGGGTATCGCTAGCTTTGTAAAACAAACAGAATCTTACCGTCGTGTTTTACAATCTGAGATAGTTTGTCACTGGACGTGTGTTTTGAAGACTGGCTAAGGCTCAGCCATAAACACAAGCTGGGCCAGGCATTATTTTAAATGGTTGACACTGAACTCCTTTTGCAATTTCTTAAATAGTCACTGGTTGGCTCAGGTTGTTACTTCTTGAAATGAATTCATTCCTCTAAGTTGACCGAGCGTTTGCACACAGAACTCTCATGTTTCTGGGTCCCCTCCCTTTTGTGGAATCTGTTGCCTTTCTCAGTATCAGTGCTGCCTTTTTCTCACTTTTTCTTTAATCACACTTTCCTACTTAATCTTTGCAAAGAACCAACTTGTTTTTTCACTACATTGAGGCATAATTGATGTGTAATAATTAAAAATGAACGACTTGATGAGCATTGACATATGCACATCTGTAAAACCATCACCAAAGTCATTTTGACCTTTTTAGTTTCCTAGTTCCCTAACTTCAGATTTTATATTTTAGAGTCTCCCCTTCTACTTGTGTGTGTTTTATTCTTTTTCTAGTCCCCTAAGTGGAAGCTAGCTCATTGATTTTTTTTAGTTTTTTGTTTGTTTTTCCAAGGGGGTCACTTGGTGTATTTAATTAATTGATTGATTGATTAATTATTTTAATGGAGGTACTGGGCCTTGAACTCAGGACATCGTGCATGCAAAGCCCTCACTCTACCGCTGAGCTGTACCCTCCCCACCGCTAGCTTATGTATTTTAAACCTTTATTTATAAACGCAGCTGATCCTCATTTTTCATGGTAGTTGTGTTCTATAAAGTCACCCCAAACCCTGAATGAGCCAAGTCTGAACCTTTACTCCTGGGGAAGATACAGGGTTTGGTTCCTGCCAACCTCTGGGCACAGATTTTTCGAATAACTGTCAATACACAATTTTGTTGTATGTGTGTTTCTGTTTGAAGATTCCTCTGACAGCAGAAATCGTTGGTTGGTTCACGCAGATCTTGCGTCAGCGCACTGGGACTCGTGTCTGAACGAAGCCCGCCCCACGTGCGTTCCTCCACGAGGCGCGGCGCGTGGCTGAGGCACAGCAGCCAGGACTGCAGCCCTCCTCCCGGGCATCTCAGAGAGCAGACTCACTGGCAGAGGGCGCAGGGCGTGGGAGGCGCGCAGCCCTGCGTCGTCCGTGGGAAGGGCCTTTGCTCAGTCTGAGAGCTGACCGAGCAGGCAGGGCGCCGCCTTGTCCGAGCGCAGCTGGACGTGCACGCCAGCCCCTCACATGCTCCCACTTCACGGGTGCCCACGGTGACCTCGAAAGGGCTGCCGAGCGTTGATCTGGTGGGGGCGGGGGGTGACAGATTTCACCAAGTAGGCAGGTTCACAGATACGGAGCCTGCGAGTGACGAGGATCATTGTAGCTGAATCACTGAAGGCTGCATTAAACGCATGGGATGTAGACAAAAGCCATCCTCCCAGAGGAAAATGAACAGAACAAGAGGCTGTAGATCCTCACTCCTCGCCTCAGTCTTGGTTGGCTGGGTCCCGATGCCCAGAAAGCGCTGTCCCCGTGTTGCCCCTGACCTCGGCTCCGATCGCAGGGCAGCCGGCCCACCTGCGAGGTTTCAGATGGCGGACTCTACGTCGCGGACCAAGCCCTGGGCCGGAGAGCCAAGCCGGAGGTCCGCGTCCTGACGCGGCTTGGACTCGACGTGCTCAGGCCGAGGGGAGACTGGGGCACGATGGAGGAAACTCGGGCCTCGGCGCTGAGTCCGCCTCTGTCTCTGACCAGCTAAGTAACTCAGCCGCTCTGAGCCTGCTTCCTCCCTGAGAGACGTCGGAGGGAAGAAACGGGCTCAGAGCGGCTGAGTAACTTACACCTGCTAACAGACCAGGCGAAACAGTGAGCAGGAAGGGTTGGAAAACAGCGAAGAGCTGTGCACGTGTGAGGTGGGAGGGTCGCTGCCATCGTGTCAGTAGCGCTCCCGGAGGGGACCGTTCTCTGACCTCGTGCTCCCAGTCTGGGGTCCAGCTCACAGGGCCCCGTCGTTCCAGAGCCTAGAGATTTAAGCCTGGGCCAGACCGTGCCAGCTGGAAGGAAGAGAGGGCGACTTGGCGCTGCTCCCACCGCCGAAGCTGGTTCAACCCCCTGGGAGGCCCGAGGCCCTCGCTGGAGGAAGGCAGAGGCCCCGGGACCATCGTGAGGCCCCATAGCCTCAGCCACCCCAGACCCACACACCTGTCTCCTTTGTCTCCCAGCGCCACGAGTGCCAAGGAGGACGCCAAGTGGCTGCAGTGGGTGACGCGCCAGTTTGAGACGGGGAGACTGGTCTGCAAGAGTCCAGAAGAGCCCTGAACGCGGAAGAGGCAAGAGCCCACTCCGGGATGGGGCCCTGAGTCCGCGTTCCGTGGAGGACGAGCAGCCTGGTTTGCAGGGCAAGGTGCTGTGCAGGAGGGAAACGTTGCTCCCCGGCCCCCGGGGCCCCACTTCTGAGCAGGGCCGGAGGATGTTTCTGTCTCTGCCGCGGGGCTCTTCCGCCCCTCTCGGTAGCCGTGGCTTCCTGGGCCTTCAGACGCGTGAGGCTGGAAACCGTGCCCTGTCAAGTCTTAAGATGCTATTGACCTTGCAGTCACCACCCAGCTCGGGGACGGAGGTGAGCTGACCTGCACCTCCTGCCACAGAGCAAGGTTCCCACGGCTTGTATCCACTAGAGGCCGTTTGCACTGCCCCACCCTCCCCAGTCTTTCTCGGTGCCAGACCCTCTGCCCGTTCCCAGCACAGCCTGCGGGGACGTGAGCTGGGAGGCGGGAGGGTGAGCCTCAGATGCCAGCCTCTCCGCAGGCGTCCCTGGGCTGGCGTCTGGTGGTGCCTGCGTCCTTTAGAAGCACCAGCCGGCGAGCATTTGCCTGCCCCTGTTGGATGGGAGGGACCCTCACTTGCTGGCACCAGGGACGTTGCTTGGAACTCTAAATGTCCTGCCTCCTTTCATGGTCAATGCGGGGAAGGGAAAAGGAGACCTGCCCGACAGGGGCTGTACAATATCTCAGATAATGGCCATCCGTGTCGGCAGAGGGTAATAACGCGTTGCTCAAGCGACCCAGGGCGCAAGAGTGAGGCCAGGGCAGGGCTGACGCCCACGGTGAGCGTGGTGCCTGGGACTCACACTTTGTCTGGGTCGGTCAGCACGGCCTCCAGGGGAGCGTAGGGCCTGACGGGCTGCAGCAACGACCCAGCCTGTCCTAGACCCTGCGTTTCCAGCGCCAGCACCAGGCCTGGCAGGCAGGGTCTGCGCGAGACATGGTTGGATGAATGATGAGTGGAGAGGCTGAACTGGCAACGGAGAGCCGTGCCGTTGGGAACAGCCCACACGGAGGGCGCCGGACACCCGGGCAGGGGAGGCCCAGGCCTGCGGCGGCCTGCGCTTGTCCCTCCTTCCTGTGCTCACTGCCCCACGGGGCCACCCCGGGAAGGACCAGGCAGGACCCGGGGTGGCCTCTGTCCAGCCCTTTTCCCTGTTGCGTAAGGGGCCACAAGGGGTCTGGACGGCAAGGCTGACGGGGCAGAGAGCCGGTGCAGACTACCAGGCGCCAGGGCCGGAGAGGGGCCCACGGCCCGGACGCAGCCATCCTCGCTGCAGGGACCTGAGCAGGCCTCTCGCTAGAGCCCAGACTTGCCCCCGGCTGGTGGGAGGGCCGTGGACACAGCGCCCTGGAGTGGCCTCGTGGGTAGATCACACCTGTGTTCAGGCACCTGGGTGCTCCCTGAATCCCACCACCCCACAGCGTGCACACACACAGACACACGCACACAGTGAGTGAACCCAGAGCCCAGCCCTGTGGCCACACTTGCCTGTCTCCTCCTCTGCTCGGCGCAGTCCTTCTTTACTGAGAGATTCTTCGCCTTGTGTGACTCGGATGGAAGTGGCACCATCTGCTCCAGGAGCCGCGGCGGGCGCTCACCCACGGCAGCCCTGTGGGCAAACCTGGATTCCTCTTCCAGGTGTAGGGCGTGGATGGTGGGGCCCTTTGTGGGGCTCGGGGGGCTTGGGAGGGCAAGGGACTTGGCCCGTGTCAGTGGCTGTCCGGCTCCCCTCTCTCCCTCTCTCTGTCTCTCTCTCTCCCTCTCTCTGTCTCTGTCTCTCTGTCTCTATCTGTCTCTGTCTCTCTCTGTCTCTGTCTGTCTCTGTCTCTCTCTGTCTCTGTCTGTCTCTCTCTGTCTCTCTGTCTCTCTCTCCAGGTTCCCCGCCCCATCTCTGTCTGGTCCCTGCCTCCCTTTTGTTGGCGAGAAGGTGGGACTCTGTCCAGGAGACAAATGGCCTTGATTCAACTCACCGGAAGCCAGGACTTTCCTTTGTTCTTTCCTATGTTTGAAAAAAGAAAGCGTTTTGTTGATTTTTAATAATAAAAATAGCCCCCTGTGAACATTTTAGACGATACAGAATGGTTTAAAGAAGAAAGCGAAAATCACCCGTCATGTTTCCTACACCGCCTTCTAACTGACCACCACACGTGTGCACCACACACTTTTTTAGACAAAAAGGTGTCACACTGTGTGCACTGCCCTTTCCACTAAATATAAACATGTGTGCACGTAAGACTGTTACTTTAGACCATTTTAATTGCAGTAAAATATATGTAGTATTAAATCTACCACTTTAACCGTTTTTATGTGCATTACATACACTCACGTTGTTGTGCAACCGTCACCAGCATCCACCTCCAGAGCTTTCCTGGCTTTGCAAGCTGAGCAGCGGCTGCCCACCCCTCCCTCCTCCGCCCCCACTGTTCTGCTTGCTGTTGCTGAGAACCTGACGACTCGCGGTACCTTCTGTAAGTGGAATTATTCACGGTTGTCCTTGTGTAACTGACTGACTTCACTCAGCACAACAGCCTCAAGGCTCACCCGTGCTGCCCCGTGTGGCAGGGTTTCACCCGTTTTTGAGGCCGAGTAAGACTCCGTTGTGTGTGATGCTGCATTTGCTTGTCCACCCGTCTGTCGGTGGACACGAGGGCTGCCTCCCCCTCTCGCTACTGTGAGTCATGCTGCTGTGAACATGGTGCACAGATACCTCTTCAAAAAGACCGTGCTTTCTGTCCCTTTGGGCACGTGCCCCAGAGTGGAGTTCCTGGCTCCTCTGTTCGCAGGGCCTGTCACCTTCCACAGCGGCCACACCGTCTTACGTTCGCTCCAGCAATGCACAGAGCTTCCGGTTTCTCCAACCCTGGTTACTTTCTGGTTTGTTGTTTTATTTTTATGATAACAGCCATCCCAGTGGGTGTGAGGCGGTGACTCAGGATGGTTGCAGCAGCACCGTGGTGGCTGCTTCGTGTCCCTGCTCCGGTGTGCTCCGGTGTCCCACGCAGCGCAGGCTGGCCGTCGCCGTCTCTGACTGAGGCCGGGTTACCGCAGTTCACACCTCAGCCCCTCGGGTTATTAGTCACGTGGCGCTGGGCAAGCTCCTTAACTTCTCTGTCCCTCATTTCTTCACGCATCACATAAAAAGCATGGTCACCGTAGTAGTAGCTTCTCACGAGGCTGGTGGAGGGGCCGTCGCTGACCTCTGCGCACTCAGAACCGCGCCCGGCGTGGCTGCCCCTTTCCAGGTGTCGGCTGCGGCTCGTCACCATTCACTCAAACCCCGTTTCCAAAACGGACAATTCCGTTGTTCCCCGCTCTTCCTTTCTTTTTGGCATTATAAGTGACACTGCTGTGACCATCCTGGTGTTTACACCTTTGGCAACTTTGTGGCTTAGAGGGTCTCTGAAGGCCTGAAGCCATCAAAGGAAGGGAAGCTGAGGTGGGGAGGAGGCGCCCAGCAAGACTGGGGTGGTCGGTGAGGCCAGACCGTGTGGGCCCCAGAGGCCATGTCTGGAGCTTCAGGGCAGTGAGCAGCGGGGAGCCACTGAAGAGCGCTGAGCAGGGGAGTCACGGGGCTGGATTTGCGTCTGAGAAGCGCAGCCTGGCTGCAGTTGTGCCCCCTCTGGCCCTGGGTTCCTCTGGCTCTCATCCCCACCTGACTCGGGCTCGCCAGGCCTCACGGGCCTCTCCGTGGCTGGGACCGGCCTCGTCCTGCTCTCCTGGGTGCTCTTCGTCCACGGTGTGCACTTAGCAGGTGCAGGAGAGGGGAAGACAGGTAGTTGGATGCACCTGGGGATGAGGGACTTTTAGGGTCAGCAGAATAGAAGGACAGAGGGGTAAGGAATAAGAATGCGTGCACCAGAATGATTGTGAAGGGGACACTGGGTCTGAAACTGGCTCAGGAGAGAATAAGGCTGGATGGACGAGAGGGAGGGGCTGGGGCTCTGGATGTGGCAGAAACCTATTGCCCGGTGGCTCTCGACTAGGAGAAGACAGGAGGCATGGCCGGGGAGTGCAGCGTTAGCTCCGCTTTGTGCTGTGGTGACAGACTTCGGCTTTGCCCCAGGTGGCGGTCACAGTACCAATTAGACTTTGTGTCCCTATGCAACCACCTTCTTCCAGATGCTGCTTTACGTGCTGTATAATTAATCACCTGTTATCCTTGGGCCAATTCTGCAAAAGGGGGGTGATCAGCCCCATTCTAGAGATGAGCAAAGTAACGTGCAGTCTCTAAGGGGCTCGGAGCCGCCGCCACATGGTGGGGGCAGAAGCGTGTTGCTGTGCCAGGTGTGTCCACACCCAGACACCCCGAGATCACTGACACGAGTCCTCCTGCTCAGGCTGGTTCCAGGCCCCTGGGTCCCGCAGTTCGCAGATGCTCAGGTCTCTCATGTAAAATGACAGCCTGGAGTCGGCTTTCGGTGTCCGGGGGTCCACGTCTGCGATTCATTCAGACGCGGCCAGAACCTGCAGTGCGGAGTCCGCCCACACGGGGGTCCGCGGTCGTGTGGTCACGTCACTCTCAGCCGCTCACCCGCACATAAGGCCACCAGGCTGGACCTGAGGGCCCGGCGGTGGCCTCTCAGGGCCGCGTGGGTGAGTAGAGTCTGCTACCAGCCGGGGAGCAGCAGGGAGCCCCTCCTCACTCTGCCTCACACACAGTTCGCCTCTGGGTGGTCGGGGCTCCGGGCACGCAGCTCCTTGTGGACTCTGAGTGGATGGTCTTGGAAGTCGAGTGGTACTTAGAGAGGAGGCTGGAGATGCCGGAGGAAGCCTTGCACTGAAACCAAAGGTTCTCCATGCTTGAGGAGATGTTCGCCTCTGTTGAGCAAACACTAGGGAGCCATGGAAGGTTTGTGAGCAGAAGGTGCCACGTGCTCTTCCGTTGCCTGGGCTATACTCCTGAAGACAGTTGGTCGGCAGAAAGCTGGAGGTGACCAGACAGGAAGGGGTCACTGCTCGACGCAGTGGTTGTGCAAAGCAGGGGGATCTGCAAGGACAGAGTGGGGTCGGGGGCTCCCACTCGGCTTCCTCTCACTTGGAGCAGGCAGCGGCTCCATCGACGCGGACGAGCTGCGCACCGTGCTGCAGTCGTGCCTGCGGGAGAGCGCCGTCTCGATGCCCGCAGAGAGGCTGGACCAGCTGACGCTGGCGCTCCTCCAGTCGGCCCACCGGGACGGCAGCAGCGCCATCACCTTCGGGGAGCTGCGAGCCGAGCTGCAGTGCTTCCCCGGGGTCATGGAGAGCCTGACCGTCGGCTACCTCCCGTCTGTGCAGGGCACTGCGGGTTGGCTGTTACGCTCCAGCTGCAGAGTGGCCCACTCCCTCCGGTTGGCTCCTCCTCGCCCACCTTCTCTTGGGGACAAAGGTTCCATTTTCTGCATGTCTCTTTAGAATCGGCTCACAATATTAAGCACCTACTATGTGCTGGGCATTTTTACAAATACACCAGTGCGAGGAAATTACAGTTACAAAAGGGTGTTCAAGTTACTCCACCTGAAGCAACGAGCCTAGGCTCACACAAGGCATTGGCCAAGGCAGTTTATTTGCTCAGCCGGTCAGCCAGCCGCTCGCGGGCCGAGCCCTGCTCTCAGGGATGGCGGAGGCTGCTGGGCTGCATTCCAGGTGGAGAGAAGTAATCTGTACCAACAAGCAGACACATAAGCTAGGTAAGCACAAACCTGATAAGAGCTGCAGAGAAAATAATATAAAAAGGGTGTAACAGACCCAAACCTGACTGACTCCAAGCTCTGAGTGGCGCCACCTCAGTAGTTCGTTCTTCTTGCGTATTGACTTTCTTGTGAGTTACCATGCGTCTCAGGCCCTTCCATCCTTTTCAGTTGCCTTCCTTTTTTTTTAGTTGGGAAGTAAAGAGAGGTAATAAAAATGGCTGTGAAAGTGGCATCAGACAGACCAGGGATTCATTCCAGGCCCACTTTGCTGTGTGACTATAAGCAAGTCACTTGACCTCTCTGTTTCCTGGTATAAAAGGAAGCTGTCTTGCTTGCCACAAGGCTCCAGAGGGTTAGTGGGCTACAGAGGGAGTGGGGTCTCCAGGTTCAGACTCCTGTGGTCCCTCCCACCACATCCCTCTGAGTGGAGCCCTCTCCCCCAGTGCTGCCCACTGGCTGACGCCTCCCACTGCCAGGCCGCACCAGCGCCGTCCTCGCCCACTGACCTCCGCCTACTGGCACAACCACTGCAGCCACCTGCTCTGCCTGGTCGTCCACGCGGGCCTCCCCTTGCTGCTCTTGGCACTGGCAGCTAGTGCGCACCAGGCCCTCAGTGCCAGGGTCATGGTGGCCAAGGGCTGCGGCCAGTGCTTCAACTTTGACTGCAGCTTCATTGTGGTAGGGCTCCATGGGCGCCTGGGAACATGGGCAGCGGGGCTGGTGTGGCTCCTCTTAGACAAAATGACCCACCTGTGGACACCTGCAGCGCTGGAGTAGGATGGCACCTTACAAATCAGCTGGGCCAGTACTCAGTGGTGGAGATTAAGGCTCAGAGAGGGTCAGTGAGTTGTTCGTAGTCACGCAGCAGGTAAGGAACATAGTTGACACTTTTGTGTGCTTACTGTGTACCAGCCAGGGTGCTGAGAACTTTCCATTCAATCCTCACAGTAACCTAGGTGGGCCCAGAGGAGGCGGGGCGGGCTCCCGTTCAGGGCGCCAGCTGGAGAGAGAACACTTCAAGGGGCCTTGACTGCCAGACTGAGGAGCCAGACTGTGGTCCTCGGGACCGGAGACCGAGGGCTCCAAGTGTATTTGATGATAAGTACAGCAGAACAACTACACAACGACCCAAATGGAACTATCACAACTAAAACAAAACATGGACAAACAGAAAACACCCTCCCCGCCAGTTACCCAGCACGTGCTTATTTATCGCCGTGCGCCCTGCTGTCCTTCACCAGGGGTTTGCGGCACGAGACAGCCGGGAGGCAAGGGTCACCCTCACGGTCGGGTGTTCGTCTCTAGTTCAGATACTCTCCTTGACAGTGTCAGCCTCTCATCTGAGTGGGCCCCATTTTAGCCGCAGGACTGGCTGCAGAGACCGCACGCCGGCAGCGGGAGCCGCGTGACTCGCTGCGTTGTTAGCAGCCCTTTCAACCTGCACTGTCTCAGAAGGGAGCCTTTTCAGCTACCTGTCCTTCCTGGGGGTGGTTAGTTCAGTTCAGTGAAAACCGGATACTGTGGTCTGCACGTCCACGTACCGCGGCGTGCAGAAATGCATTCAAGCAAACGAGCAAGTGGGCAGCGCTCACCGCCACCGCCCGGGACGTCTCAGGAACCACAGGCGACTCTGCCTGTCTGACGGACGACTACGCGAGGGCCCACGTCAACACAGACACTGACCCCAGGAAGGGCTTACATGCTTCTCGTGTGTTCAGACAAAAGTAATAGGAGCAGACGTATTATAACCCGTAACACGCTCTCTCCCCTCCCCAGACCCGGAGGCCCCACTCTGCAGACCCCAGCGGTGGCCCTGGGGGAGCAGCACGGGCTGGGGGTCGGGAGGTGGTGGCGGCCGTCCGGGGGCACGGCCGGCTCCGGGCAAGGGCGGGGCGCAGAGCAGGGAGGCCGGCTCTCTCCCGCTCTGCCGCCAGGTGCTCGTGCTCAGGCGCTGCCCCACGAGGCTGCGGGCCACGTGGCTGGCTGAGGCCCTGCCCCTGGACCAGAACGTCCAGTTCCACCAGTCCTGTGCACACTGTGGCCCACGTTGTGAATTTCGGTGAGTAGCCTCGGGCTGGAGTGTGGGTGTGGTGGGACGTGGGCTTCCCACAAGCCACCTGGTTATCCTGCCCCTGTGTGTCCGCCTGCCCGCTGGGCGTGTCGGACTTTGGACGGGGAGGGGTGGGAGCCCCAACGGGCCAGAGGAGTGAGAGCAGTTTGTCTCGTGCTTGTCTGCAGCGCTCCGGGCTCAGTCCGGGGCCAGCCCCTTCCAGTTTTGGGAGCTGCTGCGCACCACGAGGTCCGGCGTTGGCTGGGTCTGCGGCTCGGCCTCCCCAGCCGGCGAGGTGCTGCTGCTGCTGCTCAGTTTGCCTGCTCCAGCTCCCGTGGCCGTCGCAGCAGCCACTTAGAGGGGCCCAGCCCTTGCCCCTGCCTCTCCCAGGCTGGGCTCCCACTTTCTCGTCATGCTGTGTCCCCTCTGTGTCCCCTCCAGGGCCCGGGAGGGTCCCGGGCTGGCCTGCACGTGGTGGACACATGACTGGCTTCTGCCCTTGGGCGGTGGTGTGTCTGGAGGATTCTGCCTTTAGCTGCCTTGTCCCCTCGCCCTGTTGGGTTAGGCTGGGCTCAGGACGCGCAGGGAGAGGGAGGAACATGGGCTCTCCCGGGTTCTGGTCCCCACCCCGCTGCTGATGGGCACTCGTTTCCCTCATCTGCGAAATGCAGCTGGAGTTCTCCCGAGGAGGGTGGGAGCCTGAGGAGGAACCTAGTAAAATTCACGAAGGACCCCATGTGGGACTGGCGACCACGTGTGTCTGAAGGCTTTCGCTCCAGACAGACTCCAGGCACCACTGGGGGGCGCTGCGGAATCAGCGATCTCGAGAGCTTTTGTTTTGCCGGGAAGCAGACTGGTTCCTGAGTGGCAGTGAATCAAGGAGGGGCCGGTGAAGACCCGACCCCACCCCGAAGCCCCCGCTCAGGCAGCGCCTCCAGGCCCAGACTCGGCAGAACTGTGAGGTCAGGAGACCTCGTTTCCAAGGTCAGAGTTTCTCTAGCTGCCAGCCCCTCACCCCAGCACACACATGCACACACCACCCCGACCTGCCCAATCCCTGCCCCTGCACACATGCACGCATGCACACGCACACGAACACACGCACGCCCATGAACACACAGACGTGTGCACACATACACGCATGCACATGAGCACACAGACACGTGTGCACACACGTACGCACGCACGCACACGCACCCCTCCCTCCCTGTACCTGGAGCTGGGTTCTGGGCTTCCCTCTGCTCTGCAAGGTCAGGAATGCCCAGGCTCGGAGATTTCTGTGGTGCAGGCCCTGCCCCTCACATCGCCATAGATGGCAGGATGGGATTCGCTGGTGTACAGACGACCCGGGCCGTCCATCTGGGCGTTTCCTGGATGTCCAGGAACAAATGCACCCCGATGGCCGGCTGTTCTCCCTTCACCCACGTGTCGGCAAGGTGTGGACACAGCTGGGCCTGCGATGGCCAAGGCCGACCCAGAGAAGAGAGACTGCGGATCAGGGGTGGGTTATGGGGCGTGTGCTGCCCCCCCCTCACGCTGTGAGCTCCCGAGGTCAGGCCTGTGGCCCCGCAACCTCCCACAGAGGGAAGGAAAGGGGGCCTAACCTGGACACCAGTTCCCACCAGGGGGAGGGGTTGCTCCATGGACTCCTCCCTGCAGGCGGGTTGGGCCAGCCTTGCAAGTGGGCGGAGCAGGCAGCCGCCTTCCAGGTGCAAGTTCAGGGGCCTGGGAAGATCCTCCCAACTTCTTCTGTGCACCGAGATGGGGACTGGCGTGGGCGTCCCGATGGCGATGGCGTTGGCGGGGCCCTGCGCCTCCAGCCCCCGTGTAGCAGGAGGGGGTGGGGCTCAGGGTCCCCGGTCCCTCTGCGACACATCCTGCCCCTCTTCCCGTCCGGCTTTTCTGCCTCTAACTCAAAAGAGATGAATGACTTCAAAAGAGCAAATGAATCAGAAATAGGGAAAGCAAAAAAGAGTAATTTTGCCAAGTTATTATTCAAAGGCGCTGTCCGGGACTGGGCGCAAAAGCAGGCCCATCCGTCACCCGGCAGAGCCCTGGGGGCCACGTGGGCAGCCGTGCTGCCTGTGCTCTGGGCGTGCTGGGTGCTGGGGCCCTCTGCCAGCTGCCACGGATGGAGGGAGGGCGGGCGGCCAGAGGGACATTGAAGTGCCCAAGACAAGGCGGCTTACTGACCTGCTTTTCTTGACGGGCCGGGGCCCGGAGGCTGCGCTCTGGGCTGGGCCAGCTCTAGGGGGGTGCCCCTGGAGCCGCGTGGAGCCTGGGGCTGGAGCCTGCTCTGCCCTGCTGCCCACCGCCCCCCGGCCCTTTGCTGCCCTGAGGGAGGCAGCCACCACCTCATCCTGCCGCAGGGGCCCACCACACCTGTCCCTGCGTGCCAGCGCCCAGCCCACCTCACACCCTTGGGGAGGGGATGAACGGCTGGATGGTAACAAAATCATTGTGGCACATGTTCGCTTCTCCTTGTATTTTTAAATTACTTTATCATAATTTTTATGCATAGGTTATCCCTGCTTATTACATTATAATTATATTCCACTTGGGGGCGGCGAGGAAATCGGATTCCTTTCTGTGCGCAAGTTCCACATAGAGGAAGCCCTTGGAAAGCAAGTGCGCAAGGAAAGGGAGCAGGAGGGAGGGGCTGAGCCTCCCGACGGCGGCAGAGCCTCAGTGCGTCTCCGAGGTCCCACCAGCCCTCGTCTGGGAGCTGTGGCCCCAGGCTCCACATCAGAGCACGTTTTGGTGCCTTAAGTAGATGAGTTTGTTGGATTCCTGCCACCGGGGTGCTGGAGTTGACCAGTGGGAGGAAGAGTCCAGGGCCCTGCTCTGGGTTTCCTCATCTGTAAAGGGGTCAGTGATAACGGTACCCATTAGGGGCAGTGATGACAACATGGTTAAATGAACCGGTGTGCGCGAGGCGCTCGAAACACTGCTTGGCAGGAAGTACGTTTTAGTGACGCCGGTTATTCACTGCTGTAGCACAGCACCACAGACGGGGGCTTATAAACTGCGGAACTTACACCCTAACCCCGGGGAGGCGCTGGCCGGCTGTGTGGGCGGCGGTGCGGCAGACAGCAGCCCTCCTTGCTCCTCTCCCAGAGCGCTGGGCCCAGGCTGCGGGAGGCGGAGAGGATCCAGTCAGGCCGCCGGCTCATTAGCGCTGCATTGTGAATTCGGGGATAATGTAGGCTCTCCTCTCCCCTGATTGCTTCCGAAATCTCCTGCCTGTTTATCACATCTGAGTGCTTCTCCACCCTCTGCTCTTGGCTCTGTCTGCTCCTCTTCTCCAGGAGAGCAGAGCAGAAATGCTCCTGAGGGTTTCCGAGCAGCCTTGCAGACAAGAAGGCGGTGAGGCTGTCTGCACGTCGCAGGGGAGCAGGCGATGGGGTGGGCTTTGGGGGCAGGAGAGCCCCAGAAAGCACCGATCCCCCAGGAAGGAAAGCCCCCTCCTCTCCCAGCAAACCCTGTCAAGTCAGCTGAGGCTGCTTATCAGACAGTCACTCACTCACTCACGTCACAAGCGCAGCGGCAGGTGACAAGGACACAAGTGTGGCGCCCATGCAATGAAGCAGATGCCAGCGCAGGGCCTCATGAGCTGCTGCGGAGGCCAGAGAGGGCAGCCACAGTCAGGGTGGGGAGAGAGTCCCTGACTTTGATCCCGCAGGAGGCGTGAGACGTGTATTTGTGCGCACAAGCCCTGGCATGTGCAGAGGCACAGAGGAGTGACTGGAGGGCAGGTCGGGAGACTCGTGGGGGAGAGAGTGCAGCCGTGGAGGTGGTCGGGTGGAACGGGCAACCCCAGCCCCAAGTCAGGGGTGAGGCTGCGCTTCCTGAGGGCCTCTGGGCCCTGCCCCGCAGCTGGCAGTCCCTCTCCCCGGGCAGCCGTCTCAGCGTCTCCCACTGCAGAGTCTGAGTGCTCAGCTCACCTCCTTGCTGCTCCGGTGGGTTGGCTGCCTCTGGCCCAGGGTCTGCGTCCAGTCTCATCAGCCATGGGGAGGGGCGGTCTGGACGTCACAGGACTGCACGGCCAGGAGCTGTGACCTGTTTCCCAGAGGGGCTGTGGGCGGGTCCGGCAGTGAGCGTGCCTCCCACTGGGACCCTGTGCTTCTGTTCACACCGTGCACCGGTTCCCACGGTCACTCCCTCGTGGCCGCAGGTGGTTTCGTGTGTGTGTGTGTGTGTGTCCCCGTGTCCTCTCCACCCACAGCTGGGTCCTCTCTCCCCTCACAGCTCCTCCAGTGCTTAGTGAACAGCAGCAGAGACTTTATCTCTGGTCAGGTTGTATCCAACGTCATTTGAATTGTTTTACTGTTTAGTTCTGATTTGCAGTAGAATGTTTGTCCCCTTGTCAGGGCCTCACCCTGTGAGCAGCGAGGGGCAAGACAACCCGACCCCAACATCCTTTCCCCTTTCTTCTTTGCAAACTGACCCCCGACCTTGTTCTGGGCATAAAGAATGACCAGATTAATTAGTCCTGAAACGCTGATGTGGCCATGTGCCTGTTCTCAGCAACGGCGAGACTCTGGGAAAGTTTCGTTCTCTTAATAAAAGGAACAGGAGAGGCTGCTGCCACCCCCGCCCCCTGCTTCCTGTCTTGGCCAAGATGCCAGGACGTCTGGAGGGACCCTGCGACCAGGGGGCAGAAGCCAAAGCACAGGCCGAATGGGGGTCGGAGGCAGAGAGCCGGGCCCTCGCCGGCGGCCCCCGCTCTGGGACAGGAAGTGCGCCTTCCTCCCGGGGCGACGCTGGGACTGAGGGCGCGTTGCGGCCATTGTCAGGAGGTATGCTCCCTGCACTGAACAGACTCCTCACCGATTCACTCGGTGTCTGTGCGATCTGTGTACGCTAAGATCACACGTGGGGCAGGCTGGGAGGACCCACAAACTCGGGGACCACCCTGAAGTTTGGAAAGAGGAGCTGTGATGATCCCGCCGGCCCCCGGCCCTCAGCTTTCCTCTGCCTGGAGCAAGAGCCACCGCCCCCCGCACCCCCTCCAACTTGCCCTTGCTCCCTCCGTGTCCCCCAGGGAACGGGCAGAGTCGCTCATTTTCCCTTGAGTCAAGAAGAGTGACTCAGCGCCAGCCATCACCTTCTGGCCTGGCCCCGACCCCCAGAGCCAAGGAGGCAAGCAGGACCCAGACCTCCCCAGGCAGGGGACGCTGGGGCCCCACCAAACACCCGAGGGGAGGGAAGCCAAGGGGGGCGGCTCTGGAGTCATTGTCTGTCCCGTGGCACCAGCCTTGCGTTGTGCCTGACGTGAGCCACAAGCCTGCTAACCACCCACCAGGCAGCCTCGGTGCGGCCGCTGCTCCGACAGTCTTAGCCTTGCTCCCGCTGTGCACCCGGGGCCTGACAACCCCACCCCGCCCCGCCCCGCCCCGCAAGCTGTCCCGGGGGGGCCCTAAAAGGGCTCCCAGCAAACAGGTTCTGCACAGCCCCGCGCCCCCTCCCGTGGGTGCTGAAGAGAGACTCTCCCCTGAGACGCCACAACCACCAGCGTCTGCCGCCCAGCAGTGAAGGGCGCATGGCCATTCCACACCTGGGAGGGGAGAGAGAAGACCATGAAACGACCCGCTTTCCTGAGCCCCGCTGCGGACTACAGCCTGACCTCTGCAGGCCTCCGCTCATCCCCACTGTTTTCATATCCAGCTAAACTCAGGCCCGTGCGTTCCTCGGCTCCTCCTGCTGCTGCGCCTTGTTCTCCGGCTCTGCTGCTAGCGATGCCCCTGTTCCTCATTCTCTGCCACACAGCTGATGCCATCTGCCCTTTCCTTCAAAATGCAGCTCAAAACCTTTCTCTGGGAAGCGTTCCCTGCCTCACACCCCCCCGTCACTAAGGAGTCTTCTAAGCGCACCCCTCAGTGTGGCTTCGCACATGCTTGGGGCCTTTCCACCTGCCCACGTGGAGCCTCCCGCCCACACGATGTTCCGGGGGCGCTGTCCCTGCGTCCCTCCTGGTGGGGGGCCACGGTCTGGTACGCAGGAAGGCTCCACAGTGTTGCTGGCCGCTTCAGTCTCGGCTGCTGTGTAAGTCAGGCTGCAAAGCTAATGGCTTGAGACGAGTGTTTTACTGCCCCCCTGAGTCTGCGGGTGGATTGGGCCCAGCGGGGCAGTCCTTCTGGGGCCCGTGACACCAGCTGGGCTGCAGCCATCTGGGGGCTGGACTGGGCTGGGATATCCACGCTGGGTCACTCACGTGGCTGCCCCTCTGCCGGGGTGTCTGGGACCAGCTGGGGCAGCTGGGTCTCCCCACCCCCATGTAATCTCACGAGCTCTCCAGACGGTCCCTGCTGCGCGGAGACCTCGTTTCTCACGTGTTGGCTCAATGCCTCCCAAGGGCCAAAGGCGTGTGCTTCCAGCCTCTCAAGGCCCGGGCCCGGTGTTGCTTCTGCCATATTCTGCTGCTCTGAGCGAGTCGCAGAGCAGCCCAGCGCCCACGTGGAGGATGCCCGCCAGGCAGGCGTGACCGTGGGCCCAGCTGGCCGCAGGCGCCCCCGCAGGCGCCCCCACAGAGCGCTTCGTCCAGGCAAGGCTCTGGTTTTCTAAATTTCTACAAAATTTTTCAATATTCATACAGCAGACTCAGATCTCTCCCCCTCAGACCGATTTTGCCAAAAATGAGAAACACAAGCACACACGCAGCTCCTGGAACACGGCCGCCCTAACCTGTGCAGGTCACGGACGTCTCCCGGAGGGTGAGCGTGTGTGCGTGCTGTGGGGAGGGGCTGAGCGCCGTCTGGTTTTAGTCGCCTCTTCAGGCGCTCTGAGGTGCCTTCTTTTGTTGTGAATTTGCAGGTGAGGAGTATGACCTCTCGGTGGGACGTTGCACCGGGAAGAACAGCGACAGGATCGTGAGTGCGCGCACCCCAGGGCGGGACGTTGGAATCACCATCAACAAGGCCCCTGCCTGGTTTTGTCGACTTTTCTCTCGATCTAGCTTTATGGTTTTTATCGAAGCATCGTCGACTTTCGACGCTGTGTTAGTTTCTGGTGCACAGCGTGGAGGCTGAGCTCCTTTTCGTTGTAGGTTATTCGAGATACTGAATGGAGTTCCTGCGCTCTACGGCAGGAGGGACCTTTGTATCTGTTTTACACGTAGCGCTCAGTACCTGCCAATCCCAGACTCCCCGTGCACCCCTCCCCACCGCCTCGTCCCCCTGGTAACCGCAAGTTTGTTTTGAGACTTGAAAGAGTTTGCGCGTCATCTTTGCGCGAGGCCGTGCTAATTGCCGTGTCGTCCCAGTTCTAGTGTATGTGCTGCCGAAGCGAGCACGGAATTTGTTGTCTTGATATTGCCTACATTTCTTTAAACTTTGACTTCTTTATGCCAGTTTAAAGACTGCTCTCCGTTTACAGTAACTACGCGATACTGTGTAGTCCGTCCTTGTGCCCGTCTGACTCCCGGCGCTTTACCATTTGTCTTAAATATGTTACCTTATTCCTCCCTGACCCCCATCCTCGTTGTGGAGACCAAGACAGAGGCTCGGAGATGTTAGGACCCCTGCCCACAGGGGTGGGGCTGGGTCTGTCTGACCCCAGGACTCTGGGGAGTTACTAGAGAATGATGTGAGGTTTCCAGTCTGAAGAAACGAGACCCTGGAAGCGAAACTGGCCAGGATCCTGATCCCCTTCGGGAGACACCAGGTGCAAAAGCCCGCACCGGGCCCGGCGCAGAGCCGCCGTCCTCCCCACACCTCGTTCCTCCCACAGCTGGAGGCCCGCGAGGCTGAGGTATTGGTGAGCTGCCGGCGTGACCGATTCCACCTCTGACGGGACGGAAGTCGGAGGCCAGCTGGGAAGGCGCCGTCCGCTCCCCCTCCCTCCTTGCCCGCTTGCACTTCTGTGTTTTTGAACCGTCTGTTCCTGGAAAGCAGAGGAAAGTAGCAGATTGATGTACTGTCTGTGTGGCCAAGTGATTTATTTTTAATGTGACTAAACAGGACGCACACCTGCCTGTGGAAATGCACCCACCCGGAATCGTCAGGGACTCAGGTGGCCGTGGGCAAGGGGAGGACAGGCTGCCCGGGAGGGAAGTGGGGGAGCAGAGGAGAGGAGGTGGGCCGCTCCCTCGAGTCACGGTGGCAGCAGCACCGGGAAGCGCCAGCCGGGCCAGGTGCCCCCCCCCCCCCCCCCCCCCCGGCTTGGCTGATGCCTGAAACGTCGTCATCAGACTTCCATCCCTCTGCTTCAGGCAAACACAGCGTGTCCCCCGCTGAAGTGCACACGTGACAGGTCAGCGCATAAAGCCACATCCGCCTTTTCTCGGCGAGAAGGGTCTTCTATGAAAGCAGGGCTGCTGCGGTTTTTCTGGGCTGGGCGTTAACACGAAGTGTGCGGGAATCACCAGGGAAGGAACAAGATGGCACAGGGAGGAAACCGGGGTCCTGGAGACTCTCTCCCCTTCGTGACTCTCCTCAGTCGCAGCAGCGCCGAGTCTTCGCGGCGTCCAGGCGCCCGCGTGGTACTTCCCACCGTGGTGGCAGCAGCCGCCGCGCTCCCCGCCCCGCTGTCTGGGGCAAGTCCCCGGGTCCCCGCACCGCCCAAGGGCAGCTCGGGGCTCGCACGCGTCTGCGTGTCAGCAGAGCGACGTGGCAGGACAGGCCGTGGCAGCCGGCGGACTGGCCCCAGAGCCCACACGCTTCTCCGTTTGCCGCCGCCTTCTCCCGGGTCATCGCGCTCCCCTCCCTGCTCGTGCCCAGAGCAGCTTAGAAATGCGTGAGCCGCAGCCTTCCAGTGCTGACGCTCGCTCTCCATCCTGGCCCAGCCCCGAGGGCACCTGCGCCACCCACGGTCTCCTTCCGGGAGCCTCCTCTCCCCTCCCCCGTTCGTCGGTAATGCCTTTAGGACGGGCAGGGCGTGTCCACAGGAGCCTTTCTGGTGATGGACACGTCCTTTCGGGGTGGTGGGAGGATCTCAGGGGCAGCGTCTCATCTCTGTGTGTTCTGTTCACCCAGACTGCGCTGGGCTCCTGGTCAGTCCCCCTCACCCCGCTCCCGGCGTCTGGCCCAGCAGCTCACTCTGTGCTAATGGACGGAATGAGGCAGAGGTGACAACCTGTGACTTCTGCGGCCAGGTCATAAAGGGCATTGGTGCCTCTGTTTGCCCTGGGGAACCAGTCACGCCGGGGGAAGCCTGCCGCCGTGTCGTGAGGACACTCCGTCAGCCTTGCGGAGAGAGCCACGCGGGGGCGGCTGAAGCTCCCACCAGCAGCCCGCACCCGCCTGCCAGCCCTGGAGTGAGTGGACCCTCCAGCCGCGTCAAACTGCAGTGACTGTAACCCCAGCCAACATCCTGACCGCAGCCTAATGCACCCCCTGAGCCAGGAGCCCTCCAGCCAGGCACCCCCCAGTTCCTGACGGCAGAAACTGAGCCACGGTAAATACTCATCACAGCTGTAGGACACAAGGTTTTGGGAGAACGTGTTAGGAGCAAGAAATAACTGACGCAAGAGCCACTGCTTCCTTGCTTTCGATAGCAAAAAAGTTAGACATGCCAGAAACGTCAGCGATGAAGGTTAAACAAACCATGAGGAACCTGCAGTCTGGAGCCGTTAGACGGAGGCTGCGTGTGAGAGCCCTGCCGGCTCCCTCGCTGCCGGTCCTCAGATGCACGGCGGGGGGAGCATCGCGATCGGCAGGGCCCCGACCACGTGAAAACACGGGAGTCGTGTGCACGTCCGTCGTGCCTCACGCACAACCATGTCTGTGCGCGCGCACGCAGACCCAAGGGGGCGCAGGCGGACGGTGCGGGTCCGTCTGCCGGTGGGGATCTGTCTGCGACGAGGGTGGAGGAGCTGGGTGTGGGGGCGCCGTGCGGTCTTGACCTTTCGCTGTGAAGTCTCCTGCGTGTGTTGTTTCAGGCTCTTATAACAGAAGCGCGTGTACTCCTGTGCGAAAAGCCAAGGAAAATCACGGAAAGCGAAAGACAGGCAGATAAGAGAGACAGCAGGGGGGGAAGAGGGGAAGGGGCGTTTTGCAGCCCACAGGGTCAGGACTGCAGGCACCTGATTTAAAAGCCATGTCAAAGGACCCCCCCTCGGTGGCCCCTTCGCCGCGCGGCATCCAGGCTGGGTTGGGTGCCTCAGGGCCCTCCGGCGCAGGGCTGTCACGCTGCACGGTAACGCTGTGGACTGAATGTCGCCCCCACAAAGTCGTACGCTGCAGCACCAGTGTGGTCATGGTTGGCACAAGGAAGTAATGAAGGTTAAGCGAGGCTGCGGGGCGAGGCCCTGGTCCGATAGGGTCAGCCTACTTTTGAGAAGAGGCTTCGGTGAGCTCTCTCTTGCAGGCGCCGAGGAAGCTTGCGTCAAGGCCGCCATCTGCAAGCCGGGGAGAGAGCGCTCAACTCAGCAGACCCTGCGCTGGCTGGACCTTGATCTCGGACTTCCAGCTCCTACAGCCGTGGGAGAATAAGGGCCTGCGGTTTAAGCCACCCGGTCTGTGGTGTTTGGTTCCCGCGGCCCCGGCGGACAGTGCAGGTGGTAGTCCCCTCGCCCCGCCTCCCTCTCTGCACAGAGAGGTCTCGGAAGGCAAGACTTTGTTGCCTGTACTTGTGTCCCCAGGACCTAGCACAGGGCCTCACACACCTCTGTGTGTGCTTATCTAACACATCAGCACTGGCAGTTAGCCATTCATACACAGCGAAACAGACAGCACAGAGTCAGACAATGCAGAGTTCACTCTGGCCTGCGCAGTTAATTCGTTTACTCCTGGGCGTTGCTCAGCTCGCTGGTGTTTACTGAACACCTCCCACGTGCCAGACAGACAGCGCAGTGCATGTGAGCTTCCTCGTGCTGAAGTGGACGTGGTGGCCACCTGACTTTGCTGGAACCTGAAGGAAACCAAGTACTCTGCCTCTCCCCGGGCGTCTGACTGGACTCCGCGGGCCTGCCAGAGCCACAGAGGTGCCACCAGCAGGCTCAGGTCTGCAAGGTGTTTCAGGCTTGGCAAGATAGCTTTCTGCAGGCGTCAACGCGACCACTCGGTTCCCTGCAAACCAGCATCCTGAGCGGCGGGGCTGCCCTTTCTAGCTCACGAGCAGTGCCACTGGGAAGGCCCAGCACAGTCACGTCCCCTAGAGGACAGACTCCAGAGGCAGGAGGGGGTGATCACTGCCCAGCGGCCTGCTGCGCGCAGCGTGCAGGACTCAGGGTTCCCACGGTGTCGCCCCTGGTCCTCACAAGAGCACTGATGGATGGAGAGATGGAGGCTCGCAGGAGTGACAGCTGCAGCTGAGGCCAGTTGGGGGTCTTCCGTTCACCTTCTTAGGGAGGGAGGGAGGGGCTTCAGAGAGCAGTCACAGGGAGAGAGGAGCCCGGCGAACCCCATGCCACGTGTCCCGGGACCCAGTCCTCTCTTCTTCCTCGTCAGTTCTGCTCCGAGGCCAGGAGTAGGGACAAAATGAGTTTGGAAGTTTTGAGCCGAAGGAAGAAAACTTTTCCTTCTTTTAA
Organism: Vicugna pacos; assembly: GCF_048564905.1. Classification (NCBI taxonomy): domain Eukaryota; kingdom Metazoa; phylum Chordata; class Mammalia; order Artiodactyla; family Camelidae; genus Vicugna; species Vicugna pacos. Next base: position 29,229,930 of record NC_133013.1, on the reverse strand, counting down.
AGGGGGCAGCTGTTAGGGTGTTTGCATGTTGGGTTCTTGGGCAGCACCCGGTAGACTTGACGGGCTTTCAAAATGAAGTTACTAATGGAAATCACGCATTGGAGATTATGCAGTTTCCAGAGAAATTGCTGAGAGAGAGTGGCTGGTGCTGGGAGATTGGAAGTGTGGCTCCGGGTCGTCACAGCTGTGCACGGAAGGCACGGAGGCCGGGCCTGGCTGGGGTGGCACGGCAGAGGTCACCTCTCAGACCCGGCTCTGCACAGAAGGCGGAGCCAGGGAGGAGCCAGGGCAAAATTCTAAAGACGCAGCACCTGCGTCGGCCCGCCTCCTGCCCCCAGCTGTGGACGTGAGGGCTTCGAGTCTTGGACACAGGCGGGCAGCGCTATGCTGGACCTGATTCCTGATTCCTGGGCGCGTGGCTAGCCTGGGGGCGCACGTTGCTAATTTTGATCGCTGACCATCCCCGAGACAGTGGGGGTGATTGGAGGAGACCGAGAGGCCTGGGGCTCGGCTCGGGGGAGAGCCACGGGCTGGAATGGGGGAGAGAGGGCAGCAAGGGCCGCGTCATGACCGGCCTCTGCGTAGGCGGCCTTGGTCTTGGGTTGTACCTGTCGCACCTCCTTCCAACCCCTGTTGGGCAGTAAATTCTAGGGTTGCCTTGCTAATGACCGCAGGGTTTGGAGCATAATGAGGTTTTTGAATGTGTGTGTGTTGGGGGGCTGCAGGGATTGCTTAATTAGCTTCTTTTCTGAAGAGCTAATATGTTCATAGAAGTCAGAATTCTCAAAAGACTGAGAATCTTCCGTTCCCCCCGCCCCAACGACCTAATTTCCCTTCCTAGAAGCAAACCGCGGTGTCAGCCTCCTGCGTCCTCTCGGTCTTTCATATCTGTTGTCTTCTCTCATGCTTTACTTCCATTTAATTTTCTGTTCCCTCATTTCTCTTGCTTCCTCTTAATTGGTTTTTAACAGTATTTATTCTCCCTCTGACTCCTTCCGATTTTAGACTTCATTTGAAGCATGCGGGTTAAATGGCTGTCTCTTCCCTCCGCTCCCTCCCTCAGCTCCGCCAGCTCCGGCTCGTGTCCTCCTGCGGTTTCACGCCGTCCCGGGTCTCCATGTGCTCTTTCTTCACAGACGCCGTCGCCTCACTGTCTCCTTAACTCTCTGGCTGGAGTCTCCACCTCTCCGTGGAAACGCTCTTTGATGCACCTTCGCCTGCTGTTTGTTTAATCTTTTTTCCCTTTTTTTCTTGTCACATCTTTGTATTGATTAACCGTCACTGAAGCAGCTGATTCTTTGCCTTCCTCACAGACCTCCTGTATGCGGGCGGTCAAGGTTGCCTTCCAGGTGGTCTCAATGTTCCTTGTGACCCAGGGTTAATATAAGGGCACTTAGCTTGCGTTGCCTCCAGCCCAGGGGAGGCTCTTCCCAGCGCCAAGTGCCTCCTCCTCTGTTGCTGCAGAGACAAGTACGGCTCCTCTGGGCGATGATGCCCCGGTTAGTCCTGGCCCAGCAGACCTCATGCCGCCAGCATACGCACCTGCTCCCTGCTGTTGGGGATGAGGGCTTTCAGAGCTGCACCTGGAGGTGTGCCCCCACCTTCTGATGGGTGTCATGCAGCTGTCCCTGCGGCTGTGGCAGACTGTCCACGTCCACCTCCTCTGCGGAGGGTCTCTGGCTTGGGGCAATTCTCCCACCTGTTCTGTGTTTTAAGTGTCTCTTCCTTTCACTAAAAATGGGTTTTTTAATTTCTTAATTCCTTTTTGGTTTGGGATGGTTTCCAGTAAAAGACATGAGGATCACTAACTTTACACCGGCTTCGAGTCAGACACGCTCAGCTTGGAAAGATCATGCTGGCTGTGGCGTGGAGCCCAGGTGGAGGCAGGAAAGTGGAGGCTGGAAGACCAGCGAGGAGATTGCCCTGCACTGGGGAGCCAGAGGCGTGGATCCAAGGCAGACTTGGGGGGTGGTGCTGACGGCGTTTACCGGCTGACCCGGTGTCTGAGAGGGGCGGGGGGGCGTGGCTCAGGGGGAGGTGGGCTACATCAGGGCGGCTGCCGAGGAAGCTGCTTGTGACCTAAAACGGGCCGCACTTCCTGCCGAGTTCCAACCCCCTGACGCTTGGGCTGGGCCCTCTGGGAAGGGCACTGAGGGTCCTAATGGGACAGCGGGCTCCTGCCACGTCCCTGGGAGGTTCCCCGCAGATTGCTGGGGGAAACTCTGCTGCAGCCTCCGAGGAGACCTGCGGCAATCGGAGGCGGAGCCTTAACCAAGTCTCCCTACGGTGAGGCCTGAAAATAGGGTCTGCAAGATCAAAACAAAACAAAACAAAAAACTGGATGTAAAATGCTCTGCAAAATTGATATCTCAGTGTTTCCTGCCACGCCCGACTAAGGAGCAGGGACCCTGACTTCTGAGGGTGGGGTGGTGGCTGACGGGGGGTCATACAGCCCACCCCGCCTCCAGGAAAAGTCCGGATGTGGTAAGTCCTGTTTTCCCTTCACGTGCAGTCAGGGCCGAGAACCCAGGGCCACGCAGCCACACAGATGGTCAGAGCTCAGAGCTAGGAACCTGCTGGCCCCGGGCCTGAGCAGGCCCCCAGGAGCGCAGCTGCCTGCCTGCCTGCCTGCGTCCGGGCCAGACGTCCTCCGACCAAGCCTCCAGTTCTTCTCCCGGGGACACGCCGCCCAGGCAGTGTGTCTTCTGTATCTGTTGGGTTTTTTATTTTAACGCTTTACCCTGGCCGCCTCCTGGGATGTGTTTCCTGACCCAGCTCACATCCCTACAGCAGCGCTGGCGTCCGCGCCTCGCGCACACCGCTGTGACAGCTTGGAGCCGCGTCCCCAGTCTAAAAAAGCTGTTCCCCGTCAGCGACTTCTCTGGAACGCCTCCAGCGGTTCCTCAGCTAGTTATTAGGGCTCACGAGGATTTGCTTTAGCAAGAATAATCCTGGAACGTTGCCTTTTGCCCCTAAAACTCACAGGCTGTGCTCTGCTTTACAGTGGAACGTGATACAGGCATTTAAAACGGGGCTTATGTAAGACAAGGTGGTTGGGTGGGGGTGGTGTTTAAACTTTGGAAGAATGCTTACCACCGTGTGAGAGAAAGCAGGATGCAAAATTGTATGATTTCAAGTATGTTAAAAATACGTGTGACGGAGTGAAGACAGACTTCTCGCCCTGCCCTCCCCGCCACCCCACACCCGCCCCGTTTCCCTTCCAAGTCACTAAAGCAACACGCTTCCTTGTCAAGGTAATGAAGTCTTGTCATCCAGCCTCGACAGAGAGGAGGTCAGTGTTCTCTCGGGCCGATAAGGTCAGGGTGTTTGCTCACAGGAAACAGCTACCAGTATAGTAACAGGAAGACTATTAATTTCTTATGTGGGTCAAATTTTTTTTGTACGGCTGTGGGTTTTTTCCGGGAAGAAATTAGTCTTGGGGCAGCGAGGCAGGTTTGATTTCAGATGCACCGTTGGGTGAGGCAGCTGCAGTCTAAGTGGAAGACCCCGCACTCCCGACCCCCCACACTTGCACCGCCTTCCCCTCCTCTGGAGCCGGAGCCACTGGCGGCAGTGAGAAGAGACACGGTCACTCAGAGCCAGCGGCTGGGGTTGCGGGAGGCACAGGAGTAGGTTCAAGAATTCCTCCTTGCGACACAAACGAACTCATGAACGAAACAGAGACTCACACACCCAGAAAACACACTTACGGCCACCCGGGGAGCGAGGGGCTGGGGAGGGTAAACTGGGAGATCGGGGTTTGTAGATACTGCCTACTATGTATGTATGTCTCTTAAAAACAGTCAACCCCAAATTATCCTCATGCCAAAGAGGGGCATTTGTGGGGCGGTGCAATTTTGCTTCCTTCCAAAAGCAAATCTATTAGAGGCCACGTGAACGTTGTTCAGTACATTTCATTCTAGTGAATATATAAAATGAAGAACAGAGACTTGAGATGTTAAATAAATAACACTCTTCCATTCCAAGAAAAAAACGAAGTCCTGCTGTGCAGCACAGGGACCTGTATTCAATTCCTTGTAATGGCCTATAATGAAAAAGAACATGAAAAGCAACACATGTGTGTGTATGCATGATGGAAACACTGTGCTGTGCACCAGAAATTGGCACAGTTGTCAACTGACTCTGCCCCAATTTTAAAAAAGGTTAAAAAAAAGAAGAGGGAACTGGGAGGCTCAGCCAGAGGGAAGATGTAAGGTTGGAAACGGAGGCCAGAGAGGAGAGGAGACGGCGCTGCTGGGCTCGAAGCTGGAGGCAGGGACCCGAGCCACGGGACGTGGTCTCCGGCAGCCGGCCCAGGGGCGGGAGCGAGTCTCCCCAGAGCCTCCGGGGGGAGTGCGGCCCCGCCCAGCCGCTGAGCCCCCCACCTCCTGAGCTGAGACGGTGCGTCTGACCAGTTTGAAGGCACTCCTGCGTTTGTGGAAATCTGTCCCGGCAGCAACAGAAAAGCCAGTATGGCTCCTCCCCCCCCGCGCTCCCCGGGAGCCGTCCTGGGAGCTACCTCCAGAAGCAAAGGCCACCGCGCACTTGAGATTAAACAGTGGGAAACAAGGAAAGCGTATTTGCAACACACAAAGTTGACCAAGAGCAGATTTCTTTGATTTATACAAATTTTGATAAGGACCCCAAACCGGATTTCTGAATGAGCAAAGAACATGAACACCACGTGCTCAGGAGAAGAAAGGGGGGCGGCTCCGTGCTGAAATGGAAGGATGAGTGGCTGGGTGAAAAAGGGCGCAAAGGAGCAGCTGCAGGGACGGCCCGCGGCCCCGCGTGGGTGAGGACCGAGCCGCTCGGGCCGCGCTCCGCGTGCTCCTTCCTGGAAGGAACCGCAAGGAAATGTTGGAAAGACGGCCTTTGGGAGGGGACCAGCGGAGAGTGGCATTCTGCTTTTAACATTTCCTGTTGTTCGAACGTTCTAAACTTAGATTCTTCCCCGGTTTCACTGAAGCATAACTGACACCCAACACTGTATTCGTCCTAGGCGTTTAAATGATGATTTGACACGTGTATATACTATAAAGCGATGAAGGAAGTATTGTCAATCATTTTTTTAACGTCAGCAAAATCCAGTTTGACCAAGGAGATTATGACTTGCTTTTAGCTGGCTTCTTGGTACCTCTTTGTATTAAGAAAAGAAAAAGTCAGCCCAGCACCACAGAAGGCGGAGAGCTGGCAGAAATCCGATTTGCTCTTTGTGTGTTATTTTCTCGCACACGAAGCACCGGGGCTTTCTGCAAGGGTGCCGCTCAGGCCCCTCCTCCGGGGGCAGAGCCACAAGAAGTGTGATAAAGCCCTGGACACAGGTCACCAAGGCCCTCAGATCCAAACATGGTTGTCTTGTCCGCCTGGGGCCTCCTGGGCTGTGGGGAGAACAGATCTGTATTCAGGGTTGCCGCTCCCCAGTCATTCAACTGGCAAGTCAGGGGACCTCTCTGGGCCTCTGTCTCATCATCTGTGAAAACAGGGATGTTTGTTTTCAGGGTTAATATGAGGCTTAGATACGACCCTGCCTGGCAGCGCCCAGCTCAGCCACCCGCCCGGGCAGGACACGGCGAAACCGAGTTCTCGTCTCCTTCTTCACCTCTTCCTCCCAGCCTGCCGAGGGCTGAGGGCGGCCTCGTTTAACGGCACAGGGATACGAGCAAGTCTTCACCTGTCGGCGTGCAGCGACCTCACAGGGAGAACCCACGTCTCGAAGCCACATGCCTGTTCCCACACTGGTGCGGCTGTCCCCCGCCTGGCATCTCTGCCAAGTCACAGCAGGTCAAAGAAAGTGGGGAGCCCTTCACACGTTTGCCTCCTCCCTGACGCACGCTTAAACGTCGCTGCAGGAACTGACATCCTCAGTGTTGCAGCCCGCACGCCTGCCACGTGACCAGGGTGGGGCAGAAACCAGCACACTTAGTTCCCGGGGCCCCTGCCGCAGCGTGCTGGTTTTCTGGTGAATTCGAACAATAGAGCAATTCGACTTTTAGCTGCTCCAGGCGGTAACTGGGGCCAACTGTACTGAGCTGCAGGGAAAGCTGAGCTCTTAGAATCCAGAATCCGGAGATGTGAGGGCCTTTGGGAGTCCTCTGCTCTGGGGGCCTCCTCCCACCAGGAGCCTCTCTGCAGCCCCTGCCGTGGTGGGCAGCTCTCGCTCGATGGGGAGCGGGTGGTGGGGCTGGGGTGCCCACCCCGCCGGGCTGCACGGGAGGTCGCTCAGAGGCATGTCCTGTTTCTTGGGCCTTCGGGGAGGTTGACTCTTTCCCAAGAAGAATTCCTAACTCTTCTCTCGCCCGTCCGTTTATGTGTTCCAGCCACACATTTCGGTGGGAGTCTTCAAGCGCCAGGCCCTGTCCCGGGCTGCAGCCCTCGCAGCAGTGACAGTGACATCGACCCTGCCCTCGGGACAGAGCCAGACGTGGAGGAGGGAGGTGAGGAGGTCCTGTAGCATGGGGGACCTCGGCTAAATAGAGACCGGTGGTCACCCAGGGCCCCGAGGCACCCAACGTGAGCCGGGCGGTAGGGCTAGAAAGAAGGGGGGATTCCAGAGAGATGTGTGGCCTGGGGCTTGATTAGGTTTGGGGGCGTGAGGGAGAGGCGGGTGTCCAGGATGCCCCAGTGTCCAGCTCAGTGGCGGCAGCGGGAACACAGACAGGAAAGCAGGTTGGGGCCATGGGTCTGGGGAGCCAGAATGAGCTGGGCTTGTGACGTGTGGGGTTTGGGCCCCTCCAGGCGGACAGGCCCAGCGGCAGCTGGACCCAGGGTTTCAGGGCACAGGGGGGACACCTGGACTGGCCTCAGTACCAACAGGAAACAAGGAGACGTGGGGGAAAGGGCGGCTTTGGGGGAAAGAGGAGCTATTCCACGAGAAGAGAGACTCCCCTTGGCTTGGAAAGTGTAGAGTGAGGACGTGAGGTCAGGCCCCAGCACAGACGTTTGTCATTGTGAGGGGAAGCCTGGAGCTGCTGGAGGTCCACTAAGTGAGGCCTGAGTTGGAAGCCTACGTTACAGACGGCAGGACAGAGAGAGATCAGGTCTTAGATGACACTGTTTGAGCCACTAGATCAAGCTTTACCTGAAGCTCCTTCTAGACTTTGCCATCAGGCAAGTCAATAACTTCCCTTTACTGTTCCAGTCAGTTTGAGCAGAGGGTTTATTTGTTTTACTGCTTGCGATGCACACGCTGAGGAACAGACCTCCTCGGGTCAGTGTGTGGGGTCTGGGATGGGAGGGGAGGTGTCAGGATTTCAGAAACTTTGATACTTCTGTGGCCCTGAATCGCTGTCCCCTCGAGAGCCACATCAGTGGATTTTCTGTTTCGCGATCTCTACAGGTTTCCCCGTCTCCTGCTGTGTAGCTTCCCTGAAGGCGCAATTAACGTGGTTCTAAAGTCGCTTACTCACTAAAAATTGAGGTGTTGCTGGAAAATAGGTGAGACTCCCCCCCTTATGTTGCCTGCCCAGATGCTAAAGAGCCGTTCTTGTCAGCCGGGGTCGATGGCTTGCAACGGCACGACCTTGGATTCCCCCACTCAGACCCGTCTTGCATGCTGCGGCCAGGCAGGCGCTCTGAAGTGCACACCCTGCCTGGAGAACGAACGCCAGCGCGCCCACGGCCTGCTGCGAGGGGCTGCAGCCCCTCCGCATGGCGCAGCGCTCACACACAGGCCCCGCGCCCCTGAGCCCGCGTGCCCGCCCCTCCCCGGGACAGGCCGTTGGCGACAACTTCCCAGGCTTGGGGGGCACTTTCCGTGGGCAGGCGGTGCACTGAGGGCTGCACGCGGCTTGTCTCACTGAATCCTCACAGCTCCCCTCTGGGAAGCACTCTTACAGCCCCGGCCCTGTCTCCACGACTCAGACAGCGCGGGGGCGATGCTGGGAAAGCAGACACGGGATCTGGACTGAGGTCGACCCTGGAGGAGAGAACGGGTGAGGCTCAGCGAGGAGGGTCAGACAGACAGGACTTCAGACGCCAGGAAGGGGTTTGAGCGTGAAGTAGGGGGAGCGAGGTGAGGGACTGGGGGTGGTCGCGAGGGCGGGAAGCTGCATCTCCTTTGACGTGGGGCTCCTCCCGCCTCTTGCCAGGGTCTCAGGCGACCTAGGGAGCACCCCCGGCCAGGCTGGGTCCTCTGGCCTCTGTCCTACCCTGGAAGCCACAGGTAACAGCTGTGTCTGTCCTAGACCCTGCAGGTGGGAAGCTCTAGGGTGTCGCTGCCAAGTGTGTGTGTGTGTGTGTGTGCACGCACGTGTGTTTGTAGGGGACTGTTTGCATCTTCACCACGCTCGGGAGCCTGTGTGACAAGGAGGCCCCCCAGGCACGGCCCCGCCTCCCACGCCTGCCCCTTCTCTGGGTGGGAGGAGCGCCCAGTTCTCCACTGCAGCTGCTTCCCTCTCGCCCCATCGAAGCGCCCCCTGCCTCAAACAATGCAGCATAATTTTTCTGAAAATGTGTTTTCACAAAACAAAAGCCAGGAAGGGGAGGGGTGTCTTCTGGGTGCTTGGCAACAGCAGCCCGCGGCTGGGGTTCACCCAGCAACGCAGAGGCCTCCAGGAACAGAAGTCACCGGCGCTGGGCCTCCTCCCCCGCCGGGGGCAGTGTCTGCAGCGGGAAGAGCCGAGAGGATGATCACCTCCACCACCACCTGCCTCCCTGATGACGGATTCACTCGACTAACTCGCCTCCGTGTTCACCACTCGAGCCTCAGCTGCGTGAAGGCAGGAGTTCTGTGTCTGTTGGGTCCTAGCATACAGTAGGTGCTCAGATAACGTGGGTGGTGGGACGAGGGGTGGGGGGAAGGCAGTGATGTGGAGCTGGAGGGCGGTGGTGGGCAGTGCCCGCGACTTCACCTTTATCCCCTCCTAACCGGCCTCTGTGCCCCTCACCTGCAGGGGGGAGGGGGGCTTCCTGCCGTGGGTGGAAGACCTTGGTCAGCTGCCCTGTCTCCCCAGATGAGAAGCTGCGTGGTTTAGGGGGAAGCACATGGAGGAGTCAGGTAGAGCTGGTGTGAAGTCCGGCCTGGAGACCTTGGCCAGGTTACCTGGTCTCCTCTGCAAACTGGAGGCACTGCTTGTGTTAAATGAGACGCTAGCGTGTGAATGCGCCTGACGCACATTATTTACATGACCGTGACCGTCACTCATTCAGGGCACACTGAGGAGCTCCTGCAGGCTCCCCTCACGGAGCTACTTGCAGAAAGTTCTCCGCATCTCTTACTTTCCGGGGGGAATGCGGGGCACTTAATTTGCTGAGGGCCAGGGACCTGGGGATAAGGAAGACGGAGTCCTGTCCACGGAGCAGATCGCATCCCCCAAGGCATTCTGGCCCCTGGTTCCTCCTTCTCATCAACTTCAGGGCCCTGGCTCAGTGCACTGTCTCTGGAGGGAAGCGAGTTCTTCCGTCCCCTCCAGTCCCTGCTGCTTCCTGAGCCCAAGAGCTCCCGGGTCCTGCATCTCCTCAGTCGAGGCACCACTTGGTAGGGCCCAGAGGAGCGGGCGAGGCCGAGCTCCTCCCCAGGGTCCGTCTCGCTTGCTGTGAAAACTCCAGATCTCTGCTCTTGGCCTTGCTCTGTGACCCTCTTTTGTATTTCAGTTTTTCCAGCCAAAAGAAAACTGAGAAGAGGAGGGGAAATGGAGCCTCACGGAGGCCCTCACTCACAGGGCCTGCCCGGCACTGCGGTCACAGCAGGCTTCCCACACAGGGCCCGCGGCCTGGACCCACGGCAGGGCCTTTGCTGTTTCCCCCACACACCTCAGCAAAATCCTCCCCCTGGTCTGCATGCCCTCCCCCCAGACTCACGTGGTGCAGTCCAGCTGTCCTTCAAGACTCTGGAGTCACCTCTTCCAGGAAGCTCTCCGGGATTCCACCCCTCTCCTTGGAAGAGCGGGCCCTTGCCCTTCTGAGCCCCCTCTAAGCACCCTGTACCCTGCCCGTTATAAACCTCTGTCTGCTGCGTGGAAGCCGTCTGAGATGGGGAGATGCCCCACTGACCACTGTGCATCAATGACAGGTCCCGGTGGCTCCTGTTGGCCGAGCTCCTCTGACGAGCCTGGCACCGTGCTGTGCACCACGAGCCTGGACTTGCTTAGTCTGAGCAACCCTGTGAGGTAAGAGCCGTTGCCTTTTAACACAGAGGCATCCGTGCCCACAATCGCAGGATCACTAAACAGCAGAGTTAGTACACAGACGGGAGTCAGTCTGAAGCCTTGAAGTCCTGGGAAATGGTGGTTAGGGAAGGAGCGGGGACGAAGGAGGGAAGGAAGGACAGAGGGAAGGGAGGGGGTCCTCTGTCCCTGCCCTCGGGAGCAGGCTGCCTGTTTCACACCCACACAGGGGACTCCGCAAGCTGTGGGGGCCGCAGCCTCTCCCCCAGGCCCCTTCTAGAACCCCTCAGCCCTTGTCAAATCAAAGCCTGGCCGCGGGGGAGGTCGCTGGGCCAGGGCCAGGCAGGAGCGGTGAGTTCACAGGGTTAATCCCCGCGTTTACTTCCTTTCTCTCCTCCCCAGTTGCTCCCTTTGAAGAGCTGCCTTGGGGTTCATGTTGCAGCATCAAACAGGGATGCAAGATGCAGCTCGCCTTAGCAGTGGGAGCCTGTGAGCAGCTTAGGTCCCTGGGGGCGCCTGGCGCACAGAATTCTGCTGAGCCCAGAGCATGATGGGGGGCGGGGGGGCGCTCACGGCAGACAGACATGCAGCCCACAGGCTCGGACACACAGACACAGCCACACAGACGTGCCTGAGCCCACACCGCCACTCACACGCATGGTGCGTACACGGCCCCCGGTGCGCATTCACGGCAGCCTTAACTGCACGTGTGCACAGATGTGCCTGCACGTGACATCCGTGGAGACAGACACGCAGCTGCACGTGCAGTCACTACAGAGACACACCCGGAGGTTTCCAGCAAGGGAGGTAATTTTGTCCCACCAGTGAGGGTTACTCATTCCATCTCTGAAATGCTTCTCCTAACTGTCCCTCTTCCTCACCCTGCCACAGCCCTAGTCCCTTCAACCCCCACCTGGGCCGCCGGACAGTGTCAGCAGTCCCCTGGCTGGATCTCAGCCCCTATTCTGACCCCTCCTCAGTGCATCCTGTGCATGAGGGCATGGGTGTCAGGCAAATCTGACCCCATCTCTTCCTCCGGAAAACCCTTCAGAGGCCTCCCTTCCCTACCAGGTGAAATTCAGATCCCCTACAGGGCCGTGTGCAGTCTGGCTTGGGCTCGTGGTCTGGCCTCAGCCCTGGCTTAGAGCCCCAGGGCCCCCCAGGGGAGCTGTCCCCTGCCGACTCCCCCTGAGAAGTCCCCCTCCCCGTCCATCATCTCCGCTGTTAACCTACCATCCATCCATCCATCACGGCCCAGTTGAGCCGTCACCTCCCCGCTTCGCACTGACGTCATCCTGCCCCGTGGCTTTCACTGTCCTTTCTCCGGCCCTCGCCAGTATCACTGTCACCTGCGTGCCCTTGAGCTGCTCCCACTGAACTCCCAGCACGTCCAGTGCAGAGCCCCAAACACACGGATGCTCAACAAACTCCCGGGGGTGCTGAGTAAATGAATTGATCAGATCACCCCAGGTGACCCTTCCCGGCCAGGCGACTCAGGCACGCGTGGTAGCTTACCAGCCTGCGCGGGGTCAAAGGGCGCATTCGCCTCTCCTGGCGCACTTGACGGTACCGGCCTCGGAGGAGCTGGGGAAGGACTTTGCGGAGCGGCTCGCTCGTGGTGGCTGCTGTTGTCAACTTCGGTTTTTGTTTCCTCTGACGTCTCTCCATGGATGCTTTCTGATCCCGCACCCCTCACTGCCCACCCGGCTCAGTGCTGGGCTCCGGCACTGCTTCACTGCATGTTTGCTGTTGGCTCGATCGGCTGCACGGCTTCTGAGGGCTTGTTTCCAGCCTGAGAACTCAGCTGAGGATGCTCTTCCCATCTGCCAGTCTCCCCTGAGCCTGGAAGCCGAGGGCTTTACAGGGTACGTTCCTCCTCCCATCTCCCCAAGCTGCACAGCTGCTCTGCTTGTAGCTCTGTGAATCGACCTGAGTCAGGACCGAGGGGACAGGAGCAGCTGGGTTTTTCAGCTCCAAAAGGCAGAGTCATTGCAGCCGGCCCCGCACAGCGGTGGGCACCCCCAGCTACTGCACTTGGGGCCGGGGTTCCCATAGCAACCCCTGTGGGACCTGCTGTCCCTGCTTTAGCACAGCACCTCCTGGACTTGTGTGAGAGGGTAGGAAGAGGGCGGGAGGGAGAGGGCAAGGCTGCAAGGAACATGAAATGACTGTCACATGCAGACACCTCCAGTCTTTTAATCCTCACGACGACCCTGAGAGGAACACATGTTATTATCCTCATGTTACACAAGGAAGCTGGGGAGAGAGCACGTGCAAAGGCCCTGAGGCTGGAAAGATTTTGGTACATTTGGGGAGCTGGGGCGAGAAGACCAGTGTGGCTGGAGCTTGGTAAGCACAGGCTGGAGGGCTAGAGACTGAGGATGGGGGACCTGCCAGGCACCAGGCCGCCTGGGGCCTCGGAGGCCAGGCACGGAGTTGAGATGGCATTCAGGATAATCAGAGCTTGACCTCATTTAGGGTTCAAGCTGATCACTCTGGCTGCCTGGTGAAGAGCACAGTCAGGGGCAGCAGACCAGCCAGCAGGTGATGTGGTGGTCCCAGCTGGGGCTGAAGACAGGTGGCCCAGGCCAGAGGACCGTGTGACACTTCAGGTCACCCTCTCAGTTAAATCAGGGGCTGCAGTCAGGCTGGACGGCCCCCCAAGGCACCCCCTCGCCCCAGCTAGCTCCCAGTCTGTGGGTGCTGGAAGGACCGACTGATGATCTGATTGGGCTCCGTGCCCAAGTGACAGCTGACGGATGGTGAACGTTCTGCACCATGTGGCCAGCGCCCTGCTCTGAGGTGGACTTTGGAGCCAGGAGGTAATTTAAAGAAAGGCGTAGGGGAGCTCGGTAACGCTTCCCCCGCTGCTCAGTCGGTGGAGAGCGCTGTAGGCAGCTGGGGTTTCAAAGGGCCCCTTAATCATTGTCTGCCTGGCTGGCAGCGTGCCCAAGCGTGGCAGGGACAACCGTGCCTTCCCATTGACAGAGGCAGCTAAGGCTCTGGGGCACCCAGCACCCCTTCTCCCGTTAAACAGCAGAGGAGGGCCGTGGGCGTGGCCTTTGAGATGAATCACTTGAAGCTGAAGACTTGGAGGCTCGACGTCTGGACAGACAGGTGATTAGGGTCGATAAAATCATGATGGGAAAGGCTGTCCAATCCTAGCTCGCTCCAGTGTGAGGCCCTCCCTGCAGTGGATGGACAGGCTTTAGGACAAAGTAGAAATTCTGCTTCACCGACCGGAGAGTCAATATTTGGAACCCACAGGCCACCACTTCCAGCCAGGTGCTTCCTCTGCCAAAGACACATGCACAGAGTGTTTAGATTCAGGTGGATTCCTGAATAATTAAATCATGAGAAAGGAGGCTGTCTCGTGTGTTGGGGGGCCCGCTGCTATCCTGGGAAGGGGGTGGGGATGGGGGCAGGGAACCTCCTTTCCCGCGCATTTCCAGAATGCCAGGCCTTCTGGTCCATCCTGTCTCCTCTGCAGCCTCGGAGGAAGGCCTTGTTCTCTGGTGACAGAAGGTGGAACAGAAGCTCGGGGGAGTTCTCGCGCTTTGTGGGAGATCACAGAACAGGAGGTGGGGGGCTGGGATTTGAACCCTGGCTTCTCCGACTTCCAGGCCTTTGCTCCTTCCACTCTGGGAGGCATCTTTGAAACCACAGACTGCGAGAGGCTGCCCTGTGCCCCATGGAGTGGGCTCAGGGGGACATTTCAGATGTGGCTCCCAGCCCCCTCCTCCCTCCCGCGGGGCTGACTCTGAGCCTCTGTGGTCCCTGACGCGGCTCCAGGTAGGACTTGACAGGAGGTGAGCCCTGAGGTGCTGACCGCCAGGCACACTGCAAGCTGGAAGGAAATCCCCCTTACCCTCCCCGCCTGTCCCGGCCCTCTTGCGCGTCTCACCGGTGACAAGGCTGTGAGTCACCAGCACATGCTGATCATCGCTTTCATTTGGCAGCTCCGCTGAGGCCGGGGCGGAGGGCGAAACTGAAGTGCTCACGCCTGAGTCTGCACCCGGAGGCTCCGCGCCGCGCGCGTCCCACGACCCGGCGCGCAGGCCCCCACCCCCTGCAGGGCCCAGACAGAGGCCCGGCGGCCCAGAGACCCACTGCCCCGTGCGTGCTGCCCGCCAACCTCTGCTTCTGCCCAAGGGGGCTGCTCTTGGGTGATGTCTCCCAGCTCCCCATCTTGCTTCCCAGGGAACTTTGCTTCCGGTCTTAGTTTGGTTTCAGTTTTCTCCGTGGCTTCGGTGAGGAGCTGATTCTAGAGAGCGTCAAAGTCCCTGGGTTGAAATGGTCGCTGGGTTGTGTCAACAGGGGAGACGTGGGCCAGTCACCCCTCCTTTGAGGCCTTCCTGGACTAACACCGAGACAGCTGCTGCTTCCCTGGCCCAGATCCTTCCCCGGTTGAGGGCTTCCCAGGTCTGCCTCATTCGCTCCTGACTCTGCAGACGCTCGAATCCGGGAAGGCGCATGGGCGGGAGCTGCCGCGGGGCCCAGGTGAGGAGTCCTCGACCATTTTTGGCATCAACCAGGCTGCGCTCCGTCAGAGGGTTTCTGCACACCCCGCCTCCCCCACCTCTAGGACGCCTCAGGGTCTCCTCTCCCCTCCCCTCCCTTCCTTCCCACACATTTACCAGATGTCTACCATGAGCCTGGCCGAGTCCCAGGGCCTGGGGACCAAGCGGCAAATAAGCCAGGCCCCGTTCGGTTGGAACGACACTCAGGTGAGGAACACGTAAGGAGAGCGGCAGAGGCTTCCCGGGGAAGCGGGGCGCAGGCCTCCCTCTGGGAGCACTGCCGGGCAGGACTGACTCCGCTGGGGGAGGCGGGCCTTTGCATTCAGTTGTGGAGTCTGACTAGGGCAGGGTAGCCCCGGTATTCCTGGGAGAGGGGAGGGCTGAGCCAAGGCAAGAACGGCACAAAAGATACAGCGTGTTGGGGCCGTCTGGGTCCTGCCGTGCCCCAGGCCCCGGGTCGTCAGGGTTTCGTAGGTAGAGCCAGCCCTAAAGCGGAGGAGGGGCCCTGGTCTCTCAGACGGCACCCCCAGCCAGGGGGAGCTTAAAGGGCCCAGGTGCGGGCCCTCCTCCTCTCGAGAGGTGGGAGCAGAGGTGAGGCTGCAGACACCTGCTCTGGGGCCAGGCTCCAGGTGCAGGAGGCCCTCAGTGCAGGCATCTTGGGTGGAAATGGTCTGGCCAAGATTTCTCTAGGCCAGAGTGAGCACACGCACGCACGCGTGCACACAGTCGCCGGCTGGGCTCCCCTCACCGCTCACCCTCCTCCCCTTCCACCAGCAGACTCCCCTTCACACCAAACTGGGCGCCACCAGTCACTGAAGCCAGAAAGATGGCGGGAAAGGGCGTGGCTCCCAGGGGCAGGGTCGGCGCGTCCCCTGGACAGCAGGGGCGGGGCAAGGGAATGAATGGCAGCCCCCCGTCCTGGGGCTCGCTGGGGGCCTCCTGCGCTGCCACCCACGCTCAGTGGCGATGCCTGCAGTTCAGAGCTGGAAGCGGAATCCATGAGGACTGGTCTCCCCACACCCACCCTCACCGACCCCCTTCATTCCTCTTCTCCTCACTTTCTCACATTTGCACCTTCTTTGCGCTTCCTTTTGCCTCTGTTCTGTCTTCCCGCCCCTCTGCTGGTGGTGGGGGAGCCGGGATGGGCAGCCTGACCTTCAGGCCTGACCTTAGCCCACGGCTAAGCCAGGTTACGCTCCCAGTAGACAGGACCAGTTTCACCAGCCCCAGACAAGTGTGCTCGGAGACCAGGACAAAATGAGGTGAAGCAAGTCCGCCTCACAGTGTCGTCTAAGCACAGGCGAAAACGGGGGCAGCGCCACCCACCAAACACCCCCTCTCTTGGCCGAGACGAGTGACTGCTACTTTTTTTACTTGAGGGACAGTCAGTTTATAGTGTCGTGTCACTTTCTGGTGCGCAGCATCATGTTTCAGGCACACGCATACAAACATACATTCCTTCTCACGTTCTTCTCCATCACAGGTTACTCTTACAAGAGCCTGAATGTAGTTCCCCGTGCTCTACAACAGCAACTTACTGTCTGCCTTATGTACAGTAGTATCTGCAAATCTCCAACTCCCAGTTTATCCTTTGCTACTTCTTTACCAGTTTCAACTTTGTCTTCATGCTCGTCTCCCCCGAAATAAGTGGGATTGACTGAAATGCAAGTGCCCCCGCTTTCTGAAGACACTGGATCCAGAGAGACCCCCACTTCCTGAGACCCTCCCCCAGGGCTCCCAGCAAGGCTCCAGTGTTGTGATGGGTTCCTTCTGAGACCTCCTTGTGGGCAGAACACGCCCCTGACCCCCACGCCCCCCGGGGGGCGCTCTCCGCCTCCACAGTGAGGAGTGCATTTGCCTGGTTTCACCGGGTGTCCTCCTGGTGGTCTGGCTGAAGGGCATCGACAGAACTGGAAGGTCCACCCAGGCTCAGCCGAGACCCTCGCCTTCTGAGCCTGGACTGTCACTCACTGCCGCCCGTGCACACATCTTTCAGGAGGTGAGTCCTGGTGTTTCTGAAGCTCCCGGGTGATTGTAAGACATGTCCTGGGTTTTGAGTGAAGACGTGACAGGTCGGGTCAGAAGGACCCTTCCTGCGGAGCACTGAGCTCGGGCCCTGAACGGGGTACCCGTCACTGTGGGCCGCCGCGGGCTCGCTTCTGGGCCTTACTGACTTCGCTGTCCCTCTGGATCAACAGCTATTGAATGAACATTGGTGTTGCTGATGGGAAGCTGTGAACCATGTCAGATGTCCTCCATCTCAGACTGTGCCATTTTCCCCCAAACCACCCCTCCCTCTGTCTCAGTGTTCTCCTGGTCACCCGGGTGGGAGCCCGCCGTCAGAGGCTCTGACTCTTCCCTGTGCCCTGGACCCTCCCCCAGGACCTCCCTGACTCAGACCCCGCGGTGCCTTGGGGCTCTCAGGCCCTCCGGTCTTCTCTGTGCAGACCATAATCTCCAAGACAGCTCTCTCTGGAGCTTGGCCTGACCGCCCCACACCGCAGTCAGACACCCCCCGTGAATCCTCATCACCTCCTAATGAAGTTCAGACCCTCCCCTCGACCTTCAGGGCTGTCCGTCACCCAGCTCCCGCTCACACACGCACCAGACCTGAGTGCTCCACTCGCTGGCTGGGGAGACACTCTTCACGTCTTCAGATCACTGCACTTTGCTGTGCTGATCCGGCTGCCAGGAACGCCCTTCCCATCATTTTTTTTTCTTTTGTGTGTAAATCCTACTTCTCATTCAAATTCCAGCACAAATGCTACTTCCTTCTTCCCTGATCTCCGACCAAAGAGGATCACTGCCCCTTTATCAGCCTTCAAACTGTCCTCCTTTTTAAGCCCATTGCGACCTGTTACCGCGCACTGATCTGAACGGCGGTCACTTTTAATCACCCTTCACCTGCGTGTGATAGGTCGCGTTCCAGACCAGGGGCTAAGAAGCCAGGCTTTGCCATCAGGAAACCCTGAAATTACGTTTCTGTTTCCTACCACTACTAGTCCAGTGGACGTGGACAAGTTTTTTAACTTCTCGGATCCTCCGTTTCTTCACGTGCGTAATGGGGAGAGGTCCCTGGAGTGATGGTGAGGATGGAGGGAGAGTCTCGTGTAGAATGCCTCACACAGAACCCGGCAGAAGCGAGGGTCACTGTCATTGTCATAACAACTGCTGTCCTCACTAGGGTGAGGTCTCCCAGAGCAGGGCGTCTCGGCTTCCGTGTGCACACGGACCAGCTGGGTATCTTGTTAAAATCCAGCTGTGACGCAGGAGGGCCAGGTGGGCCCGAGAACCTGCATTTCTTACAAGCTCCCAGATGGAGTGGACGCGACCGCTCCCGGGAGCACACGTGGGAGAGCAGAGTCCTGGAGGGCGGCGCGCGCTCTCGCATGGGTTCCTGCACGAAGTCGGGGCAGCACCGGTTTTCACACGCGCGCGTCCTCACGGTGGTGGGAGGGATGATGCCGCACACCAGCCTTCCTTACTGGGAAGATCACACCCGCCCGCCCCTGACCCCCCCAGCCCGGCGACCTTGTGGACCTCACGGAGGACTGAGATTTCCCAGGGGCACAGCTGCCGCCTCTCGGAAACCAGCGCTCGGAGTGGAGCCGGCTGCGCGCTGGCCTCAGAGCCCTGATGAATCCCCTCCCTTTGTTTGCCTCATTACCGTGATTGGGCTCTGCCCGTAGCGTAGCAACGGCTAATTGCAGGCTGGCTGCGGAGCGCAGTGCCCGCTATTAACATTTTATCGAGGCTTGATTGTGCTCCTTTTTGCAGCAATGAAGCTTCAAAGTTTCAGAAACGAGGGGATGTGGTTAGTGGGAGCTGATGTTTTCATCTTAGCAAGCTCCGTAAAGCCCTGCTTCGCGGTATCATTGACCTTGAGATGGTTTCCTGTGACCACGGAGAAGCCCATCATTTATTTAACCCTCCAGAAGGCCTGCCACAATCCCCTGTGGCCAGGCAGAAAGCACATTATGGGTCAAACGGCATTGCAGAGAGCCTCAGAGGGCAGGCTGGCCGAATCGTTCGGCCTTGTGGGCATTTGGGTGCAAAAGCTACAGTTTGCATGTGCGGCGGTGCGGTGTGCAGACAGGTGTGCCACTCCGTAGCCACCACACTGCCACTTAGCAGCCTTCCAAAACCAGCGGCAGAATCTAGAGGCTTTGAAAATAGTTTTCCAGGAATTCAAGTGCCAACCTGTAGACAGTGGGAGTGGGAAAGAGGTGAACCCATGAGCAGGTACCTTCTACAAAGGGTTTCCGAGCCCTCGTGGTCACGAGCATCCCTGGGAGCCTGTTAGAGCTGCACACACTCCAGGCTCCAGCCCAGACCTCCTGGTTCGGGTGAGGGCGGCAGGCTGGGCGTCCGTCCTCACTCGGGTGGTGCTGACGCTGAGCCACTTTGGGAACCACTTACCTGCAGCCATCAGGGACTTTGGGAAACATACAGAGGGCAGCAGAGCCAGCTGCCCCTTTTGCAGGTGCGCGTCAGGGGAGGGAGGCAGCCGCTCACTGTGCTGCGCTCAGGTTGGGACCACGGGGCCCGGCAGTGGGAGTGGCCCTAGTTGGTGGCTGTCTAGCTACCGCGTGCGTCAGCACGACCCGGAGGCTGGCTGAACGCAGGCTGCTGGGCTGCTCCCTAGAGTGCCTGCTCCGTTGGGTCAGAGGTGGCGTGGAGACGTGGCATTCTTAACCGGCTGACAGGTGGTTCTGGTGGCGATGCTCCAAGGACTACACCAGGAGAGTCACTGCCCTCAGCGATTCTCCAAATTTGGACCAAATGTGTCTCTTTGAAAAGGACTCAGTCTGCTTCTTGGTCCTCATGTGGGGGATGCTGCTTTGCATGAAGACTCTGTGCTTGTGTCTCAAACACCTTCTGTAGCTCAGAAACAGGGGTATTTCGAATCAAGCTTTGACCTGAGACCTGATGAAGGAGGGGACTGACTGTGGAGTCCTGTTTTTAAACATGTTGAATCCAGACGAATGCACGCTGTTTCACCATTGGTAAGAGAAGCAAGGCTTTTAAAAGGAGGTGGGGTTTTTGGCACTGCTTCAATGAAAGGCAAAGGATTCTCTGATGAGCTGACCTCAAGCTGGGAAAAGCTTTCCATAAGGTGCAGTAACGGGATTATGCTGAATGAGTGGGAGATGACAATGTGCATATTTTATGGAGGGAAGATGCGGGGAATGGGGGTGATGGTAAAAAAGAGAAAATTCAGGGTAGGTTTAATGCAGGGGTTGCAACTCAAAAGCCTTGAGAGGCCAGCCCGGTAACAGAGATGAGTGAGGCAGGCAAGTCAGGTGAGCACCTGTGATTCTGACCTGGATGAGGACTTGAGTGTGGGGGCGGTGGTGCCCCAGAAGGGCAAAATCATCCAACACAAAGACAATTCTGCAACAAAGTATTGAATAGCTCATGTAGCTTACTGAGAACTGTACTGAAAGTGAAAAACAGACGGTTGTGTAGGTACAGAATGGTTACAAATGTGCTGGCTGCTTACCCTGGTGATCTGGGGGCTGACTGGGAATGCCCCAGCTTTACCAGCGCACCCCCACTGCGTAGCACTAGCCCGGAAAAGATTAGAATTCAAAATTCTGATTAGATTTCTACTGAATGTGTATTCACTTTCATGCCATCGCAAAGTCGTAAGTCAAACCATCGTAAGTCAGGGACCATCTTGTGCTTTGTTATGCAGTGAAAATTAATGGAGATACCCAGTGAGTAGCTGGCCTGTGAATTAGATACGAGTCTATGGTAGAATGAAAAATAAATATTTGGTCCTTGTCCCTGGCTCCTGGTGCAGAACTCCTAAACCCTTGGGCTCTCCTGAAGGATAATGTCTTCTGTATGCTGGTGAGATGACCCGTGCTGGGGATCCCAACAGCTTCAGGATGGGGCTGGTCACCCCAAAGACCAAGGCGTGATTAAAAGACTGGGACTTGGAACCCTAACCCACGCAATCTCCGAGGAAGGGAGAGGGGCTGGAGATTGAGTTCAGTCCCTGCTGGCCGGCGACCCGGTCCCGCCCTCCTGCACACACCCCCGTGCCTGGCCCTGTGCAGCTCTTCCTCTTGTTCCTCAGTTACGTCTTTTCTCAGAAGCCGGCAAACGTTAAGTGTGCTCCTGAGTTCTGTGAGCTATTCTAGCAAATCATCAGACCCGAGGAGGGGGTCGTGGGGATTTATGGACGGTGGGTCAGAAGTACGGGACGGGTGGCCCAGGACTGGTGCCTGAAGTGGGAATGAGCCCTTAACTTGCAAGGTCTGATGGCAACTCCAGGCAGGTAACGTCAGAGTTGAATCGCTGGACACCCAGTTGAGGATTGGAGAATGGTGGAGATTCTGCTTGGTTGGAAGTAACAGAACAGCTGATGAACAGTGGCTTAAGCAAGTGAGAGCTTTCTCATGCTCATGTGATGAGAAAGAAACTTCGAATCTTTGGTCGGAACCAGCTGTGCCGAAGGGGACTCTGGAGGTGCTGGTGACGTTCCCTCTCCCACAGAACGGGGTCTGACCGGGAAGGAGGAACCGGTGTGCGTCTCACGGTGTCCGCCTCAGCCAGCTTCTGCTGGAAGAGGGAACAAATGTACTCCACGAGCGTCCCCTTCTCTACCAAGTTTAGCCATAAACCGCGAGTTCAGCAGCCCGCACACCCAGCACACACCAGCCCCTGCTCCAGGGAAGAGGTCTTGGTCTCACCTCATGGCTCGGCGTTTCATATTGTTTGTCTGGGTTTTGTCTGGGGAGTGGCAGATTCAGCTCAGAGACCGGTTTGTCTTTAGCGGTAACTTAGCGCAGGTTCCCCGTGGGAATTACAATAATTTCACGAGCCAATAGCTTCCAGAATAAGGCAACAGAGAATCAACACACTCCAACAAATGACAGACTGACTACACCATTGTTCCAGGCCAGGGGAGAGGACAGAGATGAAGTCCAGGTTCAGCCCGAGGTGTGCCTCCTCTCAGAGCTGTGGCTTCAGGAGAGCCGGTTCTGCCAACAGGGAGGTGGCATCCAGCTGCCAGCGCAAAATGAAAGTCCTCTGTTGCTGGAGCACGTTGCTAGGGAACAGAGGCACCGGTGTAGCCAGGCTCTCCAGGGTTGTCACTCCAGGGACTGTGACAGGGCCAGCACCAGTGCCTACAGGAGTCCCTCCCACAGCAGGAGGAGATGCCCCTTCTCTCGCTGAGGCTGCCGCACAGTTGGCACCATTGCCGGCCAAGAGGAGCGAGTGTCTCGCGATCTTCCACGAGCTGGACCAGCAAAGGGCGCTCGGCCCAGACCCGGCCTCTCCGCCGTGGCTCTCACCCCGCGTGTTCCACGCGCCGCGGCCGCGGCCGCTCCTCCACGCGCCCTCACCAGCAAGCCCCCGGCGGGCGCTTGGCCGCCGGGCCCCCGAGTGCTGACCGGCTGGCCACGGGTCACGACACCCTCACACAGCTTGCTTCGTTCTTTCCTCAAAACAACTCTACTTCTAAAACCAACTTGGGTCTTTGTCATAAACACGTGGATTAAAACAACTTCACTTAAGTCATCACCAAGTGGATCGGGAATCACATCAAACCGACACCCAGCAGCCGGGTCCAGGTTCCAAGTTCCTCACGAGAAGCTGACTGATCTGGATGCTGACTCAGCCCCCGACGGCGTCACTGCAACCAACTTTAAATCTGAAGGAAGAGCGACGAGCAGGCACTTTCGGACGAGCGTCCCTTCTGCAAACCGTAGCCGGCTTCCAGGACGCGCGGCGCCAAAGCAGAGGCCATAGGAGGAGCTGAGGATAAAGCTCCCCGTTCACGGACGTCGCCTGTGGCCGTTTCATGAGGAGAAGCGCGCTGATGGGAGTGAGAAGCGCAGGGCAGGAAAACGAGGCTGCGTTTCCTCATTTCCCTTCTTTTTCAGCACTTTGTGGAGGGGAGGAAGTGGAAGTGAAGGAAGAGGAGAGCACAGAGTCTCGGCTCGGCAGCGCTCTTGGAAATAACTGTCCGACGTCTCGCCCAATCACGAGCAGTGACCGCTGACATTTGCTGAGTGTTTACTACAGGACACGTATCACGCAAAAGCGTTTACTTGGTTTTTATTTTATGGCTTTCGCTTTACCCTCACCACCTCCCTAAAAGGCAGCGTGATGTTAATGCCTGTTTGCAGGCCTCAAGTTCAGCACTTGTTCAAGGCCACGGCGAATAACCGGCAGGACTGGAATCCCTGGCTGGGGCTGCCTCCTCCTTCGTTCTTCCTGGCGCATCCCCGACGCCGTTCTCATCCCCTCCCGCTCTCCACTCCTGCTCCTGCTCCTTCGGAAAGCTTGGCTGCTCAGACACTGGTTCACGTGTTAAGCTGACATCTGCTTTCCTGGAACCCGCGTCGTCCGTCTGCCCACTGGAGTAACCCGGAAGCCAGTCCGCCTGCCTGTGGCAGTCCTTCGGGGCCTGTGCTCCACAGTGCTGCATCCTCTGAGCCGTCTCTCCTCCACGCTGAATCTCTGCCGCCAGTGCAACCCTTCCCCAGCAGGCCTTCCTAGATGCGGGGCTGCTTCCTCTGGGTGCACTGAGCGCAGACCGCAAACTCAAACGTCTGCACACAGCAGACGCGTCGGAGAATAAATGGAGCCACAGGTATAGTAGAACCACCCGGCCGTCTCCTCTCATGTTCCTGCTTTTCACAGACGTGGCTCTGGAAAAGCTTTGCTCTGCAAACTCAGTGATAAAGGCCAGCTAGCCCCCAGTCTCGCTCTTCAGGGACCACTGGGAGCCCCCAGTCTCGCTCTTCGGGGACCACTGGGAATGGGGAGCCCTGTGGCAAACGGCCAGGTGGACGCTGCATCTGAAAAAAGCAGATGGTGCTCAGGCCCAGCCAGGTGTTGTCGTGAAGGACGGTGCTGGGTCTTCTGAACCTTTTAAAAGCTGCTGGAAATCTGGGTTTTTGTTGGAAAACTTTTGCTTTTGATCAGCTTGTTTTTTCCTTTGCTTTTTGTGGTTTTTTTACAGCGTTATGTAAACCAAACAACAGTGTCCGCAGGCTGGATCCAGCCCCTGGGCTGCTGGTTTACAACTGCTGCTAGTGTTCACCAGCTGGACCCCAAACCCCGACGAAGTCTGGCCGGGCCTGAGGACGGTCGGACCCTCACTTCGTCTGACCGAAACGCCATGCTTCTAGGGACGCAGGCGGCAGATGCGGGAGCTTTCCTAGTGGCTGTGGCGTGATGTACCGTGAGTTCGCCTGGACTGGGAGCCGAGTGAGCAACCTCGAGTCTTCATGTAAAGTGCCGTCCGGCCGGGCCGCTCCAGCCGTCTGGGGCAGTGAGACCTTGAATCCCATTGCCTGGCTCTGCCTTCCTCCCCACTGGGCCCCGCTCTGCCTTGGAGAGTTTTGTCTATTTCTCCCTGCTTTTGTGCACAGCTTCGACCAGCGCTCCTTCTTTGAAATCACCAGCTGGACCCGATGCCTGGGTGAACTCTGACCCGTCCTGAGGGCAAGAATAAAAATGTTAGCTAGAAGTATGGAGACACCCCAAATGTCACCAGTGTGCGAATAACACTCCTTAGCTTCAGAACAGGAGGACATTAGCCTGTGTTCAGCAGCTACTGTGCGCTCAGTCCCACCTCGAAGACCCCTTCCGCTGCTCTGCCCCATGACCGAGAAAGAACCCCCAGGCTTCACCCCATATCGTCAAGCCGTAACTCTCAGCTCTGGTCTGGAGTTCCCAGATTAGTTCCTGGCTCTGGACCTTGGTCCCGTCTCTGGATGAAACCCATCCTTGGCAGTCCGGGGATCAGTGTGGCCCCGCCCAGCACTCGTCCCAGGCACGCGGTCCTTTGTCTGCATCTGTGGCTGGACTCCTGCTTGTCCAGGGGGACACACACTGTTCCAGGCACTGTCCTTGGCCCTGCAGCCTCCCTGATCTCAGTGGTGAGTCTATGGCTCCCACTGCCATCTGGCCCACATGTTTCAGTTGACCCCTTTTGATTCTCAAGGAATTTGTATTATTCATGCTCCAGGTGCGAGTTCTCCAGCTGTAAGAAGGGGGCACTGGTGTTCAGCTTACAGCAGTAGGGCGGGGGTCAGTGAGACTTGTAGTAAAGTTCTTGGCACACAGTAGGCACTTAGTATGTAATGATGGCAGAAGTGCTGAGGTGTGCGCTGTCTCTGGGCCCTCCCTGTGAGTGAGAGCAGCCTTCCTTTTGTCCTGCCAGGTTTGCAAAAAACTGAATTACAGATTTGTTGCTTGGTTGCTGTTAAAAAAAAAAAGTTCAAACTAACAATACAGACATTTAGAAAATGAAGTCGAGTCTCTGCCCCATGTTCTACCTGCCAGAGAGGCCCCTGCTACCCGGTCAGTGTGCACCTGCTGATGGTGTCCTAGACACACGCACACACACATGCACGCACGCACACACGCACGTACACACACATGCACACACGTACACACACACACGCATGTGCGCACACACATGCACGCACACAGGTTTTAAAGCAACACTAGGATCACACGATACATACTCCCCTGCAGCTTCCTTCTCTCTCTAAGCAGAATTTCATGGCCATTCTTCCAAGTCAGAGTATGTGGGGCTCGTCCAGTGCCGGCCTGAATTGTGTCTCCCAAAATTCACATGTGGAAGCCTTAACCTCCAGCCCCTCAAAGTGTGACTGTTTTTGGAGATGAAGCCTTTGAAGATGTAGCTCAGTTAAAGTGGGTCATTAGCGTGGGCCCCAGCCGGCATGACTGGTCTCCTTTCAGGGGCGGGAGCTCGGGACACAGAGGCCTCAGGCGCGCGTGCTCAGGGAGGGGGCAGCCGTCTCCAGCCACGGGCGGACGCTTCAGGAGAAACCAGCCTGCTGACGTCTTGGTCCCGGGCTTCTAGGCTCCAGGACTTTGGGAAAATAAATGTCTGTGGTGTGAGCCCCTGGTCTGCGGCATTTGTTTTGGCAAAACCAGCAGGCTTCTTCACCCGACCTTTCATACGATACGTAGCACTTCATTTTGTAGATGGCACAGAAAACGCGTGTGCCGGTGGACTCGGAGGCCGTCTGCAGCTCCGAGCTATTGCTGACAGCGCTGCAGGTGACGTCCTTGCGATCCATGCTCGGTGCACACGTGTGCGGGCGCCTGTGGGCTCTGCCGCATCTGAGGAAGACCAGGCTGGAGAACACGCGCATTTAAACAAGGTGTGAATTAACTGTGCCGACTGAAACTCCAATCCTGCAGACAAACTTCCGCCTCCCTTTACCCCAAAAGCAGAATTTCAAGGAAATTCATAATTTCATGATTTTACATTCTGTGGCCGTAAAACATAACTATGACAGCCTTGACCTTGGCTTTGCTCGTCCAGACCACTCTTGCCTATGCCGGGACCGCGGCCCCGTCTACCGCCTGCAGAAACACGCAATTTTCCTGAATGGAGAAAACTCTCAGCCAGCTTTATGGGCGCTTTGTTGTGAAGGCAAACTCAGTAAGAACAAACGGCCGTGCTCCAAACAGAAGCATTGATTTTAATTTTTTAAGAGTATAAATAGATTTGAATCACACACAGTAGATTGGATTTGGGGAGAACATATTTCATAACAAGCTGCCAATATATTTGTTTTCTCATCTCTCAACAAACAGGAATGGGGGTTGGCGGCTGCAGATGCAGACCCAGGTTGGCAACGCCTTTCAGATAGGGAGAGTTACCTTGATCTGAGTTGATGTGTCTCACTGGCCTTTTAGTTTGGAAAAAAGTCAGAAATGGGAACCACTTTCATAGAGGAGATGAACTTGGAGATGCTATGGCCCAGTTCCTTCCTGGAGAGCTTTGGATTTCCCCAGACTGCAAGGGGGTTGCCTGCCTTCTTTTTGCTCTTACTCTTTCAAACATATGGTTGTGCAAGAGGACTGAGCGTTAAAAGAAGTCTGTAAAGACAGAAGCCATGAGCCATCGGCCACTCGGAGGACGTATGGAAGAAGCGTGACCGTCCCCGTGGTGACCCGAGCGCTGGTGTGAGAAGCAGCGTGGCTGGCAGATGGGACACTTCTGAGCATGGATCTTGCTGGCTGTCTCCCACCTTGGACCGCGGGTTACTGGGGAGCAGGAACCATCAGACGTGTCTCTGCCCACAGCCCGGCACAGGCCCTGCGCACAGATCCTGCCTCTCCTCCGCCACACTCACCACTGAGATCACCTGATTCAGCTTCGCGACTTTAACGCCGTGTCTGTGCTGATAGTTCACAGACTTACGTCTCTGGCCAGGAACCCCCTCCTGAAGTCCAGCGTCTACATCCATGTACCTGCCTGGCGTCTCCACTTGGATGCCTAACACTCTTCTCAAGCTTTAGATGTTCAAAACTGAGCTTCTGGTCTCCACTCTCCCTGAACCTGACCCACCGGCAGCCTTTCCAGCCTCAAATCATGGCCATTCCGTCGTGCCAGTTGTTCAGCCAAATGCCGTGGAGTCATCCTTGACTCCTCACTCTCTTACTCCTCAAATCCTGTTGGCTCTACCTTCAAAATATAACTATTTTTTTCAGTAACTTCACTGCTTTCATCTTGATTCTAAGCCACTATAGTGGATTAAATAATGATCCCCCAAAAGATATGTCCAGATCCTAACCTTTGGAACCTGTGAACGTGTCCTTATTTGGCAGGAGGGCCTTTGGAGATGTCGTTAAGAATCTTGACATGAGAGCGTCTTGGATTCAGAGTGGGCCCTGATGCAGCGGCAGCGAGAGTGGGAGAGGAGGCGGCAAAGCACAGAGTGGATCAAAGACAGCTGGGAAAAGAGCTGAGGCAGGACACGAAGAATGTTTAGGGATAAACAGTGTTTCTCAAAGGGGCATTGGGCCACCCACATCAGCACCACTCGGGGTGTTTATTTACTGCAGAGTTTAGGGCCCCTTCCTAGATCTCCTCGGGAGTGGAGCCTGGGAGTCACCTGTGAAACCAGCATCTGGGGATTCGGACGACATGGAGGTCTGAGAATCTCAGGTCCTGGGACTGGGTTATGTCTGGGGGGTGTGTGTATGTGTGGTGTGTGTACCATCGCTCTATCCGAAAGCCCTGCTCTGGCTCTAGTCTCAACCTCTCCTCATTTTCCCTCCACATTCCCCACACACATCATATTTTTCTCATCACCAGCACAGCTACTCATCCATCCAAGAGATTCCTAGATTCCAAACCCAGAAATCTGTGTGTTTTTCTAAATTTTTTTGCTCTGAAAACAAACAAACAAACAAGAACTAGTGGTAGATGGCCCGTGAGTGATGTGAGGCTGTGATCTGGTGTCTTAAAGGTGCAGGACCATCCAGCCTCTGGTGTGAAGTGCACCCCAGCGCCCCGGGTCCCCGTGGTCAGCCCTGCGCCCTGAAATGGGGGCGGCTCTGATGCCCCAATCCCTTCTACAGCCTAAGTAGGTGATGCAAACTCAAGCAAGTAACACTCAGCATTAGGATCATATGTGCGTTTCCGGTCACTGAATGATCCTGGCCCCCAGATGCCATTTTGCTGTCAACAAATCACAGGAAGCAGAGGATGAATTAAGGAAAATGAGCTACGGATGTAAAATTCATTTGGAAGTCAATTTAGCGACAACACTGGCTTTCCACTGGTCTGCTCAACTGTCTGAGCACCTTCCTTCTGCAGAGTTTGTTTTAAAATTAATCTAATTAACCTTTTTGCTGCTCAGTTACTGTTGGCGGCAACTATATCACAATAGGGCACTTCTAGTTTGGGAGTGAAAGAACTCAGCGACGGCCTGGGGCGCGGGCATCAGGGCAGGGCCAGAGCGTCTCCTCCTGACTCAGGGGTGGGGCAGTGAGGGGCCGGAGGCGGGGCTGGGACTCTCAGAGACACCCTCCCAAGACCCGTCTCACCCTCCGGGGCCCTCGCTCCCTTTAGTGAGAGCTCAAAGTCCTCCCACGTCTTTCTGAGACGCGCCGAGTCCCGGGCTAGGAGGCAACATTTCTCTGGCATCAGCCGTGGTCCAGAATGCCAGATCCGGGATGTGACTGTGCGGCGGTGTGCACGTGGAGAGAGAGCTAAAGATAAACCTGGATCTGAGTTACGCTCTCATTTGACGCGGTTGTCCAGCTGTTCCCTTCTTACAACCACTTTTCTCTTCTGGTTTCAACCTTCAGCTGACGAAGTCACAAAACATAGCTGATGGTCCCAGGCCTTTAAACTGCCTCCTGGGGCCCTGGCTCATTCAGTGGAGAGCGTGGCGGGGGCAGGCGGTGGGTGAGAGCCGAAGCTCACTGCCACCTGGGCGTCCCCCGCCCCAGAAGTCCGACTGGTTGGCGCGGGGCCGGGGCAGAGGGACTTCTACAGCCTCCAGAGGAGTCCATTGTGCAGCAAAGTTGGAACCTCTGGACCAGGAAGCCCTCAAGCCTCCTCCGTGGGGCAGCCTGGCCTGGATGCGTGGCAGCCAGACTAAGCCAGCCCTTCCCTGGGGCCTTCACTCATTCACTCAAGCAGCACCACTCCCAGCGACGCCCCAGGCCCTTTCTCTGCCCGAGCTGGGGAGCCGCCCTCATCTAGCCCCCAGCCTGCCACTTGCCCTTCAGGGCGCTTGCCTCTCTGCATCACCGTCTGTGAATTTCCTGAGGGTAAAAGCTGGGCCTGCCTTTCTCACTCCCAGTGCCTAAAATGTTTCAGTGAGGGAACGCGTGTGTGAATGAATGAATGAACAAATGAACCGTCGGAATCCAGCCTCAGAAGGGAGGCAGTGTGTAACACAGAGCATGGCATCTGGAGAGGACGGGTGTCAGCTCAGATCCCAGTTCTGCTGCTGAGCAGCTGTGCTGTGTTAGGAAATGTACTCAATCTCTCTGAACCCCACTTTCCTTGTCAGGCAAGTGAGAACAGTAAATCCCTGACAGGGCTGTCGTGAGGGGTAAATTGTGTAATCCATCTAACGTGCTTTGCCTGGAGCCTAGTAACAGCCCAGTAAATGTTAGCTCTTATTAGAGTAAGCGCTGGTATCTGCACCTTCACAGGCGTCCAGAGGCTGCCCTCATCACCTGTTTCCTCCTGATCCTGGGTTTCCCACCCCCTGAAGGCCACCTGGGACAGTCTGGGTGGACAGGAAGCTCCTTCCCGGCTGAGTGTGAATCACGAGGCCGCTGCCCGGCCCTCCATGCGGTGCCCCCGGGAGCAGCTGCTCTGCCTTTGCCCCCTCGCTGCTTTGTGTCCGTTGCTGGACAGGTGGAGGCAGCTGCTGCACTTGGCTGTGCGGCATTCGCTGTGGCCTGTCAGCCCCCGTCAGCCCCACCGCTGCCGTCCAGTTTCCCCACGCTTGCCAGGTGCTCGGGCAGCTCCCGCCTGCACCGTGACCAGGGCCGAGCCAGCACTGAGCGCCCTGCTCCAGAGATCAGGCACTGAGTGCATGGCCCCACCTGGAGCACATCAAAGGCTTGGGCCCAAGCCTGGGGGCGCGGGGCCGCCGCCCACTCGGCCCTGCCAGGGTCGCTGGAAAGCCCCTCTAGCCCCATATGTTCTCCTGTTGGAGGGCTGAAGCTCCCTCGTTAGACACCCACTCTTATGATTGGAAGCACGGTTCTCAAAGTATGGACCCCCCCCAGCCCAGCAGCAGCAGCAGCATCTGAGAGCTCATTAGAATGCAGGTGCTCAGGCCCCGCCCAGGCCTCCGGTCGGGATCTGGAGGCGGGAGCATCCGTGTCCAACTCACCCTGCCGCCCTGGAAACCTGATGCACTGGCAACCCCGCTGCCAGGAGGCCCCTACGCAGGAGGGTTAGAGCCCGGCGGTGGGCCAGCTCGGATTTATTGCTCAGCTCGAGGAGGCTGGACAGACAGGCCCCGGACAGGCGCTCAGCCACGCCTTCCAGCCGTGTGGGCAAATTGCTTAACCGCTTCAGTTTCCGTTGGCACCGCGATGAAGTTCAGACTGTACGCCCAATTCAAAGGGCCAAGGATGAGATGAGGTACCTAGAGTGCTTGCACGTAATGAGTGCTAACATCCTCTCCCTGCACCCCCCCATTGCTCATGGAGAAGTCTGGGTCGCGTGCCACCTTAGGGGAGGGGCCACACAGATGTGGACTTGTGCATCCCCACAGCGGGACCGGGAGAGAAAGACGGCAGAAGTGGCTGGGATGCTGACACAGAGGAGGAGAATGAGGCGTTCCCCTCAGGCCCCACCCCTCTGGTGCCTGTGGTTTGGGGGGCTGGCCCTGCACTGCAGGGTCCACCTCTAGTGGCCCGTTCTCAGCACCGTCCTTCCCAGGTGCTGGGAGGGGCTGATTCTTCACGTACCTTCCCCTACTTCTTTCTAACCTCTTTCAGGCACGTGACTTACAGATTTAACATTTCCTGCAGGGAGATGCCTGGTGGAAACACAGCAGTGGGGAGCTTGCCTGTAACTCTGGGTCCTTAGGGTTGAGAAGGCAGCCAGACCCAGAGGGCACCCTGGAGACTTGACTCCTGCCCAGACACTGCCAGGGTCTCGCAAGGAGCCAGAAGGCAGGCATCCAAGAGCATCTGAAGAGAGGCAGGCGTGCCCCTTCCCTTTCTCTGCAAGTCCTCACATCACACCCGGAGCCTTTGATGGAGAACAAATTAAGATCTCAGTCTCACCAGGCAGGCTCACATGATGTGGTTTGGGGGTAATGATGCCCCAGTTTCCCTCGCTCCTCATTGCCAGGAGTTCCAGAGTCAATGTTTCATTGGTCATTTAAGATGTTCCTACCAGAATTCACGTCTCTGTTAAGCTGTGTTCTGGGCTGGGTTAGTCAGCGTGTGTTCAAATCCCAGCTCTACCATTTGTTAGTTGTTAGGTTCTGGGTTCGGTGTTTGAGCTCTTTAAGCCTCACTTTCTGCCTGTTTCTGCGAAGCAGGAACAGTGATCACGTGTTAAGTGTGTGCGTGTACTTACAGTTATTGCAGGGGTTAGAAATACGCAGAGCTGTTTGGATTTCTAATGAACATGTTTCTTCAATGTTACAAACAGAGTGAGGGAGCAAGGGCTGGAGAGAATGACTGAGCTCAGGGCTGGCTAGCAGGTCCCTGCTAGGACGCTCTCGGGGGGGCTTGCCGGCTGGTGGGGGGGAACACCGCACCGTCAGGGATGTGAAGCGTTCCAAGGCAGACGGTGTGTGTGACTAAGTGGAAATGTCCCTTCCAATCCGGGCAGGGGGCCGGCAGCATGTGCAACCCACATCTGCCATCCCTGCTCTCGACGCCTCCTCCCCAAAGGCAAAAAGACGGGCTGTTACTCGCCATCACCTGCCGTAGAATTTATAGGAGCTGTTACCTGGGGCCTTACAAGGCTCGCGCAGAAAGAGTAACCAGCCTCTTAATTGAGCGCCGTCTCCCGGGACAGTCTGGAACCGCGGAGCTGTCCCGGTCTCCGCGCAGCTCCGCTTGGTCTTTGTGGTAAAAGTGCTCCGTGCCACCTCACCAGGGGAGAAAGGGAGGCGTCCTCTCGGCAGTGGCGTTAGACAGGTGTCTGGGGGAGCTGGCTGTCAGGGTGCGCTGGGCAGGTGGGGGTGAGGAGCGGGCGAGCATCCCAGGGGAATCTGGACCCCGGGCCCTGGGCTACCTGGGGGAGCGGCTGTGGCTTTTGTGTGTTTCCCAGCAGGAGGGCTGTCAGGCGCGCAGGTGTTTTACATTATTAATCAGCCAGCTCTTTTTTTCCTTCCTAATAATGTCGTCTCCCTCTATGGCTGTGGCAGCACTGAAAAGCGGGCTGCAGTGCATCCGTGCAGTGTTTCACGTGAGGCAGCGGGGCGGGCCCACCGTCCCTGGGGACAGCAGGCGCAGGGCGTGGGGCCCACAGGACCTGGGGGCCCCTACTCCCCCTTCTCCCCTTTCCTCTGCTTTCTTCCCGCTCTCCAGAAAGTGGAGGAAGCTGGCCCCCGGGAGACCCCCCAACTGTGGGGACCCCAGCAGCAGGGTTGGGAAGCCGCCCACCAAGAGCGGTGCCCATCTTCTCTCTGACGAGTGATGCGCTCAGTGGCTTAGTCTGACCGCGAAGCTCATGTTCTGTCCGTGGCATCACTAATTTAAATACCATGTTCTTTCCCTCAAGCTAGAACGGGCCGGGAGTGGGGAAATGGAGGCAGTGTGTTTCCTCATCTATGGGAACAGGCGGAGAGGTCCGACAGCTGGACCCCACCCCACCAGCCGCAGGACAGATCGCAGCTGGGGACCTAGCGATGCCAGTGCCTTCATCTGCAGGGGCAAACCAAGACCCTGGCCTAGCTTCGAGAAGGACCCCCCTTCTCCTCTGCCCAAACCCTGGGGAGAGAAAAAGGAGGAGGCGGCTTAGAAACAGAGGAAGTCCAGGGTCTCCCGAGGGCTGTTTGGGGTGGGGAGGTGGGCAGAGCCCTCTCCACCTCTGAGACCTCCCTACCCAGGGCTGCCCACACACCCAGTTTCAAAGCTGCTGTGATTAACAGTCAAAGAGAAGAACATTCAAGCAATCAAAGGCCACTTTGAAAACTTATAAGGTGGGCAAAACAGTAAACGTTTTGGGAGGGTTTGCCTCCTGAGCAGGAGCTCTCAGATCCTCCTGGAAAGAATCACACACACTTTCTGGAAACACAGTTTGAAACTGTCGCCCCAAACACAGCCTTTGACCCAGCAATTCCTCTTCTAAGAATTTATCCCAGGAAAACATGGATGTCATAGAAAGAGTTACTCACCAAAATGGCCACTGCAATTTTTACTGTAACAGTGAAAATTTTGAGACTGAGAGAAGCGGTTAGCTGAATTACGGTACGTTGGTTCCATAAAATTCTGAATATTTATTCAAAATGATTATAGATACGGATTTACTGACTTGGAAGACGTTCGTGATACGTTGTTTAAATGAAAAAGTTGTTTTCTGAGCAGTATGTGTATTATGACCCCATCTTTTAAGGAAAATACAGTATTTACAAGTGTGTTCATCGTCTATTGCTGCGTAACAAGTTACTCCCCCAAATCTGTGCCTTGAAACAGTAAGCATGTGCCGCCTCACAGTCCCGAGAGTCAGGGCTCCAGAAGCGGCTTCTGTTCACAGCCCCTCACGAGGCTGTAGTCAGCCTGCTGGCCGGGGCTGCGGTCACCTGAAGTTCTGCCGAGGACAGAGGATGCTTCCAAGGTGGCTCCTTCGCGCCGCTGTTGGCAAGAGGTCTCTGTTTCCCACCACACGGCCCTCTCCTTTGACCGTTTGAGTGTCCTCACGGCACGGCACTGGCTTCCCCCAGAGCAGGGCATCCCGGAGAGCAGCACAGAGGTCCCAGTGTCCTTCACACCGACATCAGCAGCCCCACGCTGTCCCTTCTGCAGCGCTCTGTTGATCATGCAGATCAGCCCTGCACACCGTGGGAGGGGACCACACGACAGCCTGGGTACTGGGAGGCAGGGATCGCTGGCTCCTCTTTGAGGCCGATTAAGTATCCAGTAAAAGTAATTTTCCAGCTTGAAAAAAATACATGTCCTGGTGCCGAGCCTAAAGCACCCACCCGCCAGCTATGAATGGGTGACGTGCCCTGGAGCCAGGAGGCGGGGTGAAGGGAGAGGCTGTGGGCTTTCGGGGTGAGAGGGAGTGGCTGGAATCAAGGAGCCAGGCGTGGGCGGCTTCACACAGGCGTCACCCTTCTTCGGGCAAACACCAGGAGCAAAGCATCGCCGGTCGTCAGGGACTTGGGTGCCCGGGACTTGCGGAGCCGGTGGGGGTGGGGAGGCAGGCCCGTGTCCCCCCCGAAGGATGCAGCCCTCCTTCCTGAGGGCTCTGGACAGGCACGCATCTGCCGAGAGCAGTGTGCTTTCTGAGTTCTATGGGGAGAGGTCCAAATGCTCCCCCGCCCCTGCCCCGGAGGCATCAGAAAACTGCAGGATCTCACAGCTGGACGGGAACTCAGGGGCCTCGGGTTCTCAAAGTGTAGAGCTTGAACCTTCTGCCTCAGAACTAGTGGAACCCAGGACCCTCGTTACTGAAAGCCCCCCACCCAGTGCTTCTGGCGGCCGGGAGAGTTCGGGAGCCAGGGCTCTGCTCTGTCCGATACGGCCAAAGAACGGCAAGTGGCCGACAGAGAAGTGGGGCTACACGGTCCGGGGTCTCCCCACGTCGGCGTCTTTCCACCACTTCCTGCCGAGCCCTTTGCCCAGGCCACTCCCCCCCGGCATCTCCCCGTCTCTCTTTTTTGCTCCTCCAAGTCCTGCTCATCCTTCGGGGGCCAGCTCAAGTCACCAACATTCCAGATCAACTGACCTCTGCCTCCCTGAGTGTCTGCAGCCTGACTCCTGGCTACACATAATGCACCCAGGACAACAGCTTTGGGTCTTTTGAGCCTTTGCTCACAGCCGAGTCTGCCCACCCTTTGCCCAATGAGGATGAACATTTTTTTTTCTTTTCTTCCCTCACACCTTTGTGCGGCAGAGTGTTGGGCACATGGTAAGGAGGTGGGAGGCCAAGTGGACAGAGGCTTGGACTAGTCATCGGGAGGCCACCCCACCATGTGACAGCTGGTCACCAGCCCTGTGCCTCATTTCCTCATCAGTAAAACGTGGTGAGTGAATAAGGTCAGTGGTTTGCTGACTTGAAAAATTATTGTGCCATTGGAATCGCACCCGAATGTGTAAGCCGAGTGCAAGAGGGACGCGGTGGCTGAGGCCGGGGCGCGACGCTCGGCCCACGGGCCATGTGACTCGACACCGGTGAAAGGACCGCTCACACCTGCCGACGCTCTGCAGGCCGAGTGCTTCATAAGTACTGAGGATGGGCTGGTCGCTTCGACTTCTGCCAGGCCTCTCCGGCCGCCACGTAGAGGTGCTCCGATCCGTGGCCCTCGGCCCGGCAGTGTCTGGACGTTCCGTTCCTCGCACGCAGGGCTGCCCAGGAACGCAGCTGGAGGGCTGCGCTGTCTCTCGTGGGGAGGGAGGCCTCAGCGTCTGGGCACGGCTGATGAGTGTTCATCGTGTTTGCCGTGAGACGCAGGCTCCCTGGGGAGGAAGAAGCTGCCCTGAGACCCCTCTGTAAGCCATTCGACGAGTAGCTGCTTTTCTCTAAGCTCCTCAGATGAGAGCTGTCGGGGAGACTTCCCAGCTGAAACCCTCGACTCTCTCTGAATCTGTGGCCCAGACACTCCCGCCCCCTCCCAGCGACTCTGACGTCATTTCCTTCCCAGCCAAGCAGTCCCCTTACTGGCCTGGGGCCCTCAGGGAAGTCTCCTCCCCCCAAGCCTCACACCTTCCTCTTTGAAAGTGGGACGGCACCAGCTACCTTGCAAGCTTGCTGTTTGGCCGGTGCACCCCGCGGGAGGTGTTCGGTTCTTGGAACATTCAGATGCACCTGCAGGGGCTGGTGGGAACCCCATCCCAAGCCCCCGGATTCCCCGCGCTCCCGAGCCCTCTCGCCGCCCCCTTCTGGGCCCCTCCACGGAATCAGCAGCAGAAGGCCACGTCTGGCACGGCTCCTGAGCTGCGGGCTGGGTCGGCACCCGCGCCTTCCTGCTTGTTACGAGTTTTAGTCGTTCTCCGGCTGGTGGTGATGCAAGCACCCTAGCTCCTGGGCACCAGAGAGACGGTCATGAGCCTCACCCGCCATGGCACTGGGCCTCCCGAGTTTGTTCTCCTCAGTCCGAGCCCAGGTGAAACAGAGCCTCTCGTAGGCTTTCACGGCACGTTTGTCTCCGCTGTCGAGGGCTGGGCCGTGGAAGTTGGTGCCTGATTTGTGCGCTGCTTTTCAAATCGTCCTGGGTCTCTGTGGGGTTTTATGACTGTGTCCTTTGTGGTTGACTTCTGATCAGAGAAGGTGGAATGGGGAGAAGCCGTTTTGTGAAGTGCGCGGTGGTGTGGGAGGGGCTGTTCCGAGCCGTCAGTCCACAGTGGTGCAAGCTCAGCCCTGTGTGTGTGCAGCGGCCAAACCCACGTGGCTCGGGCCGGCCCCACCCCCACTGACTTGTAGTTTCCCCAGCTGTTCAGTGAGGAAGTCCATTCTGCTTTTCTCAGCATCGACTGTGGAAACTCCAGACATTTGGGTGGCAGGCCACAAAGGGGCGTCGGTGACCTGCCACCTGGTGACAGCTACCTGGATTATAGGTAGGTTACCCAGGGAGGAGGCAACAGCCTGACGGCCCCATCCACAAACATGAGTGAGGAACCACCAGTTTAAAGAAAACAGAATTATCAGAAGTTTGGTCGGCATTTAGTTTATCCCCGTCCTAATGATTTTAGGAAACCAGGTGAAAAAAAGACAAGACTTGGCAGACACGCTTAAGGGCCACGTGCTTGCGCTGCTGCGTGCCACTCATCCGTCCATCCGTCCATCCATCCATCCTTTTGTTGTGCACCTCGTCATCTTCCAACAATTATTTGAGGCAGAAGGTAACAAAACTGAAAGTTATTACTCTGTTGCTCTAAGACACACTGTGCTTTTTACTGTGTTGAGAGGGAGGGGAGTGCCGAGGAGGGCGAGGGACAGAAAGAGAAGCTAGAATGTCTGACAAGTAGCTGAGAGGAAGAAAAAGAAAGAAAACACCGTCCCCAGTCAGCAAAGGTCCGTTCACCAGGCAGACAACGCCTTCCACTTCTCTTTGGCTCTGTTCTAAAAAGGCTTCTGCTGAGCAGTATGGACGGGGGAGCCGGGCCAGGGCCCCCCGCCAGCAGAATCCATCAAGGCTGCACCAGCACTCGCGGGAGCTGGTTTCCCGGCCCTAAGAGAGCAGGTCCCGGCAGGATCCTCGCAGGAGCCAGTCTGGGCCTGAGAGTGCCCCCAAGGAGGGGGCACTGAGGGAAGATCAAAGGGACCAGGGCACAGCTGACAGGTGCTTCCTGCGGATGCTGCGGCCCAGGACCAGGCCCCTCCCTGCTGACCGGCCCCGGGACCTTGCGCCCGGCTCCCTGGAAGGGCTGCCCGTCGGCCAGCCAATCACCTGGCCGACAGGTCTGTCTCTACGGAGCGGAGCGCTTCTCAAGTTGTCCTGGGGAACACGCGCCAACTGAGGTGCTGACCGCTTGAGGCCTTTGTTAGAGACAAAATGTCGCATGTTCTAAAAAGTGAGCCGCTCTTGGAGCCGAGCAGTGACTTCACACGTGAACGGGCGGAACCAGGAACGAGGCGTGACGGTCTCATCGACAGACCTTATAAGCAGAGCTGGCTCAGGGCTAGGAAGTAAAAGTCAAGGGTCCTGACATAAAATTTCGGACGGCACACTCTCCGCTCTCATCAAAAGCAGAAGGAAGACAGCAGGGCAAGGCCACGCCCGGAGTGGCCCCTGGGACAGGCGGAGCGGCGCGCTTGTGACTCGGAGGAGGGCGCACTGGACGGGCCAGCAGGGGCCCTGGTGCGGAGGGGGGCTGGAGGAGGACAGGGGGCGACCGAGGGCAGGGCTGGAAGTGGGAAGCGTGTCCGCTGGCTGGAGCCGAGCCGGCCCCACGTTTGGGGAAACGAGAGGTGGCTGTGGGCACCGAATGCTATTAGCTCACTGGGCGCCCGATGCGTGCACACGTAGTGTCTTAACTGGCGGAGTCACAGCAGCCCTGTAAGGGAGGCGCCACACTTCCTCCCTTTTACAGACAGGGAAACCGAGGGGCGGAGAGACTAACGCGCCTGGGGCCCCCTAGCCAGTAGGTGGTCGAGCCGAGACGTGAGCCCAGCGTCCTGCCCCCAGACCTGAGCTCTTAGTCGCTGTGGGACGCTGTCTCCATCAGCGTGACCCAGGAAGGGAGCCAGGGCGTGAGGGAGATGGGGCTTCCGGGTTGGGACCTGTTGCTTTGAGGTGAGAAAGTCCACCTGGCGACTGGTGGTGCCTCCTGGGGCTCCTGAGAGCCAGGCTTCCAGCAGAGGGAGGGGCGCCTGAGAAGGCTTTCCGGGCTATCTGCCCCCCCCTCCCTGTTTTGAGGGATGGCGGTGGACACTGGAAAGGGACTGCTTTTGGCTTGGTTGGTGTGCTTCTGAGCCAGTCTCCAGGATAACGTCCTGAATATACAGACAGAGATACATTATCTGTGCATACGCATGCATGAGACGAGAAGTGGGGCCCTGGATGGAAGGCGGGTGCGGGTGGAGGGTGCATACACACGCACAGCCTGCAGGGCCCATCCCTCTCTCTCGGCTGACGCAAAGGCAGAAGCCTCATGCTGGGCCGATCGATGAGCAGTCAGGCCATTCTTCGCACCCCTGAGAAAAATGAGTCAGTCAGTCTGAGCCAACAAAGAGGAGCATCAGGACAGCCCGGGTGAGGGACCCGGCTCTGGGAAAGCTTCTCCAGGGCAGTTGCTCACTGACCCTTCAAAGCAGCCCTGCGACGCAGGCACTGCTGTCAGATCCCGTTTCCCAGGGACACAGCCGTTTGGGTCAGAGAGGCCTCGGC
The DNA here is from genome assembly GCF_048564905.1 of Vicugna pacos. Taxonomy (NCBI): domain Eukaryota; kingdom Metazoa; phylum Chordata; class Mammalia; order Artiodactyla; family Camelidae; genus Vicugna; species Vicugna pacos. Next base: position 29,191,020 of record NC_133013.1, on the reverse strand, counting down.
CGGGGCCCAGGACACGGGGCTGGTACATCCCCCTTTGCTGCTGACAAGTGTGTGATGTCAGGGCTCAGTCCTCTCCCCTGTGAAATGGGGGTGAAGGGCAGCGTGGCTGAAGCTCCCTTCTGCTCGGGCTCTGTGACTCCGGATCTGCCTCCCGTTCTCCGCATCGGCTTCCTGGGCCCAGGCTGGCTGCGCAGCTCCTGCCCACAGCTGCCCCTCTCCCAGGTGGCACGGGCTTGTGGTGTCCACCCGCGTGGTGCCCTCTGACCCCACCCCAGGGCCCTTGGTGAGCATCTGTCATTGCTTCCTGCTTCTTGGCATGACGTTGGGAGGGACTGGCGCCCGGTGGTACCTTGCCAAAAGGCAGAGCTCTTCCCACTCTGGCTGAGGGGAGGGAAGGAACGTGGCAGATGGTGAGCAGAGCTGCCTTGTCCCCAGGCCCTGGGTAGCTGTCATCTGCCACCCTCACTCTGGCTGTGGTCTGGGCTGGCAGCACCCACCCTGCAGCCCGGCCAGAGGCCAGATGACCTTTACAGACAAAGAGCCCTGAGACTCGATTTCACACCTCTCATCGCTCTGACTTTCGCGTTGATATTTCCCTTCTGTTGAATGAGGAAATTCAGGCTCTCTTCTGCTTCCGATGCTCCCTGGCACTGAATCAGGACCCAGAGAGGCTCACTGGCTCTCTGCCCGGCTCCCGGTGGGGCAGAAGGCCTGTGCAGGGCGGAGTCCACTCCAGGGAGGAGGGGGACTTGCCACCTGACACTGAGAGTCACAGGCCTGGACTCCAGCCCTGAGCCAGCCTTCCCTGCCCCTCTCGGAGGTCGGGGTGGGATGAAGTAGGTGACCAGGAGCTCTTTCCAGGCCTCAAACCTGTTCCTCTGCCTCTGAGTCAGCTCATCACAGCCCACGGCCAAACCCCGCCAGCTGTCTGGTCTTTGTAAATAAAGTTTTATTGGAACACAGCCATGTCCTTCTGTGGTAGCTGTTTTCACGCTGCAGAGTTGAATAGTTACAACAGAGACCATGTGCGGCCTCCCAGGCCTAAAATATTTACTGTCTGGCCCTTTATAGAAGAAAGTCTGCCGAACCCGGCTCTGCGTGGCAGCTGTCAGTCATGGGGCTAGAGGCTGGGGATGCCACTGCCTTCCTCTGAGCCAAGGCTGTGTGCGGACACGGGCCCCTGTGGCCGGGGGTGTCTCAGCGCAGGGCTGCTCAGGCTCTGCTTCAGGAACACGTGACATGCAACATATTGCATGTCGCCCTGGTGGGGTCTGAGGAAGCGTCCACAGTCAGACACACGGGTTTTTCTGCAGTGAAATGCATGGCTCTGCCCATCTGTGGCATAAGGGAGATCGTCCACAGGTTCCCATCGATTCAGACCAGGCTCTGCGACCTCACACGTCAGGTCAGCCCAGAGGTGGCTGCCAATGCGTTACAGACGTCACTCCGGGTTCCCGGCCTTTGGGATCCCAGAGCCATGCTAAGGGGTCGCACTGCCATTTTCACACCGTGTTGGGCACTTGCCGGAGGCAGGGACGGCCAGGACCACAGTCCTCAGAGGGCGTCAGATCATCCTACTTGGTAGGTTAGGAAACAGGCTCAGAGAGGGCGCGTGGTCAAGGATACCCAGCCGTGAGGGGCAGAGCCCAGACCCCACCGAGATCTGTCTCTGAATTAGAATCCTAGCCTCTTTCAAGACCCAGATTTAATCCTTCCACCTCCTGCCGCCGTGCATGAGGCCTTCCCTGTGAGTGCGGCTCTACATTTACCTCTGACTTCATGAATCCCTTCTTGTTGCCGCAAACCCAGCACTTCATCCTCTGCCGCGTGGCGTGGTTGTGCCTGGATGGTGTCCTCAGCTCTCGGAGGGCGGGGTCTGAATTCCGTCTTGTGCAGGGCTCTGGGCTGAGCGCTCAGTACACCTGTGACTACCCCTTGTGACTGGAGGAAGTGGCTGCCCTGGGCTGTAACGCCGCCTCCTGCCTCGAGGGGGGGGGGAATAAGGGGAGGGGGTTCGCTGGTGTGTGTGTCGCGGAGCCGGCGGACACAGAGCACACTCTGTCGCCTCTCATGGAAACTTCATGCTCCTTAACTGGAAGGGCGAGACTAGGAGATACATAATGGGGAACTGAAGCATGTGTGTGTCGTTCCCTGTCAAACTGGAAAATGCCACAGGAAAGCCGTAGGCATAAAATCCAGCTACAGCACACTGACACCCTGATGGTCAAGGACAGCCGGGAGTCGAAGGGGACCGGCCACCGTGGCTGGTGTCCGCAAGGAGGACACAGACACAGCCTGCACTTAGGAAAAGCGCTGGGGTGAATCTGCTGGCTGAGTGCTCCTCTGGGGCTGGGTGACGCTGATGAATGTGTGCGTTTTGAAATGATCAGGAGTCAGGCCGACCATCTATCACATATAGAGATGCCTTTGGGGGCAGCTAACCCTGTCTCTACTGCTGTGAAGTCCACTCTTTATGAGGAGGGGGCCTGGGCTTCATCCCCACAGTCTTTTTCATTATCGGCCTTCGTCACTGCCAGGGTGAGTCACCCAAGCGCCTGCTGACGACCGGTGCTTGGGTAAAGCTCTGTCTGGGATGAGACCCAAATCTTCATCACTGTGCTCAGCGGTTTTGAGGTCCAACCCCTTTCAGCCTAAGCTCTCGGAGATGTGGGGGACAAAACGTGGCTCTGGAGTCCGAGAAACCTCCACGTGGACCCTGACTCTGCATTCAGTAGCTGTCTGGCTTTAAATAAATCACCTACTTTCTCTGACTTCTGTATTTCCATCTGTAAAAGAGGTTGTTAATAATACATCTTTCCCAAGGTTGTTGTGAGATATTCACTGTTAAATATTTTATATCATCAAACCTCAAGTCCCTTCCCTTCCTCATAAGGCAGTCACCTGGACCAGGGACGGCCTAGACGCGGCACACGGGATGCGCCTGCCCCGCCGCTGCTCCACTGGCCTGACATCTGAGCCCTCTTCTGTAGGGAGGGCTGCAGAAGGAATTATAAAAGAGCAGCTTTGTAATGATGGTCATAGTTGCTAGTGGTCTGAGAGCACCGAATCCTAACCACTAGACCACCAGGGATATAGTTGCTAGTGGTCTGAGACAGTTGCTGCTTTGGGGCCAGCAACTGCTGCTGGATGGGACGAGAGATCGTCTCCTGCCCGGTCACCTATCCCGGGTGTTGGGTAAGGCAGGTGCGGGGCATGAGTGGCGTCAACACAAGTACCAGCGACTCCGCCAGCAGCAGCAGGGCCCTTGGTGGTGCCCCTGGCGCACCGGGCTTTGCCATGTGCCCTCTGAGGCTGCTGCATTGGTGGTGACCGAAGTCTTCAGCTCAGCAAGGCAGAGCGGATGAGCAGGCTGGTGTCAGGCACCCAGAGACCCCCATAAATGGTGTGGCACCCTCTGGGAAACCTCAGAACTAAATGGCAAGAAATTTGAGGTGCCTTAGAATGACAGGGGCAGTCAGAGAAATATTTTTTAAATTGTATTCCTTGAGTTCCCCTCCAATCTGGGCCCTGCTGATCTAGGAAACCACAGAGTTGGTGTATGATCTTGAGCCATCATGCATCTTGTATTATTTTTTTAGCAGCATTCTTTTTTTTAAACATTTTTTATTGATTTATAATCATTTTACAATGTTGTGTCAAATTCCAGTGTAGAGCACAATTTTTCAGTCATACATGAACATATATATATATTCATTGTCACATTTTTTTCTCTGTGAGCTACCATAAGATCTTGTGTATATCTCCCTGTGCTATACAGTATAATCTTGTTTATCTATTCTACAATTTTGAAATCCCATCTATCCCTTCCCAATCCCCACCCCCTTGGCAACCACAAGTTTGTATCCTGTGTCTATGAGTCTGTTTCTGTTTTGTATTTATGCTTTGTTTGTTGGTTGTTTTTGTTTGTGTTTTTTTTAGACTCCACATATGAGTGGTATCATACGGTATTTTTCTTTCTCTTTCTGGCTTACTTCACTTAGAATGACATTCTCTGGGAGCATCCATGTTGCTGCAAATGGCGTTGTCAGTTTTTATGGCTGAATAGTATTCCATTGTATAAATATACCACATCTTCTTTATCCAGTCATCTGTTGATGGACATTTAGGCTGTTTCCATGTCTTGGCTATTGTAAATAGTAGCAGCATTCTTTTTAGGAGCCTCTGGTATAGATACTAGAAGCAGTAGCTGGATTCTGTGTCTCACAGTGTCTTAGGTCATCTCGAAAACAAGCTGGACGCCCTTGAAAAAGGCTGGTCAAAGGAATGAAGGAATAATGGGTGGATGGATGGATGGCTGGATTGATATATGGCTGGATAGATGGCTGGATAGGTGGGTGGATATATGGCTGTCTGTCTGGCTGGATGGATGGATAGATGGATGGATGGATAGATGGATGGATAGGTGGGTGGATATATGGCTGGCTGGCTGGCTGGATGGATGGAGAGATGGATGGAGTGATGGAGGGATGGATGGATGGATGGAGGGATGGATACATGGCTTGCTGGATGGATGGATAGAGTACCATTCGTGGAGGCAGTATTGACAGTCCCCTATCACTGATCTTTATTTGCATTTTTTCCTCCCCATCTCTCGCTCCTCTCCTTCTGCCAACATGTTCCCACTTCCTGAGTTTTCATCACCTCCATCTTTGTTTCCATGGGGAGCTGCATTTCTCATAATTTCACCCTCCTGAGATCAGAATGAAAGGCCAGGTCAATTTCCCATTAATTAATTAATTAATTAATTAAGTCACTAACTGTTTATCAAGCTCCAGCTTTTCTTTCGCCTGGTCACGCGGGCACGAGACAGGATGTTTACTGAGCTGCAGGCATGTGTCCAGGAGCTAATCGACAGGGGAGCAGAAAGACATGAACAAGGTCCCTGCTCGCTGGGGTCTGACAACTGAAAAGACAAACCAGAAACCACTGAGTTCTGCAGGCCCCGAGCCCCGACCCTAATCCGCTGCCCCGCACGCAGGCTGTGAGGGGCAGCCACTGGCCACGCTGCTCTGCCTCTCGCCCGCGTGTTAGTTGGTCTAACACCACTGTCTGCAGGGGCCACATAATGAATGTGGCTTTTACAGAGGCAGCCAGGCCTTCTCTGCTCATCACCTCCCTTCCCCCTGCTCCTCTCATTTTCCAGCAGCCTTGTCTTCAGTCCCTCCCACTCCTTCCTTGATTTGAATTCCCTTCTCTGCTCACCACCTCCCTTCCCCCTGCTCCTCTCATTTTCCAGCAGCCTTGTCTTCAGTCCCTCCCACTCCTTCCTTGATTTGAATTCTCAGATGGCGGCATTAGAAGGGATCTTGGATGCATCTGGGTTCCCCTTGCGCCTCCCAGGGCTGCTCTGGGGCGCCGGCCGGCTGTCCTGGTGTGACGGGCCTTCTGCCCCAGGCCCGCCGTGGCAGACCCCTGTGTGGAGGTCAGGCTGACCCGCTTTGTCTGGATTGCAGAAACTAGGGCTCGGGGTGATCCGATTCATCGTTTGAGCTCCAGCCTATCAGATACTTGAATGGTAGCCATTATGCTCCTTTTCAGGGTTTTCTTCATGAGAGTAAATCTTTCCAGTTTCTCAGTTTTTCCAAATTCACATATGCTCTCCTGCAATCCCGAGGAGCTCTCTCCGGACAGACTCCAGTTTTCCTACAGACCCTCCAAGTGTGCACTTCCCCAGGTCGGCTGCTGCAGGCAGGCCTGGCAGTGGAGCTCAGCTGGGGATCACCTCGTCTTAAGTGACCACTCTGTTCCTACTGTGCACCCCGATTGGCATCAACTCCTGTCTGCATGCTGTTGGCTCCTACCGAATGTACGGCTGACTAAAATGACCGCGCCTTCTCGGCTGGGATAAAATGAGAGAGTTATATGCGAAAGTTAAGATAAACCATAAGAATTATCCAGTGGCCACGCCACTAATTTTGTAGGAAAGGAAACTGAGGCCCAGAGAGGTTACGTGGCTCATATCCACGTAGAGTGCGGACAGAGCAGGGACCCCAACCCCGGTCCCGCACGCCTTCTGTGACGTAGAACCTGCCGTCTGACTGGCCGCCGAGCCAGCGAGGAAGTGGAAGCCATCTTCTGCTTTTAGGCCCGTTTTTCTCACACAGCATTTTGTGCTGCTGGTTTTGGACCCGATGCGTAACCGTGGGTCTGGTTCTGCGGGATGTCGTCCTCTTCACCGCGTCCGAGCTGTCAGGATCACCGCCAGCCCTGGTTTGGAGACGCACTCCTGGGGCGGGTCTCCCGGCCTTGTGTGGGAGCTTCCTCCGGCTCTGAGTGCTTTTCCTCTGTGCCCTCGGCTGCCTGTCCCACTGGACGCTTGGCAGGGAAGATGCGCTGCCTGCAGCCGGCCCACCAGGAGCTTCCTTCTCCCTCACCCATCTGCCGCCCCCCACAGCGCCTCCCTCCCCTCCCTCTGCCCCCCATCCTGCTGATTAGGGGCCCCCAGCCCTTTCTTGATTCTACCCCCAGGATGGAATATTGGGGGAAATGCGACAAGCAGCGTTGTTAGGGACAAGCCTTTCCGGAGAACCTAAATGTTGTAGTGAGAAAAACCCTGGGACCGGGCACTGGTTCCTGTCGCTTCACGGACGCACACTGTTTCTCTCGCCTCGGTTTGCACACCTGTGTAATGGGAGGACAGGGAAACTGGCAGCTAGGGAGCAGCTGCGCTGGCAGCCGTGCTAGGGACTTTGCTTACAGTTCGCATTTCCTCTAATTACTACCGCGAGCCTGCGCAGCAGGCAGCACCCGACTTCAGAGCGGAGAAAGCCGCGGTCAGAAGTTAGCTGTCCGGGCACACCCAGTTAGTAAGTGGCAGGGCTCCTTCAGCCCTTGCTCGCTCTCTCTTGTTGAGCACTTGTGAAAATCAAGTAATGTAGTAATGAATGTGAAGCCGCTCTGAAAAGCGTAGCGCGCTCTGTAAATGCTAGGGAGTGTTGTTAACATGCTAAGTTGCCTCACTCGATCCTTCTCCTTTTCTGTCACCTCCCTAAAGTATAAGCAGCTGCCTTTGGTCCAGACCCATCAAAGAAATGTCATGAAACCATTTTTCAAAATGCCAGATGCCTGTGTACTTCAGCCCGATGTAATTAAGCCTTTTTATTTTGTCCGAGTCATAGTGCAGAGCTCTGGGAGCTTCTAGAATGAGCCCTTTATCCTCCACGCTGAACTAATGGAAATCAAGGCTGCAGGCCGAGCTTGCCGGGGAGTCCTCAGGACCCCTTCAGTGCCACAGAGGCCCGGCTGGCCTTGGCGGGTCTCCGGTCAGGGCTGCAGAACGCCGAACAATAGCGAGGTGGCGTTACTTACCCAGGGGCCAGGGGCCCAGGGTCAAAGCTCAGTGGGTGCCAGAGGCAGGACTGTGATCCTGGTGCCTAGACCACCCCCAGCCCCACCCTCGCCTCCACTCCCACCCCTGCTCCCACCCCAGCCCCGGAGTCAGCCCCTCACTCAGCAGGCGGAGCCGGGGCCAGTGTCGGAGGGCAGCCAGCACTTCAGCCGTGGCTGGTGTTTGGCTGAGCTAGGTGTCTGTGCACACACCTCCCCTCTCATCTCCGCACCAGCGCCTATCTTCTCTATTCTTCCTGACTAGAGCTGAGGCTCGTGCCCCAGGTTGCATGGTCGACGAGGTCTGGCAGAGCCGGAATGAGAGCCCAGGTCTGACCTATTTCTAGGACACTGTGTGGACTTGCCCTTAGAATTCCTCTTACCTGGCAGTTTAAAAGCACAGGATAAGGTGTCTGGGGGGCGGGTGCCAAGCATGGTCTTGGGGAGCAGCAGAGTCTCAGCTTGGATTGTAAAGCTCTTCGTGACTTGGCCCCATTCTAGCTTATTTTATCCAAGACCCAGCGCTTTGCATCACTGGAGGCACAGCCTCTGGGGCCCCATCTCTGCTTTGCTGTGACCATAACGCTTGCGGCTGCTGCCCAGGAATCTGATCTCAAGACTCCCAACAGAGGGTGATGATCATCTGGTTCCAAACCCTCATCTTTCACAAACCTTCTCTTCAGTCTCTTTCCAAACTTCCATCTATACTCCCGTTTCTGCGACTTGGCTCAGCACCCTGGACCTCACTTAGGCTGGCTGTTCTCCGCTTCTACCCGGCTCACCCTCCACCTGTACGGATCCTGACCATCCCAGCTTCCAGGAATGGCCCCTCACCCGTATTCCGTGCGCACCTTTGGCCCCCAACTGGCACGCATATTGGTTAGCCTGTGAGTTTAGAAGCTGTGACAGAGACCCAAGATAACAGCTTTGCCTCGTTTAGCACCTCGAAATACGTTTCTGTCTTCCCTAACAGTGCGACCATAATCAGTCTGTGGTGTCCCCAGGGCACCAGGGGCCCAGACTCCTGCTATCCTGTGGCTCAGCCGTAGCAGAGCGCCTTCGGTCACGTGATCCAAAACGGCTCGGCACCACGCCCACATTCCCATCCGTGGGAAAGGGGAAAGTGAGATGGGGAGACCAGTGACCCAGGAGTCGCACACAACAGCTCTGACCACATCGCAGTGTCTGAGCTGGACCACACGGCCACATGCGTGAGATTATCCTGCGGGGCTACGTTAAAATTGGGGATTTTATTGACTTGTGAGTGAAAGGGGAGAACAGATGCCGGGAACAACCTAGCAGGTGAGTGACTTCCTGCTTGTGTCTGTGTGGGCCCTGACTCTTGCCTGTCTGCGATCCTTTGGGCTGGGTGTCCAGCCCAGGGAAGGCGCGAGGTGAGCGCCGTCGTGGGCGAGTTAGGCTAGAGCGACTGGCAAAGCTCTGGAACTTAAGTCAGACTTTTATTCTCGTCTTTGTTCTCTGTAATTTAGGGAAAGTTACTTAACCTTTCTGGGCTTCAGGTTCAAAGAATCCTAAAATTTAGCTGGAAGGCACTTAAGGCATTTGGTCCAACCGTCTCACTTTGTAGATGAAGCAACCAGAAAGGGTGGTGACTGGTCTACGGCACAGAGCCCTGTAGATGGTAGAGCCGGAGCCCAGCCTCCTAACTGTCAGCCCAGGCACAGGTCAAGATACTCGCCCCACATCTGGAAGACGGGTGCGAGAGACAAGGAGACCTCTGCGCTCCCTTCCAACCCAGAAATGCGCATGCACACATTTCTACTCCTCAGTCAAATTAGGTGCAAAACTGGCCCTGGCCCACTGCCTCCTGCTGGATCTTGCTGTGGGCTCCAGCGAGGAGGCAGAAGCGTTCAGAGCTCTGGGCTCTGCGGTCATCTAAGGAGCCTAAGGAGCCAAAGGTGCCGGGGAAGCAAGCGAGAGGGACTTGGATGACCCGACGTGGTCCCCAGCAGCAACATTCCCCGTGATCGTCCCGCTCTGGGTGCCAGGGAGCAGCTGCCCTCAGGGGATTTGGGATCCGGTTCCCACACAGCTAAACAGCGGTGGAAGAGTATGTACGTGACTGTGACATCAACCAGAAGAAGCGTCCCACGGCAAACTGGCCGTGACAACGGTCGCAGCTTCCGTTCGCGGCTCACCTGCAGAGTGCCCCGCTCTGTGATGGGTATTTATTTTATAGGCTTGATCTCTTTAAATCCTCACGACAAGCTTCCGGGATTACTGAAGGTCATACAGCTGGTAAGCGGTGATTAATTGTCAGAGGAGTGGTGTGAAGACAGTGAAATACGGAGCAGTTCCAGAGAGGAGCCGGTGGATGGAGTGGTCTGGAAGGCTCAGGGCGGGAGGAGAGAGTTCAACCCTGAAGATGGGTGGGGTTTGTGGGAGGGGAGAAAAGGGGGAAGGTGAGTGTGGGCCAAGGCAACACTGAGTAAGCAAAGCCCCAGGAGGTGTGGAGTAGGTAAACAGGAGGGCAGAAGTGTGGGACTGCGGGCGGGAGCAGTGCGGAGAGCGGCACACCTAGCTCATGCCAGGGAAAGGGTGGAGTCGGGCTGACCTCCCAGAGCTCACTCGTGCCTGGGAAGTGCAAGGCAGTTTGTGTCAAGTGCCTGATAAAAAAGTATAGATCTTTTCACCCACAAAGCTCACTCCTAGGATTTAACCTAAAGAAAATTTCAGAGACGGTGTGGAAGTTGGAAGCAACTAGATGTCCAATATCAGGGGAGCTGTTGAATAGATCATGGCACGTGTGTACGACTAAATGTTACGTTGCTTCTGCGAAACATACTTTTGAAGGATGTGAAGCGATGTCACATAACTTTAAATCAAGAAGCAGAGTGCAGCGTTGCAATGCGAAAGTTCTTAATCTTAAACAATGTATCCATACGACATAAAATCCTGTGTGTGAGTGTGTCTGTGTGTGTGTGTGTGTGTGAAGATGCACACACACACACACACACACATACACACAGAAAAAAGGCTGGAAGGGAAGACTCCCGGCCTGCTTACTGTAGTCCTCATTGCAGAGTGAGACCATGGGTGACAATCCTTTCTGCAGACTTTTCTGTATCCGTCAAGTTTTATTCAGTCAGCATGCACTTCTATAGTAATAAAAACGCTTGTTATTAATATCTTTAAATTTTTAATTTAAAATTTAAAATAAAACCCCCATACTCTGCCGTGAAACACTACAGTAAACATCTCGCTTTGTCTCTGAAGACACTTCATTATCCCCGCGCTGAGCACGCAGACACTGGTATCCCCACCCGGTGATTGCTCGGCAATGACCACATCCTTCGACTTTTTTGAAAGTCCATTTAAACCGGGTCTTCCTGGGTTCCCACGCAAAGCGCCCAGCTCCGTGGCTCCCACTGGATCGGAAACACTAAAGTGTCCCATTAACGTTCTCTGTAGCCATTTAGACAAATCGCCTTCCTCAGAGCCATGAATCCTAAATGGACGGCACCCTTCTTTCAGGAGACGGGCACCATAGCCTTTCTCAGACTCAGTGGTGTATGACTCTGTGGCTTTCGGGATGTCAGGGACCCCTCGTCGGTACCCCGGGCCTCCCCGGGCGCAGGAACGAACCGCGTCAGGTGGGGAGACGCGGCTGCACGCGGGTCAGTGGTTTTCTCCTTCATCTGGTTGGTTTGGTTTGGGGGTTGTTTTTTCCTTCCATTGAATAGTTGGGACCTTAGCTGAGTAGGAGAGTCAGTGCCTTCAGTGTAACGTGATCAGAACCCCAGCCTGCCTTCACCCTCAGCGCTCTCAGGCAACTTAAAGGTTAGTACCAGAGACAGGCACCCCCGCACTCACCACGGTGCAGCCTCCATCACCAAGTGACAATTAGGAGCTCTCCGTGAATACCAACGACCGGCGATCAAACAGAGCTCCACCCAGACCAGGCAGACCTCTGCATGAGCTCAGATCTCCATTCATCACGGAGCCGACAGCCTGCAGAGCTCCGCGTGGAACACGTGGCTCCATCTTTCTGTTTTGCCCAAAGAAATGATCTATGCTACCAGGCCTGAGTGGGAGAGGAGCAGGGAGGGGCTGAGGGAAACGAAATAGGCTTGTCTCCGGCGTGTTTGGGTAACAGCTCAAAGTGCCTGGTGGAAATATCGCCCAGTAATCTTGCTTGTCCCTGCTTGCAACTTCCTGGCTCTCAGACGAGGATCGGCCGACCTGAAACAGCTCTCTTTTTGGAGGCAGCGTGACAAATTGTAACAAGCACATCGCCAATGTGTGATTTTGGACGAATCACTCTAGGCCTATGTCTTCTCATCATAGAGTGAATGGGTTGCGCGAGAATGGTGGTTTTCAAACTGGGTTCCTTAAGGTCTTATGGTTCCAGGGCGGTGGGGAGCCGGGCAAGCCAGGCACAGCTGCTTCACATGAGGTTACTGAATTTCCTTTGTAGGCTAATTTTAAACGTGCAGAGCATGATCTTACACACTAATCTCATTTAATCTTCACAACGTTGTTAAAGTAGCCAAAACAGATATTACCATCACTTCCAGTTCCCATTGCTGCCTAACAAACAAACCAGCCCAAACTGGATGGCATCAGGCAGCCATTTCAACATGTTCACGGATTCTGTGGGTCAGAATTTCAGAGCATGAGCAGGAAATGCCTTCTCAGCTCCATGATGTCCGGGACCTCAGCTGGGAAGACGCGGTGACTCAATAACCAAGGGCTAGACTCCCCTGGATGTGTCTCCACTCACAGGTCTGTCTGTTGACTGGGACACCTACGTGTGGGCTTTCTCTGTGGTCTTGTCATGGGGGCTAATTTATGCTTCCTCATACGATGGAGGTGCAGTTCAAGGAGCTGGTGTTCCAAGAGCAAGACGGGATTTCACGACTCTTTTATCATCTAGACTCTTACGTCACACAGTGTTGCTTCTGCTAGATTCTGTTGGTTGAAGCCATCCAGACTTTCACCCACGATCAGGGGAGAGAACAAGATGGGATTGGAATCGATGCCACACTATAAGAAGAGAATGTGGAGTAGGAAATAGTGGTGTGGTCCTGATTGGAAAAGATAGTCTGCCAAGCCCTCTTCATTTGAAAGGTGACACAGACAAATAATTGGTACACGTTTCCTGAGGGCAGAGCAGGGACTAGAACCAGTTCTCTTGGATTTGAGCTCCTTCTGCTTCGTCAAGCTGCCTTTGGCTCTAGGTTTTATCTTTCTGAATTAATTGGTCATTAATTTAGCGGATAGGCTGATTCAAACATGAAGCCTCATCAGGGTGGTGCCAAGGAGAGCAATGTCTTCTAGTGGATGGAACATTTTGGTCTTGTCTGTTCTCAGAAAATTGAAATGCTATTGTGGTGACTGTTTTGTAGTATATAGAAATATTGAACCATTGTGTTCTAAACATGGAACTAATATAATGTTGTACATCAATTACACCTTAACTTTTTAAAACAGAAGATGGAAATGGAAAATGTATATAAATTCCATTAAAAGTAAGGTAAAAGCTAGCTTCCAGTCCAGCATCAGAAGCATAATTGGTACTTAGTAGAGGACTGTTTTTTTTAATGAATCAACATTTTATTTTAGGTCCTTTTCAGAGCGAAGCCGCGTAGACAGTCCTTTCAGGTTGCCGTGATTCTTCAATTGTTCCTACTTCGAGTTTACTTCTCTCTTCATCCACCCTCACAACACCTAATTGTATTTACTTCCAATTCATCAGTGAGAAAACTGAGATTGGAGAGACCAGGGGAGAGCTAAGGGCACAGGGTAGAGGCTGAGGGAAGAGCTGGACTCTGGGAGAAGTTGGGAAGTAGAAAAATTTTTCCTGATCCAGCAACCATGGACTGAGAAGCAGCAGTGCCTGGTCCTGTGCAGGACACAGGATCCAGAGACAAGTTAACAATGGTCCCTGCCCTTTTGAGGGTCTCACAGCCTAGAGGAAAAGAAATCTAACATAACCAGAGCTAAAGACAGCTGACCAAAGTGCGACGGGACACAGAGGAAGCAGCAACAGGCACTGCCTGGGAGACGGGCAGGCTTCACAGAGGGGACAGCATCTAGCCTGGACTTGGAGGGAGAGGTAAGAGCTGTCCAGGCAGAGACCGTGGCTGGGAAAGTCCGAAGCCGGGGAATACCCATGGGAGCAAGTGGGACGCGAAAGGACACGATGTGTCTTGAGGAAGGTAGATATCTGGTTGGTGTTGGAGAACAGGTGTGAAAGGGATAGATGGGCAGGGGAGGAGGCTGGAGCAGTAAGTTGAGGTCACATTGTGAAGGAGTATCAAGCAGCAACCCTAGCCACACCCATTCTATGAGCTTTCCTTTCCTCACAATCCCACTTTGCTCCCACTTCTGAGACCCTGCTCTCTGCCTTTCCACAATCAAACTCTACTCTGGAATGTGCCTGATAGCAGTCACTTACACTATAGTGTAATTGAGATTATCTATCACCTTTAAGACAGTTCTTTCTCGGAGAAGTTTTAAATTATTATATTACTACTATTATTATTATTTGATTTCAGCTTAGAAAACAAAAGGCTGTGTCTCTCTTATTTGAAAGAATGTTGTGGACTTCCTTCCTACGTTTGACAGTCAGCCCGCAGTGAGAGTCTCGTGGGGAGGCCAATCCACCACTCTTCGCCAGAGACAGAATCCCAGGTTCGACTAACCGTTTGTTCAATGTGCCTGTACCACCTCTGGTCATCCTGAGCTCCCCTGGTATCTGGATGAGAGCTTAATTATCCAAGATGCTGCTAACCACTTCTCCCAATGAAACAGAGTGTGGCCCATAACGAACAACTGCAGAACCCGTATGCTCCCCAGACGGGAAGCCAAACTCCTAGGCAGAGGGCAGAACGTAAATGTTAACAATCTCATAGTTCATTGCCTGTAAAAGCTCTTTTATGAGTGTCTAAGTAACAGGCGACTGTCCAGTGCCTGCAGCTAGAGTGATAATTCCACCTCCTACCAGCTGAATGAGATGAGTGCTGATTCTCTGTGTGGCAGCATGTGGGTTACAGTGATGTTCGGGAAAGCCAGACCTCACCAGCACATTGGCACGGTTTGTTCATAGGGCCGCAAGGGAGAAATGAGGGTGCCTGCTTGTGCTGACTGGTTTCCTTCCCTTGTTGCCTGGTGTGGGTACTGCCTGACTTCCTGGCTCATCGTGCCCCTTCCCAACTCGCTCCTGTTACCGTCCTTGACGTCTGCCTGACCTGGGATTAGAAGGCAACTGACTGATCACTGAACTCTATTCTTTTGCTTGTTAATCAAAGTATACTTGATTTACAATGTTGTGTTAGCTTCTGTTACACACCATAGTGATTCAGTTGTACACACACATATATATTCCTTTTCATAGTCTTTTTCATTACAGGTCATTACAAGATATTAAATGTAGTTCCCTGTGCTGTACAGTAGGACCTTCTTGTATGCCTATTCTGGATACAGTAGTTTGTATCTGCTAATCTCAAATGCCTTTGGTAACCTTATGTTTGTTTCCTAGGTCTCTCTTTCTGTTTTGTAAATAAGTTCATTTGTGTCTTTTTTTTTTTTTAGATTCCACATATAAGTGATCTCATATGGCATTTGTCTTTCTCTTTCTGGCTTACTTCACTTAGAATGACAATCTCTAGGTCCATCAATGTTGCTGCAAATGGCATTATTTTATTCTTTTTTATGGCTGAGTAGTATTCCACTGTGTATATATACCACAGCTTCTTTATTCAATCACCTGTCAATGGACGTTAAGATTTAAGCTCCATTCTTGCTGCTTTTTCTCAGATTACTCTTTTAACCTCTTACTGCAACCATCTCTCACCTGAGCCCACAGTGGTCTCCTGACTCTGGTCTTACTTCCTGAGCTCCGGTTTCCTGATCTACCGTGTGGTGGGCTTTTCTCCATTTCTCCCTGCCCCGCTGTCCTCTGTGGCTGTCAGGCCACTTTGTCCCCTCCTATCAGTGCTTGACCGGACCGCTCCCCAAGAACCATTGCCCTAGAAGACTGACAAGGAGTCAGCCATGTTGTGGCCGCCACTTCTGTCCCTCTGACATGTCTCTGGGCCTGGAAGGGAATCCTCAGCTTGCTCTCCAGCGTCCAGGCCTCCACGCTGTGCTGCCTTCCTGGTCACCAGCTCTATGTCTTTCACTTCTGCTTGAAGCCCTGCCCTGCCTGACTCCTTCCTAAACGCTTCACTACAGTTCCTGGGATGAAGGCCCTGTCTCGCACTGTGCCAGCTGCACCCTCTGAGGCTGGAGTCCATTGGGAGCCCCAGCCCATTGGATCCCAAGACTCCCTCTTGCCACGCTCCGCAAACGGCAGGCTGTGATGGCTGATACCACCCCAAGGGCCCTGAGCTGGCCCCTGGCCCCTGTCCAGTCCAGTTCATCTCTGGCGGCTGCACTTAATTTCCCTCAGTGGACTTCCTGCTGCTGTCTGTTGCTGATTCTGCCCAGAAACCTGCCACAACTCATCGACCAGGCCAACTGCTGTGACAAACAACCCCAAATATAGTAGCTTTAACAAAGAACGGGTTTATTTCTCATTCACATCAAGGTTTGACCGTCTACCACGTAGTGATTCAGGACATGCTTCTCCATCCAGTGGCCCCTCCATCCTCTAGGGCCTTGGAATCCTTAACTCGTTCCTCTGTATCTAGCCAGCCGGTAGATGAAGAAGGAGAGACAGCAAAGGATCTCTCAGGAGATTTCAGGGCCTGGCCAGGAAGTGGTGTTCATCGCTGCTGCCCTCATCGCTGGCTGGAATTGGTACCCAGTCGCACCTAGAAAACGAAACCTGTCTGCGTGTCGGGGGAGACGAGAGTTTTTGCTGTACAAGCAGCAGCATCTCTGCTACACGTGGAGGTGTGTGTTTTGAAGGGCCATCTCCTCTCAGTCCGGCCCATCTCCCTGACCCCAGTTTATCATTCTGTCCAAAGCCTAGAAAGGACTGGCCTCCTGTGAAGACATCTCAGAAGCGACAGCAGACATGGACCGGGGCTTCTGCCTTTGCACCACCGAGCAGAAGGTGGATCCCAGCGGGGGCAGGTTGCGAGGGAGGCTGTGCAGAGAAGCTCAGGCCCTACATAACCTCACAGATTGGGCTTTTCTTGACAAGTGTCAGCCTTTCATTTCTTCCAAGAAATATTCTCTTTTCCCTCCTGGGCACTTGTTCAGAGAGGAGATGCTCAAGTGATAGGTGCTTCACAAATAGCTAGATGGAGGGGAAGGTGGCATGAAGGATCATTTAGACAAAACAGTGTAGATTGCCATGGAAACCGCCTTTAGAACACACTGGGGGAAGGGATCATTGTGAACACGGCTCATATTTTGCAGAGATATCCAACCTCCAAACTCAACTCCAGACCCTTCTGTCAAGCTTCCTTCAAAATGCCGGGGCCGTTATAACCTGCAGCACGTGCCGGTGTTCAGGGAGCCCTTTCTTACCTATCTAACAATCTTCCATGAAGATAATGCTTTAATTAAGGCAACTTACTGTTTCCTCGTTGGTTAATTTAAAATCAGTGAAAGGTCAAGTTACCATTAACACAGTGAGTTTACTAAGCTATTCCAGAAGTATCTTCATCCTGGCAGCAGAGGCTTATAAGAATATGGAGAAAAAATACATATTTAGTTGAAATGTGCACAAGGAAAATGGGGGGGTATCTTTGGGGAAGAAAAAAGGAACCATCCTTCACTACCCAAAAGCAGTTTTTCTCAAGACTTTTCTGCCCCAACATCTGTACTAAGGCCCAAGGGTACAGATGAGTCTTGGCCGGGCACAGTGGCCCAATGTGGCTGTTTAAACAAAACCTCTGGCGGTTGCTACTGAGCAGCCCATCCAAGGAGCTGCGAAAGACGTTCAGAGGCAGGGCAGTGGCTTTTCTGAGCGAGGCCCCGGAGACGCAGGGCCCCGCAGCCCGGGGGCCGGGCCCCGGCCTTGCAGGCCCAGATGTGCGGCGCCTGCCATGGTCACCTGCCTGCTTGTCCGACAGGGCTCCGTCTCCCCCCGTTCCCAGGTTCCCAGGCTTCCCGGGGAAAGCTGGAAGCCTTCCTCGTTGTCTGACCTTGCGTCCCCGGGAACCAGCTAGACCTCAAGCCGTGCTCCACGCACCCGAAGGACTTCCGGAGGATGTGTTTGCGAACTCTCCTCTCCTTTCCTTGCGCCTGGTTTCCCCAAAACATGGTAAGTGTGGGCTCGGGAGAAAAGAGCCAATTTACTTGCCTGAAATAGGTGTCAAGTTTTGGTAACGTTATGAGATCTCTTTCTTTCTTTATTCCATTTCTTCCTACAAATATTCACCGCGCATACTGCGTGCTAGGTACTCTCTCTGGTGCCTCCGGGGCTTCCTTTGTGCACTGCTTTCCCCTCCCGGCAGCCCGCCTCCTTCCTGCTTTCCGGATCAGACTTCCTCCTCGCCTCCACCTGCCTGTGACCTCAAACCTGTTCTCAGGGAAGGTCAGTTGTCAGCTGTTGGCACCTTAGTGTTCCTCTTCCTGGTGAAATTAGCGTTTGATATTTGATCTTCCATTGTTGTATCCGATATTCCCTGTTCAGGAAATTCTAGACATCAGGTTGCAAGCAGGGGAGAAATTTTCAAAGTAGAGGAGCTTCCCCCAAACCTTAGAGTCCCCCCATCTGGTGACCACCCACTGGAATGTGCACGAGGCTGGTCCCTTCACTGGCTCCTTGTGGTGGCTGCATCGGAGAGTGGGACTGACCAGTCTCAGAAAAACATGCTAACGCTGCTCTTAGGATAAAGCTCCAAATCCTTTGCATAGCACATAAGACCCTGCATAATCCAGCTTCCTACTCACCTCTTCAGACTTCCGATGCCGTTGGAGGAAAGCCACACTGCAGTCGTCAGATCTTCGGCAGAAACCCCGTCTGATCTCAGCATGCTTCTGCCTGAGGGTCTACGCACCGACCCCTTCACCGTGCTAACTCCTACTGCTGCTTCAGGCCTCATTTTAAGTGTTACTTCCTTGGGGAAGCCTTCCCTGACTCCTAGGGACCTAACTGGACTAGGATTTGGTTGCCAAGCACCTGGCGGACGCTGGACTTATGGTAAATATCTGAGGATGTATACGGGACCAGTCATAGGCACTGTGTCGCACTAACTGTAAGCACTTACTAATCGCATTGTGTCTCTAGGTCAGAACTTCATCTAGAGTTCCCTTACTGCTTGGTGATTTAAACGCCGATCAGCTCGGCCCTGCTGAGTGGTCACCTACTGTTTAGGGCATCTGGTCTTGAGCAGACTCTGTGCTTGGATCTGCCCCCGTCATTTCACACTTGAGCTTTCCCTGTGAAATCCTACTGGATTAATCTTCCCTGGACGCTGATTTGACCAGGTGAGTCTTCTGCTTAAAAGAGTTGGCTACAGAATCAACTCAGACTTCACCTGGCCTTCAAAGTCACCTGTAATCTGATTCTGACCTAACCTACATCCACCTACTCTCGAAGGTGAATTTTTGTTCCACCAGACAGTCCTACTTACTGACTCTCAGCGTAGATTTACACTGTTCACCCCACCCAGAAGTGCCCTCCTCTCTTCTGTCACCAGACTTCTATACATCTTCAGAGCACAGCTCATGGCCATTTGCTCTGTGTAGCAGTCCCCAGCCATCTGTATGAGGACTCTTTGTCGTGTGTCATGAGGCTTATCTCAAATTGGCTTAAGAAAAAAAGAAAAGAAAGAAAAAGAATTTATTGGCTCATGTCACTGGGATGGAGTCTAAATGCGACTTTAGGTCAACAACGCTGGTACTCCTCTCTCTCTTCTGGTTCTACTGACTCTTTTGATCTGTTATTTCGCTCTGAGTTAGTTTCACCAGGGAGTGGGTGACGGTAAGTTTCATGGAGTAGCCCCATCAACTCGAGGCTTACATCCCACCAGCTTAGCAACTGCAGGAAAAGCAAACTTCTCTCTTAGAAGTCCCAGCAGAAGTCCCAGCGAAGGACCGGTCTCATACCCGTCCTGGACCTATTGCAGTCATGCTCTCATTAACCATCATTGGCTCCTGTTTCCATTCCTGGAACCCAGCCGTGGAGTAAACCCCGCGGAACTGCATTAATGGAGAGTGGGAGTGGGGTGGCTCCCGGAAGGAACATTTAGGTACCGTTACCAGAAGGGGACATGGACACCAGGCGGGTAAAAACCGGGGCATCGCATCAGGGGCGCGGGGTTAGAGGCGGAGAGCCGGCCGAGGGGGTGCCGTAACCAAGGGTAACGCCGGTGCGGGAGCCGCCTTCCTCCCCAGCCAGGTGTGTCTGCAGGGCCCGACCTCCGCCAGACCCAAGCCAGGACCCTGCACCCGGGACTCCCCTCGCCCGCTTCAGGTCGCGGTCCCTCGGCCTGGTTTGCTGATGAGGGGAGGGGAGGGGAGAAGCTGTGGGCCACTCGCCTCTCCTATTTTACAATTGGTCGTATGAGGCTCCTAGTCCCGCCTCGGGCGCCGCCGCCGACAGGCTCTCGGGGTTGTCACTCGAGCCGCCGCGGCCCCGCCCCACCCCGCCCCTGCCGCGGCCCGCCCCCCGCCGCGGCCCCGCCCCGGCCGTAGCTGGGATCTCGCGGGAAGAGCGGTGGGCACGGCCGAGGCTCGGTCTCCCGGCTGCGCGCGGCGCGGGAGGGCTCTCCTCACGCAGCTCTTGCTCGCGGAGCCGTGGGGGCCGCGGCAGACGCAGGCCTGGGCCGCCCCTCTCCGCCGCCGCCTCGTCTTCCGCAGGGCTCCTCGGTCCGCTCGCCCTCCGACGCTGCCCAGGTGAGGACGCCGGAGCGCGCCTCGGCCGAGGAGTGGTCGCGGGCAGGAGAGCAGGCGGGCTCCGGGCGGGGGCGGGGGCGGGCGTGCGGGGCCCGGCGGCGGGCGCCCGAGGGCGGCGTGGGTGCCAGGGCTCCTCGCGGGGCGGAGGCGACGTGTCGGGGTCGCGGGGCTCCTCGGTCTTGAGGCGGGAGGACGGTGGAGGGGGTTCTCCGGGCTCCTCGGCTCTGGGACAGGGAGCCTTTGCCGCGGCCGCAGGCGCTTTGGGGCAGAGGGTTCGGTGCGGCGAGGTGCGGGTCTCCGAGGGGCAGGTCCGCGGGGTCGCGCGGCTGGGCGTCCTGTTTCGCGCTCCCGGGACGAAGAAGCCGTGCTTGGGGCTCGGGGGGGGGGTCTGCTTGCCGGGCTCCGGGCGGCCTCGGGGGGCGGCGGGCGCGGTGACTCGGCGCGGTCTCCAGCCCGGTCGGGGGCGGCGTGGCGGGAAGGGGCGTCCCGGGCCGGCCCCGGGCAGCCTGAGGTGGTGCGCGTCCTGGGACCCGGCTCCCTCCCGGCGAGGCTGCTCCGCGGGTAGCTCCCGGGCTCAGCGGGTTGGTGCTTCGTCGGACAAGCAGCGGGTGTGCCCTGCGGTTCTCCGCCCCCCGCTCCGGGAGCCCCGTGGGGCGCGCTGGCCGGACCGTGGGCCCCCTCGGGGTGAGCGCGGAGGCCGCCGAGGACTGGGGCGCCGCGTGGCCGCGACGTCCTTCCTGGGTGGTCTGCCCCGAAGTCCTGCCCGGAGTGGTGGGGAGGCGAGTAGTGCCAGGAAGTGTGTTCTGGCTTCCCTCGTCGTTTGTGGAGACGAATAACTTCAAAATCAGTTTCCAAATAACGCATTGGAATTTGAAATTCCAGAGCTGGAGATTTGCAAAAGCGTTATTTGAAATACGAGCTCTTTTAGAGAATCCAGCCTTACAGTTTTGTTAGTCTTGACTCCTATGCAGAGTCCTGGGTAACTAGCCCCGACTTAGGTGGAATGGCCTGTACACATACGTGTGCGTGTGTGTTTGATGCGTAGGGCGGAAGGTCTGTTCTTTTGTTGACGGCTCTTCTGGTTAGATAGCTCCTTTCCACAGCGGCCTGCGGATGAAGCCTGGTGTGGCAAGCGGTGGAACCCGGACTCACAGTAGTTCTGTAATTTGGGATAAACAGACAAATTTGGGTATGCCAAAGCAAGTAATTTTGCCTGCCATAGTCTTCTTAGTGACAGTTTTTTAAATGACATTTCTTCTGCTCTTAGAACCAGAAATATTAGTGATAATGTACTTAATCCTTGACTTTTGAAATCCTTTTTAAAAAACAAGGGAATTCTACATAGCAATATTTCATTCTTTGAAAACCTTAAGTTCTTTGTTTTTGTTATAAATCAAACAAAAATGCCTGATTGACTTTTATAACTATCAAAACTGATGAGCAGATATTTGATTGGAACCACAGCCAAAAAGCCCTAAGCAGCCTTTTTTTTCTCATTATTTTTTAAAGCCAATGGTAAGCAGATTTCAATAACTTTTTAAGAAGCAGCTTTCATAATTTCTGCATAAACATACTGATCAGTCAACAGATACTTGATTATCTGCTCAGTGTCCCAGCACTGAAGGTACAGTGATTCCAGCCCTCATGAAACCTACATCAAAAGAGAAAGACAATAAATAAGTACATAAAATAATTGAATTACTGATAAAGAAGAAATAAACAGGATATTTGAGGTTCACCTTGCTTATTAAAAAAACCCTGAGTGATAATATAATTGATGTCTGTCATGATAACTAAAAACCAAACAAAATAATGGTCTACCTTCTGAAATATTTAAAATTAGATTATGATCAACAGACTTTGGGCGTTAAAATATATTTTGACTCTGAGGATTAGCACCTTCTGTTATATAAGCATAAAAAAGTCTGTAAGGATAAACATCATGCTTACAAATGTTTGGGGGATTTCAGGAGAGAGTTGCAAAGGCATGGAAGAAAGTTATTAATTATATGCTTTTACACTGTTTGAATCTATTTCAAGGAGCAGACACTTAAGTGTGAATTAGAGAAGTCTAAAAATTAAAACATGTTGGTCACTATGCAAATTTGAGAAATATGGTGTATTTATGAGGCTTTTTTCACTGTTGCCACTTCCACCGTGTGTACTAGTGAAGGAAAAAATGTATTTCGGATATCTAAAATTACACGGCTGCGGTGAGGAGGGGAGCACAACAGAACAGGAGAAAGACTTAGGCCCGAATAAGATGTTAAGACATGTTAGAGATGTTGGATCTTTAATTATGTAAAGATAAGTTAATCTTAGCCTTTCTTATTTAAAATTTGTTGCCCGAGTTTGAAAAAGGAAGTTTTTAGACTCACTAGAGAAGAATAGTTTGTGTTTTTGTGGCGGAGCAGGTGGTGGTTTTATTGTGGCCCAGGTTTCAGGATGAAATTTCTTTCTGTCATACATATGGACATCTAATAGATATGTTTTTCTTGTGAGGCGTATGAAACATAAAAATACTTTCATAGTGCACTATTACACTGTGGAAAATGGCGATACCAGAGTGTCTTTTGGATTATCATTCAAAATTCTGACGACATAAATGTGACACACTAAACCAGTTTCTAGAAAGAAAATCATAAGACATGAATTCCAGTTTTCACTATGCTGCCATCCATATGACTTTGGATAATTCCTTAGTCTCCGGGCCTTGGTTTCCATACTTAAAAATTAAAGCAAGAGAAATCCCTGTCAGTAATCAGTGCAAGCTTCAGCTCCAAGGATTCTGTTACACCGATACTTTTATGTTGCATGTCTACAGTATTACATGTACAGAAAGGGGATAGATGCCGTGAGAGTAGCTAGTTCTCAGGATGCAGCTACTTCCACGTCATTTTTATATATCGTACGTAATTTTAGAGCATCTTGTTTTTTAAGATATATAGGAAATAATTCAAGAATACACAGTCATTTTGACACAACATTGTAAAATGATTATAAATCAATAAAAAAAGAATACAGTCATGAAGGTAAAAGATTTCCTTTTGATAATTTAGCTTTATTTGTTAAAGCATTGTCATTTTTTGTTTCTGATCCTCGTTTTGTAATAGAGAATCTACATGGTCATGTAGTACCCTTGTTTAATTCCAAGTGTAGGATGAAGTCTTTTGTGGTTGACCCCCTTTAATCTGTCCTTTACACTCCTGCCAAGGTGATTTTTCTAAAGTGGAAATATGTTCAGTGCTTCCTTCTTAAGACTCGTGCTTCTCCCCTACCTGCAGTATTAGTTCTGACTCTGGTGACAAGGCCCCTCCCTCATCTGGCTCATCGCCTGCGTTTCCCACCATAAAGCTCAAGCCCCGGCTCCCGTCAGCTCACTGAAAGAGCCATACTGTTTCCTGACTCGGAGCCTCCTTACCTATTCTCCCTGCTGCTTAGAATGCCTTTCCTTCTCCTCTCTTGCTGACAGAGTCTGCTGATTTTTCAAGACATGACTTAAGTGCTCTCTGCTCTTTGACCTGTGTGGTCTGGCCCTCCCTCTTCCAGCCCCGCTGGGTTATTCATTCTCTGCATCTTGTTCATTCATTCTCTTGCGTTCATTAGAACACTAATTATGTGTGTCTCTCTTCCTGGACTCAAAAGCAGACGTGTATGCCTTGCTACTTACTGAATCTCTATTGTTCACTTTACACAGTTGGCTCCCATTACAGATTTGAACTCTGAGGGCCAAGATTAATAGCTTCATAATGTCAGTTAAGCCCAGATCTCAGTCTTGTCGTAGTTTTCTAAAACTTTGGGCTTTCTGAATTATCCTCTTGCCCCTATGACCACAAACTGATATTAGATCTGTAGTTCTTATCCTTGTATTTAAGAAGAGAGACTGCTGGCGTTACAGGAGTTAGGGGTTGGTCTGTTAAACTTGCAAAAAGTCCTGAAAATTTCATAACTTTCTCAGAGTGATTATCTTCTAAGAAGCAGTCTGTAACTAGACCCAGGTCTGTCCTATTCCGGAGGCTATGCTTTTTCCCAAATACTACAGTGTTTTCTGAATATGAGTTCTTATTCAGTGTATTTAAATTTATTTAGCAGGATACAGGATTAACATACAGAAGTCAGTTGCGTGTCTTTGCACTAACAAAGGAAACCATAAGCAAAACAAAAAGATAGCCTATAGAATGGGAGAAAATACTTGCAAAAGATGAGACTGACAAGGGCTTAATTTCCAGAATATATAAACAGCTCATACAACTTAATAATAAAAAAACAAACAAACAACCCAATCTAAAAATGGGCTGAAGACCTAACCAAGCAATTCTCCAGTGGAGACATACAAATGGTCAATAGGCACATGAAAAAATGCTCAATATTGCTAATTATCAGAGAAATGCAAGTCAGAACTACAATGAGGTATCACCTCACACCAGTCAGAATGGCCATCATTAAAACGTCCACAAACGCTAAATGCTGGAGAGGGTGTGGAGAAAAGGGAACCCTCCTACGCTGTTGGTGGGAATGTAGTTTCTTGCAGCCAGTATGGAAAACAGTATGGAGATTCCTCAAAAGACTAAAATTGGACTTACCATATGATCCAGCAGTCCCACTTCTGGGCATATATCTGGAAGGAACTCTAATTCAAAAAGATACATGCACCCCAATGTTCATAACAGCACTATTTACAATAGCCAAGATATGGAAGCAACCTAAATGTTCATTGACAGATGACTGAATAAAGTTGGGTGTACTTATACAGTGGAATACTACTTAGTCATAAAAAGTAAATTAATGCCATTTGCAGCAATATGAATGGACTTGGAGACTGTCATTCTAAGTGAAGTAAGCCAGAAAGAGAAAACTACCACATGATATCACTTACATGTGGAATTAAAAAAAAAAGACAAATGAACTTACAAAACAGAAGCAGACTCACAGACATAAAAAATAAACTTATTGTTACCAGGAAGGGAAGCAGGTGGGAAGGGATAAATTGGGAGTTTGAGATTTGCAGATACTAATTACTATATATAAAATAGATAAGCAAGCTTGTTTTGTATAGCACAGGGAACTATATTCAATATCGTGTAGTGACCTATAATGAAAAAGAATATGAAAAAGAATATATATATGTATGAATGAACTATTATGCTGTACGCCAGAAATTGACACAACATTGTAAACTGACTATACTTCAATAAAATTTTTTTAAATTAATAGATTCTTAAATTCATTTTATAAATTGAAGAAGTAGGTTGTAAGGTTTATCCATTCAGCTTTTTCAAAAAAGCTAGAGGATTTAAGATTGATTGGCCTTTAGAAACCACTTAATCCAACTCCTGCATTTAGCATATGGGGGAACTGACATACACAAGAATGATTGAATGACTTGCTCAAGATCACTCAGCTTTGTAGTTGGTTAGAATTTGTTGTTGCTGTTATTGTTGTTAAGCTAGTTATGAACATTAGTGTTGTAAAACCATTATTTGAAAGGAAACCAGGTGCCTGATTTCTCCCCAGGAAAAAAAGCCTAGAGTGGCTTTTAGAAAAGTGATGTTGAGAATCTCATAGTGTTAAGGATATGGCTCAGAGAAAATCCTGACTTTGGATCATGACACATGGAGACGCCGCAGTGCCTCTTTACTCACGTAGTTCCCTAGTCTTGGTTTCTTTCCTTCCTCTTTTTTCTTTTTAAAAATCTGTCCACAGTTTACTGATCTTCCTGGTGAAGTTATTAGCTTGTACCTGTCTTTTCGTGGGCATTAAGATTCATTTCTTGGTTAAATAACTAGGTGTTAACCTCATCTCCATATATATTTATATGTATGTATATACAGAAAGACATACATAAAATTCTTAATTTCACAGGGCCCTTAGCACATGCTAGATGATCATTAAATGCCTGAAGATAAATTATTAACTAATCATGTACTGTGAGGTTATCTCAGACTTATTAAAAATGTTGGAGAGCAGCTAGCTCCTGGTCCACGCCTTATTCCTATATCTGACATAAAACATGTAATGCTTAACTTTATCCAGGCTCCACACATTTCTCTTTCCTCTTGGTTAGACTTTCTTTGTTTTAAAAACACATTCTTTATTAGTTGTTGTCCCTTCTGTAGAAGATGGGAGAAATACGTCTAGAAAAGAGAAAATTCAAATTAATTAATTTTAAGCTGTGAATTTCAGAACTGGTTGCCTATTTTCGTATATTTTCCCAACATGAAAAAAAATCATTTATTTCTGACAGTTTGGTTCTACTATACATTTTATTTTTCTACTGTTGTATACAGTTTGAAATCATTTATACCAATGCATAACTTATGTTTTGGGATATGCCAGGCAAAGGCTTTCTTTGATGGCCTTAAGTAATTTTAGAAATGGCTTTAGCTGGTGAAGAATGCAAATGGGAACCCCTGCAGTAATAGAAGACATCTTGCGAAGTGTTTTTCTAATTCCGAAAAAGTTTTCAGTTCCCTTTTGAAGTGATTTCTAAGCCAAGACTTGAAAGATGAGTAGGAAACAAGGTGGATGAGACACCCGGTGAGGAATGGGGTTAGAGCACTGTAGGTAGGGAGTGGGGCAGATTTAGGGATTTGCAGGCAATTTGGAGGGTTAGAGCAGAGGTTTTCAAGCTATAAAGTGAATATGGATCTCCTCGCAGGAGTAGGGCTCATGAATTTGGAGATACAAGAAGTTCACAGGGAATGGAGATGGTGGTGGTTCAAGGATCGCACTTTGCAAACCATTGAGCCAGAGCATAGGAAGCAAGAGAGAAGGAAGGAGTAGGGAGTGAAACCAAGGACCAAATGTGGAGAATCTTACAATCAATGTAAGGAATTTGGACTTAAGACAGTAGTAACCCAGTGAAAGGTGCGAAGCATGATAGGGACCTTGTGAGATTTTTGATTTTCGAGGGAGCAGTAATGGTGGAAAAAACCTTTAAGGGTAAACTCCACCAGCATTTGAAACTATCCAGATTAACGTTTGAGAAATGGTAGATTACCCATTCATTAATAATGACTGTTTTTCCCACTAGCAGATTCAGTTCATTTGAAGGAAAAGTTTGCTGATGCTTATTGATCTAAGTGTTACATGGTAGTTCAATCGCTTCTTCCTTCCAGGGGTATTATTACTTGTTATATAATAAGTATTACTATAATTTAACTCGTAATTACATTATTAATCCTGTTTGATGGGATTTAATTTTTGTCCATGCTGTGCCATGTGATAGTCCAAAATCGTCTTTTTTGCTGTGTTGATGTGAAAATAAGCTAGCTGCTAGTGCTTATTGTACCGGGAGGAATGATCTTAATGGTACGTAGTGATGTGAGTTAGTCACCAGCTTCCTCAAATGTTATTAATTAGAAGGTTTTAATTTAATTTGTTTCAGCTGTTTAAATACCATCAGTTTTGCAATATTGTAAACTTAAGAATATATATGTATAAATATATATAGCTTGTGTTTTCCTAATTTTATTAGTTCTAGGAATTATTTTAAAAATTTGGGGAAATATGAGGACAGCATGTACAGCTCAGTGGTAGAGCATGTGCTTAGCCTGAGTGAGGTCCTGGACTCAATCCTCAGTACCTCTGTTGAAAAAAAAAAAAACTTGGAGAAATACGAAAGACAACAGTCTAATACCTCAGCTCCTTCAGCTCAAATGTAAGCATTGCTAACGTAGTGGTGCACATTCGCTCTCCTTCCATGAATATGTTTGTTCATTTGTGTACTGTTTGTCCTCCCATCAAGCATTATATCATAAAGACTCTCCTACTTTGTTAAAATTGTTTCAAAACCGAATTTTTAATAGCATAATTTTCTGTTGAATGGATGTGTAGTGATTTAACCATTCCCAATTATTGAATATTTTTTTCCTTTGCTGATAACACTGATGAAAATCTTTGTAAATATTTCTCCACACTTGATAATTTTCTTAGGAGTAAAAATGTTCAGTCAAAAGGTAAGACCTTAAAAAAATAAGGTATTTCCACATTGCTTTCTAGAAAGATTATGCCAGTTTATATGCCAATATCAGTGTTAGTTTTAAAACCTTTTTCTAATTTAATAAGCATAAATTATCAGACTTTAATTTGTATTTCTTTGATTAGAAAGTCGTGGCAATTTTTTAAAAAGTTACATATTAAAATAAAAGATTTTAAAAAGAAAGCCACATGCATTCTCTTATAAGGTAAAATATTTTAACCAGAATTAATGTTTTATTATTGCTTTTTCCTTTAATAGATAAAGTTTTTTGATAATAGATAAAGTTTTTTGAATAGTTATTACAAAAACTTACAAAATTCAAAGGCCCAAACAGTTGCCCCAGAATCAACTACTGTTACCAGTTTCTTACATATACTTCCAGGGGTCTTATAAATCGTGTGTGTGTGCGTGCGCGTGCGCCAAAACGTTAGACGAATTATAGAGAACGTTCATTAAAATACTGTCTATTCAGATGTGGTATTGTGTGCTAAATTGTGTACTAAAAATTAGAAAGGGCCTAAAAATGATTAGCATCTGGCTGCTGGCCCAGAAGGAAGAAAAGCAGGGTCCGGCAGCATTTGGCAGTAATTTTCTATAAGACAAGTGACCTTGACTCTTTTTATTATGGGATCGATTTTTTGACAATAGCACTTTTGTTTATAGTACTGACTCTGTAGCATTATTCCAATAAGGAAAGCCAAGTTTTTGAAAATTAAACAGTTGATAACTGAAAGAAACTCTTTAAAGCACAAAAAGCTATTTGGAGGTATTTAGGAGCAAGATACTTTATTCTCAGGTATTTTAGGATTTCTTTGACAGGTACAGTTTTAGCAGAATTCTCATGACTTTGTTGCTTAACAGTGAAAGTTTGAGTTGAATAATTACAAATGAAATTCATTTCCCTTGACTTTTACTTACTTAATTCAAAAACCAATCAGCCATGATATAAAAAATTTTAAATATATTTTTTAAAGATTTTCATGCTAATAGTATAGTAGTAATTTGTCTCATACGTCAAAGATCCTTTTGAGCTTGACTTGAATGCCACTGCTAAATAAGTGATTTGAGCAGTAAGAGTCAGAGATTTTAATTGGATTTTACGGAGCTTTAATGCTTTAGGGAAAAGATATTTTCTTTGGGGATAGATTTTTTAAGCTCCTTGTTTCCAAAAATAAAATTTAGGGATGACTGTTGTTTACTGAATACTAACTCAGTGTGGCCCAATATAAGTAGGGGTATTACGAGAGTTCTTGTTTGCTTGAACTCGTGTCTCCTGTTCCAGATTAATTGTGAATCTGTAAAGGCTATTAAAGGATTTGCACCTAATAGTGATTGGTAATATTTGGATGGTTTTAAGGAAGAATTTAACAGAGGTGGGAAAAGACCCCCTTGACTTAAAAAAAAATTTAGATTTGAAATAGTTATATTTTATAGGAGGATTGCAAAGTACAGAGAATTCCCATATACCTTTCACTCAGCTTCCCCTAATGTTAACATCTTATGTAACCATGGAACATTTGTCAAAATCACTATTTTGTCATTTCCAGATGTTATATAAATGGAATCATACACCATGTAACCTTTGAGACTGGCTGTTTTTTAACTCAGCATAATTTCCTTGAAATCCATCCAAGTTGTTACATGTATCAATAGTTCCTTTCTATTGCTGAACAATATCCCATGGTATGAATGTACGAGAGTTTGTTTAATCTTCAACCGTCGTTGGACATTTGGGCAGTTCCAGTTTTGGCTACTAGAAATCAGCTGCTGTCAACATTTGTGTGCAAGGTTTTGTGTGGACATGACTTTTCATTTCTCTGGGATAAATGTTTAGGAGTGTGAATTCCTGGGTAGTATGGTAAATATATTTAAGAAAGTGTAAGAAGGGTGGGGATGTAACTTAGTGGTAGAGCATATGGTTAGCATGCAGGAGGTCCTGGATTCAATCCCTAGTACCGCTGCAGTGAAAAAAATAAACAAATGAAATAAACTTAAGAAAAAAAAGTGTAAAGTGTATTTTAAGAAACTGCCAAAACAAACCATTTTCCAGAGAGATGTGCTGTTTTACGGGCCCGTCAGCTTTGTGTTAGAGGTCTAGCTTCTCTGCCTTAGCATTTGTTATTGTCGCTGTTTCTTCATGTAGGTGTTCTAATAGGTGTGTAGTGGTATCTCATTCTGGTCCTAATTTGCATTTCCCTGATGACTAATGATGTTGAACTTACCATATTTGCCATCTGTATATCCTTTTTGGTGAAATGTCTCTTCTCTTCATGTCTTCAGCTCATTTTTAATTGAATTTCTTTTCCTTTTTTTTTAAATTGTTGAATTCTGAGAGTTATTTAAATATTTTAGATATAAGTTCTTTGTCATATAAGTGGTTTGTAAATATTTGTTTCATCTAATTTGTCAAATTCATTGGCATAAAGTTATTTATCATGTTTTATTATCTTTTTAGTACCTGTAGAATCTGTAATGACATCACTTTTATTCCTGATACTGGTTGCTTGTGTAGTTCTCGTTTTCCTCATCATTCTAGCGCATCTTAATTGCTCTTCTCAGTGAACCAGCTTTTGGGTTCATTGATCTTTTTTCTTTTATTTCTACTTGCTGTTTTGTTGATTTCAGCTTTGATCTTGATTTCCTTTCTTCCGCTTACTTTGGGTTTACTTTGCTCTTCTTTTTCTAGTTTCTAAAAGGTAGAAGCTTAGGACATTGATTTGAGACCTTTTTTTCTTCCAAGTATAAGCATTCATTGCTATAAATTTCTCCTTACATAACCTCTTTAGAACAATCCCACAGGTAATAATACCTTCTAATTTACCCTGCCCCCCACTTTTTAAACCCATGAATTGTTTAGAAGGTTGTTCTTCAATTTCCAGATATTTGAGGATTTTCCTAGAATCTTTCTGCTGTTGATTTTTAATTTAATTATGTTGTGGTCAGAGAACATACTTTGTGTAACTTGAATCGGTTGAATTTTTTTAGCCTTGTTTTATTGCCCAGAATATGGTCTCTGTTTATAAGGGCTCTGTATACTCTTGAGAAGTATGCGTATTCTTTTGCTGTTGTGCTATTGGGTAGTAATGTGTTTTAGAAATGTCAATCAGATCAAATTCATTAACAATGTTGTCTAAATCTACTATAGCCTTGCTTTCTTTTCTTTTCTTTTCTTTTTTTTTTGGCCTATTTGTTACATCAGTTTTTGAGAGAGAAGGATTGGAAATTCTTAAAACAACTGGATTTGTCTCTTTCCTCATGCAGGTCTATCAGTTTTTGCTTCATGTATTTTGAAGCTCTGTTACTAGGGGCGTAAACATTTAGGATTTTTATGTTTTCATGATGAAATTAATGTCATCATTCCTGGTTATAGTCTTTGCTCTAAGAATTGTCTTATATTAATGTAGCCACTACAGTTGCTGTTCGGTATGTCTTTTCCCATCGTTTTACTTTTAATCTACTTGTCTCTCTATATTATATTTAAAGTGTTTCTCGTAGGCAGCTTCTAGTGGGTCATGCTTTTTAATCCAATCTGATGATACCTGTCTTTTAAGTAGCATGTATAGGCCATTTACATTTAATGTGATTATTGATGTGATAATGTTTGAGTGTGTCATCTTGCTGTTTGTTTCTTATGTGTGCTATCTGTTCTTTTTTCCTTCATTCCTCTTTTTCCTGTCTTCTTTTGGATTAGTTGAGTAATTTCTAGATTCTGTTTTGTCATGTTAGTTACCTTATAGCTGTAACTACTTACCTGGTTATTTTAGTGTTTGCTTAGAGTTTATAGTATATAAATGTTTGTGGTATACATCTTTATTTACTTTCAAAGAATACTATACCACTTCATGTATGGCATTGAACCTTAGAAAAGTATGCTTCTGTTTCTCTTTTCTTAGTCTTTATATTCTTGTTATGATACATTTTACTTTTAAATGTTATAAACCCTCAGTGTATTGTTATTTAAACAGTCAATTATTTTTAAAGAGATTTAAATAATAAAAACATTTATTTACCTTTGAAGTGACCATTTCTAGTGTTCTTCATTCCTTTATGTTGATCTGGATTTGTACTGAGAATTTTTCTTCTGTCTGAAGGATTTCCTTTAACATTTTTGGTAATGTGAGTCTGCTTGTGTTGAATTCTTTTCATTTTCAAATGTCTTTATTTTGGAGGTGAGGGTATAGCTCAGTGGTAGAGTGCATGCCTTAGCATGCACGAGATCCTGGGTTCAATTCCCAGTACCTCCAATTTAAGAAAAAGTCTTTTTTGCCTTCATTTTTAAAAGATAGTCTTGCTGGGTATAGAACTCTTGTGTTGATTTTTTTTTTCTTTTCAGTACTTTACTTAAAAGGTGTTACTCCATTGTTTTCTCACTTGGCAAGTGGGGCATTTAGGATACAAAATTTAAGGAGGCACTCACTCTCAGGTGCCAGCCCTGTACTTGAACAGCTCTTGGAGTCAGTGCCTCCTTAACTTTTGTGCCCTATGCACCTTGCTTGCCTCACTGGTTTAGGCTCTGCAGGGGTCTTCCAGACCAGGACCGTTTTCATCACCTAGGACATCAGTTCCAAGCCTCTGTTAACTAGATCACTTATTTCTTGTGGAGTAGGTTCACATCTTTTTTTTTTTTTTACCTTCATAGTTAGATTATTTTAACTTCTCTTCAACCACTTATTTTCTTGAAGAAACTATAATAAAGTCTGATGTAACTTGTCAGTCCCTTAGTATCGGCTGAAGAATGGAAGAAAGAAGAGTATATGAGGTGGCAAATACTGTTCCAAATACTGAACCATGTGTGCTGAAACCTTGTCTATTTTTAGGTCAGTCTGCCCTGGCCCTAGAAATGACTGGTCTCCCAACCTGGGCCAGATTCCGTTAATTCCACGTGTGCTGTTGCCCCCTGGGCTTGTAGCCGTATTTGCAGTTTGTCCCAAGTAAGCTTGACTTGGCTTCAGAAATGAATCTAGATTTCTACTGCGAGCAGTTTTAATATGGGTCAGAGACATGGTTATGCTCTGATGATGGGAAAAACAAAGCTTTTAATCTCACGTGGAATGTACTGTTTGTGAGTTCTTCTGGATTGCTTTAGGGTGCAGCTGGAATGAAAAAGGAATCCTGCTTTCCTCGTCTTAGAATATTAGAGGAGACCGGGAAGAAGTACAGATGAAATGTGTCATGGAGCCATTTGTTTATCTGAAACTGAGCTGAGCCTTGGAGAGAAAAGCAAAAGACTTTCGTTCTTATATTTTCAGTCCAGATTTCCAGGGTTATTCAGATACCAATCTAGTGTGAGTGCTAGTGGTAATAAGTGATTTTACCTGGAGTGGACTTCGTTAATTGTCTTCCTCTGGGTGCAGTGCTGTTAGGTATCTGCTTGATAGTTCGGAGGTTCTAAAGTATGGATCTCATATGCAGAGAGCATTTGTCTCATGTTGCTACTGCTTTGGAGTCTAAATTTTCTTTACTTGATTTTTATTGACTTCTTGGGCTGTTTTCCTTTTTATCTCTAAGAATATTAGCACATTTATACTGTCTTCAAAGCACTTTTGTAATAGATTGGAATGTAAAAATCTCCAATCTCAAAAGAAGACGCTTTTATAGTCGAGTCTTTGTGGACTTACGCAGTGGTACCTTTTTCTAATCACTGGGTGAGGTGATTTGTCGGTGTGATGGAAAACAACGGACTTAGATTTGAAAGAACTCGGTTACTGTCAAGGCTGAACCACTTAGTGACCTTGAGCACATCAGTTAGTCTCTTTTGAGACTCAGAATTTTTTCTGTCTGTAAAGTGTGTGTATGTGGGAGGTGGAGGAGGTTGTGAGAATGTCTGTCTGTTATTGTACTTGCCAGGATGAAGATCGTAAAGAGAGAAAGATGTGAAGGCACTTTGGAAAATGTGTAAAACACTATACAAATACAAATATAAAACTGTATTTGTAAGATTTTTTTTAATCTCTGTTCTCTGAGAAACTTTGTAAATATAGTGTCATCTAAATAGTCTATTTATCACTGATTAGAAAAAGGAAAACAAAGAATGGTAGGTTAGGAAATGGGTGGAAAACACAGGATGGTATTTTAGGTGAAGGTTCTACTTTGCCTATGAGAAAATTCATCAAATCTCCATAGAAGTTGTTTTGTTTTGTTTTTTGTACTAATAAAATTTGATTGAAATTTTTACTTTTCCTCTTTTCTACTCATGTTTCACAAATCCTTAGCAGTTACATTCTGTGACATGTGTGTGGATTTCCCACTTTGGATTATCTATGGAAAGTTATTTTTAAAAATTAATCTAATTGCTCCTTTTGTCAGGATGATTCTGGACTACTCTTCCCCTCCTAAATAGTGTGTCGTGAGAGGAATGCAAACTAATGTAAGCCCAGTGTGAGTATAATTAGGGAGTTAAATCCGTCAGAACAATCACAATGATTGAAACATGCGTGTAATATTTCGGTACCTTTGAAATTATTCAGACTATGCCCCTGTATTTGAATGGATCAGTGAGAGAATCCCCTTGGTTGGGGATCAGTCTTTCAGTAAACAAACATGAATGCAGTGCCTGCTGTTTATTGCCAGGCACTGTTCTGCAGTAGTATCCAACTGTAAGCAGAATAGACAGAAATTCCTGTCCTATGGAGCTTACACTCTAGTGAAGGGAGACGGAAAATAGCAGTACATCAGGTAGCAGTAAGTGCTGTAGAGAAAAGTGAGGGAGGGAACGGGGGGAGAGGAGTGGGGAGGCATGGGGGTGGAGGAGGGCAGGCTGCAGAAGGAAGGGAACCTTTGAACCTGGGTCTGGGGGAGCAGTCTGTACAGGTGACTGTCTAGGGAAGAGTGCCCCTCCTCTAAGGTGAAGCAGGTTTAGTGGCCCTAAGTGTGTGCCTGGTGTGTTCAAGGGACAAGGAGGAGGCCAGTGTGACTAAAGTGGAGTGAGCCTTGGGGAGTCAGAGGTGATGGCAGCTGGTTAATGGAACTTTGTGAGGACTTTGCTTTTTAATCTGAAAAAGGAAGGCATCGGAGACTTGAGCAGGGTGATCACATGGTCTGACTTTTGTTTTTGTTTTTGTTTTTGTTTTTACAGGATTACCGCTGGTAGGCAAATGGGGGTTTGAGGCAGAAGTAGATGATTTAGAAGACTATTGAGGCATCCGTGTGAGCTTGGTAGCAGTGGAGATGGTGATAAATGGTTGAGTTCTACATGAAAAGTAAAGCCTCCAGTCCAGGTGTTGCTGACGGATAAGAAATGAGCATGAGGAAGAGAGGAAACAAGGCTGACACTAGTTTTGGACCTGAGCTACTAGAAGCTTGGAGCTGTCGTTTGATAAGATGGGGAAGACTGTGGGAGAGGAGCAGGTTTGTGGGTGGGGTTGTGGTGAGGTTAGTCTGGAGTTTGGTTTTGAAATGTTAAGAAATGCATATTAAATGTCCAAGTAAAAAATGCTGAGTCGGTCATTGGATGTATTAGAGGACAATTACGGAGAGAGCAACAGGCTGTTTATCTACCTGTAAATAATCTGAGGGGTCACGTTTGTCGGCGGTGTTTAAAACCCTCAGACTGGAGGAGACCACGCAGGGAACGAGTGGAGATGGAAGGGCTTGCTGCTCCCAGTCTCAGGCTGCGAGTTTGCCCCACACCAGGCGGTTCTTGGACACCAGCTGGCTATCCTGCAGTTCAGCCCAGGTCTGACTATCTGGAGATGGAGCATCAGATTCCACAGTTAAGGGCCCAGGTCTACAGGACTGCCCCACCCGCCCCCAACTTCAGATGCCAGTTGCAGGAGATCGGAGGTTCCTGCAACCCCGTCCTTGGGTGTGGTTAATTTACTAGCATGGCTGACAGAATTCAGAGAAACACGTCACTTCCTAGATTACTGGTTTATCATGAAGAGCTAGAACCCAGGAACAGCCAGATGGAAGCGGCACAGGGCAAGGCAGGGGAAGGGCGTGGAGCCTGCAGGCCCCCTGAGTGCGTGCTGCCCTCTCGAAATGCTCGCCAACCCGGCAGCTCTCTGAAACCCCTCCTGCTGGGTTTTTATGGAGGCTTTATTGTATGAGCACAATTGATTAGATTATCGACTGTTGGTGATTGGTTCAACCTCTAGTCCCTCTCCCCTCCTCGGAGGTCAGGGGATGGGATGAAAGTTCCGACCATCTGATCACATTGTGGTTCTTCTGGTAACCAGCCCCCATCCTTGGGTGCTTTCCAAAAGTCACCTTACCTCATTAACATAACAAAAGACACCTTTATAGCTCTTGTCTGTTAGGATCTTCCAAAATTCCAAGAGTGTTAGGAGTTCTGTGTCAGAAATAGGGACCAATAACATATATGTATGTATGTGTGTGTATATATATACACATACATATAAAATACATATATAATGTTTCTTACTAGACATAAATATATATACTATTTCTTCTTGTAAATTATAGTATCACAGAAGAGATAGGAGGTCCAAGCACTGAGATCGAGAGCATTCTATGTTTAGAGCGTAGAGAAATGAGGAATCAACAAGAGAATGAATGAGAAAGATGAACACCAGGAGAGTGGAGTGTCCTGGGAGCCTTGTATTTCAAGGAAGGCGTGATTGTTTGTATCAGCTGCTGTTCATAGGTAAAGGAAGAGGAAAACCGAGACTCGGTCATTGTATTTAGCAATGTGGAAGTCATTAGTGACCCTGATAAGGTCAAGTTTGGGAGACAGGTGGAGAAAAAGCCTGGTTGGTGTGGACGCAAGAGGAGGTGTGGAAGTAGTGTTGACACACTTCTGGACTTTATTATAAGGGAGAGCTCTGCACACATGGCATGTAGAGTTAAGGAAGGGGACTTTGTTTTTGTTTTTATATATGGGGTGGGGAATGACCCAGTAGAGGGGATATTTGACAGTACAGTAGGGAGAAATGGTAACTGCTGAGGCAACTTCCTTGAACAGGTGGGAAAGAATTGGGAGCCCGACTACAAGTGGAAGGGCTGGTCCTGGCCAGACCCTATCATGGAACATGGACCAGTTTATTATAATCAGTGATAGAATTCCATAGTAAAATGACCTGTAATGCAATGTGGGTTAAGAGTCTACTACACTAATACAACGAAAATTATACTATATACAATACCAGAGACCTCCTTGACTCTTAGGCTACCTGTAAATGTTTGTGCACTTTTTAAGTTGGAAGATGGATAATCATCCCCTCCCTCTGTGTTCCAGCCTTACTGGATTATCTGTCTTCTTCCAAACTCACGATTGTATTTCATGCTTGTAACTTACGTTCCTCCCTTTTAAAAAACTTCCAGTGCCTAACCCTTCCAAACACAAACCCTTTCCTACGTCCCCACCATACCCTCTATATGTGTACTTCTGTCAAAGAACCCACAACACTGTAGTACATTTATTCACAGGTCTCTCACCCATTGCTAGATTGCTGCTACCTTGATCCGGCTTATTACTCACCACTGGCTTCTTCAGTGCAGTGTTTTTATTCATTGCAACATGCCTATCTTAGTTACCCATTGCTGCATAATAAATTACATCAAAATCTAGCAGCTCAAACCAGGTGGGTCTCCTACAAGGCAAAAATCAACGTGTCGACTGGGCGTGCAGTATTCTGAGCTTGCTGTGGAAGGATGACTGTTGGCGGAATTCATTTCCTCGTTGGGCTGTTGGCCAGAGGCTTACGGTTGCTTGCCACATGGCCCTCTCGGAGAGCATCTCCCTCCAAGCAGATCTGCGAGAGGGCGAAAAAGAGTTCCAGCAAAACAGAATGCTGGCACGAAGGACATCACAGTTTCATGGCCTGATCACAGACGTGCCATCCCATCACTTTTGCCACATTCTCTTCCTCAGGAGGAAGTCAGCAGACCCAGCCCGCACGAGCGTGAATACCGGGGAGCGGGGGTCGTCGGAGGTGCGCCTTAGGCGTCTGCCACCCCGTCCTCTGACCCTGCTGATGTAAAGTGCTTAACTTGCCGAGTGGGCTGACCTTCTCCCGAGCACCCTTGCAACTGACAGCGTGCGTTTGCAGGAAGGCTGGCTGAGGCTGAGAGTTCAGTTTGGGACCATCGGACGGTGACTTGCTACTCAGGGAGTCTTTCGTCCTGTGTGTCTTGTGTCATTAGTGATGTGCTTTTATGAAATAAGTTGGTATTTAGTGAAAAGTTAAAATGATTTACATCTTTACGAAAGCAAGAATGCTGTGTAAGAAAACCAGGATACGTGCGATACGTAATTTAATGGGAATTCAAGAAATAGTTTAATAGCAAGTTGCATTTTGAGATATTTCAAGCTTCCCAGTCACTGCCAAGACACATACCATTTTATGAGCTGGATGGACTTAATGATGTATCGAAATCTGCCATTGAAGTATAGCCAGATTTGATCCCTACTGTAAAATAACCTTTCCTTACAAAAATAAGCTCCTGATAGACTGGAATAAACACCAGACCAGAGGGAAATCAATTGTATGGACTTCCGTCCATTCTGGTTCCTTAGTCGTATATTTGGCCAGGTTTTATCTGGGAAGTAAGAGAAATCTTTTTATTGAGAAGTAGCCAAGAGTTTTGCTTAACAGAGAGTTACTTAATAAAGCTGTATTTTCACTCACTAGTGTATATTTTGTAAATGAGATAGCCTGCTACACAGTTCTTCTTAATCCTGAAATAGGAGAACAGTTGACTCTGATGAGGCAGGAGGAAAGTCTCCTGTCATCTGTGTTGTGGCATGCTCTGCTGTTGTTTTAACCAGATAAGATTCTGATTACTGTTAAACAGATTGTTTATGAGATTGTTTTTAATATTTTAGAGCAAGTGTATAAATATAAAGAGGCAAAGAAATGGTTTCAGACTTAAAAACAAAAGGCTTTTCCTTTGAAAGTAAGTTAGGATCCAACACACTGGGTCGTTCAATAACACACTTCTGTACTACATGTTGTAGTGCATTTGTAAGAAATGTGAAGTTTGCAGTTTGGCTAACACCATTCTGTGGGGCTATCGTGGACGCTTTGGTACAGTGCTGACCGAACACTGTAATTAGAAAATACTAATTCGTGATTGGTAAATGACACTTGCTTCAAGATACCGTTTTCTTAAACAAGAGCTGTCCTCCATGCTGACAGGTGTGGGAGTGCGGAGACTGTGAGCAGATGGAAACACCTGCGAGTTTTAGATCTTTTGCTGAAGTTGTGTCAAGCGATGGCAAGAGGCCGTATATTTGGGTTGCCAGAGTTGAGGTTAAAGGGGGTACCAGTTTTCTGTCACCGCCACAGCAAGTCACTTCAAGCTCAGTGGCTTCCAGAACAGGAATGTGTTGTCTTACAGTTCTGTGGGTCAGTAGGACACCAGCAGGCTCCCCCGGGGCTGAAATCAGGATTCCGGAGGCTGTAGATCAGGATTGTTTTCCTCGTAGTTGGGAGGCTTACGTCTCAGTCGCCTGGCTGGCTGTCAGGCTGGGCCCTTCCCTGCTCCCAGAGACCACCCTCATTCCTTGTGGATCACGGCCTTTGAGGCATGGCCTGCCGTCCTCCACTTTCAAAGCCAGCAACAGCAGGCCTGTCTCTTTCACACTGCCCGTATCTCCTCCTTCAGTCTCGTCTCTCTGACTTGTCTTTCTCTTCAGCCTTAAAGGACTCGTGGGATTAGATTAGGTCCATTTGGATAATCTGGGTTAATCTCCCCATCTCAATGCCCTGAACCTTAATTATAACTGAAAGTTCCTCTTGCCAAGTGAGGAAAGCGTGGCTGGGCGGGAGGGGAACAGGCAAGGGCATCTTTGGAGGACCATTATTCGGCCTGTCAGGAGGGGCTAGGTCACTGGAGTCAAGAAAGCCAAGTAACAGTATTGACATAGGTGTTGAAAATCTTCATTTATCCAACAGATACTTTTTGAATACTTTGTGCTAGGCATTGAGGTAGGCACTGGGTTTATTGTGGTGAACGAAGAAGACACAGCCCCTTGCCCTCGTGTACATAGCAGTATACTCACGGAAACAAGCGGAACACATGCAGCAGTACCTTACAGAGGATTCTTCGTGTGTTTCATGGTCACATAAGTTCCCTGGAAGCAGGGGCTGCTGCTCTCTGGTTTGGTTCTCTCCTCGCCTGATTGCTAACGTGGTGTCTCACGTGCTGGATGCTCAGCAGATACTTTGTTCACAGAGGCTTTCTTTGTTCTTCTCTTGCATTGTTAGGAACCTGACTTACCTCCCTTTTCTGCTATTTTGTACTCCAAAAGCAGAGAGGAATTTTGAGTTCAGCAGTCCAGACTCAGATTATAATGTAAGATTTAATCAGGTATCTACTGAAGAATTTTTTAAAAGGCATTAAGAATTACCATGTACTCCATTTTACTTTTCTTAGTAAAAGCACTGAAATGTTAAGGGCAGCTTTACATGTGTCATCGTATTCAGTGGCAAACTTCTGCTTTCTTCCTCCTGGATTCAACAGCCAGAAAGTATTTATTTACCCAATTAAAAAAAAATCAGCAGTTGCTTTCAACCAGTTTTCACCAATAAATAGTGAAGAATTGACAACCCAGAAGCACATTAAAATTTTCAGTGTGGCTTTTATGTGGGTGGATGGATGGATAGACTTAATAAAATGAAAGAGATTTACTGTCTGTTGTTTACTACTCCTGGAGCTCTGTCCTTCTCACATACAATTCCCTGTTGTGCTCTCACTGTGTGCTGGGTGTCAGTTTACTCTTTATGGAAAACCGCAGGATTCTTATCAGTTATCCAAAGACTTCTAAGGACAGTTATTTTTCCTTTTTTCATTCATAGTCAGGGTTACAATTCTGTGTTATGTAGTTTCCCAAAGAAGCAGTGGGGAACTTTAATAAAATGATGGGTTGGAATAAGTGTAGGTGTGTGAGATTTCAAGGTCATACACCGAGGCATTAATTTTAATCGTGACCATCACAGAACTTTTTATCAGAACTTGTTGGTGAGTGGCTAAATGTATTTGTTACACAGGTTTGAGCTACAAAGTGTAAATATCACATAGGGTCATAGTATGGATACCTTCTTAATGGCAATACATACCAAGCTCTCCATCCAAAATTCCTTCATGATTCTCTGGCAATTTAACATTATTTACGGATAATTTCTTATCAGTATGACTCTCCAGATTTTGGAATCCTGGATGGAAGATTCATTTCATTTGGCTGTGCAGAGATGGCTACTGTTAGGTGAAGTTTGGGGGACATTCATGTGGGCAAAGGAAGATGATAGCTACTTTGATTTTGTAGAGGTGGTATAGTGCACTGTGATCTTTAAAATGTTACTAGGTAGTGTTGATTTATGTGAACTTTTTTTTAATACCTCGATGTCTCGGAGCATCCTGTTGTGTTTAGTTGATACGTGAAAGTTCTTATTAAGTGGAAATTTTTGAAGAAAGCTGGAAGTATTATTGCACTGGTGGGTGGCCTGAGGTTCTCTTGATTCTTTTACAAAGAGAGGGAGAAAATCCTCCATGGTTCTCAACATTAAAATATGGGAGTGACTTAAATGTATGCAGTGCAGTGAGAGACAGATGAGATTTGCTGACCTACTGAAAGCTTTTGACAGGTCCGCTGCATCTTCAGAAGTCAGGTTTGAATTATTAAAGAGACCTTTGTTTAGTACATTGAATGTCTACTGAGAAGATTACATGGAGGAACAAGCGGACAGATTTACGGTAGGCGTTGTTTCAGTGGATGTCAAAACTGAGCTGGCCTTACTGAGCTATTACAGTGACTGCACAAATGGCGTCAGTTAGAAGGGGTGTGGTTCCAGATGTAAGTCGTATGTCTTCCCAACTGTGTTTCTGGGGAAAATAAAGCTAAAGTCTTGAAGCAGACGTTTCACATCTAGTTGAATGTAATACTAGAAAACAAAGGCCTTAAGGCGAAAACTGTTCCTCATAGAGTTTTTTTGTTTTCCATTTGAAATTAGTGTGACTGCAGATTGGCTTTTTTAAAAATCTCTGATTCTTTTAAATAAAGTACAGCAATGTGAAATTGTTGCTGAATTTACTAGTGCAGCTGAGAACAAGTGTATCCTTAAAAACAATCATTGAGTTTCATTTAAATACAAATCGTGGGCTGAACATGATTTTTTTTTTACATTTTTATTGATTCATAATCATTTTACAGTGTTGCGTCAAATTCCAGTGTTCAGTACAATTTTTCAGTCATACATGGACATATACACACTCATTGTCACATTTTTTTCTCTGTGATTTATCATAACATTTTGTGTATATTTCCCTGTGCTATACAGTGTAATCTTGTTTATCTGTTCTACAATTTTGAAATCCCAGTCTATCCCTTCCCACCCTCTACCCCCCCCCCCCCCCCCGGTAACCACAAGTCTGTATTCTCTGTCCATGAGTCCATTTCTGTCCTGTATTTATGCTTTGTTTTTGTTTGTTTGTTTGTTTTTGTTTTTTAGATTCCACATATGAGCGATCTCATATGGTATTTTTCTTTCTCTTTCTGGCTTACTTCACTTAGAATGACATTCTCTAGGAGCATCCATGTTGCTGCAAATGGCATTATGTTGTCGGTTTTTATGGCTGAGTAGTATTCCATTGTATAAATATACCACATCTTCTTTATCCAGTCACCTGTTGATGGACATTTAGGTTGTTTCCATGTTTTGGCTATTGTAAATAGTGCTGCTATGAACATTGGGGTGCAGGTGTCGTCCTGAAGTAGATTTCCTTCTGGGTACAAGCCCAGGAGTGGGATTCCTGGGTCATATGGTAAGTCTATTCCTAGTCTTTTGAGGAATCTCCACACTGTTTTCCATAGTGGCTGCACCAAACTGCATTCCCACCAGCAGTGTAGGAGGGTTCCCCTTTCTCCACAGCCTCTCCAGCATTTGTCATTTTTGGATTTTTGAATGACGGCCATTCTGACTGGTGTGAGGTGATACCTCATTGTAGTTTTGATTTGCATTTCTCTGATAATTAGTGATATTGAACATTTTTTCATGTGTTTTTTGATCATTTGTATGTCTTCCTTGGCGAATTGCTTGTTTAGGTCTTCTGCCCATTTTTGGATTGGGTTGTTTATTTTTTTCTTATTGAGTCGTATGAGCTGCTTATATATTTTGGAGATCAAGCCTTTGTCAGTTTCACTTGCAAAAATTTTCTCCCATTCCGTAGGTTTTCTTCTTGTTTTATCTCTGGTTTCCTTTGCTCTGCAGAAGCTTGTAAGTTTCATTAGGTCCCATTTGTTTATTCTTGCTTTTATTTCTTCTAGGAGAAAATTTTTGAAATGTATGTCAGATAATGTTTTGCCTATGTTTTCCTCTAGGAGGTTTATTGTATCTTGTCTTATGTTTAAGTCTTTAATCCATTTTGAGTTGATTTTTGTATATGGTGTAAGGGTGTGTTCTAGCTTCATTGTTTTACATGCTGCTGTCCAGTTTTCCCAACACCATTTGCTGAAGAGACTGTCTTTATTCCATTGTATATTCTTGCCTCCTTTGTCGAAGATGAGTTGACCAAAAGTTTGTGGGTTCATTTCTGGGCTCTCTATTCTGTTCCATTGGTCTATATGTCTGTTTTGGTACCAATACCATGCTGTCTTGATGACTGTAGCTCTATAGTATTGTCTGAAGTCTGGGAGAGTTATTCCTCCAGCCTCATTCTTTCTCTTCAGTAATGCTTTAGCAATTCTAGGTCTTTGATGGTTCCATATAAATTTTATTATGATTTGTTCTAGTTCTGTGAAATATGTCCTGGGTAATTGGATAGGGATTGCATTAAATCTGTAGATTGCCTTGGGCAGTGTGACCATTTTAACGATATTGATTCTTCCAATCCAAGAGCATGGAATATCTTTCCATTTTTTAAAGTCTTCTTTAATTTCCTTCATCAATGGTTTATAGTTTTCCGTGTATAATTCTTTCACCTCCTTGGTTAGATTTATTCCCAGATATTTTATTACTTTGGGTGCTATTTTAAAGGGGATTGTTTCTTTACTTTCTTTTTCTGTTGATTTATCGTTAGTGTAAAGAAAGGCAACTGATTTTTGAACATTAATTTTGTAACCTGCTACCTTGCTGAATTCTTCGGTCAGCTCTAGTAGCTTTTTTGTGGACCTTTTAGGGTTTTCTATATATAGTAACATGTCATCAGCATATAATGACACTTTTACCTCTTCTTTTCCAATTTGGATCCCTTTTATTTCTTTCTCTTGCCTGATTTCTGTGGCTAGGACTTCCAGGACTATA
The DNA here is from genome assembly GCF_048564905.1 of Vicugna pacos. Lineage (NCBI taxonomy): Eukaryota > Metazoa > Chordata > Mammalia > Artiodactyla > Camelidae > Vicugna > Vicugna pacos. The sequence continues at coordinate 29,146,728 of NC_133013.1, read as the reverse complement.
TTGAATAGGAGTGGTGATAGTGGGCATCCTTGTCTTGTCCCAGATTTTAGTGGGAAGCTTTTGAGTTTTTCACCGTTGAGAACTATGCTGGCTATAGGTTTGTCATATATAGCTTTTATTATGTTGAGATATGTTCCCTCTATACCCACTTTGGCGAGAGTTTTTATCATAAATGGGTGTTGAATTTTATCAAATGCTTTTTCTGCATCGATTGAGATGATCATGTGGTTTTTGTCCTTTCTCTTGTTGATGTGATGTATTACATTGATTGATTTGCGTATGTTGAACCAGCCTTGTGTCCCTGGGATGAACCCCACTTGGTCATGATGTATAATCTTTTTTATGTGTTGTTGGATTCTATTTGCTAAAATTTTGGTGAGGATTTTGGCGTCTATGTTCATCAGTGATATTGGCCTATAATTCTCTTTTTTTGTAGTGTCTTTGCCTGGTTTTGGTATCAGGGTGATGGTGGCTTCATAGAAAGAGTTTGGGAGTATTCCCTCCTTTTCAATCGTCTGGAAGAGTTTGAGAAGGACTGGTATGAGTTCTTCTTGTATGTTTCGTAGAATTCCCCGGTGAAGCCGTCCGGTCCTGGACTTTTATTTGTAGGGAGGTTTTTAATTGCTATTTCTATTTCCTTTGTAGTGATCGGGTTGTTCAAGTGTTCAGTTTCTTCTTGATTCAGTTTTGGTGGACAGTATGTTTCCAGAAACTTGTCCATCTCCTCTAGGTTATCCAGTTTGGTTCCATATAGTTTTTCATAATATTCTCGTATGATACTCTGTATTTCTATTTTGTTTGTTGTAATTTCTCCATTTTCCTTTCTTATTTTGCTAATTTGTGCTCTCTCTTTTTTCTTTTTTGTGAGTTTGGCCAGAGGTTTGTCGATTTTATTTACTTTTTCAAAAAACCAACTTTTGGTTTGGTTGATTTTTTCTATGGTCTTGTTAATCTCTATTGTATTTAATTCCTCTCTGATCTTTATTATTTCCTTCCTTCTGCTGCTTTTTGGGGCTTTTTGTTCTCCTTTTTCTAATTGATTTAGGTGGTGGGTTAACTTGTTTATTTGAAATTGTTCTTCTTTTTTGAGAAAGGCCTATATCGCTATAAACTTCCCTCTTAGCACTGCCTTTGCTGTGTTCCATAGGTTTTGAGTGGTTGTGCTTTCATTATCATTTGTCTCAAGGTATTTTTTAATTTCAGCTTTGATTTCCTCATTGATCCATTGTTTTTTCAATAACATATTGTTTAATCTCCATGCTTTTCTTTTTTTCTCCTTTATTTCTCTGTTGTTGATTTCCAGTTTCATGGCATTGTGGTCAGTAAAGATGCTTGAGATAATTTCTATCTTCTTAAATTTGTTGAGGTTTCTTTTGTGTCCAAGTACATGATCAATCCTGGAAAATGTTCCATGTGCACTTGAAAAGAATGTATATTCTATTTTTTGGGGGTGTAAAGCTCTGAAAATATCCACCAAATCTAGTTTTTCTATTGTAGTATTTAATTTCTCTGTTGCCTTGTTTATTTTCTGTCTGGAAGATCTGTCTAGTGATGTTAATGCAGTGTTAAAATCTCCAACTATGATTGTATTCCCATCAATATCCCCCTTTATCTCTGTTAGTAATTCTTGTATGTACTTAGGTGCTCCTATATTGGGTGCATATATATTAACGAGTGTAATATCTTCATCTTGTATCACTCCTTTAATCATTATAAAATGTCCTTCTTTATCTTTCTTTATGGCCTTTGTTTTAAAGTCTATTTTGTCTGAAATCAGTACTGCAACACCTGCTTTTTTGGCTTTTCCATTTGCATGGAATATCCTTTTCCATCCTTTCACTCTCAATCTATATGTGTCCTTCTCCCTAAAGTGGGTCTCTTGTATGCAGCATATTGAAGGTTTTTGCTTTATTATCCAGTCTGCCACTCTATGTCTTTTGACTGGAGCATTTAGTCCATTAACATTTACAGTCATTAATGATAGATGTGTGTTTATTGCCATTTTGAACTTATCTTTGCAGTTGAATTGGTATATCCTCTTTGTTCCTTTCTTCTTCCTTTTGTGGTTTGGTAATTTTCCTTTGTATTATCATGGATTTTATTTAATTTTTGTGACTCCCTTGTAAATTTTTGACTTGTGGTTACCCTTTTTTGTAAATCTATTAACCTATACCCGTTTTTAATAAGCTGATAATAACATGAAAAACAATCATTGAGTTTCATTTAAATACAAATCGTTGGCTGAACATGATTTTTTTTAAAATAACGTCTAAGATAAACTGAGGAATCAAACAGATTAAATAATATGATAAAGGAGATCAAGAGAGGCAGTACCTTTTACAGGTTTTTAAACTTAAATCCCTGTGGTATATGGATTTGAACGTTGTGCTGCATGTATGTATAATGGAAGTTTATAATATTACTGTATTAGTTGAGCTAAGGTAAACACTTGCAGAAGAGTAGAATTAATTCTGAAATGTAATTTTATCTGATTTACATCCTTGCTTCACCTTATCCTACTTACTCAAATAAAACAAGTTTTTTCCCTGGTAATAAAGTGGAAACAGATGGTTGTTTGACCTTTTCATTTTTAGAATGCTCTCTACGCAATTGAAGTAGAACTATCACATTTTTTCCCTCCCTGGAGTTCTCTGACTGTAAATCAGTACTCTTAAAAACTTTAATGAAAGTTTTTTTTTCTTTTAATGATGCCATTCAGTAGATGTGAGCATTTGCCCTTCAGGTGGGTGGGGTTATGACTGTCAGCACGTGGGGCCCCTTTGTGCGTGGAGCACTGCCTGGCATGACTGGCACTTCGGCTGCTGCTCCTCTGGCAACTCTGCATGTCAGGACCGAGCTGAGAAATTTGTCACTTGCTCTATCCTAAAAGTAGCCAGCATAAACAGGAGGATTTTTACAGACTGAAAATCCAAACTAGATATCCTGGAAAAACTTCGATGACTTAAAGTTTATTTAAGTATCAGAATTTTTTTTCATGAATGTGCAGTAAAATTGACTTATTCTGTGTAAAGTTGATGATTTTAACATGCATGTAGATTGATGTAGCACAGTCAGTCATACTGTATGACCCTACTTAATGGCCATTTTTCAGAAGACAAAACCTAAGTGGCAGAGTGGCTGCCAAGGGCAGTGGGTGGTTGGGATGGCACAGCTGCGGTGGGGTGGCACAAGGGAGTTGTGTGAGCTGATGGAACCGGCTGGACACTGACTGTGGTGGTGTGCTCAGGTGGCTCACAGAATTCAGAGAAGACTTTACTGACTAGATTACTGGTTTTATTACAAAAGGGTAGAACTTAGGAACAGCCAGGTGGAAATGACGCACAGAGCAAGGTATGGGGGACTTTCATTCCCCACTTACATCAGTGGACAGATGATCCAGGTAGAAAATCAGTAATAAGACACTGGCCTTAAATGACACATTAGACCAAATGGGCTTGATAGATTTATATAGAACATTCCATCCAAAAAAGCAGCAGAATACACATTCTTTCCAAGTGCACAGGGAACATTCCAGGACAGGTCGCATGCTAGGCCACAGAACAAGTCTCAGTAAATTTAAGAAAATTGAAGTCACACCAAGCATCTTTTCTAACCAGAAATCAACCAAAACAAAAACCTGAAAAAATACAAACACGTGGAGGTTAAACATGGTACTCAACAACCAGTGGATCACTGAAGAAATCAGAAACACCTGAAAAAAAATGACTGTAAAACACAACAATCCAAGCTCTGTGGGATGCAGCATAAACAGCCCCAGAGGGACGTTTATAGTGCTACAAGCCTGTCTCAGGAGACAAGAAAAATCTGAGGTAAACAACCCAGCCTCACACCTTACAGATTCTGTTATATTTTAGATTTTTGAAGACAAAATATCTACATTTCGCCATCTTTGTATGTGCCTATGAGATTTTCCCACTTGAGAGATGTATGCGTTTAATTTTTTCTTATAAACCTTTGGATGGGGTGAAATAGGCTATTGTCTGAGTGGTCGTAGTTTATTTTTACTTGCATGAAAATAACATTTCTAATTGTTTAAGCTAGAGGACAGCTTCCTGTATGTCTGGTATGTTGGTGGGTCAGGTCAACAGTATCAGTTTGGTAGTAGAGAATGGTTGAATATGGTCATTCATGCTTTTCTAGCAGCCAGTGACTGATCCAGGTGTAATAATGTATTCTAAATAGTCAGTGATACTCCTAGCAGCAGTGCATTAAATGAATTCATAATATGGTGTTGTGTTGCAAAATGTTTTTCCAGGAAAACAGATCTTGATTTGTCACTTGGTACAGTGGGCTTGGGGTGACTACATGTATCCCCTGTATGTGTGTGTGTCCACCCATATGCACGTTTTCCTTCCTTCCTCCTAGGTTTATTTGTAGTGAAAGTAGAAATTGCTGATTGTACTCTTATCTGCCAGTTGTCTTAAAGACTTCAAAATACTTTTTTTTAAAGATCGGTGCATTGCTGTCTAAATCTTTTTCGTTGTTGCAAAGCTTGGGATCGTTCACACTTTCCAAACTAGCTACTTCTCCTTACAGGGGAAAAAATAACTCCATGTTTAGGCTAGCAAAGTGGAATTTGAGGTGGGACTTATATTCATAGAAATTTATTCAAATGTATTCCAGGAATAATTAGACCATTATATGGAAAGAAAACAAAACCAGCGAATCCTAGGCACTTAGGGAGGAGGAAAAATCCATTCACACATGGTTTCTCTCCTCACGTTTATTTTCTGATGTAAGTGCAACAGCAGAGGCATGTGAGAAGCTCATCCTAGGAGAGTTACAAGCCTTGAATTTGTCTAAAATCAGAGACTAATTGAGAGTTTCTGTTTGAGTGGAGGATGTACTCTTTGGGGAAGAGCAGCAGACAGTAAGGGCTGAGGCAGAGAATGTACGGAAGAGTAGTAGTCTTCTAATGATATAAAGAAATAATTTATTTGACATTATTAAAGTTTGTAAAATATCCATATTTAGGCAGTTCAGGGTAACTTCTCATTTTCTTAGAAAGGCTGAAGGAAGTAATACTGGCTTAGAATTTGATGAGTCATCTTCAGGAGTTCCTTAGAGAAGGGTGTGCTCAAGTTGGGCGTATTTACCTTTAGGGTGCTCTGTAACCTCCAGGAGTTTTCGTTTCTAAAATATGTTTTAAAACATGTAGAAGATTCCACATGACACCCAAAAGTCTTAAAACCACTGAATTCCTATGACCTCCTCTTTACTTCTTGTGACTAGAGTGGAGAATGAGAAATAAAAGTATCATTGACTGTTTTTAGCTTTCAGATAGTCTCCTTACTTGATTTTCGCGTTCAGACTGTAAATTTGCATCAAGACACTACTGAAAGAATTTAATTTTCAGTCAAGAAACCGCCGTCAGTAACATGCTTGAACACCCTTCCCCGGCCCTTCCCCAGGCCGCAGTGAAGAGGTGGGAGACGGGGGTGCTGTGTCTTCAGATGCAGTGTAAGATGTTAAGCTTCTTTTTAAATTCGCTCTGCTCCTAGAGCCCGTTTTAGCCACAACAGAAAAGCATGATCTCTGTCCTCGTTACAAATGCATGTCAGAGGGCCTGGTGGGAGCGGCGCAGTTACAGCCCGGATTCCTGCGGATTGTTCGGAGGCTGTAGCTGCTTTGTGTTTGGCTTAATAGAGAAGGGAAAATTTGTGTATCATCTTCTTATTCCTTAATCAGTATTTGCCACTTTTTGAAACCTAAAGTTTATGAGATATGGGATAATGCTTTAAGTTCTGTTTTGAAGGAGCAGTTTTTTAAAAACACAAAGCAGTGTGTGGGTCTATGATGGGGCTTGTTGCAGGAACAGTGTATGTGTATATTTGAGGTGTACGTGATACACACACATACGTATATGGAGGAAAAGTTTTTGATGTGGGAAGAAAAACTGAAGGTATAATTTTCTCTTTGCCAAATGTTTATAATTCAAGTTTCACCTTTGTAAATATAGTTCCAAGATCTAAGATGGTTTATTTAGTGTCAGTGAAAAATTAATTTCCAACCCTTAGAAAATACATAGAAATACATTTCTGTTCTATTCTGTTAAGGAATACTACTGTTGATACTTTTTATTTCCATTTCAGCCACCATATTTGGGTAAATGGAATTCTGTGTTGTAATTTACATTCATTTCAAATTTTGAAACCAGCAGAGCGTCTGTACCCTTGGCTCAGCACGTGGAAAGTGGAGAGGTCTCAAGTGCGAGTTGGATGACAGGCCCTGTAGCGCTGAAGGTGGTTTGTAACCTTCCTATTTGCTTAGAAGATCGTGCATCTGGGAGCTCTCAGCTTAAATCTTACTTAATTCACATTTATTGCTGATAAAATTTATGTTCCGTACCAGTGTGTCTTCATGTGGACTGTTAGGTTTGTATTTGCTTCTTGACTGCTGCCCTTGTCAACTCTTCTGAGGTGGTAAACCTACGGAAGCTTAGAGAAAGGTGTTCTTCTCGGTGGTGACATGTGCCTCTCTCTTTTCCGAGTCTGCTTATTTGGGGAAGTGTTACTACACCGTATCACAGACGTTTAGCAAACAAGTGTTCACTACGTGGACTGATACAGACGGACGGAAGTTACTCTTCATTGGTATGAAAGAGAGACACCACTTCACCCATAGACACTTGCCTTTGCTTGCCTGCTGTGTGCAGGAACCAGGTTATCTTCCAACAACTTTGTCAAGTAGAAAGTACCATCTTAGCCTTGCAGGTGGGAAGACTGAGATTCGGAGAGGTCACCTAATGTGTCCAGCGTTACCTCGTTTACCAGCGTTCGGCTTTAGGTCTGTCAGACTCGAGCTCAGGATTCTTCCAAAATATGCTGTCTCTTCTTGTTTATTTGACCTATTTTATTAGTTTCTTCTATACTTTCATAGCATTTATTACTAAAAAAATAGAAATGCATTTATTCTTAACTAATTTTACAAGTTGTTTTAAGTCAGATTTACTGAGGTATATTTACATACAATAAAATGCAGCCCTTTCAAAGCGCACAGTTGGGTGAGTTTCCCAGAGACACGTAGTCATGTGTGTACAGCAGTCAAAACCTGGAACATTTCCATTACCCCCCAGAGCCCCTCATGCCCCTTTACAGTCACTCCCTGTCTGCCATTACCCCTGTAATTCTGCTTCTTCCAGAATGTCACCATAAACGGAACCACACTGAGCGCCCTTTCTCTTGGCAGCATATGCTTTTACGATTCGTCAGTCTTGCTGCTGGTAGCAGGTATCAGTTTACTGCTGAGTTGTGTCCTGTTGTGCAGATGAACCACGGTTTTTACCCATTCATCAGTTGATGAACATGTGGTTTGTTTCCAGTTTGGGGTTATTATGAATAAACTGCTATAAACATTCATGTTTACAACCTGTTTAGAAAGTCTGGGTTTGTATGGCAGTATCTTGAGCACATGGTATTCTCCTGAGTGACTGGCTCATGGATTCTTTAGTCTTAAATAATCTGAAATAAGAGTCCTCTATGAGAAACTAGGGGTGGAGAAACTTGACCATTTTTAGGGAAAACTTGGAGGGTGCTGTATGACATTTGGGACATACTTTTTTAAATTTAGCATGCTGTAGTAGTGGAGAGATGCATAGTATAAAGTGAAGTGCAGTGAAATGCAGTGTGGTGGCAAACACTGCCCTAAGTTTAAAAATTAGGTGCTAGTCATTTAATCTGGTTTCAGTTTCCAACTTTCTCTCTTATTAGACTTTGGACACGTTGTGACTTTAACCAAATTAGTAACCTCTGTGAAGAGGAAAGATGGAACTAACATTTCCACGTTTTTAGGTATATGTACGTTATCTCGTTTGGTCCCCAGGACCACCCTGTGAGGACCCTGAGGGCTTTACAGTACCAGTCCTGTTCTGCTGATGAGTGAACGTGATTCGTGGAGATGCAGTAACTAGCAGTGGTGGTTGAGCCAGTAATTGACTCCATGTCAGTTTCCTTCAGGAAAGTGGAGGTAATACTCACTTTGTAGTTACTGAGAGTTAAATGTGATCGCGCTAGTAAGGACTCAGAGCTGCTCATCTCTTGTCCTCCTTCCTTTTTATAAAGGTCCCTCTTGCCCTGTCTCCTGCCCTGCTATTTTGTTAACTATTTATTAAGAGAAATCTAAAACATGGGGGCTAACCTTATCATTTTTTTAATTGCAAAAGATTATGCAGTGTCAAAAGCTGGTATGTTAGATTTTTCTTTTTATCCTGAACATTAGAAAAACACTAAGTTGACTAGCAAATGGAACTTCACAGTGTAGTTCAGCAGCCTGACAGTGGCCCATCCTCAAGTGGCTCGTTAGCACATCTCTCGGTCAGTTTTTCCGGTGTGATGCTTCCTGCGTTGCTTTGTGCTGTGGCTCAGAACTGCATTCTGCTACTTCTGTGATTACGCACACTTTAAAATCAGCCTGGGCACTAATTTCTTCCAGTACCACAGCTTCTGCGTGGCCAAGACTGTCTTTATGCCTTATGATTGTTTAAAATTACTATGAGCAAGCCACTTGATGAACCTGTCCCCTTCTGTCCTTCCTGTTCTGCGGGGTTGCACCACACTTGAGACAGGTACTCTCAGCAGCTGTCCTGCAGAAGTCCTTAGGCTCATTCTAGCAGTTTGCGCTGTGAAGCTGTCCCGCGCACGAACGTGCAGGGTGAGCGCATCGTTAGGTTTTCTTCCTCTTGGCTCTCCCGTGAGGGGAGGGGTCTTACGCAGCTGGGGGAGCCTGGGCTTCCTTTCTGAACTGATTTGTTGACGTAGCATGTGCTTAGTTTGACATTGCTTGGAAGAAGCAGGGAGCTTCTTTAGTTAAGTACTGTACAACACTTCAGAGAACATTTTAGCTGCATTCTGGCTACGTTCAGCTTTTCTTGATGCAGAGCTGCTCTTTGCTCTTTAAAGAATGTTCCTGCCCTGGTTCTTTATGTCACTGCTTTCAGTGCTGGAGAGAGTTAAGCTGAATACATTTAGAAGCTCTTTTCAGAAACAAATTTTAGTTTCAGAGGCGGCTGCATGATGCTAGTTATTTAAGATGTCTGCACAAACCAGGGGCAACTCATTCTGCTCTTATCTAGTCGATGAGAAAGTAAATAGTGATTTGGAGCCAGGTAATATCCTGTTGTGGTCTGATAAAAAGAACCTACGCTTGGAAGTCAAATAAATCTAGGTTTAAATCCCATGGTGTGCTTGCTAATAATTTTTCTTCAGCAGAGCTACAAACTGCTGCTTCCTCAGCTAAATGCTGGTGATAATGAGAGCTCCTTCCTAGGGTTTGATTTCAGCAGAAATACGTACAGCACGGGGCATGTGGTAAGACTGCTCTGTAAATATTTCCTCTCCATGTGAACTTTCCCCTATACCCTCGCAGAAAGAGCAGCCTGCTTTAGCACTCACGTGCGATTTGCTGCTGTTGTTTTTAACCTAAATAAGTCTCGTGAAGGTTTGAGGTGGATGAGTGTAGCAGGGGGGACCTACTCATGGACTGGTGGTGATCTTCAGCACAGACTCTGGGCCGCAGGAAGGCTGGGTTGCCATGTGGGTAACGTAAGCCAGTAGGTTAGTGTGAAGCGTACCTGATGTAAGCACTGTGACTAGATGCATACCTTCAGTGTGACCGAATAGGCCCATTCCAGGTTCATGTTGCAGGAGCCCCTGCTCTAGTTGCTCTGGGTGAGAGGTTCTCTTGAGAGAGGTGCTCGTTTGCCTTCTGTGTGTCGTCTCCTTTCTAGACGGCAGCGTGGACATGATGCCTGAGGCTTCACTTTCTTGGGCCGCAGTGTGACGTAGAAAGATAGAAAGTGCCCGGGGCCCTGAGCATGTAGCCGCGTGTTAGCACTGGGCTGCCTCATTCTGGGCTCCTTTTACCTGAGTGGAAAATGTCAGTGGGTGGAACACAGCGATCTGTTTTGGGTGTCTGTTACTAGCAGCAGATCCGAATCCTAGCTGATGCAGGTAGCAGTCTGGATGCGGGCGTCTGATTCTCTCTAACCCCACCTCCGGGCACCACTGAAGTGTCTAAGGGCAGTACCCCAGCACTTCAACATGAACAGGCGTGTTCATGCACCTGAAATACAGAAATGTTAGGAGATTTCTGTTGGAAATAATGAGCTATTCCTACTGAAAGCAGCCAGAATTCTTTGAAGAATGGCTGTTTCAGGTTTTTGACAGGGTGTCCATCATGAACCTGGAATGCCTTGTCATGGAAGAAAGCAAGAAAGCTCTCAGAAACTTCTTGGCTTGTGTCAGAAGGACTTAGGAGTCAACTTGAAGAGATTTGCACTGGCTAAATAAAGATGGGGTAATTTCAGCATCAAAAGTAGTAACTGTGATGGATTGAAACACATCAAATATGTTCAAAATTCATGAATTCAAATGTTGCTTTAATAAAACTCATTGTTTATTTTTAATGGTTATTAGGGAGCCAATTTATTATTTTGAAAATTGGTAAATAAAAGGAAAGATTCAAGCATTTTTTCCTGTACAAACTTTATACCTCAGGGATAACCAAATAGTTGGTACGGGCAAGATTTTCTTTAACAGAAGCATTTTGGTTAATACATTAAGAAGGGCTGATAGAGTTAGAGCATCGCCACTGTGCAGCACCTAAGGAACGAATCGTCAGTGGCTGCTGAAACTATTTGGTGGGTTGCGAATGCAGAGCTTTGTAATGGCTGGGTCAGGCGGGCAACACCTGAGCGTGCGGATTGACCCTAACAGAAGAAGAGACTGTCAGACGTTTTATTTCCTGATGAAAGTTCACACCTCTGCCATGAAGTATTCTTGCTTGAAAATCAAACCCTACTTTTATCAAGCTGTAGATTCAGCTACTGGCTTATAGAAAATACCCAGGGATGGAATCTGAGATAAAACTCTGCAGCCACTAAAAAAGAGGAACGTGGCGCGCAGTACAGGGCAAAACCTCACTCCTGATACCGCAGGTCACTTCAGTAGCAAGGAAACTTCAGAAGCCGTTTTTTATGCTTGCAGATATAAACATTGTGGAGTCTTTGGAGTAAGACATGGAAAATGAATTCACAAGACGATAGATGGAAAAGAATGGGAGAAAATATTTGCAAGCATATATCTGGTAAGGGATTAAAACCCAGAATATAGAGAGAACTCCTGAAACTCAACAACAACAAAACCAATTCAAAAGTGGGCAAAAGAAATGAATAGACAGCTCTGCAAAGAAGATGCACAAGTGACCAGGCAGGTGGAAAGACGCCCAGCATCACTAACCGTTAGGGAGGTGCAAGTCAGGACTACAGCGAGATACACATACTAGGATGGCAACTACTTAAAATGAAACAGACAGACAGAAAAATGACAGATGTTGGCAAGGATGTGGAGAAATTGGAACCCAGTGCACTGTTGGTGGGAATGTTAGTATGTTATAGCCTCTGTGGAAAATAATACGGAGAGTCCTGAAAAACTTGAAAGTGGAGTTCCCATATGATCTAGGAATTCCACTTATGGGTTTATATCAAAGAATTGAAAACAGGGTCTCAAAAAGATACTTGTTCGTAGCAGCATTATTCACAGTAGCCAAGAGGTGGAAGCAATCAAAGTGCCCATCAGCTGATAAATGAATAAGCAGAATGTGGTATATACCTACACTGGAATATTACTCAGCCTTAAAAGGAAGGAAGTTTGACATAGGCCGCAACATGGATGAAACTGGAGTTCATTGTGCTAAGTGAAACGGGCCAGTCAAAAACACAAACACTGCATGAGTCCACTTATACGAGGTGCTTAGAGATGTCGAAGTCGTAGACACAGAGAGTGGGGAGAGAGGAGCAGGGAGTTGTTTACTGGGTATAAGGGTTTCGGGTTTACAGGATGAAACGCATCGTGGCGATGCACGGTAGTGATGGCAGCACAGCACTGTGACACGTTTGTCACCACGTCACTGACCATTCAAGATGGTTATGACGGCAGATTGTACGTCACTTGCGTTCTACCACCACCGCCCCAAAATTGGAGAAAGAATGTGAGCTTCCACACTCTGGGCCGGCAGAAGATTCCACGTGGTGTTGGGTCCCCTCACGAACAGAGCACACCACCACATGTACACCTCCCCACTCCGGGGTCTGCTTTGAGTTTTTATTTATGTAATTAACATAGTCTTCATTAGGTGGTCCTCCTTCATCTGTCTTTACAGTTTGAAGTTTTTCATTTTTGTTTGTTCCTTTCATGGCAATGGATATGTTTCTAAGAAGATAACAGAGAAAGCAGACGTATTGATTTAAGTTGCTTCAAAGCAGATGTGTGTTGAGTAACTGAGCAGATAAATTTCAGCGTTGATGTTATGGGTAATTTTCATTCTGAGGGTAATTACAGATAATCTGTATCCAAGATTATATGTTCTTACTAGAAATTAAGCAGAAGAAAAGTTAAAGCATTTATATTCTGGATTTTCTTTTCTTTTTTCTTTTCCTTTCCTCAGGGGCTAATGAAAAGACAGCCGTGGAATAAAAAATTTTTATCTTAAGATTTCTACTTTTTTATACCTGGACTTTTTATACTAATGCTAGTTACTCTTCTTGTAAATACTGCCACCTTGGGGTTTTTGGGAAACTAGTACATTATTTCCAAAGCCTCAAATTAACATGGACTGATGAAATTGTTATTATCTCCATTTTTATCTCTAGAGGAAGGTTTTGCTTCAACAAGCTACCCCAGAATATCATCATTAGCAGAAATGAAGCACTAGAACGCATTTGTAAGCTGCCGCTGGACTTGTGGGGCCAGTGGGAATCTTGTTTTCAAGAGCTTGATTATTCTAATTGACCTGGAGACCAGGCAGCTTTATTGGGATCTAAGTCCATGGCTGTTCGTGATTATGACTCATTTCTGCTGTTTTCTGGTATTAACATGACATGTAATGGTACTGTTGGATTTATAGAAAATTCAAATATTCTAGTAGCTTCCTTTAGAAATGCTAATCTGTTTTTTGAATGACCAGGTAACTTTTCCTGAAATTTTACTTTGCCTATGTAAACTATTGATTCAAGGTCAAAATTCAGCTTTATCTAGAATAAGACCTGTTAATGTCAGTTCAGCTCACAGTCTGGGAACCTGTTATAAATTAGAATATCTCCTGGGAAAGGGTAGTATTCAGCCTCTGAAATAGAATGTGTATCTGCTCAGAGATGCCCTGTGACACGTCAGTTAGAAAACAGGGTTTGGACGGATGAGTTCACATCTGAAGCGAACCATCAGATAATCACGCGACCCAGGGTGAATGACTTAACGTCACAAAGCCGCAGCCTCATCATCTGTGAAACAGGGAGAAGCGCTGCTCTTCGTCTGACGTCCTCGTCTGTCTTGGCTGTGCCCCGTCCTCTCTAGGGAGTCTCGTGGGCTGCTCTGCCTTGCTCTCTTCATCTGTGAAGTGTCGTGTACTGCTAACCCTGCGAATTTCTTTGAGATGTTTTCCTAGGAATATAGCCTTGTTTGAAGCCCTGTGAGCCGCTTGTGTCAAAGGTTATTTTAGCTTTTCTTTAGTGGACTAGCAGAATCGCCTTCTTGTTTTGTTCTTTATTTTGGATAGTTGCTACCCAGAAAATACTGCTTGTTTGCATTACTGGCAGAGTCCTGACCACCAGAAACGCTAGGCAGTTCTCCTTTGAGTTAGCGCTCACAGAATACTTAAACATTTGACTGTGTAATTTGAATCTTGGTCTACCAAGCAGTGGCCGACGGGGCACCACTAACAGCAGTGGTTAAGTCATAAATCTGGTTTAAGGGGCTGGCCAGTGTGCAGCAGCACAGCCCGTTTCTGCTGTCGGTTACGTTCATTTCCGCTTGGGTTTTGATTCCAGAGCACCCGAATAGGGGAAGGAAAACGAAAGTGTCTATTTCAGACGTCCGGTGTTTTTGAAAGCTGCGTGCTTACCAGCGTTCATTCAGCAAGCGCTTACGGAATGCCTGCCTGAGCCGGGCACATTTCTAGCCGCGAGGGATCCGGCAACAACCGGGAGAAGCAAAACCGCAACCTCGGGGAACTGCACTCTGGTGTCCTGGAGAGGGCCGATAACCTAAGCAGATACAGTGCCAAGTACGACCCGTGCTGTGGAGGAAAATAAAGCCCAGGAAGGGCGCCGCGAGGACAGGGCGAGAACTGCTGCTTCCGGTCGGGGTGGTCGGAGGAGGCCCCGCTCACAACGGACGCGTGAGCAGTGACCTGAAGAAGTCAGGGCGCCAGCCGGGTGGTGTCTGGGGAAGCAGGCTGCCGGGCAGAAGGAGTGAAAAATGCAGGCACCCGACTGGGGACCAGGTGACTGTCAGTCCACCCATTGCACCTGGAAGCTCTCCTTAACGCTTAAAAAGTTCCTGTGTTCCGTGGCACAGTCTGTGTGACTCTCTCTACACTTGTGTACCGTTGCGTTATTGTTTTCTGTGCCTCTGCTTCCCACTACCCTAACCCGCACGACTGCGGAGTGACCCTGCCCTGCTGCGTAGTGACTGCTGGGCGGACGCTGACGGGACTAGTCAGTGTGATTATCTGTTGGCCTCCTACTATTTCTTCTATTTACCTGGTGCCAAAGAATTGTAAAAATATTAATTGTTATACAAGTAAATAAGAGAAAATAAAGGGCGAGCAAGCACTGGTCTACCTTATTCAGAGGAAGGAACAAGCCAATAATTTCTTTCAGTGAATTCTTCTACAAATTTATTTAAAGGTTGCTCTTAACTGAAATAAGACCTTCATATTTTAAAAACATGGTGATATCAACAGTTCTAATGTTTACTGAATGACTCTAATGGTTACTTGAAATACGCAGTTAGGAAAATGAATTAGAAAAAAAGGTAATAGAAAATTTTCTTCGAATTGCAAATCATTTTAGAAGAGAACAGTTTGCTCTCCCAAAAGAAAACTAAGGTATATTTTGCTCTTCTTAATTTTAACAGTTTCTGCAAAGAAGTTATTCCACAGTTTCTTTATGACGCTTGCTGAATGCTACCTTCTGGTTTAGGTCTCTGAAGTCACTAAAACTACATTTTATTAGATTATCTTTCTAATGAAATAGATCTTTAGGATCAGCAATACATCATGTTTCAAGGGTTCTGTATTAATTTATTTACTTCCTTTTTTAACTTGAAAGGTTGTTCTAGTTCGTGGATGTGGCAGAAGCTTCAAGAGGAGTAGGAAGCTTATCACCACTCAGCGTTTAGCTTTCAAGGTTGCTGTCACTTACACTTAGCAAAACACTTGTTGAAATTTGAAAGTTTCTGTAGTCAGTTTTCTATAACCTGAGAAACGTTATAATAAAATTACTGTCCTTACCTTCAGATGAGCCCATCTGATAGTTAATGCTGCAGGTCAGTACTCGAGAGTTTCTCTCTCCCTCCTCCTCCACCCCCCCCCCCAATGGCAGTGCCTGTGTTGGAAACTAAATACTTACAGACACTTTTTAACTTAAAACTTTAGATTTCTTTCTTTTACTATTTTAACAAGTGACTTTGACCTTAATTTTCTATTTTTAAAGTTAAAAGACAGTAAATGTATTCATGGAAAATTATAAAATCACGCTATATGTGCTGTTTTGTAACCTCCTTTTTCTCAATTCCAATCTGTATGTCCTTCCATCTTCCCTTCTTATAAGTCGACAGTCACATTTCCCACCTTAGGACCAAGTTTCACATCTGGTTGTTATAATCCCTTAAGTCTCTTTTAAAAAGAAATCTAACCCAGTCTCATTGTTCTTTTCATACCACCAATCCACTGGGGAGGCAGGGCCAGCTCTCCTGCAGGACATCTCACCTTCCAGGTGTCCTGGTTGCAGCCACGTGACTTCCTGTTAATGAGAAGTTAAATCATAGGGCCTGCCTGAGAGATCCAACTTAAAACATTTTTGGCTGGGATGTATAATAGATTATGTACTTTTTATTTTAACTCACAGAGAGACACTGTATCTAGATGAGTCTTCAGTAATGAAACTGAATCTGACCAGTGAATTAGGGTGATGACTGTCTGACCCCTTCATTGTAGTCTCACCTTTTTCTCCTCGTGACTAGGAAATAATGTATTTGATGTACTTTTGCACAGTATGACTCTCTAGATCCCTATCAGACATATGCCTGAATGTAACACTTGCCTAGGTCAGTAATTTCATGAGAGATCACATAATGCTTATTTTCTGATTTTTCTTTCTTCCACATTATTAGTCACCCTTTTTCTGTAAAATGGAATTCTTTATCCTCTGAGGCTATTGCTTTGTTCTATCTGGCAAAGGCCAGATAGATAAATAAGTTTTTTTCACCAGTTACCAGTTTTCATCAGAAGAGGACATAACTGTTTTTTCTGGTTTTCTCCTTATTCGAATATTATTGTAGACTCATGGATTTTTATTGATTCAGCATGTTTCAGTCAACGTCAGTCGTAATTCTCATAGCTTTGACTTAATCGGGAAGGGGACCTTTCAGATTGATTTCTGTCTTAAGTCTTTTTGCTATAATGCTTTTTAAATTATAGAAATGTTTAAACATAAAACCGTGGAGAATAGCATAGTGAGCCTCCACCCTCAGCAGTTAGCAGTGTCTCTAGTCTTGTTTATCTACCTCCGGCTGCTGCTTGATCCCCTGGATTGTGATTCTGTTGATACCTTGAAAGATTTCTTTGTTTTCTGGCAGAGCAAATCTCCAGTCCTAGACTTAACCAGTTCTCTAAGATGCCCTGGTTGCTTTTAGTAAAGGATGGTATCAGGAAACAAGATCTGGGCATAAAGGTTATTGAAAGGTTTTAGTGATTTTTCTTCACTTTCCCATCATGTGCCTCATCAGGTGGTAGTCTGTTGGTTCCATCAGCCAGGGTTACCCTGATCTGAGTCTTGGAGGAAGGGCACATCTCAGAGATGGGACAGAGTCTTTCTGTTTCTGTTTTCACTGGTCTGAATGTTAGATGTAGCTGACGGGTAATTCAGATGTTGGCAAGTAAATGTTTTTAGTGAAGGGCTTTTTTTCTTTTTGAAGTTAAACATCCTTTGGTTTACCAGTTTGCCAGTACTGCTGTATAAGGAGATCCTCGATTTATAAATATATGACTTCTAAGGTATACTTGTACCACGCTTTGGGGTTTTTTTGTTTTTTAGCATTCATTACATTTTCTCATAGTAATAATGCAGATGTAAATATATTATTGAATTCCAGCTCTTAAAACCTGTGTATGATTTCCAGGTTGGACCAGACCCATATCTTTGCCCTGCTTGCCTCCTGATGCCCCACTGAAATAAAATACGTAGAAATAGAGAAATGAAGTCGGTAAAAATAAGTCAGATTATTATAGGGAGGTAATTAAACAGACTTCTGGATCTCTGTGCAGGTGCTAGAAGGCACGCCCTCCCCTTCCTTCCTCACACGTCTCTCACCCCTGCCCTTGGACTACAGGTGGCTGGCAGGGACCCCAGGCAAAACACCAGCCAGCTTTTCTTTAGAGAAACTGAGAAAAGCTAAGGCTTCTAGAGTGTAAGTTGTGTCCCCAGGGCAAGAGAAAAAGTTGTCTTCATTCTGGCATTTAGAGGGCTTGCTGGCTCCCCACCCACAGACCCTGCAGGGGCACTGCCACTCAGCCTGTCCCCAGCCCACACGGAGACCCCTCAGGACAGCAGTCTAGCCAGAGAGTAGACCATCTTCACAGTGACAGGAAATCTGTGTTGGCTAATGAGTCATTCAGGCCTAAAGATGAATGAGTAACCAGAGATCACCAATGTGAGAAAGCCGTGAAAGACTAAAATAACCAGAAAAATGACCACTAAAGAACTGAAGAAAATAGAGATAGTTGAGAGAACGTTACAAAAATGGAACTCTGATATACGCAGAGCTGCAAGAAAATACTGTATTCATTAAACCAGAGTAGGAGAACACAAGTTTCCAGACTGAAAGGGCAAACCAAGTGCTGAAACAGTGAATCAGAGATCATGCTATAACACATGCTCAGAAAACTGCAGAATCCCTTGGGCAAACTAAAGATCCGGAGCGAGGTCCCGTACAGTGACAAGTATCAGACTGAATCCAAGCCTCTCGTCAGCAGCCCTGGATGCTTTAAGAAAGTAAAGTGTTCTCTGCAGCGTTTAGAGAGGAAGTAACGCGCAGCCCAAGGACTCTGTATCCTGCCAAACTGTAAATCAGAGGTGAGCGCAGAATGAAGTTGCTTTCAGACGTGCAAGGACTCTAAAAGAAATGAACGAATTACGCATTTACCATCAGCTTTCTTAAAAAAACAGAAAATCACTGTGTAATCTTTCATTAAACATTTTCATTTTGGAGTTTGATTTTTTTTTTTAAATCTCACTGCTGCCAGAAGGGTTTATTGAAAAGAAAAGGGGGAAGAAGGATTGTAACAATAAAATTAGTAGTTGTGGCTTCACACCACGGGGTAAGTTACGGAGGCGCTGTAGCAAATGGCAGCAGGGCCTCTCTCTTTGCTCTCAGCAGGCTGAAGTGTTCCGTATGTTGCACCTACAAGTAACCCGTGATTTTCCATATTTCCCAGTTGACCCAGCAGTAGGAACCCTAGACTTCCTGCATTACAGTCACAGTTGGTTATTACACCACATGGCCAGCAGGGGCAGTAGCACCAGAGTCTTCTCCCATCGTGACTGAATGACTTGCCCTGGCTTACAGTTAAAGCATCACTCTGGCTGCTCTGTTGGAATAGACTTTGGGACGGGATAGTGGGGCAAGGCTGGAGCAGGGAGACCAGTCTGGACATCACTGCACTCTTCCAAGTGAAAGACGGTGGTGGCTCTTACATGGTGGTGACAGTGGAGTTCTGGGTATGATTTGAAGGTAGGGCCAACAGGATAGGATCTCCTGACTGGTTGGATGTGGAGTGAGCGAGAAAGATGTCAAGACTTCCGGCCTCTGAGCAGTAGGGAAGGAGGAACAGGTTGAGGGGAAAGATTAGGGATTAAATTTTGGATGTTATGTTTCAGAAGTCCATTTGACGTTCAAATAAGGATGATTGGTCCTCGATTTGGCACTTAGGTATGTGTGCCTGCAGTGTGAAGAAAGGTCTGGTGGGGACAGAATTTTGGGAATAGTCAGCATGTAAATTGTATTTAAAGCCATGAGATTGGGTGAGGTCACCTGGGAGTGAATAAAGGTCAAGAAGAGGACTGAGGACTGGTACCCTAAGGCACTGCAGCATCTAAGTTCAGGACAGTGAAAGGGCATGATCAGAGATGGCAGAGGAGGAGCACCCAGCGGGGTACAAGGAGAACGAGGAAGGAGTGGTGCCCTGGAAGCCCTGGGAAGGAAGAGTTGTTTACTGTTTTATGATGCTGAGAGCTCTCGTAGGATGAGCACTGCAGATTCACTGTTGGATTTGACAACGTGGAGTCAGTGTTTACCTTGACAGGACCCTTTTTTTTTTTTCCAAACAGCTGCTGAGTTGTTAGGACAAAAGCATGCATTAAGCTGTCTGAGCCCCACTACTTCGTAAATGAAACTGCTGGGTATTTCTTTTGACCTTGGGGCTTTGTGAAAAAATTATGAAGATACCAAGGGAGCCACGTACAGAGTTTGGGAATCTCTGCTTTAGGTTACGCTGAGTATTTTAAAAGGGGGAAGACCTCTTGCCTTTGTCTCTGCTAAAAAGGTTCTGTTAGTAATTTTAAATCTGATCAGATTACGTGCAGTTATTAAAATTGCCCTCATGTGGTAGTTCAATTAAAAAAAAAGTGAAGAGAACCATATCCTACAAAGTGTCAGTGGTACACCTTTGCGTGAATTTTTCTTCTTGCCTCCGTAGGTATGGTCTGAATATGCGTTGCTTGGCGGCTCGGGTCAACTATAAGACTTTGATTGTCATCTGCGCCCTCTTCAGTTTGGTCACAGTACTTCTGTGGAATAAGTGTTCCAGCGAC
Organism: Vicugna pacos; assembly: GCF_048564905.1. NCBI lineage: Eukaryota > Metazoa > Chordata > Mammalia > Artiodactyla > Camelidae > Vicugna > Vicugna pacos. The sequence continues at coordinate 29,126,843 of NC_133013.1, read as the reverse complement.
AAAGCGGTCCAGTCTCCACGGCACTTGAGCAGTGGCTTCAGAGTGGATGTGCTAGAAAAAGGAGCAGCAGCTTCCGAGAGCGACAGCGTGGCGGGCCGCGTGGCCCGGCAGTCCGTGGAGGCCTTTCCTCAGGAGCAGCAGAGAGCACCGCCCGTCGTCGGGGGCAGCAAGGGGTTAGGGCTTAAGTATGAAGAAATCGACTGTCTCATAAACGATGAACACACGATTAAAGGGCGGCGAGAGGGGAACGAAGTCTTCCTTCCGTTCACCTGGGTGGAGAAGTACTTTGATGTTTATGGAAAGGTGGTTCAGTACGATGGCTATGACCGGTTTGAGTTCTCTCATAGCTATTCCAAAGTCTACACGCAGAGGGCTCCCTATCACCCTGACGGTGTGTTCATGTCCTTCGAAGGCTACAATGTGGAAGTCCGAGACAGAGTCAAGTGCATAAGTGGAGTTGAAGGTTGGTATCTGTCTGCTCCCCTGTGTTTTCCCGCCCCGATTGTGTTGAGGAATAGAAGACTGCGAGTGCTCACTGTGTGGCAGGTGCACACACAGCTTACTGTCCAGAGCCCATTCGTCACCCTGACTTAGCGAGGAGGGACCAGCTCAACCTGAGCCTGGGCCCGCCTTCTAGATGATGTGATTTAAGGGCTGCGGTAAGAGCATGCCTGACTAGGTAGAATTATCCCATTGACCTGCCTCAGAATCTAAAGTTTCCATCAGTAAGGCCAAGGCACAGCACCCCCAGAAGCTCTGCATTAATTAAATAAATACTTAATTTCTGTCCTGTGAGAAGAGGTGATGGGGGAGACCACCCAGTGGACCGTCAGTGCACAGATGCAGTCCTGCTGCCACATGAGCCAGCTGTCATCTCAGGACGAGAGCATACGTAGCACCGTTTCCTCCAAACGTACATTGAGCTCCTGTAGTCCGTTACATACTGTCTGGCGTTGTCTTTGACACCTGGAGCAGTCAGAGTTCCTTATGAGCATAATTGGTACATTTTGGAATTTGTATTTCAACCCTAGGATTGCTCAGAAAGCCAAACTGAATTTGACTTTAAAGTACATCATTTAATCAGAGGAAGCAACTTAGTGTGTTGTAAGGTTGCTTGGTTTGGCTTTTATTTCACTTTTCTCATTGTGTTATAAAAAGTGATTTTAGTATCTTAATATTCTAATTTTTTGGTAGTATCTTTACTTAATGTTTAGAAGAGGGAAGAGGCCAAAGTCACTCACATTTTTACCACTTAATTATCACCATTTTTGTGTATTCTCAGGTCTTTATATCTTCGTGTATGTTTTAACAAAGCTGTAACGCTGTTGTGCAGCGTTCAGGAGGGTAATTGTTTGTTAGAGGTTTCAAAGATACCCATCACTGAACCATTTTTTTCCCTGTAGTTTTTAAATGTATAGAATTAATAGGTGCTTAGATGCGAAAAAAAAGTAAAAAGCACCCATGACCACTGTTAATATCTTGATGTGTTTTGTAATCTTTTTGTTGTTGTAGGTGTACATTTTTAAACAAGTGGGAGTCATGCTGTAGAGTCGGTTTTGTATTCTCCTTTTTTCATTCAACGTGTTAGATTGCTTCCCCTTGCTGTTGAGTATTTATTCAGCATTTTAATGACTAATACTCGCACTGAGGACATGCCATGATGTGGGTCACGTCTGGACCCTTTCCCTTTAGTTGCACAGTTATCTCCAGTTCTTTGCTGTTGCACACGGCAGTGTAGCTGCTCATAGTTGACCAGTCGCTATTTTAATTGTATTCTCGGAGTAGTTTCCTGGGAAATAAACTACCATGTCAGGTAGTGCCGATCAGTCTACTTTGCCAGACTGCTCTCCAGGAAGTCGGCCCTTCTCGGGCTCCCGGAGGCCGGCTGTGCGGGTGCTCCTGTCACCCGGCGCTGCCGTCATGGAGCCTTCTTTTCCAGCCTGTCGTTTACAAAGGCATCTCATAATTTGCTTCTGCAGTAACTAGCGAGGCCAGGTGTCTTCTTCACACGCTTGTAACTTTACAAAGTGGTCTCAGTGTTCTTTCCCCCTTTTTCTAATGGGACTAGTGTTTTGGTTTTTGAAAACATGTTTGTGAGGACTTCTATCTGTACAGCAAGGGTGGTAATGCCTTGTTGGCATTTGTTACAGACGCGCTCTTTAGTTCGCTGTCTTTTCATTTTACTTGTCTGTACTTGGTTAGTTTTACAAGTTTTAGTTCTATTTATTAAACTTAGGAATTTTTAAAATTCTTCCTTTTATGCTTAGAAAGTCATTTGCCGTAGCATGGTCAGCTGTCCATCTGTATTTTCTCTAGTAGTTTTATCATTTTGTTTTTACACATTTTTCAGTCCAGCCAAATTGATTTATATTTTGGTAAATGGTACAAGGTCAGGGCCGAATTTTAGATTTTTTTTCCCTAACATTTAAAAATAATCTCTCTTCCCACACTGATCCATGGTGTAGTCTTCATCATTATACTGAAATATTTAGAAACCAGAGCATGTTTCTGACCTACTGTTCTGTTCCATTGACCAGTCTGTCAGTTCTCATGCCAGTTGCACATTATTATTGCTGTTACCCATCTAAGTGAGATTTATAAAACCTCCTCTTATTAAGTGAAGATAATTCTGTTTGGATTTGGGAGGAAAAAGCTCCCCCCTTGGAGAAAGAACACAGGTGTTAAACAGCTTGTCCTAGGTTTCTTAGCCTGTGTGGTCTCTAATGCCTTGAAGTATTTTGAAACTGTAGCAGAAACACGTATGGTTTTGTAGGGGCCCAGTTTCATCCATGCCCACCTGTCGCTTGTTAGTTTTGGGGGCACTGCAAGTGGGAGCTTCTCTCTCAGCACGCGTGCCGTGGTGCACCAGCACGGCATTCTGTGCACTGTGGTGTCACTGTGTTTCCAGTGCAGGAAATTACCTAAATAAGCTCTAATACTAGCATTTAAACGTTTTGCTTACAGCTTTACAAGAAGTGATTCATTAATGAATTATTTCAAAAGTCTGTGGTTAAATATAAAAAACCAGTCCTTGTTCTCAAGAATTACGCTCCAACATGGAGAACATGAAAAAGAGCTGCAGGCTGTGTTTATCCTGTGAGCTACCGAGTCACACCTGGCTTCTTAGACAAAGGCCTTGCCCATCGGAAGACAGAGTTCCTAGACCACATCCTGGCACTGGAGGGAGAGATGAGTGTGCAGCCAACTTGACTGTTAAGTGCAGATGTTGGAGAAAATCTCAGGTTTAATTTTCTAGAATAAAGCTGGTAACATTAGCTACCTGTATTTAAATTGTGTAAAACTTCAGTGTATGAAACGGAACTATGAAATATGACATCTGTAGCTAGGAGCAAAAGTGACATAAAAAACTGGTCCTTAAGAGATAATCCTCAACATTGCATTGCTGTCTGTCAACAAATGACTAGAGCAAACGAACACTTAATTTTGCTCTTCATTTATGGTTAATTTGGTGCTCGTTTTTCGTAATTATGAAAACAGTATAATAAGGAAGCTTTAAAGCTGCTGATAAGCCTGTAACATCCCCTGGAAGTAAACAAGGAGGAGTATTCAGAATAGGATTATAAACGTCTGGTCGTGGTTTGGTTTTGTTTCTGTTTCGTAGGTGTACCTTTATCTACACAGTGGGGGCCTCAAGGCTATTTCTACCCAATCCAGATTGCACAGTATGGCTTAAGTCATTACAGCAAGAATCTGACGGAGAAGCCGCCTCGCGTAGAGGTGTATGAAACAGCAGAAGGAAGGGACCGAGACAGCCAGCCCAGTGCCTGGGCTGTGCCGAAGGGCTGCTTCGTGGCTAGCGTGGCCGAAGAGTCCAGGTTCACCAACGTGAAACAGTTCATTGCTCCAGGTGAGTGACCTGCTACACGTGTTTGCTGAATTTTACGTTGGTTTTTGAAGCCTGATACTCCCTTTAAAGTATTTTTATGGTTTTAAAAAACACATTAGCAGACCTTGGTATTACTTGGATAGAGGAACAAATGGTGTCACCACCCAGTGAAATCTCTAAAAGGGATCAGCTGGAAAATTCAAGGTTGTATGAGGACTGTTTACTGTGTGAGGAGCCAAGCCGCCAGCTGAGCAGTAAGCACCAGGGCGCTGCTCGTGTCTGTCCCTCCAGGGCTCTGTGCCCCTGGGAACGAGGCTCTTGTTTGCTTCAATATTTAAGCACAGGATTCTTTCTTTAATTTTTAAACTGCTTTGCACTGAGGTAGAAATTTTTCTTTGTAGAGAGAAACCATCCTTTCCTTTGCCTATTTTTTACCAGTACCTTTTTATTTTTTTCAAGGTGAAACAGCATTACCAACCAAGCCTGCTTCCTGTGTTGGACTTTGTTAATGTACTAGATTGTTTCAAACTTCGTATAAAACATTTCATTAATAAAATCTTTTATAAAATCAAATTAACTTTATGCAGCATTTCCCCTTTTACTGAGACAGTCTCATTAACTGAATGTAATGTATTTTTCTCCGCTAATCAATATCCATGAGAATTAATGAGTTCATTACTTTAAAAGATAATGAAATAATTTTAGTTAGCACCTCAGGCTTAGTTTTCTGTAGGAAATGTTGTCAAGAGCAGGACTCGTCCTCCCACCAGCCTGGCCAGCTGGCAAGTGAAGGAAGGACGAGGTCATGGGACCTCGTCTGTGTGCTCACCTTGTTCCTTGCCGGGGGCTGTGTCATTCACATACCTCAGAGCCACAGTGCAGACCTGCTCACCCTGGACGGCCTCACGTGACGGGCTGAGGGGTGCTTGATGCTGTGCAAACAGCGGGTGACCTTTGGTTTTCATCCTGTGACTGAAGCGCCCTTTCTCCTCTGGCGTTCTGGGGTATTCCAGTACATGAGCACCTTTGCTTATTTAAAGCAGCAGGCTTGGCTGGGTGAGAAGTTCCACGGGGAAGTTCAGGAATATTTAGCTTGTGATTCGCAGCAGGAAATGATGAGACTGAAGGAGACGTTCAATCTGGGGTGCATCCAAGGCACTTGTTTTCACACTAATTCATAATGTGGCCTGGGTTAGGTGGAGCACAGCTGTCCTCGTCTTGACCTCCTCAGGTGCTGGGGAGTTTTCTAGAACCGTCTCTTGACCCCTGTCCTATTTAGAGCAGTAGCCTTCACTGCGCACTTTTGGACACCCTGGTTAATGCAAATGGCAGGTCTCCTTGTACTGAGCGAGGGCCCTTCATTTCAGCCGTCCTGCAGCTGATAACCAGAGATACGGATACTTCTTAAGGTGGTTTTAAGCATACGGAGGAGAGAGTGTGGTGGCAGCCACTCCGCCGGTGGGCCGTGAGCTACTCACGGCTGGGACTCTGTGCTGTGGGCGTGGGCCAGCTGGGAATGGGCAGCTGGTGTTGCAATCGAGGGTGTGCCTAGAGTTACATTTGATACAAGAGAGTGAGCTGGAGTTGCTGCTCAGAACAGGAGGGAGGGATCAACGAGGTGAGACTGAGACACAGGTATGAGAAACGAGACTTTGTAGAGGACACAGGCTTCCCGGGAGATAAATGCAGAGAACCGTTGATGAGAAGAGACTGGAACTTGGACACACAAGCACAGGCCTGAGTGAGGTGAGGCTCCGGAGGTCCAGGCTGGATGCTATAGGCCTTTTTCTTTTTTGGCCTTGAATTTTTTTTCCCTGAAAGGAAACAGAATCTTCTAGAGAAAAGAACCATAACATGGGTCTGCAGCATATTTGTTGTTGTTGAATAATGGTTTTTTTCCTCTACTTGATTTTTAAATTGAATGAGTTGAAATTTTATACTTTCCCACTCTGCTAAATCAGCTTCCCTTCCCTTCCCCTGTCACTCCATCTCCATGGCCTCTGGGGCCCGTCTTCCTCACACTGCTCCTGCCTGGCCCTCGTCTCTCTGCTCCTTAAGGTCCTGAGTAAGGCCTCGCCTCACTCCACATAGTGAGCCCGTTGAGTAAGTGCCTGGGAGCAGTTCGGGTTGTATGTGAAAACACTGATTTAAAGACTCTTCTTAGATGCTCACTGTCCTTCGTCGCCTGGAGTGCATGTGCGTGCGCCGTGTGGACCGCAGGCAGACACTCGGAGGGGCCTCTGGGAATACCTGTTCAGAGAGAGGAGTCGCGGATCTCAGCGTCAGGAAGCGCGCGAAGCCGCCTCCTGGTGTTTTACAGCCCAGGGCTCCATGTAGCTTCGGCCCCTCTGGCAAGGCTCAAAACCTCCCCTGGTGTATTTCCAAAGTGGTTGCTACTATTCTGACCCTTTGCGTGATTTAGACGGGACGTGTAACCTCTCTGTACGTGCATAATGTGGGAATTGGAAGACCTGTCTCGTGCGATTGTTGTGGAGACAGTGGTCGATTGACTTAAATGGGGGATTGTGACTGCTGTCACTTCTCCTGTGTGGCTCAGTAACCCCCCCTGGTGGTGGTAAAATTTTAGGAAAAGCAGCAGTAGTTTTGTAAAAGGTTAAATCTTACCATGACATCAGTCATTTCTGAGTTCTTCAAAGAACTACATAATCTGTTACATGGACACATAAGGCGGTTGAGCGAACCATAGCGTTTTGTTGGACTTGAAAATGAAAGTCAGAGTGGATTCTGGGAGGAAAACGCAGTTCTTCAGCTTCCTCCCGTTTGGGCTTCTGAAGATGGGTATTTGTTATCCAGTGTGGTGAAAATGAATGCCATAGTTAACCGTATTGTCTAACGAGGCAGCACCCTGAGGATGAAAGAATGAGTAGCTCTCCAGATAGTCTCTGCTGAATGCAATTTAATCCTGAGTGATTCATAAGTCCGTTCAGAGTCCTGCAGGGCCTCAGGTGTGAGTACTGAGCCTGGGACTCCATTCCACTGTAGGTGCGGGAGGGTGGCTGATGTCGGCGTTCCTTCAGATAAAATCGATTTTTGCCGTATTAGAAGTATGAAGTCACTTGGAAAAGTCACTCAAGGCATCATTTGATGTATAAGTCAGTCCAGCAAAACCTTCTCATTCTTGATGTCGCTTGCATAGTTGTCTGTTCCGTCAGGTGAAGTGGGGAAGAGCCCCGGGCCAGCTGCGTGCACGCTGGCAGAGTCCAGGGTCAGAAGAGCTAAAGAATCAGCTCAGCGTGCTAACGGCACCCCGAGCCAGTCGCGCTGCGCACACGGGCCTCAGCTCACTGCCCCGCTTCCTGAGAGGTAGATCCAGTTCTGCAGCTGTGCTGAAGAGAGCGCTCTTCCGCGGGTTGTCCTCAGGAGGGTGCTGCTTCCAGTGTCGTTTCTTCTTCAAGCTCTTTGGACGTAGACCCAGGAATCCTGGAGTCTAGTCCCTGCTCTGCCGGTAGTTAGCACGTGGCTTGGGCAAACTGTTTACCCTTGGAGAGCCTCTGTGCCTTCATCTCCAGGCTGGAAGTAGTGATTCCTGCCCTCTCAGCCCCCGGAGATGATTGTAAGGATCAAATGACGTAGTTCACGTGCATGTGTTTGGAAATGTAAGCTCTGGACAGACCGAGACGCCCACACTCACCTCTGATGCTGTGGGCGCATCCTCCACGCGGTCCTGCTGTCCTTCCTGCTCCTCTTCCTGCTGCTGCTGCTGCTTGGTTTTAATATTCTCAGTTTCTTTTCTTGGTGGAAATCAGCTTTCTGAGAGTCAGCCGTCCCTGTGTTGTGGACATGCAAGAGAAACTTCCTCTTTGATAATTTGGCAAATAAAACAGCTTTTACTGTTTTATCAGCCTCTGAAACCATTGCCTTCAGAATCAGCAGCATCATCGTCACTGGGGGCAGGGAGTAAGGAGGTTTGTTTGCTTATTTTTAATGGGACCCAGGGCCTGGTGCATGCTCAGTGTGTGCTCCACCGCTGCCTGCGCCCTTCCCCCGTCGCCATCATTTCTATTGTGTTCCAAGCCACTGTCCTTTTTTTGAATCCTGCAATTACCTTGCCAAGTAATATCACCTGCACTTGATGGGTGAAGAAACTGAGGCTCCAGGAGGTGTGTCTGGTTGAACATCCCGGGGCTGGATGTGCAGAGTGAGAAGTGAGAGTTGCTTGTTTTGCTCCAGGCCCTGTGCGCTTCCCTCCCCTCCCCCGGCCTTCCTCACTTCTGTTGACTACGTGAGACCCTTGCTTAGTTTCCAGAAATGTTATTCACAATTCCAGCAAGTATCTGAAAACAAACCTATCATTTTCAACATGAATTGCTGATTGAGAGCGTGTGTTACGAAGCCGCCAGACCAGACAACCTGGGTTCAACTCCTTGTGCCTCAGTCAGGTTGCTTAAGTTCTCCGTCTCGTCCGTAAAGTAAGAGCAGCGCCAGCACCGCTCTAGTCACTGTCCTGGTGGTTAAATGAGTTAGCATGTGCGAGGCACTTAGGACTCAGGAAGTACTCACTAAGTAAGCATTTTAAATTCATGTATATCCATTCTTTCCTTCTGGCCTCTTTCTTGCAGTATTATGTGCTGAGCCGGCTTCTGGCTGGTCTTCCCTTTCTGCAGAACAGGTGTGCTAGGACAGGCACCATTACTGAGCAGCCAGTATTTGATCTAGAAAAGGCAGCTTGGTCACAGTGCCTTGTGGCTGCTAAGGCCATTAACCCCTCTGATAGAGACCAGACAGGCCAGAAGACAAGAGCTTTGACCTGATGCTCACAAGCCATCATGGACTCAATAATTTTGTCATTTGTTTATGGTTAATTTAGTAAAAATTAAGGTTAAAAAATAGTAATCTGAGACGTAAAATATTGTGCTGTTAATTTTGTATGGTCAGTGGTTGTCACGGATGAATTGCAAATAGCTTTTAAATACGAAGAGCTTTTATTCTCACCAGTCTTTTTTGGTCTGTTTTCCCCCTGCAGAAACCAGTGATGGTGTGTCCTTGCAACTGGGGAACACAAAAGATTTTATTATTTCATTTGACCTCAAGTTCTTGACAAATGGAAGTGTGTCTGTGGTTTTGGAAACCACAGAAAAGAACCAGCTCTTTACTGTACATTATGTCTCAAACACCCAGCTAATTGCTTTTAAAGGAAGAGACATATACTATGGCATCGGGCCCAGAACTTCATGGAGCACGGTGACCAGGGACCTGGTCACTGACCTCAGGAAGGGAGTGGGTCTTTCCAACACAAAAGCTGTCAAGCCAACCAAAATAATGCCCAAGAAGGTGGTTAGGTTGATTGCAAAAGGGAAAGGGTTCCTCGACAACATTACTATCTCCACCACAGCCCACATGGCTGCGTTCTTCGCTGCCAGTGATTGGCTGGTAAGGAACCAGGATGAGAAAGGGGGCTGGCCGATCATGGTGACGCGTAAGTTAGGGGAAGGGTTCAAGTCTTTAGAGCCCGGGTGGTACTCTGCCATGGCCCAAGGGCAGGCCATCTCTACCTTAGTCAGGGCCTATCTCTTAACCAGAGACCACGTGTTCCTCAGTTCAGCTTTAAGGGCAACGGCCCCTTACAAGTTCCCGTCAGAGCAGCATGGAGTTAAAGCTGTGTTCATGAACAGACACGACTGGTACGAGGAGTATCCGACCACGCCCAGCTCCTTCGTCTTAAACGGCTTTATGTACTCTTTAATCGGACTGTACGACCTTAAAGAAACCGCAGGGGAGAAGCTCGGGAAGGAGGCGAGGTCCTTGTATGAGCGCGGCATGGCGTCCCTCAAAGCCATGCTCCCCCTGTACGACACCGGCTCAGGGACCATCTACGACCTCCGGCACTTCATGCTCGGCAGCGCCCCCAACCTGGCCCGCTGGGACTACCACACCACCCACATCAACCAGCTGCAGCTGCTCAGCACCATCGACGAGGCCCCCGTCTTCAAAGAATTTGTCAAGAGGTGGAAAAGCTACCTTAAAGGCAGCCGGGCAAAGCACAACTAGAGCTCAGAACCAAAATCATCCTTCAGCCTTTGCTGTGCGTAGCAACCACAGCCCCGTGTCAGCAGAGCACAGGCACACTTTAAACAGCTGTATACTAGGTTTTTGTGGGTCACATCAAATGACAAATGGTCCTTAAAACCGGTCCTCTGAGATCATTGCATTCCACGGGTTGGGTGTTTAGAAATATAGGTGGCATTCAGAGCAGAGAGGTGTTCAGTCAGTGGGCTGAACGAAGACGTCTCACTCGGCCTTGCCTGTCACCCTGTGTAGTCCCCAGAGAGCCCTCCTCTCGCTTTGGGAAGGAAAGCCGTGAGTATCTCTTCCTGGCCAGCTGGCCAGCACTGGCCTCAAAACCCAGTGTGGGGCTCTTTTAAAACGTGGGTGTTTGTGTTGCCAGCAGACTTCCAAACACTAATGTGCTGTAATGCAGTAATATGTGCCGTAGCCTGAACAGTGGGCTGTGTGCAGCTTGAAAAGCGCTGTTTCTTTTCTGCACATCAGTTTCTTGGGAGTTGATGAGCATTTGTTGGCATTTGTTTGTTACATATTTGGAGAAGTTTTTGAATTGATGGTTTTTCTTGAAATGTGTAAATGAAAGATACAACCAGTGTTCAGGCTTCACAGTTATACAATGTAAGCACAACTAAAATGAAACTTGCTGACTGCACAAGAAATTACAGAAACATTGTCTGTCGTACGAAACCCGATCTACAATCAGTGAAGGACTGATAATCAGTCTGTCCCTCCTCCACCCGCGTTGTGGTGGTTCATTTTTGTCCCTGTCTAGAATTTTATATTTCATTTCAGACTGTATACTCTCAAAAGGGTTTTGTCTATTTGAGGGGAGGGACATTTGGGAAACTTTATTATAAACCTGAATTTGGGGAGGAGCTAGTAATTTTGATAAATCCACTACCGCTGCCTTTTTAGGATTTTTTTTCCCCTTTAAAGAAAAATACCAGGTCAGGTATGACAAGAGTCCCACAGGACTTTTCCCTCCTTGGATCATTCTTGCTCAGCAGCTTTCCCGACTGGCGGCTTCTGTGCTTCCGTGTTTCCCTTTGCGCTTTTACCTATAAATTATTTCAGCTTTTGGACTGAAGTGATGCTGCTTCATTTGCTGTATGTGTGTAACCAGACCTTTATTTCGGTTTCTTGCTCTGCCATACCTCACGTCAGTCGGTGTCGTGGCCCTCACACCCTGGGCGGTGTCTGTGTGGGACTTCGGGCGATAGTCAGACCCAGAGGAGGTGGATTTTGGTGTCTTCGTTTCAGGGCATGACATGCACTGAGTCAGGACAGCGACTCCCACAGATCGGGACATGGGCCCCTGCGTTCAGGGCGCTGAGCCTGACACGCAGTGTGTAGCTGGTGTGACGTGTGTCAGGAGCCAGGTGGCACCCGCCCGCACCCGGCGTCCTGACTGAGCGCAGCCTGCCGACACCACTTAGAATCTGGAAAATACATGTGAATGAGCAAAACAGGTGCAGACGGGTGGCAGCGGCAGAGGGGCAGTAGCGGAGATCCGCAGCTGGAGGCGGGACCCGGCTGGCCGTGGAAGAGCGTGAACCCCCTCCGTCTGTGTGCCCGCAGGTTGGTTTTGCCCACAGCGGAACAGCTGCGGGTTGTGAGGGCCCCAGCTGCCGGCCTTTGTGGTTCTCACACACACACGTCTCAGCGGGGCTGTCTGGACTCCTCTGATTTCCGTGCTCAAAAGCAAACTTCCTCCAATCCGGAAACCCTTTCTACTTCGTCGTCTTAGTTATGGTTTAGAGCATCCAGGCTTCTGCCTTGCGTTTTCGTGCTGGTTCTGCAGATTGAGGGAGTCCGTGGAAACAGTATGGTACTGCTTCTGTGACAAATATCAGTGCCTTAAAAATGCGGCTGTCTTTTTCCGCTGAAAAAGGAAAGACATTTTGGTCTGGAAATGGCATTACTGTTTCATGGCTATTGGCTCCACACTGCCTTCCATGTTGCAACAGCAACTTGATTTTTCCTGTGATCCCAGAATTGTCCGAGAGGGCAAGTTGCACCTGTAGCACAACTGTCAGTGCAGACCAGTGGTCCTCAGGCTCAGACGCCTCAGGATCCCCTGGGAGCTTATTGAAATACGGATTCCAGATGTGCAGGAAGCCTGCCTGTGAAGCACGGCGACCTGCGCTTCTGACAAGCTCGCGGGCAGTTCTGATGCAGGTGGCCTGGGGACGCGCGTGGAGAGAGACTGCCCGGCACCACCCGTCACGGTTTTGTTCCTAAACATCTGAGGGGTTTCTAGGGTTTTCAGTGACGCAGAATGTTTACTTACGCTGAGCTTAGGATGGGGAAGGTATTTTCAAGTTTTGTTTTCTTTTTTTAATTTTTCTTAGTTTCTGGATTATGGGCCTCAGTTGTTTACACTTATCTTGAGTTAGCTTTGATGTTAAATTAAATCTATTGCCACTTCAGTTATAAGACCAGCCAAAAGTTTCCAGATGAAGGTCGAGTCTGACCCTTTCGGAGTTGTACATAAAGGCTGAATCCAAAAACCGTCCAGCGTGCACGAGCAGACACGGAGTGGCGCCCAAGCACAGCTCCCAGGCGCCAGCCTGTCCTTTGTCGGGTGCGAACTTCCCCTGAGAGCTGCTGCCCTCACCCTCCTCGTGACTGTCTTCCTGGTTTCTCCTCGTGGTACATGTGGGGTATACACCATGTGTGAAATATGCAATAACGTGTTTACTGGGTGCCCTTCTGAAGGGCGGTCCTCTGTAAGGCTGTACAGACTTTGCAGTTGAAGCACAATGTGCACATGTTAGTTTTATATACAGCAAAACTTGATTTTTTGCAGATGGAAAGGTATTTTGTTTCTATACAAAGTAAATGGATTGTTTGTGCTTAATGTAAAGCTGCTTTATAAAACTGTAAAATAAAGTTTTTATCTTAAAAGGAGTATACCTGGATGTCTCTCTTTCTTCTCGGATTACGCTAAGATTACTTGAGCCCAGCAAGCAGGTTTCTGACCATCGGTTTCCGTTCAGCTGGGGGCAGCTAGTCAGGTAGCAAATGCTCATGAAAGCCAGAGCAAGCCCTTCAGGGTGACGTGGGGACATCGCATGGGCCTTAACCCTGAGGAGGTGTGGTCTGCAGGGGGAACACAGCGCCCATGAGACAGTGTCAGAGAAACACAGTGCCAGGTGGGCTCAGCCAGGGCAGGCGTCACGGAGGAGGCGGAGCGTCAGCAGCAGCTCCAGGCCGGGGTGCCGGGTGAAGAAGAAGGGGTAACAGGAGCAGAAGCGGGATGCCGGGCAGCTGTGAGGACGCCCTGCCCTGTGCTAACTCAGGATGTTTTCTGATTCGGGTTTATTTGAAAGTTTGTTCTTCCTGTATTTTCCACCCTCCCCTCTTCTCCAGAACAACAATTAAACGTTACATAATCTTCCCACTACCTCCCCTTCCTCTCAGGGAGTATGATGCAGGCTCCCAGATGCATATAAAACCAGAGACCAGTCTGGATTCACGTTAGGTTTCATTGCTTTTTTTTTTTTTTTGGAGATTGTGAACATTCTGCACCATTTGTATACTGGAATTCCGTTTGATCACCGGTCAGCTTTTCCAGCTGTTGGGTCCACATGCTTTGACTGGTGCTAAGCAACGTTCTTGGCATCTCTTCCTTCTCTGTCATCCTCAGTGGAGAAACGGCCATGAAGTTGCAAGCAGTTCTCGGTCTGAATGAGGTCTCAGGCTGCTCTTGGTTCATTTTGCTTTTGTAGCCAGACTATCCCTGCGTCGGCTGCTCTGCTTGTAGCACACTGAACATCGTGTGTTTGCCTCCCTGCTGCCCTCAAGAGGGCACAGACTCCGTGCTACGGAGGACTTACTCCGCTGTCTGGTGGAAGTGCCGCCTCCGCCTCTGCAGGGCCGAGGCCACCGTCCGCTGTGGGGTCCTGCCGCCTCTGGCCGTGATGTTTGACCAGGGGTGAGTCCCTCACTCAGGCTGGGCCAGTCTCTTCCCCAGGAATCTGGAGTCAGGGTGGATTTAAGAAAGAAGGGGAGGGAGATTCCAAGAGGAAGAGGAAGAAGACACAATGAAAAGCGGACACGAAAGCAGCCTCGGCAGTGCTCCGGGCCCTGGGTCCAGCGCGCTTCTGAGGCTGCATTCCTCTCGGCTCCCTGAGACGCCACTTTATCCTTAGGGTAAGCGAGCCCTAGTTTATAACAGTGTCTCTATCGTAGAGAAAAATAAAATGTGCATTCCACATTTTCCTTCGGTCTGGACCACTGTATTTGCTAGGGCTGCCAATGAAAAACGAAAAAAACAGATTGGGTGGCTTAAAAAGTGGAAATTTATTTTCTTTCAGTTCTGGAGGCTGGAAGCCCAAAATCATGGTGTCTCCAGGCCTGGTTTCTTCTGCGACCTCTCCGAGGCTCGCAGACGCCGCCTTCCTGCTGTGTCCTCACGTGTCTGGCCCTCTTGGCAGGGTGCCGTCTGTGTCCCCGTCAGCCCTTCTGAATCAGGGCCCATTCATTCACGTACCCCGTTTTACCTTAATTAGCGCTTTAGAGATCCTCCCTCCAAACACAGTCACAACCCGAGGTCCTGGGGCTAGGACTGCAACATAGACTCGGGGTGGGGCACGGTTCGGCCCCATTAGCAACCACTCCATCACGAAGTGCACAGGAACCCAACTCGCCCGCGTTGCCGTTGGATTCGCTGACAGCCAGCTTAGGCCAAACTTGGGGATCTTTGGGGGAACGTTACGTGGGCTGAAATCTAGACCTGGGACTCAGGAGACAGGGCTCCCTGGCTCTGCTCTAGTCACACCAGAAACCTGCTCCACCCCCTGGGCCTCAGACGCCTCATAGTACAGTCCGGTAAGAGGACTCACTGGCCTTAAAGTTTCTTTTATAAACTAACGAAAGGTAACCGCCTCAAGTAAGCCATGGTCCTGAATGTACATGTACACACACCATCATCAGCTGCTAGGTTTTCACTCCTCCTGCCGCCTGCCGTTTCCATCAGCCCATTCTGGATCTAGAGCTCTGAAGTATCGGGGAAATACGTTTATATACCGAGTGTGTCAGAATCGCAGGTTGCGGTGAGACTGTGTTTAATGACCGTTTGAAGAGCCTCAAGCCTGCATTACTGTAGCTGTTACAAGGGGTAACAATACAGGGATAAACACTGATGCTCACTATGCCGGCTCATGAAGGGTGTCAAGCTGAAAATGCGTGTGAGTTTAAATGTCGTGTTGGCGATGGGTTCGGATGCTTGCTGCTGCCTTCCTGGAGAAAAGGTACAGCTCCCATCTGGTGAGCGTGCTCGGTAACGTGTGTGTGGAGGCTGCGCTTCCTGGTGCGAAGTGGCGGCAGCGCCACGTGAGTTTGCTGATGCTCTTCCGGGAGTGGAAGTGAGGGGGCAGGCCTGCAGGGGAAGCCACCGAGGAGCGAGGAGGAGGGCCGTCCTGCGAAGGGCCGCGGACTGACGGTAAGCACGTGATGTGGACAGAGTCCTGTTAGGCCGCCCCAGCGCACTGCGTCTCAGCTGGGCCCCTGGAAGGGCTGCCGCCCTGCTGGGGCTTTACTGTTTCTCATCAGCGCCTAGTGAAGCCACGAAAGTAAACCTGGCTGCTCGGCTTCAGCTTAGGAACTCTAGTCAAGTGTTCATCCCTGTGACTAGAGAAGGAAGGAAACCCCTGAGCCAGGGTGGGCTGGGGGCTCGGTCAAGGTGCGTGATCTCAGTGAATGCCTGTTACTCTGTCGTTTCCTTTGCGACCCCGGTGAAATTAAGTCTCCGCAATTTAGATGAGTATAGAATGGAGGCCCCAGACCAGTGCTCAGATCCCACAGTGGTGTGGCGAGGGAACCTGGAGGCGAGTGCGTCTTCCCAGCCCCACAGGCAACAGAGGCGCTGCCTCCACCGGAAGCGCCCGCCGGCAATTACCCGGGCAGCTTCGCAGCTTCAGGAGCTCTTGGTACCTGGGCCCCGCGGACGATGGTTCTGGGTTAGTGTTATCTTTTTTTTTTTTAATTTTTTGAGCTGTCTTACTGATTTTGCACTTTTTTTAAATTGGGGGGTTTGGGGGGCAGGTAATTACATTTATTACTTCTTTTTAATGGAGGTGCTGGGGGCTGAACCCAGGACCTCGTGCATACCTCTGAGCGGTACCTTCCTCCCTCCACTCCACCATTGCTGTTTCTTGATAATCTTTGTTTAAGCCTAAGGAGAAGGAATAAGCACCGTCGTGGGGGCTCCCCACACTCGGCCTGACTCTGGTGGAGGGAAAACGAGGCACTGTTCAAGCAGCTTGCTCGGGGCCGTGCAGTTCTTTTCACTACATGCTTGCTGCGCACTTTCCTGCCCATCGTGTGCCACCTGCCAGGGCAGCAAAGGTGGGAGGACTGTGCCTGCCCTGAGCCACAGCCGGGAGCGCGCTCCCTCTGGTGGGCCTCCCCCTCCCGCAATCGCAGGCGAAGCCACAGTGGCAGTATGGACTGTGCAGGCATCCGCACGCCCACGGCCGGGCTTGGGCGGAGGGACTCCGTATCACTCTGTAGTCTTTTGACAACCTTGGGAGGACGTATCATGTGAACATTACAGATGGAAAAACAAACGTGGAGAAGTCACATGACTTGCCAGAAGGTCATTCAGTAATTTGACAAGCCAGCGTCTGGAAGCCAGGTATTTCCAACCCCAGGCTCCATGTCCTGAGCCATCGTCCGCAAGCAGTGGCCATGATCTGCTACCTCCCGATTCGTCCCAGGGGCCCACAGCCCTCTGTCCGGGGGCTGGCCCGCAGAGGGAGGGTGAGCCCGTTTCACCTGTGGACGCTCAGATCCACTGAAGTTGATACTTGCTCCAGTAAATGATTAGAAGAGCCCGGAAGCAGCTTTTTTCGGCAACCAAGTCTCCTCGGTACGCACCCCATTTCTTCCACACCCCTGGACTGTCTGTTTACATTAGACTCTGGACGACCCAGCACGACAGCCCTTCCGTAGCCTCTCCGACACCCTCCTGCTGTTTACCGTCTTCCCTAATGGACTTTCAAAAGCTCCACATGCTGCAGGGTTAGATGCATTGCACACACACGCATGTGACTGCACGGGAAGCACCTGGAAGGAGTCACAGAGGGCAGTTACCACACACTCCGCTGGCTGCTGGGGAGGCAGTGACGGGTACGAGCAGGTCCCTGCCCTCTGACCTGCCAGGCAACAGATTCAGGGGGGCACACGTTTTTTATTCTTAGCTATGAAAACGAGACATGTTAAAATATTACAAATTCCAAACGAGAGTTTGAGTTAATGAGATTCTAAAGCACCTTCCTACATGGAGCTTTTTAGCGGCCTTCACTAGTCAGCTTATCCTCAGAGGGGTCCTGAGAGACCGGCGGGGTGTGCAGCCCCTCTGATGGAGAGCTCGGGCCCAGGGGTGGGACTTCCCGGGGTCAGAGCACTGGTGGCGGAGCTGAGCTGTGGCTTGGGCCTCATGTCCTGGGGCGGGGGCAGAAGGGACTGGTGGTGCCTGGTGTGGGCCTGGCCGGCCCTCGCCTTCTCTCCTGGCGCCTAGCTCAGGGGATGAGGCGGGAGGGGCACTTCTCTCCTGATTTCTGCTCCTCTTCGGTGACCAGTTCTCCTGTATCTCATCGCATCTAACTTCTCACCGACGGAGCAGAAAGTCACCCGAGACCTGTTGACATGTCGCCCAGTTACCTTGTTTAAAGCTGGGTTTTAATTGAAAGGAAACACATTTTAACGGAGAAAATACTCTAAGGTGCCAATTACTTCATAAACTTCTAAGAAAGACAGTTTCATTTTATTCCCAAGGGAAACCCAAGCTAGGTCTTGCACCCCCGAGTGGCTCCCGCTGACTCGGCTGCCTGGAAGGCCTGTGTCACCGCAGGTGGCCGACCGGCCGCTCACTGGCTGTGGGGCTTTGCCTCTCCACCCCGCAGTGACCACCAGCTGTGCAGACGCAGACGTGGGGTGGCAGGGGCTGGGGTGGAAGTGGGGGCCTAGGAGCTAGCTTTCTACACCCCCCTCCACTCTGACAGAGTCTCCACACCCTCCAGCATCAGCATCCCCATCGCCCGGAGCTGCTAGAAATGAAAACTCTCAGGACCCCTCCCAAGCCGACCGAGTCAGAGCCAGCACGTCCCCAGGATCCTCAGGTGGCTGTGTGCGAGCTGAAGGTGAGGAAGCGCTGACTCTCACGCCCGCCCTCAGGTAGGACCCTCCTGGGGGTCTGCACAGAGCGCCGACGCCCAGGGACTGCTTTCACCTGCACGTGGGGCGGCCTGGGCGGCTCTCGGAGTATACTGTGCAGCCAGGGTTGAGGACCAGCTGGCCCAGTGCTCCTTCCTGTTGGGAGTGCATGGGGACAGCTGGGCGAGGGCGGAAGGGACAAAGGAAACGTGTGCTTGCCCCCCTGTCTCGGGCTCAGCCATAGGCGGGGCAGGCGGGGCACTTGTCCGCCGTTAAAGGTCATATTTGGGCGTCCATCTCTTGGTTCCTAAGGTGCCCCGGGCCCTGGTTTCCCCTTTCAAGGAGCTCATGGAGGGAGTGCTGTGTCCCCCTCATCAGACCAGGGCGTCTCCCAGGGTAGGGGCTGAACCCTGGTCAGACAAGGACCTCTGCACAGCTTCTTATTCCCTCCGCCCCAGACAAGCCACTTACCCGGAGTTCTCAGCGCAGAGTGCTCTGGGAGACGGGTCAGGGTCAGGACGAGCCCCAGGCCCGTGTGTGAGCGCACACGCACGTGCACACACACACACACACACACACACAGTGCAGCCTGCCCACCCCCTTGGGAAATTCAAAACGCGGCCCAGGCCTGGTGAGCCCGGCAGATCCTGTGGGCAAAGGCTGCAGGGAGGCAGGGCTAACAGAAAACTGAGAGACGCCGGGGCCTCACCCCAGGCTGCTGTCTTCAGTGGGAGGGAGTCTGCCCAGCCTGGAACCGCCCAGAAGAAGTGCCCCGGGTGTCAGTGGGGCTCAAAGAACAACCCGAGTTCTCAGCTAAGGAAGACGGCTTTCAGTCTGAGGACAGGACCCCGGCCCCTTCCCCCAGGCCCCACCTCACAGGCCCCTCCCCAGAGCTAGCCTCCAGCCTTACCTCACCCCCAGCAAGGCACCCTGAAATCAGAGACGCACCGAACTAGGATTCCCGTCGAAACGCACACCAAGTTGTAAGCTGCTTCACCGCCCACACCTGGCGTAAGTGGCGTAACCAGACCCTTCTGAGGGGGGTGTGCTGGGAGGTGGCGCAGGGGAGGAGGAGGGGAGGGAGGCCTCCGTGGACCACATCAGTTTGCTCCTGTCCTCCCCGGCTGACTGCCGCCTCCAAGCTGCAGTTCTTGTCTTCCTCTGGCTGGGCATCCTCCCCAGCGGCCTCTTAATGGGTGGAAGACGTCTTTAACTGAAGGCTTTCTCTCCGGTTCACAAAGGTTGCCCAGACGCCCTCCAGTGACAGCCGCAGCGCCTGCCTGTGCTGTAAGCAGATCCCACAGCCCGGTCATGTTTTTAATGACTAACTGAATTAAACTAGACTAAGAGGGGAAGATGAGCAGAACTCAGCCCTGAGTCTCTCCTTTGCTGGTCGCACAGAATTTCTCCAGGGACCTTCAGAGACCCCTGCCCCAGCCAGCTAGGCCTTTACTAGAGAGAAGAGCAGACCATTTAGAGAATTGTACAAAAGCCAGGGACTCTCTCACCAGAAAACATGCCCAGAAAATGTTAAATACATTTCGGGGTCTCATGGTCCCAGTCAATTGTTGAGCCTCCTGGTGCCCTGAATCTAACCAAAGACCTGGAGAGAGTCTAGGAACCCTTAAGTGAAATGTCACTACATTGTTTATATGTAAAGATAAAAATTACAAGCCTTCAGAAGCCTGGCAAGTGAAATAATTGTGAAAGAATAACTGCATTGGTGAGTAATAAGGAATGGCGGGGACTGTGGCTAAAATGAGGCGTTTCAAAGCATTATTAAAATTAAATTCTTACTAGATGATCCAAAACTCACCATTGGACTAGATTAAACTCACGAGTAACCTGTGTCTTAGCATGCCCCCCCCCCCCCAGCTGATAACGAGAGTGATCCCTAACCCAGCTGCCCCGCACGAGCGCTGGCCTGTCTCTCCTCAGTTTTCCCTGGGAAGTCCTCTCAGTTCTTCTCCTCCACGTTGTTGCCAGTTCTTCCACGGCTCCGCTCAGCTCCAAGGCCTGAACTGCACAGCAGCTTGGCCGTGAGGCAGCCCCTCCTGTCAGCTCCTGGAGGTGTCCTGGGGGATCCCCGCCCGCGACGAGCTACAGCGTGCTCGGAGCCCTCTGACTGGATTGTCAGCAGTGCTCGCGGGCGGCTTCTGCCCCCGGGGACACTTGGCCGTGTCTGGAGACGTTCCGACGGTCAGAGTTTGGAGACGGAGTGCTGTTGGCATCCAGTGCGCAGAGGCCAGGGATGATGCTGCCCAGCCTGTGACGCGCAGGACAGCTGCCCCTGCAGAGCGTTATCCAGCCCAAATGTCAGCAGTGCTGATGCTCAGGGACCCTGTTCTGAGCTGGCCCTGGACGAGCTCCTCGAGGGCAGGGCTGTGTCTGGTGTCCGTGACCCCGGGCTGGCATGCAGTAGGTACTCAGCATGCGCGTGTTGACGGCGTGAATGGTTAGGGGGTGGGACTAAAGAGAAAGAGCCAGTCCCTGCCCAGGAGCCCACGGTGAGTCAGGGAGGGGCCCACACGCCCCTGCTCTCCTCCAAGCAGACACTCAGCCAAGGCGGGGCATTCACGAGGTTGGCTGCTGAGAGGGGCTTCACGAGTCTGGGGAGGGGGCCTCAGAATTGTTCGTCTCGTTGGGCTCTTAAGGCTGCAAGAACAGAAGCACACCCAGGGCTCCTTGAGGGGTGGAACATTCATCATAAAGATGAGTGAGTGGAAACCCAGGCCTCAGGAAGGATGAGCTGGGAGCTGTCGCTCTGGCATCTTCCATTACGAAGACGCAGGCAAAACCCTGTCTCTCCCCTCCCCCCACCCCAACCTACCCCAGGCTCATCCCTGCTCACCCTTGACCTGGGCCCCTCCCGGGCCCACTTACCCGTTAGCCACAGCGCCTAGGACTCACGGTGCTTTTTAGGGGCCCACAGAAATGTTTTAATTCTGATTTCTATAAAAAGCAGAAGAAAAAAATGAATATAATAATGATACATATAAAACAGTGAGTCTAGCCTGGATTACATTTGTCTTAATACCAGTGCAGTCACATAATTCTAGTGCACGTTTATGGAGAGAGGGGCTCACCCGCAAAGGCCAGCCCCGCCCACCCCCGGCCCTCTGCGCTGTGGCCTCAGGTGCAGCCCCCACCATGGACCACCTCTCCCTGTTTCTGAATGAAAATTCCGCTGAGTCCACTGGCGACATTTTGAACACAAAGACGGAGGTAGGAAGTGCACTGACTTTGACGAATTTTCCTTGGGGAAGGGTTTTCCGGAATGGACTCCATTAAATCAATTTAATTCCTTGATCAATTTTCTATAAAGCTCAGTTAAGCTATTTCCAATTTTTTCACTTTTTCATTTCAAGTTGACTGAAACTATTTTCCTCGGGACCAATTCTTTTCACTTACGTTTCATGTCAGAAATTTGGTTCGTAGATCAAATTTTGGTCAATACTACATTTCACTGATGACAGCTTCTGTCATGGCAGGTTCTCTTTTGTGACCTTTATTTCTACCACGTCCATTTTCCGCGGTCAAATTTTGCTCCAGCTTTGGTCAGGAACACTTGGTTCTTTCATGAGCTGTAGCAGATAACCACCAGTCTAATTTAGCCATTTCAGTTTTTCTCTGCATTAGATAAAAGACTGGAGAGTCTAGAACAGTCTCTAGCTTAGGCCAGCAGACACCGAGAGGACACTTACGAGGCGGAGAGACCAGCCGGTGCAGGAGCGGGCAGAGGAGAGGGAAGGCCGGCAGCTCCCAGTGCCGAGAGCCACAGGATGTGCTGGGGAGGGCGGCTCTAGATGCTCTCTGTCCCAGCCAGTCTGTCCACCTTGTGGTCTCTCATGGGTCACCTGACCACCCTGGGGCCACCTAGGGCTAAGTGGAGGGCAGGGACGTAACTTACGATGCCCAGCACTGCCCGGAGTCAGCAGCTGCGGCCAGCGGCGTCCCTCGGGGAGGAGGTAAGGCAGGAACCAGGGGCCTGGGCCACGGGAGGAACGCTTCCCACCCGGACAGTCCTCTCCGCGTCAAGGGGCACTTCCACTCATGGCGTGCCAACTCTAAGCAGCGCCGTGAGGCGGGCCGTGTCACCTCAGCTGCATGGATGAGGAAGGGACGTGGGTCCTCCTGTCCCACGCTCAGTGCCCCCCTTTATGCCGCAGCCTCTCGGAAGAAGGAGGGTGAGGCGTCTGCCTAACACCCTGCTTTTGGAGCGGCTGTCTCCTGGTGTTTCTGGGGCCTGGAACCAGAGCCCAAACGGAGGCCCCGCTACAACAGGCTAAATATTTGAAAGTTCTCAATCAGCCTCACGAGCCCCACGAAGAAGAATGTCCTCCCCCCCCCCGCCTTCGCCAGTAGACCTCAATAACGACAACACGGAGAACTAGAGCTTCTCATGCGGCTGAAAACTGGGTTTTTTTCCGGTTTTTTAATCGAAGTATAGTCAGTTTACAATGTCGTGTTAACTTCTGGTGTCCAGCGTGGCAGAACTGGTGGTACATGCCTGGAAGTCGGTAAAGCAACAGAGACGGCTGGACTGAACACGGCCGTGCACGTCGGGGCCCTGCGTTGACGGGCTAGTGATGTTGGAAAGAATGAGAAAATGAAAACACGTAAGTCATGCGTTTATTCCATAAAATCTCTCTCCCTTTATTTCAACAAAATCACTGTGTTGTTAAATAATCGGTAATAAAATTTTGTTCTATGGCCAGAAATGCCAAACTGGACAACCTTTCTTGAATTCTTAGTTTTTCTTTAAATTCTATATGGAGAAACTTCGATTTTCTGAGACGAAGCATCTGGAATTCTCCATATACCCCTTACAGTGGTACCCAGAGCCGGCAGTGCGCCAGACGTCTTACCTGTTACGCTAAAAAGTACAATGAGTTTCCATATAATAACTCATCACCATCGCAGGAAACACCACACAGTATTCTGTTTTTCCCGAGAAGTCTCTAGCGTTACAGGTGTCAGCACCTCCTGAAGCAGCGTCTGCCCTGCCGCTGCCCGACACGCCAGGCCGAACACGCGAAGCTGGCCTGTGACAGGCCGGCGGGGCTCGGAGGGGCTGCGCCCCCGGCGCACTCTCATTCATTCAGCTGGTACGTTTCCACAGCAGGACTTTCTAGATAAAGGAAGCGATGTGCTGGTTAACGTTCCTTGACCAGCATGAGGAAGCCATGTAGCTCTTCCTAAGTTCTTCCACATTCTTCAGCACTGAGACATCATAAAGAAACCCCAAAATACCAGTGTTTTGTTCATTTGTTCACATCTCAGTTCACTTGAGACTCTGCCTTAATCTGTAACGGCCAGAAAACAGCCTCTGTAAACTGGACTATTTGAACGTGAACCTTCTTCTTTACGGTCCTATGAGCATTTTGTTTTCTAGTCTCCTTACATTTTATTGGAATATTACTCTCATTGCATATTTTACATGAAGGTTCTTTCTACTTCTAAAATTGTTTTTCTCTAAACATTTAAAAGTAACAGTCCTTTAAAAAATGACACAGTCAACTTAGATGTGTCTGTTTTTTAAAAATAGCCTTCTGCTACATTTTTGGCAGCAAGCTCACACCGGATAATCAAGGTCAGCACAAACTTCTGAAAGTACTTCCACTTTCTGCCGAAGTTCACGATCTTCTCTCTATGGGAGGATCTTCCACGGTCCATGGGACTCTCCTAGCGATCCTGCATCTCACCCACATTGCATCCAGCCCCTTTAAGACCATGTCGCCGGCGTTCCCATCAGGTCTGTGAGTGGCTGGAAGGTCAGGTTTGACAGGTGTTTCATCCAGATGTTCCATCTTGGAGCAGATCCAGAAAAAGTCGTACATAATCGCTGAGTTGTCCAGAGAGTGTCCAGAGAGTGCCACCAGCGCAGCTGAAACCGCTCCCCCAGTGTGAGCTGAAACCTGCACACCGCACAGCGCGTTCCTCTGCGTGTGGGGCCAGAGCTCCACTTCTCTTTGTGACCGTGTCGGTGGCGTCACTGCAGGTCCCTCTCGACAATTTTTTAAAAGCGATGCCTGTAATCGAAAGCTGTTTATTCCGTTTGTCACTTTAATCAAAACCTTTGTTTTTTATAAAAGGTACAAAACCAGTGAAATTCTCCTTTATTTTGACCTTGTTTTCTTTTTCTATAGGTCAAAACTTGTACAACAAATGTTAGTCATCCAGTGTGGCCTTTGTCCCTCATACAGCCTAACTGATCTGAGTAATAATTACTTTTAAAAAATTATGCTCGATTTCATCTCTCATTTCTTACTCTCCAAATTAATCGTTTCATTTTGAATTTGATATCCTAGAAAATTATTTGCTTCAGGTTTTTAAAAAACCCATCTTAGCTGTTTTTTAGTCATTTCTACTAAACCTAGGCCTTATTACTTTGTTTTGTGTATGTACCAGTGCCTCTCCCACCTCAGAATAAACCGTTATGTTTGGCTGCGTAGAGGGCACATAATTTAATTCTTCTAAGAACATCCCATCGATGTTCCCTTTGTCTTTTTTTTTTTTTCAAATGGAGGTGCTGGGGGTTGAACCCAGGACCTTCTGCATGCTAAGCATGTGCTCTGCCACTGAGCTGTAGACATACCCCACCTCTGTCTCCTGGTGGCGTTTACTCACCTGCGCTGAGGACAATCCACAGGTGGCTGTTCCATCAGCTCCTTTTCCACTTCTGGTAATCAGGTGAGTGTTTGGGGGCTACAGTGAAAGCTGCTCACTTGTCGTTGGCAGTTTTAAAAATGTTAAGCAGACTGTCTCTTTCAAGATTTTCTATTTCTTTTCGCCTTTTTTGGTCCATAATTGCTCTTTCTATCATGATGTCTATTTGGATTCTCAATGATCCAAGGGAATTAAAAATAAAATGAATTCCATCCAGAGTATAAAATTTGAATGCATTTTCGTTGTAGAAATGTAAATTAAATCAGTCGTAAAAATTTTACTTTTTTGAAAATGTATGGGAAAAATAATTTTTTGTAGCATGTTAAAAAGTACCTATTAAACTTTAAAGGCCAAATACAGATGATAAGAAGTGGATACCAAAACTTAGAATCAGAATTACTTAACCCTGGAATTCTCATTTAAATTTTTGAGACTGTAATCTTCCTAAACGTTCTCTCAAAGTGAAGCCACGTGTGACTCGCGTCCAGTAGCGATCTGGCTGGCAGTGTAGCCTTTCCTGACGCCCTGACTCGTGGGTTTGCTGAGTAGCGGCAATGGCTGACGTCCACTGGGCGTTCCTCGGCTGTCCCGGCGGCCCTGCGGCGCCGGAGAGACCGCCCTCTGTTTCGGGTGGGAAGGGTACGGAGGGGCGTGCCGGGGTGTTCCCGCACCGCGGGCGGCCTGTCCGGGTCCTGCTGGGCCCCCACGCCCGAGGGCCTCCCAGGGCGGCCGCGGGGCCCGGCAGGCCCTTGGGGCGGGGCTGTTCTCTGCCTTCGCTCCGACGCCGCCGCGGCCTCGGCTCTGCGGGCGGGTCAGGTCCCCGCGCCTCGGGCCGGCGCGAGGGCGCCCCCTGCAGGGCAGCGGGGCGCCCTCCCCGGCGAACCGCCGGCCGCGGAGCGAGGCCCCCGCTGGGTCCGGATCCCGCGGGGAAGGAAGGAAGCCCGGGCGAGCGCGACCAGAAGGGCCCGCCCTACTGCCCCCGCCGTGAACTCGGCCGTGCCTCCTCACTTCTCCCCCTCGGACTGCGGTGGGAGCACGCTCATCACCGCAGCGGGGAGCAGAACACACCGCAGGCCGGCTGGCAGCCGCTTCCCAGGGTGCAGAGACTGCGCTCCCGCCCAGTGAGCCAGCTGCGTTCCTGCACCCAGAACGCCCTCGGGCCCGCCTCCTCGCCTCACGAAGCCCCTCGGCTTCAAGCGTGTGCGTCCAGAATCCGGACCCCGAGTTCCACCCCCACGGGCTCACAGCAGGATTGCTCCCGCCGCTCTCAGGTGACGAAACTGAGGCCCCGGGAGATGGACTGACGTCTTTCCAAGAGCCGGGGCAAGCTGGAAACAGGGCCTCGCACACTGCACATCTTATACAAAAATTACCTCCAGAACGGACCTTCGTTCTAAACGTGAAACGCAAAGCCATGAAACTCCTGGAAGACGCAGGAGAAGACATTTGCGACTCTGCGTGAGGCGAAGAGTCCTCAGGCAGCAAAAGCACAGCCTTAAGAGGAAAACATTAATAACAAATTGGCTTCATGAATATGAAAAACCTTCGCTCTGCAAAAGACATCGGGAAGGAAAACCAGACCGAGAAAATAGTTACAAATCACATCTCTGAAAAGATTATGTTCAGAATATATAAAGGACCCAACAATAAGAAAAGTAAGTCAATCCAAAAACAGACAAAAGATTTCAGCAGGTGCTTTGCCAAAGAAGGGATAAGGGAGGCAAATAAACACAGGAAGGCGCTGAACATCCTTCGTCTCAGGCGAACGCGAATTAAGACCACAATGCAACAACTTAAATACTCAAAAACAAGGACACAAGCAAATTAGGGGGCATTTGTGCGAAAAGCATATTATCCACCCTCCAAAATTTATATTTTACTCTTCAGAATAACATGAAAATACTTATGGAACAATGTATTAAGTGGAAGAAACGGGACTTAAACATACAAACAGTATTACCCCAATTTGAAGGAAAATTGTGTATGTTACACACACGTATTAAATAAAGATTGAATTGTATAAAAATGTAAATAGGGCTCATTTCTAGGTATGACAATGACAAGAGATTTTTGTTTTCTTATTTATACTTCCCAGAATTTTCCAAAATATTTCCCGACATAC
This sequence comes from Vicugna pacos, assembly GCF_048564905.1. NCBI lineage: Eukaryota > Metazoa > Chordata > Mammalia > Artiodactyla > Camelidae > Vicugna > Vicugna pacos. The sequence goes on along the minus strand of NC_133013.1, from coordinate 29,100,021 downwards.
ACATATCGCTTTTATAAATTATCTAATTAAGTCGAGAGAGAAAAGGATGCTCAGCAAGGATCTGAAGAAAGAATGAATGAGCGAATGAAGAAAGAAGCCAGGGCCAGAGGGAGCCTCCCCTCCCTGCCCTGTGAGCCCTGGCCCACCTGTGAGCATCGGAGCATCTGGCCTGGTCCCCGGGTGATGGGGTCCCACGGCGCTGCTCAGCACGTCGGTCGTGCAGCGCGGGTTGGCAGGTGCAGTGTGCTGGGCAGGTGAGGCTCGACAATGAGGCTTTACCAGCCAGGTCACAGCCGGGCAGGCAGCCCTCACCAGGCACTGGGGCAGGCAGACCCTCAGCGGGAAGGTCGGCTCTGAGGGGGAGACGGAGAGGCAGGCTGGAGGGATTGGTGTCGGGAGCACGTGCACTCTGGGGTCCGTCCTGACTCAGCCACCTGCCACCTCACCACTCCACGCCTCCCCGGTGACGTCGTCTGCAGCGTGGGATGGCAACACGGCCTCACTGGGTTGTCGGGTTGTGGCTGTCGTGGGAACCAGAGATACGGCATGTGGCACCAGGCCCTGGAGGGTGAGTGAGGGTGGGACAGAGGCGGCGAAGTGGGCTGCGGGGCGGGGTGGGTGCTGATTCGGCTTGGGGTGCCTGGCGATCAGCCACCGCCCAGAGGCCCCCTGGTCCCCAGCCCTGCAGCCCTGGGTGTGAACGAGGCTTTAGGGCTTATGTAGCCCTTTCTCTCCGTGCAACTTGCTGACTGGCTTTAGTCATTCATTACAGGGAACTGAACTCAGAGAGGGCAGGAGTCATAGGGGCCCCAGTGGTCCCGGGGGCCTCCCTGTGGGCCCCAAGGTGGGGCAGAAAATGCTCAGGGTCTGGGTGAAGAAAGCTGGGCTCAGTCGGCTTCCCTGACCCGTGAAACCTCCACTTCCCCGTCTGTAAGCAGACACGATGCAATCTGCGCCCCCCACCCCCAGCCCTGTGTGGCAAGGATGTGCCGGGGGTGATGGGTCACAAGGATGCGGGCTAGGAGGACGGCGGGAACAGAGTGCAAGTGACAGAAAGAGGCTCCCCTGGAGTCTGCTGACCTGGGGTTTGAAGCGAGCCTGAGACAGGGCTGTCTGTCCTTAGTGAGACCCAGGGACATTATGATGAAGACATCACTGTTCTTCAACTAAGGACATGGGCTTGGGGCTAAATTAAGTATTTACACAGCCCTTGATTAGTGCTCCCTCTCTGAAGTGGCTCCCTCCCCACGCTAAAACATTTAGCAGGGATTTCAGGAGATTCCCAGCCCCAGCCGTGGTGCAGAACGTTGCCTGAGAGTGAGGACAATGGTGACCACTTGCTTTTAGCAGGTTCCCGGCCGCCGCCCAGAGGCCAGGACAGCTCTGGGGCTCAGGCGGACCTACGTGTTAGAAGGAAGACATTGATTGTACTTAGGTCTTTAAAGGGCAAATGAAACACACCCCGTACGCCAGGTCCAACGCAGGCTGGACCCGAGGGACTGTCTAGTATTCGCATCAGAAACCACCCTGAGAATCGTTGCACAACAGTCTCTGAGGAGGAGGAGAGACGGCAACCTAGTGCAAACTCAGCCGTAAACCCACGGGTGACCTCTGCCGAGTCACGGGTCCTTCCAGGGGCCTGCCGTTCTCACAGTGGCTCACACACCTCTGCGTCCCTCTACCCTGATGCAGGACACTGACTGCAGGCACCCCTGTCCACCACAAGTGGGCATTTCCCAAAGGCTCCGTCCTGTGCGAGCTGGAGACTGGCTGGCTGAGGTGAAGAGGACCTGTGTTTTCAGTGTTACCTACAGGACATGTGCTGTGGTGAACCTCAGAGCACGCGTGTTCCAGGAAAGCTGTCTATATGTATTTAATCTCTGATTCCCAAGGACAGTGTGGCACAGTAACTGAGGGCGCAGACTTCGGACCAGTCCTGAGCTGAGTCCTACTTGCCTGACCTTATAGAAGCCACTGCCTCAACTTCCCAATCTACGAAATGGGGGTAAATGGCCTGGGCTCTTGGCGGCCATCAAGCGAGATACCTTGTCTACAGAGCCGGGGCGCCTGGCCTGTAGCGAGAGCGTGGCGAGCAGGGGTCCTGTTATCCCTGCAGTTCTTGTCAAGGCGAAGCCTTTGTGCTCTGCTGAACGTGTTGTGTAAAGCTGGGCTTCCACGCTTTAAGCAGACCGGGTACATCACCGGGCGCACCGGCGGTCCCGAGCTGCCCTGCCCAACCGGTGCGGCCCCAGGAGAGCACGGCGGGCACTTCTGGCCCCAACCCTCACAGCTCTGAGCTGGGTGGGGACTGGCTTCTCCGGCCTTTCCTGAGAACAGACTTCAAAAGGTCCACACCCAGACTTGAAGAAAGCCTCAGGCCCAGTGCCAGCCCCTTCCTCAGCACTCTGTCTAGAGGTGTCCTTGCCCATCCAGGCTGCTGCTGAGGTTGCTCTGCACAGCACCGGGCTACCTCCCTACCCCGGGGGAAGACCCCAAAGCAAGGGGGCGCAGGCCCTTGCCCTTGGCTGGGGTCCACCTAGGCTCAGACCTCTGCTTGCCTCTTCCGTGCTGTGAGCCCAGCCGGAGTGGCCCTGTTTGGCCCACATAGATCCTTACTACTGAATGTGACCACGGTCAGAGCAGACGGGCTCCAGGGCCTCGCCTGTAAGCTCTTCCTGCCTCTGTTGCCGCACAAAAGGGGCCCCTGAGCTGAGAGGCAGGTGGCGGGGGGGGGATGCGGAGAAGGGGGCTCCCCTCCAGGTGGGGCCTTCAGGGCCTTACCCTGCCGGGGAAATCGCTCTGCCACCCTGGCCCGGTACACAGTCTGTCTGAATCGTTAGCTTCTTTCAAATGCAAACACTCCACTGAGGCAGCCCCGTCAGGGAAAGGCGTGCCCGTGCATCCCTGAGCCTGAACGGACTGTTCAGATTCTTCCTGGGAGGGGAGGACAGGCCGTGTGCTTAGCACGCCCGGCGTCCTGGGTTCAATGCCCAGAACCTCCATTTAAAAAGTTAGGGAAAAAATACCGAGCCCACCTGCCGAGAGTCCCACGGAACTGGTGCCTGATGCTGACGTCCAGCCGAGGTCAAGGACCACTGGGCCTGGTGTTGCGTTTGCTTGTTAGGGCGCTTTGGGGCGCAGGGGCAGAGCCCCTCTGAGCCTAGCAGGGAAAGCAGTGGCCCTTTGTGTAGTGACTGGGGCCCCTTGGCTGCTGTGAAGACACTGCTGGGGCCTGGGAAGCCGACATCTGAGACAGAGGCCACCCTGGACACCACGGTCTGCGGGTCCCACTCCTGGCCTCCCCGTTGCCCTCTGTGAATCTCTGCTCCTTGGGTCGAATGAGCCTGAAGGCCCCTCTGCATTCTCTGGATCTTGAGGGATACCAGCCCCAAGGGGCCCACCTGGCACAGGACTTCCCTCAGGCACCTGGGATGGCAGACCCTCATGGTCTCTCCCTGGGGAGGCCCGATGGCCAGACAAGGTGGGTCGCCTCCTCTCCTCTCAGCATCTTTCTGCTCCACATTACTCTGCAAGGGTCAGCCTTTCATGTTCCCCTCCCTCTATCCTGCTCTGAGGACAGGACCCAGGCCTGGGGAGGGACTGTGTGCCCCGGCCCAGGGGCTGCGCCTGGGACTCAGTGCTCTCAGCACAGAACGCAGGCTCTGTTGCTCCCTGGCAGAGGGCTGCCAGCACCTGGGCGTGAGAAGAGGGGCCAGGACGCAGGGTGGGAGGAGGACTCTCTCCCAAAGGGGTGCCTTTCCCACAGGCCCCCCATGATGGAAGGGGTGCGGGGTGCTGTTGGAATAGCTATGGTCTGGCTGTGGGGTGGGGCGAGGCAGTCAAACGGAGGTGGGTCCCCCAGCTCCATGCCCCCAGCGAAGTCCCCATATGGCGTTAGTCTCCTCTCTCCCCCAAACGACCGGGCTGGAGAAGAAGCGGGCAGTCTCTCCAGGCAGGTGAGATGAGGTGGGAAACTGAGGGAAGAAGGAAAGGAGACTGACCTCCGGGGGCCACGAGGTGACACCAGACGGAGGAGAGGCACTGCAGTGGGTGGAACAGTGTCCCCTGAAGAGCTAAGTCCAGTCCCTGTGACTGTGACTTCATTAGGAAAAGGGGTCTTTGCAGAAGTATTTAGGCCAAGGATCTCGAGATGGGATCAGCCCGAATGCAGTGACTGGTGTCCTTACACCAAGAGGAGAGGACACAGAGAGAAAGCCATGGGGAGTCATGCCGCCACCGCCCAGCGGCTCCAGGGGCCACCAAAAGCTGGACGGAACACATCTTGCTGGGGGAGTTTGAGAGGAAGCATGGCCCTGCCGACCCCCGGGTGCGGGGCTCCCGGCCCTCAGGACTGGGGGCCGGCAGGCCCCTGTGATTTAAGCCACTGCGGTTGTGTTGATGTGTCCAGCTGCCCTAGGAAACCAATCCCAGCGATGCCTACAGCGGCTGAAAGGAAAGCGCCTGGAGCAGTTCCCATCAAACACACGCTATCCCTGAGTGGCCATTTCTTCCTGTGTAAAAGGAGGCAAATGTTTCCAGCCCTGATGAGATGATGGCCCGGGGAGGGCCTTGTCAGTAGGGCAGCTCCGACAGTGTGAGGAAGGTGTGGTTCCAGATCAGGTCCTGCTGAGTGAGTCCTGGAACCTCTCCCAGCCTCATTTCTCTCAGAGTGGAGCTGTAAGCCCTGCCCTGATGACGCCACTGCAGGGAAGATGGCGGGGGCACTGATGGGTTAAGATAAGGTCGGGTGCAAGGGAGCCGAGTTCTGCTCTTCCTTGGGGACGAGAGTCTCTCTTGCACTGTTGTGCTGCCAGACAGCTTCTGAACACAGAGGACACCACCCAGGAGGTGCTGGCGAGCCCCCCGAGGAGGAGGCGCCAGTGGGGAAAAGTGACCTCGGATTCCTGCCCCTAAATGCGCAGGTGCCAGGGCAGGGCAGGGGGGAAAGAGAGACGCCAGGTCCCATGGATGGGGTAGGACTGTTCTCCCAAAAAGGGCATTTCAATTATGTTTTACAAGGTATCTGAAGAAGAAATGTGCTCGCCTGTCTTCCCTGCCTCCCTTGCATCTACCCATTGCCACCAAGGGACCTGCCACGCCCGACCCGGTGTGGGCAGGGAAACAGCAGAACCCTGCACATTACACTCAGGCTGCACTCTGAAGCTTCCAGAGAGCCTCCAGATGCACTCTGTGGTCACCACGGTGCTGGGAAAGGAAGATGGTTACGATCCTCGCCCTACAGATGAAGATACTGAGGGTCAGGGAGGACAAACAACTGCTCAGGGCCACCTGACTCCATGTTACCTCACTGCCTTTCTGACACGTCGTCTACTGCCTCACTGGCTAACTGGGGGCCTCTGTGCCTCTAGGAACACCCCACGCCCATATCTCCCCAACTGGTGTGGCCTCAAAACTGGCCATGGCCAAGGCCTACAGCTCTCAGCCTGGCCTTACAGCCCCTCCCTTCTGCTCGCCTCCGCACGCCAGCTCAGTTCCTCTTCCCGGCTAGGATGCTGGCCCCAGGTACCGGTACACAGCCTTGTCCTTCCTCCGCTCACCATTTCCTTGGGCTGCACAGGAGGCCCAACCCCAGTACAAAGTCCTAAAGTCCTGGTCCAAGCTGCAGCTCTGCTAACTCACTGCTGTGTGACTTCGGGCAGGGCACTTGCCCTCTTTGGGCCTCCGTTGTTCCCTCACTTAGGAAATGGGGGAGGTGAGCCTGATGTTCTCCATATGGCCTGTGTCTAAGCCCTCCAGACCCCTCTCCTCGCCGCTGCTCTGCCCTCCCTGTGTCTCACTGCCCATGAGAGCCCCCCCCCTTTCTCCAAAGGGCTGCTGTTTAATCATGCAGCTGGACTTTAATCTCCTAAGAGCAGAGGAGGGTGTGTGTGGCACCTAATGACCAGGTATTCGGCCAAGACATGCTGATCACTTAATCAGTAATCCACCGACCCCCTCCCTTTATGTCAGGAGAGTCTTCCCTCTGGCTTCCTGAGATGAGTGCCCAGAGGCCTGCGGCGGGCCGGAGTGCTGGGCACTGCATTTCTGTTCACCCTGACTAGTGTATGTGTGTGGAGTGTGCTGTGCTGTGTCCATGGCAGCGTCTACAGGATGTGGACAAGGCCACCTCACACCCCACTCTGCCTCCGAAGCCCATCACTGCCACGGGCACCAAAAGAAAGCACACACCTTCTGCCTTCCCCCTTCAGAGGGCTCCGTGTCTCGTGTCTCACCTAGTGCCCCCTTCCTGGGAAGGCAAAGCAGGGGTTGTTAACGGGGGCCTTGTCCGAGCCACTCTGAATCCAGCAGAGGCTGGCACTGGGGGCTCCACTCCCGGTCAAGCCCTAGTTTGCACAGGATGACTGTGCCTGTTTGTACAGCCCACCACTTTCCCTTCAGGGACTTATGTCGCCGAGGACAAGCTAATTTCGATTGAGGGGACACACGCACAAGCCCCATTACAAGGTGTGTGGCCACCAAGAAAACCTCATGAGCCAGATGCCCAATAGCACGACTGAGGCCTCATAAAGAGGACCTGAGAGACAGTCAGCTGCAACCCACTCACTGCAAATAGGGAAACAGGACCAGAGAGGGACAGAGACTTGCCCCAGGATGCAGAGCAAAATGGACCCCAGGCCCAGGGCTCCTCCCACGGCCTGCACGCCTGGCAGACAAGGCCAGGAGGCGGAGCACAGGTCGCTCAGAGAGCCAGGGGCCACGGGGAGATGCGCCCGGGCTTCCGTCGGGGAGACGCTCCGCAGTTCTCCTGCAGCGGCCGCCTGCTTCTTCGCACCGAAGAAGCCACGCAGCCACGCGTCTGCGTGGTGGGGAGGGAAGGAATGTTTTCTCTTTGTCCTCTGTGTCCCTTCGACTCTTGTCACCTTGTCCGCTGAGTGGCAGAGGTCCAGGCCCAGCACTTTGCGGACCTGGGGAATGGAGGCCTGGGGAAAGGGTGAGGGTGGCAAAGTGCCCTCGGCTGGGCGCTCCTGAGACAGCGGGGTGGACCTGACGACGGGGCCGACAGGGCAGAGAGCAGCCAGGAGCCTCTCCCACAGTGGGGAGGACGCGGTGGGGTGGGGCTGCGGGCGCCCCACCGCATGCGTTCTTCTTCAGGGCAGGCTGGGTGGCCCTGCCCTCCGAGGGGCCCGGGGCGCCCAGGCCTCTGTCCCTGACAGTGGGTGCAGGGAGGTGAAGGGGCCCGTGCGCCCCCCCAGCTCCGCCTGGGCGCCGGCTTCGCTCGCGCTTCAGGCCGGCGGGGTGGGGGCCGTGGGGGTGGGGGTGGCGACCCCTGGAGGCCACGGAGTCCGGCGTGGGCGGCACGCGGTCAGGTGCAGGCCCCTCCCCCGCCCGCCCCGCCCCGCCCCGCCCCGCCCCGCCCCGCGCGGGCGGGTGGGCGGGGCCGCGGGAGGCACGCGGACCGCCCCGCCAGGTGCAGCGCCGGCCGGCCGTCTGGGGCCACCGCGGCGGGAGGAGAGTCCGGGGCTCCCAGCGCCCGCCGCCTCCCTGCGCCCTCTCGGCCGGACGCCCGGGACGCTTGGAACCCAGGTAACCGAGGGCGGGGCTGCCCCGCGGCGCGCGTCCTCCCGCCCCCCCGTCCGCGCGCACCCGGCCTCGGCGGCCGCCCCGGGCTCCCCGGAGCCGGCTGGCCGCTCCCCGGGCGGCGCTGGGAAAGTTTGCGCCGCGACGGCCGCGCCCCGGGTGGCGGTGAAACACGGCCACTGTCGCCCACACGCCCTCCGCCCAGGGTCTTGCGGCGCCGGGAGCCGCTGCTGGTGCGCGGGGTCTCCGCCGAAACCGGTGGACGGCCGCCTTGTCACTTTTCTCGTCTCTCCCTCTCCTGAGCGTTTGCGTCTCTGCCTCTCGGCCCCCAGTCCCTTAAAAACATCCTCAGATGGGACCGCAGAGTTGGCCGTGTCTTAAGGGATGTTTACACTTGCGCTTCCCGCCTCCTCGGGCCAGATGTGGGCTCGGAGGCTGGGCTGAGTCAGACAGGGTGAGGGGCAGGGGCGGGAGCCGCCGGGCCCGTGAGGTGGGTGCCCAGCCCCCGTTCTGGGCTGCCTTAGCTCCTGCCGGCCACAGCCCGGGGGGCATCTTCGGCACCCCCAGCCCACCCCAAGGTGAGCGCCGGACAGAGGGTGGCCCACGGCCGTGGAGTCGGCGACCCAGAGGCGGCTCAGCCGACAGTTGAGTAGAGTGGGCTTCCTCCAGCCTGGGCGCTGGGGGGCTCAGCCGTGCGGGGGAAGGGGGTGAACGGTGGTCTGGACGGAGCAGCAGAGAGAACGGATGGGGGGTCAGTGGATCAGGAGAGCTGGCAGCACTCAGATGGACACATCCCTGACTTCACCCCCACCCCACCCCCACCGCCGTTAACCAGCGAGGTGGTGGGTCTCACTCCATTGTCAGATGAGCGAAAAAGGAGGCTCCAAGAGGTTATGCAATTTGCTGGAGAAAAATGTGGAACTGGACCTCAAACCGCAGGCAGGTGGCTGGCTCTCCATTTTGCTGGGCCCCTGACTCAACGGAGGTTCATTTCTTCTCCCCTCTCCCTTGAAGTTCTTCCGCTGAAAAGCGCACCTCCAGGAAAAAATAAAATCTGATCAGGGGTTCCTCTGAGAGGGCCAGCCCTTTGTGAGCCGTGAGGACCGCAGGAGGCAGGGACCTGTTTTGCTCACGGCTGTAGCCATGGTACCTGGCACGTGGAAGGTGCCCCACAAGAATGGAATGAATTAACCTGAAATAGCAGAGACTTTCCAGTTGACCAATCTTTGCCCTTGGGGAACAGAAAGGGCACTCTGAAAAGCTGGACCAGAAAGGCGCCCAACGCCACCACCGAGGGTCCTTGAAATCCTTACCCTCTTGGGGCAACTTTGTTGTTTTTCAAGCCAGGGAGCACAGCGTTGCCACAGGTGCTATTCCAGACAGCCAGGCCTTCGCTTCACCCCCAGCCCACTTCTTGCCAGGCCTGGGAGAAGCAGAGGGGAGTGGGCTGCATGCCCGGCTTGGCCCTGCTCTGGGTTGGAGGCAGAGGACCATTGGCCCATCTACACCAAAGTCTTACCCATCTCTCCAGGAAATCTTATTTGGAACACTAATCTTCATTACCTCCTCCCTCTCCTTACAATTTCATGGGACGGCCATGCACTGAGTGAAGAGGACTTGCTTTTCTGAGCCTCAGTTTTCTTATCTGTAAAATGGGGACAGCAGGATCTTCATGGTTTTATGTGAGAATGAGTGGCCTGGAGGGCTCTGTGAGCTTCAAAGCAAACTGTAAGAGATGACTGTTACTTCCCCACGTGAATGTCCGTCAGCCTGACCTCTCCGGTGGACTGTAAATTCCTCCTCAGGAGTGATCGCGCAGCTGGGTATCCCTCTGAGAGCTGCCTCTTCCTGAGCACATCGCAGGTTCCCAGGAAGTACTGACTGGTCAAAAATCATCTCTAGAGGAAGAGAAATTGCTAAAACTGGCGGAAAAAATCCCTCTCCCCGATCCCCATGTGAGGAGAGGGCACACTATACCACACAGGGGTGGGAGGAGTCCACGGTCCAAGGCCAGGAGCGAGTGGGAAGGCGGGGGCGTGGGAGACTCCATGGCAGTGCCCTGCAGACTTTCAACCTTGGATTCCTTAGCAGACGTGGTGCCTGCTTTGGCCTGAGGACAGACCAGGACACTCCGAGTTGGCCGCTTCTGTTCCTTGGAGGAGGCCTCTGAGAGCATAGCTGGTACTCAGGCCCCGGCAGGTCACCCCCTTTCCCGCCCCACTGGTCCCTGCACACACAGGGCCCCGCCCAGCTTCCTGCTGCCAGTTCCTAGCTCTTAACTGGAACCCCGCGGGATGAGAGCTCTCGGCCCAGAATCCCTCGGCTGGGACAAGCCTTCGCGTTCACACCCCTGCACCCCTCCCTGCTTCACTTTCCGTAGCACTTGCCGCCGTCCAGCCTCTGTGTTTCACGTTTAAGTCTTGTTTATCACCCGTCCTCCCTGTTAGAAGCTCTGCCCCCCGAGGGCAGGGCTCTCTGTCCGTGTTACTCCCTGCTCCATCCTCCAGGGCCAGGGCAGGGCCCGGGGTGCAGTGGGCGCTTAGTTAGCATTTGCTGAGTGAATGAACACGCCCAGCCCGCCCCTTCTTGCGGCCCAGGCGGGGAGACAGGCCCAGAGCTGAGGACTGACCTCCTGAAGGCAGAGCTGGAGCTTGTCTTGACTGGACTTGGGGTCGTCCTGAGCTGGTCCCCGTCCCCTGCACCAGGTTGCTAGGGGTTCAGGAGCCACCTGGGCAAGAGCCTTCAGGCCGACTGCCTCCAGTTCCTCAGAGGGGCAGCGCCTCGGCCGAATGGACCGCGGTCCACGCAGGGGGAGCTGCGAGAGCCAGGGAGGGGCTCTCCCAGCCGGCCCCCCCTCCGTCCCCAAAGACACCTTCTAAGGCTGCTCTCCAAGGCGAGCGGTGCCTGTTAGTGGTGGAAACAGCACCCTCTCCAGGCGGCCTTTCCAAATTCCTGGGGCACCGGCCTGGCGGTGGGGAGAGAGGTGGCACTTCAGGTCAGCTGGGTCGAGGACAGTAAACCGGTCTGAGGAGGTCCGGCCAGAGCTGTGGGCCAGAAGAGGGAGGGCGGTACTCTGCCCTGCGCGCGGGCTCGGAGGCCTCTCTGAAGACTCTGATGAGTGGCGTCCTTGGAGGCCCCAAGAGCTTGACTTTCTGAGACACTGTCTGGACGAGCAGGATGGAGATGGCGGTGGGGGAGCGGGTGGCGGGGGTAGAAGTTGGAACTTCCTCTGGGATAGAAAATACGGGAGACACAGCCACAAATCCAAGCGACATCAGCCTGCCCTCCCCCCCGTCATTCTTCTGGGCACCATTGTTTCTGCAAAGAAAATTGTTTGTTTTTGCTGGTGGTGGGGTGCGGCGGGGGTGGTCATTAGGTTTATTTTAGCTTTATTTATTTATTTTAATGGAGGTACTGGGGATTGAACCCAGGACCTTGTGCTCTGAACTCTACCCTTCCCCACTCTGCAAAGAAGTTTTGTCTGTGTCCGGAGGGAAAGCGCCAGGCTCCGTGGAGTTGACTGGAGGGGAAGACCTGGCTCAGGAGGACCGGCCCCGGGAGTGCGTCTCCTTCTTTCCTGACCGCTGGGAGCGGGAGGGCTGCCTTTCTAATCACAGTAATAGGCGTTCAGTAGAAGTTCCTAGGGGACCAGGCATTCGTCTAAGCACTTTACGTGTATTAGGTCATCCTTACAACAACCCTATGAAGTTGAAACTGTATCATCTTCATTTTACAGATGAGAAAACTGAGCCTCAGGAAGGTGGCATAACTGCCCAAAATGACACTTGCAGGGAGAGGGCACCAGAATCAGCCTGGCTCCAGGCCCTGCAGCCTTAGCCTCCATGCCATGCTGCCTCAGTCAGCCAAGGAGGCCACACAGGCAGGACGGAGACCTAGAGGCCAGCCCTCACAGGGGAAGCAGCTCTGCTGCGGGCCCACGTGTTGGATCCATAGAGAGTTTTGGCTCTTTTTTCCCTTCTATTGATCCCCAAATCTTTTCCCATTGTCATTGTGGCTTGCCAGATTAAGAACTGGAATTGATGTTGGGGGAGGGACTCCAGAAGTTGAGCTGTGAAGGATGTGTAGGAGTTTACCAGCACGTTGGGAAAACTGGTGAGGAAGGGGACTGTGCAGGTAGGGGGAACAATGATAATGCTTTGCCTGAAGAAATGAACCCATAATGGTGACTCCTCCTCTTGTCTGAGGGCACTGAAGTTCCCCCTCCCCCATTTCTGCCTCTAGCCACTCTTTACCAGCTCCGTTCCTAGGGAGAGGGTGGGGCCCTGAGCCGAGACAGAGCTCCTGCATTCCTGTCCCTGGCTTCTCTTTATCGCCACCATCACGACAAGTCTGGTGCTCCCAGCAACAGTGGATGGAAAAGTACGCCTCTTGTGATGTGGTGTGAGTCAGCCCCTCGTAAATAATGGGGTTGCATCGTCAGCTCTGATGCCTGGACCTGTGCCCTAGTGTCTGGCCCATGGTGGGAAACATGGTGTTGGCTCCAGGGGGAAGAGGACAAGGGTGACTTCAGGTGTCATTTTGAAATTGTGCAGAACGGCAGCGAGGAGCCAGCAGGTGCGAGAGAGATACAATCATTTTTGGCAGCTAGGAGAAAAGCGCTCTCCCAGAGCAGTGACCGCAGGTGTGCTTTCTGCCCGCGTCCTGCCCGCGAAGCCACGGTTTATCCTGCGGGGTTGTCCTTACCCCGGCCTGACCCCGGGCCAGGGCCACCCCCAGAGAGCTCTGTGGAGACTTGCTGCCAGTGGGCGTTTTGCCTGGACACACTGTAGCCTCTTAAGACATTCTTCCTCTTTGGTTATTTGGGAGCCCTGGGGTCGGGCTGACCCAGTGGGACTCGTTTGGAGCCACGGACCCAGCCATTGCGGATAGCTAGATCCCAGGGTCCCGAATCCGGCCACTCTGCCAGCCTGCCACTGGGCTTTGAGTCAGTCACTGAGGCCTTGGGAGCTGGTGTGGTGGGTGGGGAGCCCTGAATCTCACTCCGACACGATCTGACTTTGGCCCTGTCCCTTCCCAGGCCCAGTTTCCTCATCTGTAGGAGAGACAGCGTGGCTTAGATCAGGACTGTTGTCATTTTGGACCAGGTGTGAAAGCTGACGGGAGGGACTGGCTGGGGGGCGGGTGACCCTGGCACGGGGGTCCCTGAGGAAGCGCGAGGGTGGGTTCCAGATTAGGACCAGGATCCGTGCAGTGCGTGGAGGGGCAGGTGGGAGGAGAGTGGCCGTGCCGGGGGTATTGGCGGCAGCAAGTTTCAGGGGTGAAGGCAGATGGCTGAGTTTGTCCGGGATGGGGCTGTGTTAACAAGGTGGTGGTGTTTGAGGGCAGAAGGACTGTGCCCATGGGAGAGTGACCACATGAGCCAGATGAGGGGGAGGGAGTGGATGGGGGTCCCCTGGTCTCTCAGACAGCATGTGTCTGACTGAGCAAGCTAGCGGCCAGCGCTGTCTCCATCTCCCCTGCGATCAGACCCTACCCTCAGAACCCCTGCTTCTCTCACTCACACGCCAAACCAGTATCTCTTCTGCCCCGAACCAGCTCTGCGCTGAGTCCGGACAGCTAGAGGCAGCCCCGATGCCCCAGAGCTGCTGGAATTACTCAGACTAGCCAGTCCTAACCGGCCTCGCTTTGCCTTTCCCAGGGGAACCCCAATAAAGGCTCTGGCCTCAGGCCCTCCCCTCGCGCCTGCTTCTTGACCAAAGCCTAGGGCCCCTCCCGTGGTCCCGTGTGCCAGGATAGGCCCCTTCTCTTGGGAAGTGCAAGTAATAAGTCCTTCTTTCGATGGCACATCTCCGTGTGCCATTCAGATGCCTCCGTCAGTTACAGTCCTGGGGGTGCACTTGAGACAGCGGGGGCTCAGGACAGGGACGGAGGGGGAGGGTGAGTAACCGCAGGTCCCTGGGAGGCTCCAGAGCCATCCCCGTGTGAGTGGTTAAAGAAGCAGGCTCTCAGGGCCCGGAGGAGGGGGCTGGAAGGGCAGGAGCAGACTGGGAGGGTGGGTGTATGGGGGCCGGGGGCAGGGGGACCAGAATGGGGAGGGTGGAGAGAAATATACTGGGGGGGGTGGGTCTGACCATGAACAGGGAAGGAGGGGGCCAGAGTGTCAGTGATGCAGGGTGAGTCCTGCACATGCTTCTTGAAGACAGTTTTTAAATTCTCAGGAATAATCTGACTTTGTGTTCACTCCCTTTGTGAGTTCAGGGTGGGGCTGGGAGCTGCAGGTGGTGAGGGACCTAGAAATGACATGAATCTAACCAGGCTCCAGCATTTTGATGTCACGTTAACAAAACCCTTTCCTTGGGTGAACTCAGCAAGCTGCCTTCTCTCCCGACTTACTGCCACAGTCCCTGCGCCGGCACCCTCTTCCCGCCGTTCCCGGCAGAGGTGTCCCCTCCTGCCCCACGTGAGCCCGCCACCATGGTGCTTTCTGCCTCCCCCCGAAAGCCCCCTCCTTCCTCCCAGAGCCGCCTTCCCCCAGGATCAGATGCCCATCCCTGTCAGCTGGTGCCAACAGTGGCAGTTGATTGGACAGAAGAATCAAAAAGTCCTCAAAACATGGAGAATAGAGCAGTGATGGTGGGAAGGTCGGCAGTGGCCTGGCTGTCTTGAGCTGGGGGATCTGGTCCACACGGCCTCGGATCACACAGAGTCGTGTGTGTGTGTGTGTGTGTGTGTGGTCACGCCGGCCTTCCTCCCAGTCCTCCGTGCCCGACGTCAGTAAACCCACTGGAAGTCCACCCACACGCTTGGTAGTCACTCCTGCTGCCTTGCGGTTTTTCTTTCGTTGTTGCCTGGAGAGTCATCTAGCTTTCTGAGAGTGGAATTTGCAGAGAAGTAACCTCACGTTCAGCTGGTGTTGACCCAGTTCCTCTGACCTCTGAACGGGGCTGGGCCATGTGGGTCTTGCTTCCCCAGGAAGGACGGCGAGTCCCAGCTCTCTGCCGTGCTCTGTCACCCCAGATGCCAGAGCAGAGGATGAAGGGAGGCCAGCTGGGCAGAGCCGACGTCTGGAAGGAGGAGGGGCTTGAGCAGACCGCGGGCCTGGAAGAGCGGCCACCGGGAGGGAGGGGGCAGGAGCCGGGGGAGGCCAGCTGTCCCGGGGGAGGCTGAGCATGAGGCCCCTGGGGGACGGGAGGAGGTGATGGCGGCCGGAGGGGGGCAACGGGTGAGCCCCTGAGAAGGGACGGGACAGGAGAGGTGTCCCCGTGGTGGCTCTGCAGGTGTGCTGCAGGTTCTCTGCTGGGAGGGGGGCCCGAGGGCTGTGGGCTGGACGGATGTGACTGTGAGGGGCTGTGAGGCCTTGGCAGTGCTTCCAGCTGGGGGTGTTGGCCCCCAAATATCCTGCAGGGGCCTCAGGGCAGGAAACCGCTCCTTCCCCAGGTCAGGGCCCAGTAACGCCTCACTGGAGCCCTTTCTTGTGGCAGGCGGAGCTGGGGGCGCAGCTGCGAGAGGCTGCCAAGGTGGGGGGGCGTCCACTTCTGAAATGTGGTGTCAGTGGTTTATTTCTTAGATGCTTTTGGTACACATCCTCTCTAGAACCTGACTGATGGTTTAAAAAAATTGTGTTTTAAAAAGGGAAATTGTGTGAAGGAGGATGAAACATTTGGCTTAAGCTTGAGGCTGGGGGAAGATTCCGGAGGAAGGGAAAGTGGGCTGTTGCCCTCCCCCCTCCTCCCTCCCTTCTCCTCCGTTCCCCCTCCTCCCTCTCGCTCCTCTCTCTCCTCCCTCCCCTCTCCCCTCCTCCCTTCTCCCCCCTGGTCTGGTTTGGTTTTATCTTCACCGTCCTCCCAGGGACAGTTCCTCCAAGTCCAGCAGATGCCCAGTTGCTGGAACGTTGCTCCTGGGTTGTGGCTTAACAAGACCCGGGGCTTCTGGACTTACCCGAGGACCAGCTCGCTGTGTGACCCTGAGCAGGCCGCCTAATGTTCTGGGCCCCAGTTCTACGCTAGCTGCTCTTCTGGAAGCATCAGTTTTGCCCTTTGGGTCCCTTAAAATGATCAAGTCTTGACTCACCATTCTCTAGATTTTCTTCAGGGCCTGAAGAGAACAGGAGTCCGAGGAAGTGAGTTCCAGGAGCCAAGTGCTCCGGCCAGGGAGGGGAGGGGGGCTGCAGCCTCTGTGTGGGCCTCCACCCGCCTGCCTGGCCGTGCTGCCAACACCCCTCCTTGTCCATCGAAGGCCTCAGATTTGACTTTCAAAGGGGAAACACCTGCCCTGATAAAGTGGGCCTTGTTCCATTCAGGCCGCCTTTGTTCAAGCTCCTGGATTTAGTTCCGTGTCTTGCTGGTGTGAGGACAGAGGCTGGGCCTGGTCTCTGGGGGGTTAAATGGTCCCTGCTTTGGGAGAGCCGGGGGCTTCACACATCTGGTCTCGTCCAGCTGGGCCTTCAGAGCTGCCCCCCGAGCACCTCCTGGTGCTCCGCTTTCTCATGCTGGGATGTGGAAACTGAGGCCAGAAGGCCACACAGCTCATGCAGAGTCGCCTGGGCCCCCAAGACAGCTCAGTCAGACATGGGCCAGGTCCTCGGACCCCTTGCCCAGTACTCTCATAAGCAGTAACCGTTTATGGTGGGCCCTAACACAGCTGGGTCTCTGCTGCTGCGCTCCAACCCTCTGCTCTGACTCACTCCTTGCAATGCCATTGGCCACCAGCTACTATGGAAATGAGTTCACTCTGCATAGGAAGGAAGACCTGGGACTTGGCATGAAAAGTAAGAGGGGAAGAAAATTCCTCTGATAATCTCTAAACCTCGTGACACCTTTCTTCTCCCCAAAATACCAGCATGTTCCTCAGGCCTTTCCTGAACGACCCAAAGAAATGAATCTCTAATAGTGAAATTTCTAGTCTCACAGTGTAGTGGGTGGCCCTCGACTCACACTGCAGAGGTGACCATTTTTCCACTTCCTTATGCAGATGCCAGGCCCATGTGACATTCCTGGGCCAAGGAAATAAAATGGGACCTGTCTCCAAGCGTATACCCCCCTGGCGGAACTTCCAGCTTCACGGTGCTCTGTGGGACACTGTGGGGACACGTGTTTGCAGGAGGTGCTTTAAGCATGGAAATGATCTTTTCCTCTCTCACTTTGCCGATAGAGGCCAGCTGTCCATCCCTGGGCAGAGTGGATCACTGTCCACAATAACCAGCGGCCGTTGGGGGCTTGGGGGCCAGGAAGGGATGGCCAGGGACTGCAGGAGCCAGAATCTGCACCCACTGTCGCCTGCTCACCGGCTCCCCCCGGCTGCCTCTGGTGGCCTCTTGGGTTCTAGGCAGACCTCCAGGCAGGGGCGCAAGGCCAGCCTGGATCCTGGGAGGTGGAGATGAGGCAGTCCGGCAGCCGAGGCGTGGGCGAAGCAGGGTGCACTGTTGCCAGCTTCCTGAGCTCTGGCTGCATCTTCTTGGGGGCTGATTTGAAAGCATCTGTTTTTCCCCGTTCTTCATGGGGTTTTGAATAATGCATTTTTCCTCAGCCCTTAAAGAGCCTGTGCTTAATAATACTAGAGTAATGACCGTGCATCACATTTTGGCCCCTGGGGCTCTTAATCCACCGCTGCATTCAGATTGTGAAGTGTGTTGCTTCTGAAGTTGGGGTGGCAGGAATCCCTGCTGGTGAGGAGGAAGGAGGCCCTGTCTGTGGTCCACCTTGTGGCCTGTGGCCGCCCAGAGAAGAAGCGTCCTGCGTCATAAGTGTCCCCATGGGCAGGTGACTGTACGGGACGCCTACTGTGTGCCAAGGCCTTACACACAGGCTCATGTCAGTGCTCGAAACAGACCAAAGACACAGTCACTCTGAGGACTGCAAGGCGCCCTCCTGAAGGCAGGTTGTGAAAGTGCAGCGGGGTGTAAAATGCCCATTAGAGTCGGAATAGACCGAGGGCTCAGTCAGTTCAACACCATCGCCCCCACTTAGAGGAGGAGAGTGAGGCCCGGAGAGGCCTCGGGACTCAGCGCCAGGGCCCCCGACTCCAGGGCCCAGACTCACTCCTCACCGTGGAGCGGTGTGTTCCCGAGGCGCCTGCTGTCTGAGCTCCTCACTGGCTGTGCGACCGCTTGCAAAGTCAGGTGGGCCCTGGGTCCTTCTCCGCCCCCCAGTGTGCTCCGGTCTCCGCTGAAGGGCTGGGCACATGCCGGGCCCCTGCCCCGTGCGAGGGACCTTCTTCCTTCGCACCTCCCAGCTGCTTGGCTGCCCCTGCCAGTCCCCACCTTGCTCGTGGGGTGTGTTCTTTGGGTAATAATTACAGGAGACGGCTCACTTGCCAGTTTGATCAGAAAGTAATTCCCCTCAGTCCCAGGAGGTGAAGCTCAGAGTTAATGATTGACAAGGAAAGCCACTCAGAATGCAAATGGGGGGGGAGAGGAGAGAGGAGGGAGGGGAGAGGTCTCTCTGAGCTCACTGGGGGAGGAGGAATGCACCCAGGGGGCCGAGTCTCCCGTCCCCTGCTGTCCTCCCATCTCTGGTCCCTCTGAACCCCCTGCTGGAAGCCAGCCCACCCCCTCTCGGGGCCTTTGCCCCTGCGGCTCCTCTCCCTTCCCCTCGTCTCCGCCAGAGCAAGCGCTCCCTCATTCGGGATCCACCTCCAGTGCTGCCTCCTCCAGGGGCCTTCCCTGACTGCCCGACACCCTTGCTCTGGGCTCCTTCTCTGGACTCCTCAGGGCCGCTGGGCAAGCATTTTCTGAGTTCTTTCCAGCGTGCTGGGTGCAGTGCTTGGTTCCAAGGACCCAGCAGTGAACGAGGCGGGAGCCTGCTGTCCCGAGGGCTTGGACATGCTCCAGGAGCATCCATGCAGCCTCAGGTGCGGCAGGGGCGCCAGAGGAGGCCCCGGGGCTGAGGGCCGGCGCGGGCACTGGAGCTTGATGGAGTGGGGCTTGGGCGGACACGGAAAGCTGAGTTGGAATTTTCCAGGCAGATGGAGGAGGAGGGCAAAGCACCTTAAAGCCGAGGGAGAAGCAGGCACCAAGCACACGGGCACGACGCGGTGGTCAGGCCTGCGTGTGTGGCGTTGAGGCACCTGGGGAGCACCCGGCGGGCGCGTCCAGGGGGCAGGCGGCCCCGCGGGGGCGTCTCCCGCCCGCCCGCCCTTTTCCGCTGCGGGTTACTGGGCGCCTCTATCTCCCCAGGAGGAAGGGACTCACTGCGGGGGGCGGCTGTGCTTTCTTCTGTGCCGCTCCCTGCTCGGTTGGCGCCCGTGACGACTCTCCCGTCCTGCCTCCCCCTCCCCACTGCCGCGCACCTGCTCTGCACCCTCGCCCGCTAGTGCTGGTCCTTAGCTCCCGCACTCCTGCCCTCTCTGGGCTCTGGGCATGTCTGCCTGGTGGATTTTGGGTGTGAAGGTGTAGGTCAGGGCAGGTGCTTCCTGACTGGGCATGTGTGGGGTCACCACTGGGGCTTGATAACGGGGGAGAGTCCCAGGCTCCCCCACCCCTCAAGCGTCCAGCTTGAGAAAGCCTGAGACAGACGCACTCAGGTGGTTCTGTGTGCCCAGCAAGCCCCTGGGTGGCTTGGATGCACGGCTGGGTCTGGGAATTACGGCCAGGGTGGTTTCTGAGGCTCCGGCCTCCACCCCAACCTCACCCACTCCCAGCCCAGCATCAGCACGCCAGACCCCACCTGGACGTTTCCCTGGTGGGAGCTCTGCCTGGGAGCGGCCCTTCCCACCCTGGGGCCTCAGCGCCTCTGTGACTTGAGCCAACACCTGCCTCCCAGAAGCTCACGTCTGGGGTCTCGGTTCTGCCCTCAGGGCACGTGCCTCCTCCGGGCTTCCAGAGCTGCTTCCCCAGGACGGGGGAAGGTGCCTGCCCTCAGCCCAAGTCCCCACTGGGGCTCCCTGCCTGCCTTCCTCCTGTGGTCTGGGCTCTCTCACGGCCACAGCTCCATCTCAGACTTGAAGTTTCTGATCAGATTAGCAGCTTGGGAGGAGGGTGGAGGCAGGACCGTGCCTTCCCCAGCAGCCTGACGGTTTCCTGTTGGAGTGAAGGGAACCCCCCAGTCAGGGCCTCATACACCTTCCATCAGCCTGGCAGAGACTCACCCCTTCCCAACCTTGGGGGAGGCATCTGCCAGCAAGCCACGTAGCCTGGGCACCTGGTCCTGATTCTCCAGGGCTCGGCGGCGGACCGGCTCGGCTCTCACCTTGGCCCAGAATCCCAGCCGCCTCGACCTTGGCCGTGCTGTGCAAGGCGCATCGCGAGTTGAGAGCTGGCTAGACCCCTGGCACCCCCGTCCAGCTCCGGCAGTGCGTGGAAGTGCCTACCCCGGAGTAGAATGGCTGGGGCCATCTCACTGTGTCTGTCACCCGATACTGAAGCACACTTTGTGCTTTATAAGAAGGTATTTAAAAGTTTCATCAGTCCAAGAAAATATTTAATAATTTTAAAGACAGAAGATGTGTAACATTTTAGAACATCAAGTGAACACAGACTTATAAAAACAGACCTTGTAACCCTGGCCTGTATTAGCAGATAAACGAAAATGAACTATTTAAGACATGAAACCCACACACCTCAAAAACACGAGATTTAACCATGAAAAACGGAAGGTGAAATGTCATTTGATCCCTTTTAAAGCAGGATCTTAAAACCAAGGTTGGCAGGATCCTTATGTCACTGTGTCTTTTTTCCTATAAAATTCTCTGGAAGAAGCTTTTCCCGACTCACCTCTGGCTGCAGAGAAGATGTGCTTGTGAGATACCGCGGGCATTTTCCGCTGACAAGGCCTTTTGGCTTCTCTTTCTGGGGCTGCAGTCTTTTATTTATAAGGAGGTGGGTTTTGTCCCTAAGGCATTTCCGGTTTGTCCTGAAGCTCTTCAGCTTCAGCTCGTTCGGGTGGAGATTTTGGTGCAGGGCTTCCTGTGTGCGTTTCACGGCTGTCACGTTGGTGTCCCACACGTTAGGAAAGCCTGGAACAGAGCAGTAATAACTACGCTTGCAACAGCATTTTGCTTTGTGTGCTGCTGTGCGACGGCTGAAGCATGTTTCACATTTCAGCATTTTTTGTTTTTTTGTTTTTTTCATCGTGATTGTCTCCTTTTAAGAACACACACACACTGAGAAGTTAGTGTAACGAACTTCCACGCCCGGCCTCAATGGTCATCAACTCACGGCCAGCTGACCTCGTCCACCCGCGCCGCCCACCCGCCCCGCTCCAGCCGGACTCCGCGTCGTTTCCCATCGGCTTGCTGCGGCATTCATCTCTAAGTGAAAAGGGCCCTTTAACAAGTGTAACCACCACACAGTTATCACATCTTAAGAGTGGGTCATTTCTTGTTATCATAAAATATCCAGTGTTCAGGTTTTCCCAGATCTCTCAAACATTTTTTTACAGTTGATCTGAGATTTCAGATCTTAGAAATGTTAGAGCAAGCAAAGTAGACCATTTTGGCATGGAGGCGCAGGATTCTTGAACAGAGCGTGCAGCCACTAGGTGGAGGTTCCTAGATGGGCCCGACCCTGCCGCTGGACTCCAGGGTGCGGCCGCGCAGAGCCGTCCGGCTGCTCAGTGAGCATGCGCTCATTCTGCAGTGGCGCTGTGCCGGCGCTGGGGCGGGCACCTCGGGCCTAGCAGTGAGGAAGACAGACCTGAGGGGAGCCAGAGCCTTGTGTTTCACTGTGAGGTTTGCAAAGGGGATGACAGAGACCCTTGCAAGTGATGCTGAGTTCAGCCCGGAGGAATGGGAAGAGTTTCATCCAGAAGAGACAGTGGAGGCAGAGGCGTCTGTCCCCGAGGACGCAGGCGCGAGAGCGTGAAGTGTTAAAGCCCGGCGTGCTCAGGACCGCGAGGGCTGACGGGGCGCGAGTGGGCAGCAAGGCTGGCGGGAGCTTAGCGGGGTGCCTTGCAGGGAGTGGCGTCCCCGGGACCTTCCAGAAGGGACTCCATAGTTCTGTCGTAGAAGCACAAAGTGTGGCCCATGAGCCAGGAGGGCAGAGCCTTGCAGGAGCTCTGAGGGGTCATTGGGGTTTCCTGGCCCTTCCTGGGCTCTCCCTCCACTAGACCGGAGTCCCGGGGGGATGGGGGCGGCCTGCGTCTTCCGGGACCTCCAGGTACCTCCAGGGCTAGCGCGAGGCCTGGTGCACAGCACGCGCTCACTGTGTGCCTAGTACTGACGACCTCGCGGTGCTCCCAGTGCAGGGCGCCCCTCCCGCCTCCGCCTTCACCTGGCCGTGACGGGGAGCTGCTTGGCTTTAGAACCTGGCCCCAGGGACCCTGAATGGGGGACTGCAAGGCCAGCGTTGCCCGGGGCCAGCAGGCAGGCTGACCCGCTCAGTGGGTGTGAGGGCACGCCAACATTCGCAGCCCCTGGGCTGGCTCACATGGTTGTTTCTCCAGAACTGGCCAAGTGGGAGGGCTCGTTCATTTGTTTCCTTTCAATGGCATTGCTGCTTTAGTTTATTTTAAAAAATCAATTAATTAAGCGCTGGTAAGAACACACACGCTCATTACGGAAAAGCAGAAGGGGGAAAATAAAGCAGACCCCGTGATGTGGACCCACCGCGCACAGAGAGAGACCGCGAGCCTGAGGGGAGCGCCCTTCCCAACACGCTTCTGGCCGTGAACGCGAGCAGTTGGAAGGAACACAGGTTTATACAGACGGCGTTACAAGATTTGTGCTGTTGGCACCGTTTCCTGCTGTAACCACAGCCCTGTCGCACCTTAATAGCCACACAGTGCAGTTTTATGTGGACGGGCCGCGACCTACCCAGCAGCTCTCTTTTGCCAGCAATTTGGATCGTTTCCAACTTTTCTCTCCAACGTGCGAAAACGTATCATCCAGCTTCTTTCAGACGTGCAGCAGTCACCTCGTGGTAAATAGGCTGCACAGCCGGGTAGCTGGGACGAAGGAAGGGTTCGGTCTGCTCACCGAGTCCCGAAGCCAAGCCAGGAGGTCACCATGGCAGCCCCTCCAGCTTGTGGAGCGCCGGCCCCTCAGCCTCAGCTCCAGCCAGGGAGGTGGGGCAGAGCCAAGGGGAAACAGTCCGTTTTCAGGCAAGATCATAAGCCAAGGAGGAAGGAGCATTACGGAGCGGAACGCAGAGCTGAGGTGCTTCAGGAGGCAGTGGTGTTATTTTGTCCTCAGGAGAGCCATTGATAGTTCAATTATCCTCATTTAGCTGATAAGAAAATTCAAATTGAAGAGATTAAGGAATCTGCCCGAGGGCGCACAGTAAAGGTGGAATCAGAACTTGACAGTGGCCTGCACCCCTCTTAATTCTCCTTCCCAGCCTAGGGTCGCCGCCCTCTCTCCCATCAGCACCCCTGGGACCTCCAGTCCTGACCCCGCCACCCCCCGCCACTGCATCAGGCGGGGTCCACGCTGTGCCTTCACCTGGGCTCTTTCCAGGCTCCACCTTGGCCCCCTGCCACTCCACACTGAGCTGTGGACTACTCCTCCTCCCTCTGCACCCTCAGCCTAGAATGCCCTCCCCTCCATGGCTGCAGGCTGCCTGTTTTTTCGTCAAGACTTCGCGGAAGCTCCATTTCTTCGAGAAGTCTTTCCTAGCTCCCTGATGTGACGTCTGTCCTGTGGTCCCCCAGAAGCATCTGGTTCTAACTGCAGTTTTACCGTCAGGTGTGCCTGTGACAGTGGTCAGTGGTGATCTGCACCAGGTGTGAGCTCTTCAGGGACGTCTGGGGAGTCGGATGTTTTCCAACGTCACGCTTTTCCAGAAAAGAAGGAGTGGCATTGCGGTCGGCTCCGTCCAGAGTTCTCTTCATCCTTTCTTCCTTTATTTTGAACAACAAGCTCTCTGGGCTGCTTGGGGAAGGCACGGTCACCTGAAAACGTCCCCATGAGTGCTTGTTTGGGATCCTTTCAGGAGGCACCTGAAATGCACCATCAGCTTAAAGAGAGAGGGGCAAACCACGGACCTCCGACTGGGGTTTACTCTCGGGAACCTGCTCTCCCGTTTGGAAGGCCTGGTTCTGCTGTACGGGAGCTTTTGAGCCCGTGGAAATCAGAGAAGTGAGTCTGCAGAGTCGCCGTGCAAACTGACCCGAGCCAGTCCCTCGCTTACCATTGCTGCGTTCCGTCCGTTCCTACGGGCACATTCAAAACAAGCAAACATGCAGACAGCTCTGACGCCAGCGCTGCTCCGTGATTAGAGTTGGCAGCAGTGTTTTCTGTCTTACTGGTACGCGAAGCCGAGATGTGACTTCCACCTGGCAGGATCTGAAGTTTGGGAGACGCAGCCTCAAACGTGTCGGTTCTTCAAGGTCCGTGAGGGCTGGCGGACCCCGGCCTCAGCACCGGGTGCCACAGCACATGGTAGGGTGTCTCAGGCCGAGTCCCACCTCGTCCCTCCCCCCACACAAGTATTCTCCAGGAAGCAGGCACAAAAACAGTGAGGTGGCCCCTCTGTTGGCAGGTGAAGTCCTTGCAGCCTCCCCCTTGGGGGCTCTCGGTGCCTTTCCTGAGGGCTCATGTGAGGTGGATGCACCCGCTGGACTTCTCCTTGGTTCAGGCCCTGAATCCTCCTTTGAGGGCCCAACTGGGCCCATTCAGAGGAGCAGCCACCCCGGGGCGCCCCGTCACTGTCCTTGCTCCCGCCGCGGGGTGGGCAGCTGTGCGACACTTCTCACCAGCGTGCACGTCTCTGATTCCACTGATCTCCCCGGTGAGACGGCATCCATTCCGATAACCAGCAAACCCTCTGGTGTTGATCAAAAATAGCCCCGACCCAGCCAAAGCTGAGGCCTCTGGAATGTGAGCCCACGGCGAGTCTTCAAATGCTGGTGAGCCGCCGCCCCAGAGGTGTGGGCTAAAGCTGACGCCTCCAGATCACACTGCGTGAAGTGTTTCAAAGCACACTGCCCACAGTGTCACGACGGCAGACGTAGAGCAGCATTAAGCACAGCTTCAAAAGGTGCTGCTTCTGAGTAACTTCGATGGAAGTGAGAAGACTTTCTCTGCAGCAGTGGTAGCTGACTCCAAAAAGCGGCGGCTGAAATCCTGCTGCCAAAGATGCGGATGGGGGTTTTATTCTGCACTGGTGCGAGTTATCCTTGTTTCTACGACCTGGGAGTGGAAAATGACACTTAAAAGTTAGCACCGTGTTGGACACAGTAAGGGGTTCTAAGTGCGCGTGTCTGGCTGAGCAGGTCACGGTGATGAAACGCGTCTCCAGGAGCGACACGTTTTTGGGGCCTCTCGCTGGGAAGCAGCCCGTCCGTTTACATTCGGCCGCCTTGTATGTAAACATATTCGGGGGGTGGTAAGTTTTGCCGCCCGAGTCCTTTAAGGCCCGGGATGTGCAGCGTGTAGGTGGAAGTTTGCTGTGAGGAGGGTGGACAGGAACAGGGCCCGAGCACTCGCCTGCGAGGGCTCACGAGGCAGGTGCCCAGTGTCATCTCTTGTTAAGTCCCCTCGTTTAGATCTGAGGGGACGAGCCTGAAGCTCAGGTGGTGTTTTGCCGTGAGCCGCCCCGCCCTCCCCTCTCCCTCACTTTCTGGGGCTACTTAGGAGAGCTTGGCAGGTGCACGCGGCGCCGTGGGCCTCTCTGAGCCGCAGCGCGGGGCTGGCGCATCGGCCGAGCGTCACACTGTGTTTTGATTTCAGAACTCTCCAAAGCCTTTCTGTCTTATTCAGTCTTGTTTCTAAAACTCTGGAAAGAGCAACAAACCAGGCTGCCGTTTGAAATGCTGGAAATCACGCTCTGGCTTGCACGACGCTGGTGAACTTCAGAGCTTGGCTGGTGATGGAGAGAGACTGGAAAGACCAGTGGGCTCATGCGACGATCCCGAGTCTGGGCTGCCTGGCAGTAGGCGGAGCCCGCGCCTCGGCTGTGCTCCGCGACGTCCCTGATCATCCAGAGACGCCCCGCACATCCGCGAACAACAAGGTGGACGTTTAAGACACGGAGTAACAGGGTATTAACGGGAGAGGCCTGGTGCCCTTGAGCGGCGGGAGAGCACGACCCAAGACGCCGCCCGCTCTCGCAGCAGTGAAGTCGAGCCTGGTGTCCCCTGTGAGCTGACCAGCAGGGTCACTGTGTAGCAGCTGGGCCGTGAGCACCGTTGTCGGCGCTCTGTATTCTTCATCTGTTCTCAGCAGCAAAGAGAAGCTAGGTCCTCCGGCTCTTGCTGGGACTTAATTCCCTTTAATCAGAGCCACTTCTCTTCCTAGAAGGAAGCTTTTGCTTCTATTTTCCTTCTCAAAGAAAGGGCTTTTGTTATTTTGTTTTTACTGTAATTCAGAAAAATTCCACCCGAGACATCTGGTTGACCTGGGGGTGGACGTGACCCCCCCTTCCCTCCAGTTACTGTACAGCCCGCACGGCTGAGTTTAGGCACGGGGGATGCCGTGTGTGTCACAAAGCTGTGCAGCTTTGACTTCAGCTAAATTCCTGCCTTTTCCTTCCAGCCGAGGCGGCCCACAGGGAGCGACTGGCTCTGCTCGGAGCCCTTGCCCTTAAGGGCTTATTTGTCATGCGAATAAGATGCCGGACACATTGGCTGAAGGAAGAAATGGGTGAATCGTGTGCTTTCACAAGGCCCAGTCGGCCGTCCTGCCTGGTGCTGTGCGCTGCGAGAGCGAGCAGGGACCATCTCTTTCCTTCTTCTTGCCCGCGACATTGAGATCCAGGAGAACCAGGGGACCAGGGTGGCCAGGTCCGTGGAGACCCAGCCGTGGCCCTGTTATGGCTTGGGGTTTTCCTGGTGTGCCTGAGTGTCCCCAGGTACTGGACAGTCATCTCCAGTCCCGCCACCAGGTGAACTAGTAGTGTTCTGGGAATAAAAGCTTGGCGATTCAGGTCAAAAAGCCTGGAGGACCACGGTGTACCAGGTCCACGCACGTCAGTGTTGTTCCGTTGTTTGCAAAGTATCGGCTTCCAGGTTTTAACCTGGGTACAACGTACATGTGCTTTAAAGATTATTTTCTTTATCCTGTGATTCAGAAATATAACTTCTGTATCATTTTCAAGTGTATAATTCAGCGACATGACAGTTCCACAGCCATCCCACTGCCCACTTCGAGAGCGTTTTCTCAACCCGTGCAGGAGCTCTGCGCCCCGAGCAACCCCGGGGCCTCTGCTCTGCGTCCGGTGTCTGTGAGTCGCCTGTTCCAGGCCCTCAGACAAGTGGAATCATGCGTGTGTCCTTCTGTGACTGGCTTATCTGGCCTGGCATGTTGTTTCCAGGTTTCCATCCACGTTGCAGCGCGCGTCAGAACGCCAGGCCTTTTCACTCGGCCACACCCCACTGTGTGCGTCAGCCGGGGCCTGTCTGTAATTGTGCTTATTCACCTGCTGAGGGGCACTTGGTCGGCTTCCGCGATTTGACTGTTGTGAATAATGCTCCCACCAGTGTTTGTGAAGCGCGTCTATGGTGGAACGTAACTACGTTGTGCTTTGTGCACAGTTCCTGATGGTAACACGTGGAACATGAAGAACTGTAATGAGGCAAAGGCATGAACAAACCACAAAAACAAAAATGCACTCTAAGTTCAAAGGATGAGCAGCCTTGCATCATGATGGAAGCATTTGCTGAAGGCTGGGGTTGCGCCAGGCACACACCCTGAGTCCCAAGCATCTCAGGAGGGCCCTCCCCAGCTGGGAGGGGCGGCGAGTGTGTGCTGGAGGGACAAGGCCCAGGCGGGCAGCTCTGCTCGCAGGCAGAGGTGGCTGGTGCCGCCGGAGAGGTGCAGGCAAGGCCTTCGGGCCTTCGGAGGCCGGGACAGGGCCCCCCGGGTCAGGGTGGGGGCGTGAAGGAGGCTGCAGGACTCAGCCCGGCGCCACGGGAGCAGACAAGGCACTGACTGTGGTCAATGTCCAGCCCTGCTCTGTCTTTGCTGAATCCAGTTTGTGTTCTTCTGTTTCCTGGGCCTGCCCGGAGGGCTCTGGGTTCCTCTGGTTCACTGCTGTTAAGCAGGCTTCATCCTGCACTTAAACAGTCCTGTCGCTCCGTCTCCAGCGGCACCTTGGATTCGCTGGGCCTGGCTCTTCTGTGCCTCCGGGCGACCACGCTCTGGTTAACCTTCTGGAAGAGCTGCTTCTCTCTGGGTGGTCTGGAGCACCGCTCTCAGGGGACGCAGACCTGGGCTCATGCTGTCTGCCCAGGGGCAGCTCACGACACGGTGAGCGAGCAGCCCCAGCGCTCCTGAGCTGTGTGACCGCAGGGAAGTTACTCCACCCCTCTGACCCCCTTGTGCAACATGAGGGCTCTGGGCGACACCTGTGGCCCCGTCCAGCGCCACGGCTTTATGCTTGCCCGTATTGTGAGTTAATTGTCTCCCTCTGTCACTCGCGGAATGAATGACTCAGCAGTCTGACTGCTTTGCGGGCGTTTCTGAGGAAGCCTGGTTATCCTGCCATCAGGAGCAAGGGCATGTCCGTGGTCAAACAGTCTGACGGTCTGATCCGGCTGGCGTCTGGCTGACACTCACTGGGTTTCTTCTCGCTGCCCCCTTTCAGTGAAGCAGCTCGGACATCGGCTGGCCAGAGGCATCAGGGCCATGGTGGGACTCTGAGCGAGACCTGCCCACAGGAATCGGCTGTCACCCACCGGCCTTCCCAGCCCGGATTCAGGATGCTGACCCTGAAGCTCCCGAGGCTGCTCAGCGCTGAGCAGGTGCCCCAGGTACGTGCTCTCATTCAGGTGGCTGAGCTCCCGGCTGTGGCTGGGGCCCGGTGACTGCTCTGTGAGACCCACTCTCTCCCAGAGCCCCTCCCAGACTCCATCAGGGGATTCCAGCCTCCTGTTTCCCTCACTTACACCGAGCCTGGAAACAGAAGGGACCCCGAAACCATGTAAGGTGTAGCCCTTCCCTATGACGGCTGCATTTCATCCTGAAGCGAAGTCATTGTTAAGACTGCAGGCTCCGGGCGGAGGGTGTAACTCAGTGGTGGAGCGTGTGCTTAGCATGCACGAGGCCCTGAGTTCAGCCCCCAGCACCTCCATTAAGATAAATGGTAAACATAATCCCCCCAGAAAAGGGA
The DNA here is from genome assembly GCF_048564905.1 of Vicugna pacos. Lineage (NCBI taxonomy): Eukaryota > Metazoa > Chordata > Mammalia > Artiodactyla > Camelidae > Vicugna > Vicugna pacos. Next base: position 29,071,538 of record NC_133013.1, on the reverse strand, counting down.
AAAAATTGTTTTTAAAAAACTTTAAAAAAATTAAAATGCTTTCTAAAAAAAACCAGGACTAGATTTAAGCTGAAGAGATGAAGCCAGCAGCATGGGGTGGGGGGATGTTTTTTTAAGGCCCCTCCCACGGGTGCTGGAGGCCCAGGCCAGGTGTGGGCTGAGGTGGCGAGAAAGGTGGCTGATCCTCCTGGGCCGGGGAGCCCCAGGGCAGCTGCCCCGAATGCCCCTCCGGGGACTGGTCCTCTGCGGTGCTGGCGGGAGGTGAGGCCGTCTGCCTGTGGGCTGGCCCAGCGGGCACGTCCTCCTTGAAGAGCAAACGTCTCATTACACCTGTCTCAGAGTCAAATTTCTTTCCTTTTTGACTGAGTGAGTGTTATTTCACGGTGTAAACGTCATCTGGAGGATGCTGGGTGGAGGGGACAGCTCCTTTCCACTCCGCTGACCCCCACGCCCGTATGACTTTCCCCAGGAGAATAAATTCCAAATGACTTACTGGAAGATTTAGAGGAGACAGGCCCGCAAACCTTCTCCCTAAAGCCTGCGTGGCCAGAAGATGCCCATGAGATGGCGTGGGCCGGGGGGACGGCGTGGGGCGGGGCTGTTGGGGGTGGGGCCGAGGGCCGCGGCAGGTGTCAGACGCGTGGGAAGTGAGGCCGGCTCCCCCACCCGGGGAGCAGGGTGCCCCGGCCGCTCTCACGGGCCGCGCACGTCTCTTCCCGGGGCGTTGCTCTAACTCAGAGCTGATGTCATTTCCCACCAAGATGAGCTTTGCTCTGTATTTGAGGACCCTCTGTGTTCCACTGGTTTCTTTCAGTACCTTGCACATCCTGCCTAAGTTAAATCTGAGTGTTTAATGATATTCATTGGCATTCCCTTTGCATAAATAAGAAGAGTTTATGGTCCATCTTGATACACGTTTCGGCAAGATGTCCCGTATCGGGGAAGATTCAGAGAGTGCTGTGTATACTCTTTGAATTGTTCCAAAGGAGGCATCAATTCTTCCAGTCAGAAATTTGACCCACAGGCTGCCATCTCTGCAGTAAGGTTGTTCTTGGATTTGGGGACAAATTCCGGTGTTGTGTTAGTTTTCTTTTGTTGCCATAACAAATGATCACAAATTCGGTGGCTTGAAAAAGCAGATAAATTCATTCTCTCACAGTTCTGTAGGTTAGAAGAAGACACGGGTCTCACTCGGCTGCGATCAAAATGCCGGTGGAGGCTTTGGGGGAGAGTGTGCTTCCTTGCCTTTCCCAGCTCCTGGCGACCTCCCGCTGTCCCCGGCTCCCGGCCCACGTCCTCTGTCTTCGAAGCCGGGAGCTGTGCATCTCCTGACCTTTCTTCCGGAGTCACATCTCCTTCTGCCTCTCCCTTCCTTCCACTTTTAAGGACCCCGTGATTCCATTAGGCTTGCCTGGATCATCCAGACAATCTCCCTACTTTAAGGTTAGCTGATTAGCAACTTTAATTCCATTCGTGACCTTAATTCCCCTTTGCCATATGACCTGACGCACTTCCAGGTGCTGGAGGCTTGGACGTGGACATTTTGGGAGGCCTCTGTGTGGCCTGTCACAGCCTCTCCAGTCATGCTGCGTGGTTATCACAAGCTCGCCTATGGTAGAGTTTTAAATCAATGCCTGAAACTGAAGATTGTTTTTCTGGTTCTTCAGTCAAAGACTGTGAACCCAACGGGACGCTTCACTGTTTCAGCTTCTTGACTTTCTTCTGTCGATCAGCACCCTGCATGATGCTGGCCACTCAGTGGGCCTTCTCACTCCGGGACACCCGACCTGTACTGGGTAACGTGCACCTTTTAAAAACCATCTGTGTACTTGCGTGGAGGGCAGACATCGTGGTCACGAAGGGGTCCTCCCAGGGCGAGGCTCATCCACCGCCTCCGGACGTGCTGAGCCCTGCTATTTCCCCAGACGCGGGAAACGGGACTGCGTAATTTGTGGCAGTGGGGGACTGTTCACGCTTCCCCTGAAGAGAAGAAAACAGTCTGTGTGTCCTTCTTCCCCACTTTGTTGTTCACTGAGGTGCTGATGTCCTCGGGAACCTCCCCCGTAGACGGCGGTAATTTGTTCCATGACTTTTTATCCGTCGCACGTGTTCGAGCAGAGGGACTTTGCCGTCGTCTTGTGTAAACACTGGGCTGCGTGCGTGACAGCATCCTTATGCTGGACTGAATGCCGGACACTTGTTTTTAAGGAGTGTCACCCCAGTGTTCTAAGTTAACACTGACCTGCGATCGCTTGGCACCAGCCATGCTTGCTGTTAATCCAGCCTGTTCACGGTCCTAGTGACTGCGTGTGGGGTGTGTGCAGGCGGTGCTTGGCACTTCTTCGCGTGACAGCCTGCGTGCTCTCTCTTGCCGGGGCTGAGCCTGGTCTGCCCTGCGCGAGGGGCTTGGCGTCCGGCCGGGGCTGGGCGCGCGGCAGGTCTGCACTGAGCGACAACTCATACTTGGTGCAGCGGTTTGCAGCCTGCTCCCTGCCCTCCCCGTCTCCGGGCCCCTCCCACTAACCCCTGGCCACACTCCTCGCTGGTCCCTGACCACCCCTCCCTGGCTTTTCATGTCCGGGCCCCTGGGCTCATGGTGACTTACCTAAAGGGCACCTCCTCTTCCGGGATGAGCTAGATTCCGGGCAGGGAGGGGACAGCGTGATGCTGAGGCAGGCGTCTGGGCGGTGAAGCCAGAGCTGGCTGCAGCATCACAGGCCCTGGGAAAGTGTTGGAAATGCAGGCTCACCTGGCCCCGCCAAACTGCAATGAGATCCCCGGGAGGCCTGCAGACACCTGCAGGAAGAGCCGGAGAGCCTCTGGCTTAGAGAGTTGGCATCCAGCCTCCACACTTGTGTGAGCCGGCTCAGGCTGCCATGAAAAGCACCGCAGACGGGGAGGCTTAAACGGCAGAGAGTCACCTTCTCCAGTCCTGGAGGCTGGACGTCCGCGATCAAGTGCCACAGGGCTGGTTTCTCCTGAGGTCTCTCCTCGACCGGCAGACGCTGCCTTCCTGCTGAGTCCTCGCGTGGTCATCCCCTGTGCACACACGCCCCAGTGTCTCCCCGTGGGTCTGCATTTCCTCCTCTAGAAGAGGTGAACTGTCACTGTATGTGGATGATGTGGTACTGCATGCAGAAGACCCTACAGGCCCCACACGAATCTACTGGAGCTGACGGAAGAATTCAGCAAGGCAGCAGAACACAAGAGTGACACAGACGTCGGGGCGTTGCTCTACACGGACAATGAAATATCAGAAAAGGAAGTAAAGAAACAATCTCTTCTAAAATCACGTCCAAAAAAATGAAACACTTAGGAATAAATCTGACCAAGGAAGTGAAAGACATATACGTGGAGAACTGTAAACATTGATTAAAAAATTAAAGATGACAAAGAAGTGGAAATACACCCCACGCTTCTGGATGGGAAGAATTAATATTGGTAAAGTGGCCACACTGCCCAAACCCCCTGCAGACTTAATGTGACCCTGTCAGACCACCCAGGACGCGCCTCATAGGGCTCAAACCAGGACCCCTAAAACGTATAAGGATTTGCAAAGGCCCGGAACTGCCAAAGCCATCCTGAGGAAAAAGAACAAAGCTGGAGGCATAACCCTCCCAGACTTCAGACAATGCGACAGAGCTACAGTCGTCAAAACAGCACGGTACTGGCACAGAAACAGACATACGGATCGATGGAACAGAACAGAGAGCCCACACGCTTACGGCCAGAGGAGGCAGGAACACGCACGGAGAAAAGACAGTCTCTTCAGCAAGCGGTGTTGGGAAGACTGGACATAGCCTGTAAGTCAGTGAAGCTAGAACACTCCCTCACACCATACAAGGAAATAAACTCAAAATGGGTTAAAGACTTAAATATAAGACCAGATGCCATAAACCTCCTAGAAGAGAACACAGGCAAAACATTCTGACATAAACCCTGCAACATTCTCCTAGGGCAGTCTACCCAAGCAATAGAAATAAAAGCAAAAATAAACAGATGGGACCTAATTAAACTTGTAAGCAACCTACAGAATGGGAGAAAATATTTGCAAATGATGTGACTGACAAAGGCTTAATTTCCAGAATATATAAACAGCTCATACAATTTAATAACAACAAAAAAAATGCAATACAAAAATGGCAGAAGACCTAAACAAGCAATTCTCCATTGAAGACATGCAAATGGCCAATAGGCATATGAAAAAATGCTCAATTTCCCCAATTATCAGAGAAATGCAAATCAAAACTACGATGAGGTATCACCTCACACCAGTCAGAATGGCCATCATTCAAAAGTCCACAAACACTAAATGCTGGAGAGGGTGTGGAGAAAAGGGAACCCTCCTACACTGTTGGTGGGAATGCAGTTTGGTGCAGCCACTGTGGAAAACAGTATGGAGATTCCTCAAAAAACTAGGAATAGGCTTACCATGTGATCCAGCAGTCCCACTCCTGGGCATATATCTGGAGGGAACTCTAATGTGAAAAGACACCTGCACCCCAGTGTTCATAGCAGCACTATTTACAGTAGCCAAGACACGAAAGCAAAGTAAATGTCCATCAACAGATGACTGGATAAAGAAGTTGTGGTATATTTATATGATGGAATACTACTCAGCCATAAAAAAGAATACAGTAATGCCATTTTCAGCAACATAGATGGACCTGGAGATTGTCATTCTAAGTGAAGTAAGCCAGGAAGAAAAGAAAAATACCATATGATATCACTCATATGTGGAATCTAAAAAAAAGGAAGAGAAGAAAAAGACACAAGTGAACTTATCTACAAAACAGAAACAGACTCAGACAGAAGACAAACTGATGGTTACCAGGGTGAAGGGGGGTGGGAAGGGATAAATTGGGAGTTCGAGATTTGCAGATACTAACTACTGTATATAAAATAGATAAACGACAAGGTCCTACTGTACAGCACAGGGAACTATATTCAGTATCTTGTAGTCACCTATAATGAAAAAGAATATGAAAACGAATATATGTATGTATCTGTATGCTGTACACTAGAAATTGACAGAACATTGTAAACTGACTCTACTTCGATAAAAAATAAAATAAACATGAAACTGCTCAAAAAATAGCTAGATAAATAAATTAATAAATTTGCTGTTCTGATGAGGGACTCGAGTTGCCTTGGATGATGGGCTCGCTTTAACTGATCACCTCTTGGAAGGCCCTGTCTCCGAGCACGGCTACAGAGGTGCTGGCGTCAGGGTTTCAGCGTGGCTTTGTGGGAGCTGCAGTTTGGGCCACGGCAGCACTTTAAAGGGGAAGTCCCTGAGGCCCAGGAAGCCTGTGATGGTCCTCAGTCCCCGCAGGCGGAGAGATGGGCGCTTCCTCTCCGATGAGCCCTGCGGGGCGGCCGCCAGGGACAGTGCGAGAGGCTGGGATGTGGAACTGATGCTTCAGCTTCGCCCCCACTACTTCTGGGATCTTGGGTGAACGCCTTAACCTTTCCTTTCCTGAGAAATGGGGACAATAAAAGGCTGTCTCTCCTGAGGCCATGAGGGCTCCATGAGATCCAGACGGGAAATGCAGACGAGGACACGGGGCCTCGCTCAGCCTCTCGGCTTAGCCGGCTGTCACCGTGCGCTGCTCCTACTTAGCGCTGAGCCAGAATGCCCGCTGCTCTTCCCCAGGTGCAGCTGAACAGCTGGCAGAACCAAGGGCTTAACAAGTCGTGGTGAAATTTCGGGCATCCGCTGGCAGGGCACAGGGCCTTTCCTGGAAGCCACCCCTGGCGGGCAGGGAAAGGAGACCCGCGGACGGCCTTCCACCCACTGCCTGGGGGGTCTCACTCCTACGTGGCAGGCTGCGCACGGCTTGATTTCATTTCGCTCTGAGTTGCCTGGCCTGCGACTACAGGGAGGAAGGTGGGGTCACGTCACCCCTGCTGTGTGGCTGAGCCGTCGCCCGCCCGCTGGGGCTGCTTGGGAACGAGGCTGGCTACGGAGGGTTAAGGCAGCCACTGCCATCTGCCCTTTCGGCGCGAATGCAAAACTGTTTTCACAGGTTTTGTCTGTTGTTCAGATTTAAGTCGTCTGTGTCTGTGCCGTCTCCTCCGTGCAGAGCGCTCGCTGAGGCTGGAGCCTCACGGTGCAGGGATGATTGCCCACCCGGCGCTTGCCGCAGGGCTCAGACCCGGGGTGCGGGCTGGTGAGCGAGGGTCAGGTGGGGGCGGCAGAGCCGGGGGGATGTCGCTGCTCCGGGACAGAGGGGTCCCTTTCTTTTATCCATCTTGTATCTATCTGTCCTTTCTGGGGAGGAGCTGCTTTAAACCCTGCCCCCCATGGTGTGGCTGATGGACCTCCCCATCCACGTCTGGGGTCAGGACAGCAGGTCAGAGGGACCCAACCCTGGCTTTGGTGGCAAGGCATCCTCCCAGCTCTGGGGCCAGATTCTTAAATGTGGCCCAGTGGTCTAGTTTGTGTTCCCCTCTGGTTTTTGGCTAGGGCAGCGTCCTCTCCTGCCTCCCAGAACGCAGGGTCCGCAGAGAGAAGCACGGTAGACACCCCGAGTCACGTGGACGAGATGAGGTGCCCCCCCTCTGGGTCCCGGCGATCCACGGTCCAGCTGTGGCCGCACTGTCTGTCCTGCAGCCCTGCCCTGCTCGCTTCCTCCCTGTCCGCCCCAATGCCCAGGGTTCCCAGGCCCCTTGTCACAGGAGTTCCTGCTACATAGGCTCTGCTGAGCGTATTCATGTGAAGGAGTGAGCAATTAATAACGATCGCTCCTTTCTGAAGTTTTTGCAGCTTAAAAAAAAAAGAAACTTTTTTAAAGGAAGAAAGAAAGAAACATGAGAGGTAGAAAGACAGACCCGCAGTTTCTGCTGGAGGGCCTTCCACGCACGCCTGCCAAGAACACGCCACCCTCCTTGCAGGGTCAGAGGCTGAAAGCCAGCGGCCCATTTGCCCCCCATGTCAGCAGCCCTGATGCGGGGCCACTGCAAGCCAGGATTCCTGCCTGTCCGCTGTCAACCGGGCACGTCAGCAGAATTGAACGGTGAATCAAAAACTGGAACAAGTCGCTTCAGTGAGCTAGGTCCCAAGCCTAATTCCAACAGTGTTTCTTCACTGGACCGTGAGCCACCTTCGCCTCCCTCCCCTCCCCTCGTTGACCAGTTTCACCCAGAACTGAACCAAGAAGGGCACATACTCACATCTGGCGCGCGAACCCCTCCCATTTCGCAGGTGAGGACGCTGAGGCCCTGGGGGTCGTGGCCCAGCACTCGGTCCCAGGGACCCTCTGTGGCCCAGACTGACTCTCCACTCTGAGGTCCCCTTGCTGTCCCCACTGTTCCGTGAGCCCCTTGACTCGGGCCTCAGGGCGTGGCGTCAGGGGTGCCAGGTATGGTGTGTTTTTGGATTGAGAGCCTCTCTTACCGTGAATTGGTAACCCAAATGGGGGTTCTCCCAGCCCCCACTCCTCCCACAGCCCTAGAAAATCAGAACCTTTAAGATGCCTGTGACTCGAGGGGGAAGGGCTTAGCGCAGGGGTAGAGCGTGGGTTCAGGCCCCAGTACCTCCATTCAAATAAATAAATAGACAGTTAAGGACCCTAATCCTCCCCCAAAGGAAGTAAATAAAATGTACGGTGGCTCGGTCCACGTCACGATCACTAACCTTTTCATTATTGTTACTTGCTCTGTTGGTCTGCTCCCTTCTGTCTCCCTTTCAGAGGCTATAGTGACGCCCACCTGCACCCTGGTCCTTACCTGGGGGGACGCCCCCCGGACACCGGCAGCTTCAGGAGACGTTGCTGGTTGTGGTAACTTGGTGGGGGGGGCACAGAGTGTGCTGCTGGCACCTGCTGGGCAGAGACCACAGACGCGGCCGCACGCTGCCCAGGCCAGCCCCCCGCGGCAGAGCTGTCCGGCCCCAGCCTCCAGTGGTGGTGAGACTGAGAAACCCCGATCCAGTCCGCACAAAGGGGCGGAAGAACCTCCTGCAGGTCCTGCCACCTCCGCAGATGAGGCTCTTCACCTCCCACGCCCCTCCCGGCCTCCCCCAGTGTGTCGGAAGTGTCTCTAGTCCTAACGTTCACGGCAGGAAAGCGCCGCGCCTTCTGCTTTTACCCTGAGCTTTTGTCTTCCCTGCCTCGTCGCCACAGTTACCATTTCTCAAGGGTGCAGTGCAGTCCTCCGAGCAGGCTGACACCCCGTGCTTTCCCTGCTCCGTCCGAGCTTCTCTCCGAGGGTGGTGACTGGGAGCCTCGCTGAGCGGGCTGCGTGGGGCGGGGGGGCCGCCTCGTGTGGGCCCTGCGGTGGCCGCCTTCCTCTCTCCCTGCTTATGTCATCACCGTCTTCATCATCAGAGGCCTTTATGAGGCGCCTTGGTTCATATATCCCGGCACTGGGGGGGTCTCCGGCAGAGACCACCCCACCAGCCCCTGACATCCAGGGCTTGTCGGCTTGGACAGGCAGCACACATGTCAGCCAACCACGAAGGCATCTGGAGACCAGGCTGCAGGCCCCAGGGTGTGAAGCCAGATTCTTAGGCAACATTCATGACAGGAGTAGGTGTGCCTGGGAGTGCAAAGACGGGCTGGATCCCCAGAGGGAGTCGGGGCCCTAAATCCTTTCCGAGAGCTGGCTGCAGGCTTCTTGAAGGACCAGGGGTTTCGAAGCTGTGGGAAGGGCTCGGGGTCACGTGTCCCAGGCCCAGCCGGCGAGAAAGCTGGATGCTAGCGGAGCTGTGCCTCCTGAGGCCTTTCCACCTCGCCCACCTCACCCGGCTGCCCCTTTGTCTCCCCCTGCAGGAGTTCCATGAGCAGGGTATCCTCTTTGGCTACCGACATCCACAGAGCTCCGCCGCTGCCTGTGTCCTCAGCCTCTTCCAAATGACCAATGAGACCCTCAACATCTGGACGCACCTGCTGCCCTTCTGGTAACTCCCCGCCCCCTGACCAGGCGTCTCGATCAGGAGCCTGGGAACCGGGGCTTCCTTAAACACAGCCGGGGCTGAGAGAGCTGGGGTTCCCCGCTGGGGTTTGCGGGACTCCCCCATGGGGCGTAGGTGTGAGTTGGGAGATGCTGGGGTCTCCCGCTGGGGTGAGCTCTAGGGCACAAATTGTAGTCGGATTTGAGGGGCTCCTGGCAGCTCCCCCGTCTTTCCCTGCTCCCCTGCTTCAGGGCCTGATTTGATAGCATTGTCTTATTCAGGCTTGGAGGCTTTCTGGAGCCTCTGGAGGCCCTAGTTAAAACTCCCCAGCTTGAGCAAGTCCCTTAACCTCTCCGAGCTTCACATTTTCCCACCTGCAAAGCAGCAGTGATAGTCTGCGCCCTTCCCAGGGTTGCCCCGAGGGTTTCGGGAGGAGACATTGGGAAAGGACACAGGGTGCTGGGTGCCCACGGTGGCCATGAGGCGTGCGGTCAGGCAGCTCTTTGATGGAGCCAGCAGAGCACGTAGGCACAAGTGAGAATTGGCAGGAGGTGAGGAGGGGCTGAGGAAGCTGGGGCTGGAGGCCACCTGCACACACCTGGGCCTGTGCATAACGAGGGGGGTGGAGTCGGGGTCAGGGGCCGAGTCATAGTGCATCAGAGTCGGCAGGCCCTCAGCGGTCACTCAGACCGGCCGCTGCTGACCGTGGCTTGCTCACGTCCCCTGGCCAGGTCCCGCACAGGCTGGGCTCGGACTCCGTCCCGCAGGGAGCAGTAAGAGGGTCTGTCAGGCACGTGCAGCTGCGGGGCCTCTCTTACTCCCCCTCCTGCCCTTTTCCAACCTGAGAAGGACCCCACTCACCCTCCCTTGCTTGTGGCACTGACACCAGAGTGAGACCACCCCAGGGGAACAGAAGGCAGACGACTGCCGGGTCGGGACTGTGAGAGGCGCCCCGGCCCGGGAGGCTGAGGGCCCCCTGTGTTCCAGCTTCTTCACGTGGAGGTTTGTGAGCGTCCTGCGTGCGACGGACATCCTGAACGACAGCTACTCCTGGCCCCTGCTCGTGTACATGGGTGCCAGCTGCGTGTACCCGCTGGCATCCAGCTGCGCGCACACCTTCAGCTGCATGTCCGGGAACGCCCGGCACATCTGCTACTTCCTGGACTACGGCGCCGTCAGCCTCTTCAGCCTGGGTACGTGCGGCCTCTCCCTCCCCCCGGGACCCCGCCGCCTCCCGCCCTTCCCCCTGCGGCTGTGGGTGACAGCAGTCCCAGCGCATGGCCCAAGTTCCGGACGAGCGTTTTATAAGGAACTCGTCCGAAGGTGTGCTGGCAGGTCCTGAACGCTGGCTGGCTGAACAAGAGCCCTGGGCCATGTGTGAGCCGCCGCTGTGGGGTAACCCCCCGCCCCGCTGGCGCTGGCGGCGTGAACAGGGGTGGGGGCCGACGCGAGGCGGGGCCCCGGGCACGGCAGGGCCTCTGCGCAGGCACAGTGGGCTGAGGACTTACTGCTCCCCCGACACGATTCCTCTAATTGTCGGCTGACGTCATTTAAGTTTTAATCATTATTAATGATTGAACAGTTCTAACAGTGGACTTGCAAGTTCTCTGACACTTTAACCCCCTCTGTCGCAGGCCAGGGGCGTCGTGCTGGCCTCCGGCTTGCCCAGCAGAGGAGGCGTGGCCACGGACCCTGCTTGCTGAGGCGGGAGGAGCGAGCCCTTGGCTCTAAGTGCTCCCGGAGCAGAGTGGGGGGGGTGACACCCCAGCCTCCGGTGTTTCCCTCTAAGTGATGCCCCTCCTCCTGTCTGCTTTCCGCCCCCACCTTGGGCATCGTCTGTCCCCTCTCGCCCCAGTTCTACCCTCTGCCTCCCTCCTGACCCCACTGCAGATGTGGAAGCAAAGTCCCCATCTTCCCTCAGCCAAGAGGGCGTGCGAGGAGCCTCCCTCCCTCCTCTTCCCCACCCCTCCTCTCCCCCCTCACTGGTTACACACGCGTACACGCACACATACACACATGAACGTGTGCACATGTATCTGTACACACGCACACAAGACACATTCACACACATGCACGTGTGTCCACAGACGTGTTTATGCGCACGCACGCGCGCACATGTGCACACATGGACACACACACACAGTCTTCACTGCCTGCCCTCCCGCTCCTCAGTGCTCTGCTGTCCGCTCCCCGCTGTTTGATGGATCTCCGGCCGCTGAGGCCCCGGTCTCCTCCCGACCACCAGGACCAAGCCTGTGGCGCGGGGCCCCCCGTGCTCTGGAAGCCTGCCTCCTTTTCTCTGGCCCCGTGTAACATGTGTATCCCCCTCTCCCAGTCCTCCTCCCACTCGGCTGCCTTTGCGTCCTGCTTTGATGGGCCCCTTCCTCTGCCCTCCTCCCTGGCTGGGTGAGCTCAGAAGCCATCCCCGGGCCCCTGCTCTTCCGTGGCCAGGCCCCCTGGGAGGCCTCCTTGCGCCCACACGCCCCCCTACACCTCTGGAGGAGGCCCTCATAAAGCCTCTCTCTAGTCTAAGCTGCTTACCTGAGGTCCCCGCCGCATCCGGCCCTGAGGCCGAGCCGCTCCACACCCTCCCCACCCCACCCTCCGCGTCAGAAACCTGTGAATGACCCTCACCTCCTCCTGCCACTCCCCCCCAACACCCACCACCTCTGCCATCCTGCCCGATCAGTGGGCAGGCTCCATTGCCTTTCTCCTCAGTACCTTTCGGACCGGCTGTGCCCCCGTCAGCTTGGCTCACACACTCACACGTCTCCCTGGGTCGTAGCCACCTGCCCTGGGGAGGCTTCCTCAGCGCCTTCTGACCAGGGCACCCTCCCACTTACACTCCCCTGGCTCCCGGTCACCTGGGTGCGCTCCGTCACCCAGCGGCGTGCAGAGCTCCTGCTCAGCTGCCCCCAGCGCATCTTGACGGGAGCAGGTGCCTTGGGGCAATCAGTACGCCGCAGGCTCCGTGCTGAGCGGCTGACACATGACCAGGGGCCCGTGGTCCAGCTGCCACCACGCCCTAGAGGTTGCATGCTCTCGGCAAGTTTCTCACCCACGTCAAGCCTCAGTTCCCTCACGCGCAGAATCAGCACAGCAGCTGCGTCACGGGAGTGTCGGGAAAGTTAAGTACGTTTGTAAGTGAGCAGCTCGGACAGGCCTGGCGCTTAGCCAGCGTCACAAGGTAGCAACGACCCCAGTTGCCAAGGGAACCGCGGCAGCAGTCCACGGACGCAGGGGCTGCCTTACGCCCCTGCCGTAGGTGAGGACAGCAGGCACAGGAAAGGCGGCTGCCCGGCCACGCAGCCCGTAATGACGGAGCCAGGGCCGGAGCCAGGGCTTGGCCGTCTTAATCCCCCACCCAGAAACTTCCAGTGGCTTCTTCCCGCCTGAAAGGGCAAATTCCCTTTCCGTACCCTGGCGTCCAAAGCTGTCTCCTGCTCCTGCTCCCTGGAAAGCCCCTCCGCCCTCCGGCCCCTGTCAGGACCCCCCGTCTTCCGAGGTGTGCCGCTCTGCTGCCTGCCTGCTCGCCCCCAGTGCCCACCTCAGCTGGAACCTCCGGGGGGCCCTCACTGATTCCACTTCCCGCTGCAGCTTCTGGCGAGGGCTGAGGCTCCCTTGCTCTTGCAGAGCCGTGGAGCTCGGCCTCGGGTAGTGTGCACGGAGTGGGAGTGTCCGGGTCCAGTGGGGACCTCTCCCGGTATCAGGCGGAGGGAAGGGGCCGTCTGTCCTCCGAGGCGGTTCCCAGCTGAGTCGCACAGGCAGCCTGCGGGAGTGGGGAGCTCTGTGCCAGCAGGTGGCGGTTCCCGGCCCTCCCGCCTGCTCAGCCTCGGGCTCGTCACTTACAGCCCAGCTGTCAGGCGGGATCACGGGCAGAGGTTGAACCTGTGCAGCCTGAGGCCTGCTTCAGCCTTGAGCTGGGATCCCAAGATTCCAAGGTCTTGGCTAACAGGTGACCCCAGTTCTGGTCTTAGGCCCTGGGCTGGCAGGTCTGCACTGCCTCTCCCCGAGGGGCCTCAGCAGCTGACAGGACCAGGGAGGCCATCAGGCCCAGGCCCCCGGACACCTCTGGCCCCTTTGAAAAGGACAGTTACCACTCCTATTCTTCCAAATAAAAGCTGCAGCAGGCACGCCTCTAGAAGGTCCTTCAGTCCCTTGCCCTTGCCAGCTCCAAAACCTAAAACAAGATAAAACACCCTGGCTAGCTTCCCACGCCCAGCCTCTCAGCTGGCCAGTCCCCGGCCTCGCCCCGGCGAGGCCCTCCCCACCTGCAGCCTTGACCGTCCCCGGGAGCGCCTGTGTCCTCGGGCAGGCGAGGTGTGCACACTCAGAGCAAAGCTGAGTGCACTGGGTGTCGGCATGGACCAGAGCACGTGGGCAGAAGTAGGCAGCGTCGCCAAACTGCCTGCGCTTGAAGCTTGGCTCTGCTGCTTTGCAGCCGTGTGCTCCTGGGGGGTTACCCACGCTCTCTGTGCCCCCACTCCCTCACCTGTAAAATGGGGCCACGTGCAGGATTGGTGTCAGAGAGGGGCTGCAAAGATGATATGAGTTTATACATGTCAAGCCCTCGGGGCCATGCTGCACTCAAGGACCATTCCCTGGGTAGGATCTGGGTAGGCAGGGGAGAGAGGGGGGCGTTCTGGGAGGGGCGATGGCGCAGGCGAGGGGGAGCGGCAGGCCTGCTTGCGGTCTGTGGGGCGGGCGAGGGCTCGGCCAGGTGCTGGGGCTGGTCTCCCCAGGGGCCCAGGCGGTGCCGAGTCCCGGCCTCCTGCCCAAGGCTGCTGTTTCCCCAGGCTCTGCCATCGCCTACTCGGCCTACGTGTTCCCGGACTCCCTGGTGTGCAGCACCTTCCACGACTACTACGTGGGCCTGGCCGTGCTGAGCGCCGTCACGAGCACCGGCCTCTCCTGCTACTCCAGGTACCGGCCCCGCGTCTCAGGTGGTACGGGGTGAGGGGCCGAGCAGGCAGCTGCCCGGACGGTCGGAGGGCACGGTGGGGAGGAGGCACCCGGGGCCTGTGGCTCACAGGACCAGCTTCTCGGCCACACAGCCTGTGCAGGCGCTCAGGGCCCCATGACCGAGAGGGCTCCACGCTTGGTTCAATGCCCTGCTGTCGTCATCTTGAAATCCTGAACGACTTTTGAACAAGGGGGTCCCCTCCTTTCCTTGTGCTCTGGGCCCTTATGCCCTTTCCTTGTGCTGGTGCTGTTGCTGGATGGGACGCTTATCCTCCTTGAGTCTCAGTTTGTTCATCTATAAAATGGGGCCAACACAGCTCCCCTGTGAGCCGATGTGAGGATTACAGGTAATGTACCGGAACACTCAGCACGCAGAGGAGGCGCCCAGAGCTGGCCATCCTGCTGCCAGGGACTGGGCGGGTCTGCCTCTGGATACAGGCGCTTCTCCGAGACGCCGTGGGTTTGGCTGCAGACCACTGCAATGAAGCGAGTCACACGAAATATGTGGTTTTCAGTGCGTGTGAAAGTGTGCGCACACTGTGTGGCAGTCTGTTAAGTGTACAATAGCATCATGTCTGAAGGAACGAGGTGCACTCCGTAAGCAGAGAATACTTCGTGCTAAAAAATGCTAACCATCCGACGAGGGTTGCCACAAGTCACCAAGCTGTAAAAGCCACAGCAAGGCCGAGTGCAGGGGACCCAGGGATGCGTGAGGGACGTTCACGTGCCCGACGCATCCCAGGGCAGCCGCCCGCCGCGCGTCATGCCCAGCTCGCTGGCTTAACCCCTTCTCCTTCTTTCCCTTTCGCCCCGGGAAGCTCCCTGGATTGTGAGTGCTAGAGTGTTGTTCTGAGGATGGCTACCGTAGCGTGCGTCGCTCTTGGTAAAAGCGAACTGCCCTAAGTTACTTAGAAAGTCTCTCGAGTGGTGTGTTGGGGTAACGTGCCTGTGCACACGGTGCCAGGTGATGGCGTGTCCCTGGCGGAGGCCTCCCGTGGTGGGTGAGGAGAAGCGTCACCCCTGGTCACCCGGCCACCTCCCGCGGGTCCACTGCGCCCGTCTGCATCTCCCTGTTAGATGCTGCTGCCTCCGAGGACGCTCGTTCCTGGCAGCCGCCCGCTCTCCCCTCCCCAGGGGGATGCGGGGACAGAGAGCGAGGCTCCGTGCCTCCCCTACGAGGGTTTGGCCCTGGCTTTCCTTGGGCGACACTTAGGCTTCGTGAGGCTGAGAGGTGGGCAGCCTTCCCGGACTTGCCGTGGGCCTTCCTGCCCCGAGGCTGCTGGGCTCCCGGGCCGGGGACGGAGGGTGGGGCCCGTCTGGGGAGGGGGACCTCTCGTCTCCAGGTTTAGTCTCGAGACTGGCTCCTGTGTTGCTTCATCCTGTGGAACCGCCTGTGGCGGGGGGTCAACTCCCTCTTCCCTCCTCCTGGAAGTCAGCGTGCCCTTCCTTCTGGGAGGAGACAGGGTCGCCCAGGGGGGCAGAAAGTGGAACCAGACGTCATGGGTTATGGGTTCCTTCCCCCCCGGTTCCTCAAGGACTCTGGTGACTAAGAGCCCTTTCTGAAGCGCTGCCTCTGTGTCCAGGCCAGAGCTGGGGGGGCTGCTCGGACGGTGGGGAGCGGAGAGCGGGTCCCTGCCTTGGGTGAGACAAGGTGTAGCACACGTAGAAAAGTGACTCTGATGCTAAAAACAGCCCAAGAGAGAGGACACGGGGCCTGGTGGTGCTTCCGGTGGAGGCAACCGGTGTCCCATGTTCTTGTCCCGTCCTAGGAAGAGTTCAGAGACAAGACGTAGTGGTTAAAAAAAGTAAAGTGAGGATTTACTAAAGGATGGACAGTGCACTCTCGCTCAGGGGAGCGGCTGCCCTGAGTTTCTTTGGCAAGTTAGCTACACAGGGTGTGAAAATGAATGGGTGGAACATTCACTGGGGAGGGAAGGGTCTGGGGTCATACTCCCTGATCATCATCCCAGCTCCACCTTCCCGTGGGGAGGAGGGGTTTCTGTCCTCATTTAGTCTGGATCGGAAGTGTCGCAGCGTCGGTGTGTGATGGGTACTTCTGATCTGCAAGGCTAATTTTACTGAAATGAGGGCATGATGAGCAAAAGGTTACATTCGGAAACTGGAGATTCCTGCCTTTTCTCACCTTTGTCAGTTTCCAGGCCACTCACCCCCCCAGAAGGTGTGGCCCCTTATCAGCCCGAAGGTTCCTGCTTTTCTTTCTCTGCCCAGGGACCCTGGTGCTCACATGGTGTGTGGTGTCCTGCGTTTGGCCCGAGCCCCTCCTTTCTGCCCCGTTCCTGCCATGTGGCCTGTGTCCCCCTCTCTCTGCTCATGTCTAGCTGTCTGCTGCTCTAACAGAGGCAGAGGGCCTGGATGTGGGGGCTCACAGGTGGGCCTGAGCCAGACACACCTGGACCAGATGTTTGGACGAGCCTCTGTCCTGCTGGTCAGCGCCTGCTGGGCTGCGTGGCTCTGCTGTCTGGAACTGAGGATCTGAGGGGGGCGAGCACGGTGGGCTGAGCGGGCAGGGACGGCTTCGTGGGCATGGAAGACACAGCCTCAGAATTCATGATCTAGGACTGCTTTCCATGAACCCCCAGTGAGAATTCTCAGAATATTTGCTACTTTTGTTTTTTTTTAGGCTTCCTGAATCACCTTCGGGGATATACTGTTTTCTTCTAGCCAGGAGTCCTCCCTGGTTGTTCAGATACAATGAACGTGTCTTTTGGGTGTGACATGCCTAGTACCTTTGGACAGACTTGCCTGGCAGGACAGGTTGGCCAGGAATCTCTTGAATGTCCGTGCTTGGGCTTCTCCCTTGTCCATGAAACAGAGTATTTCTGTTTATTTGTGGGGCACATCTTTGGCTATTTCATCCATCTGTCCATCCACTTGGCCACCTATCCATCCATCCACCCACCTGTTCATCCACCCGTCCATCCACCCATCCATCCACCCACCCATTTACCCATCCATCCATCCATCCACCTATTCATCCATCCATCCTTCTGCCCACACAACTGCCCATCCAACCATCCACCCATCCATCCGTCTACCCACTCATCCACCCATCCTTCCATCAATTCATCCAACCAGCCACTCAACATTCTTTAAATGCCTACCATGCTCCAAGCATCACGTTCAGCTCTAGGAATACAAGAATGAGTAAGGTGCAGTCCTTGTCCTCAGAGAGTGCCCATGTGGTATGAGAAGCAGACTGCAGACACCCAGAAAGTTCAGGTGGAGTCATCATTTCCTTTAAAGGCCAGAGGGAAGGGCCTAAGGCATGTCGCATCACAGAATATGGCATGAGCAAATAACAGTAATGCATTGCTTGGATGCACAGGCTCGGTGAGGTGGCGTTAGGACTGAGTACTGAGGAAGGCTGAACACTGGCTGGAGAGGAGGGAAGGGCCTTTTGGACAGAGCCAACAGCCTGGACGGGGGCGAGGGCCCGGACTGGCTGGGATGGCGCTGGGAGGCAGCAGCGAGCTTCAGAGTTGCCGGAGTCTGCACTGCTGGAAGGGGGAGAGGGGCTGGAGGGGGACCAGAGGCCGCTGGGGATTGGAGCACCTCGTGTGTCCCACACAGGACTGCCCTGTGCTCACGAAGGACAGTAAACGGCCAAGGAGGATGGTTCTGTGGACTCAGCTTCCACGCCCTGCGTGGCATCCTGGCACGTCCACAGCCGCTTAAGAGGAGGATCCGGGAGCAGAAAGGGAGGACGGCCCCATGCCACGTGCTCGGAGCCCCCGAGAGAGGGACAGCCCACCCTGAGAGCCCGCCCGGTTCCCCTGCACCCTGACCTCGCTCCTTCCCTCGGGGGTGGGTCCCTCCTCCACAAGGCCAGTCCCCTTTGTTTTCATCCTCCGTCTCCGTCTTCAGCATCAGGGGAGTGAGGAAGACGCCCAGGGGTGATTCTGGCCCCGACTGAACAACTTCAGGAGGAGGGCGAGGGGTGGCCCTGGTTTCACAGACTTGCTGGCCTCGGGCCAGCCACGGCCCTTAAACAGAGCGTCTAAGAAGATGTCCCCTGGGCTCCTTCTGGCCTGGGGGTGGTGTGGTGCCAGCTTCAGCAGGGCTTCTTGTGCAAGACTTCTCCCCTCCCCTTCTGCCTCCCCCCCTGCTCCATCAGCCCGTGGTGCAGCCAGCAGTGGCTGAGAACCACCCTGTCCGCCCGAGCAGAAGAGGACCATGGGCCTCAGGAGCGCTGCTCCAGTTACCGCGTGCTTCCCAGGATAGCACGGTCCGAGTGACATCATTCCCTTACGATGCACGTCCTTTAGGTCAGTTCCACACAGAGGGCCGTGGACTCCCCTGACTGGTGTTTTGGTCCTTACTGTCATGGCCTCTAGTTCAGACGCACACGTTCCAGGAGCCTGCTGTCTCGTTCTGCAGCACTGGCGCGGGGCGGGGGGCAGGGCAGAACGCGTGGCCTCTCCGTGGCTCTTGGAGCCAGGTGGGGGTGACAGAGACCCCGCCTGCTCATGCCTGCCGACCACAGGAGGCCCAGCAGGGCGTCACCACTGCCTCGGGGGCGTCAGTTACCCAGCGTTTGCTGTACCTCACGAGGCGCTGCAGACACTTTTCCATTCATCCTTCCAAAGCATCCAGCCATTGGTTTTTGACAAACACTCACTCAGTGAAGTGCCCTGTGGTCAGTGCTGCGAGGGACAGATGAATTGTCACCCCTGGTGGAGAGTGAGCTCAGAGCGGCACGGGGCAGGCCTGGAAGGAGGTCTGGAGGTCGGAGCCCGAGACGGGAGGCTTAGCGGACTCACCTGGAGGTCAGAGGGCTCAGCCAGAGGACAGGGCGCTGCAGGGCCAGGAGCAGCACGAGGGAATGTCCACATCCCTGCCACGTCAGCCACACGACCACAGAGCAGCCGTACCCCAGCACACGCACACGCGCACGCACACAGCTCTGCAACAGAGCGATGCTACAAAGGCCCCCTTGTTCCGAGCGCAGTTCCAGGACTTGCTTGCAGATGCGTCCAGCTTTGTTGCAACAAGATTTGTCAGGTTTTGAGTGGGCTGGTGCTGTGTGAGTCGCCTGCTGACAGAGGCTGCTCCTGAAATCCAGCGGTTCCTTCCAGTCTGGTTCAGGCGGAGGAGGCCTGACTCCCTGTAGGTCGGCGCCCATCCTGGGGTGCAGGGGTCGCCTCCCGGGCGGGGCTTCGGCGACTCTGGGGGACGCAGGTGCCGCCTCTTGGGCTCTCTGGCTGTGGCGACACCCTGTGGCCTGACTTGGAACTGCACCCTGGTAGTGGTGGTCCCTGCTCCGCGGCTGCTGGCCCTTCTGCCCTTTATCCTCTGTTGCTGCCGCTCTCCTGTTCTGCTTTTTCTCCTTTTCTCCCCTGTAGGCTCGGCTTTGCAGCTGGAGAGGCCGGTTCGCTTGCCCTTGGGGAAGTACTTTTTCAGGCCGGGCGAGATGCCTCGAGTCGCAGGAAATCCGTGCTTTGGGGGATGGCCCTCGCCAGCCAGAGCCGGCTTTCTGCCCGTGTAAGTGGAGCGTGCTTTAGGAGCGAGCCCCTCTTCGCCAGGGGTGCCAGGTGGCGGCAGTGCACGGGGACGGAGGGAGCTGGCTCGCCGTGGTTGGGCAGGGTCTGCCAGCGTGGACCGAGAAGGCTGTGCGGACAGGCCCTGGTTCTGGGGCGGTGGGAGTGTGTTCTGTTTGTCCCCTGGGGCAGAGGGGTGTCTGTAAGGACAAAGGCGGGTGGTGGTCTGAGGCCTGTTCAGTGTGCCGAGGGGAGGGGTGTGGAACCAGCCAGACAGCCCCGGGCATAAATCCTCGCTTTGCCTCTTAAGAGCTCATCTGATTTTAGGCAAATCACCCGGAACTGTTCTCTCCTGTTTCTGTTTTCTGGTACAGTGAAGCTACGAGATGGGGAGGGGACAGGATGGGTCCCTCCGTGCACATTTTTTAAAGCTGCCCTTTGGTGAGTGTCTCTGTGCTGGGCGCAGCCGTAAGCTCCCACCGAGGACCATTTCGTGAAACCCCTGCAGCAGGCCCGTGCGGGGTCCCGTCGTGGTCCCCGCTGCACACGGGTACGCCACCTGCTGGGTGACCTGGCCGCGAAGCGCAGGGGCAGGATGGGACCCAGGGTGTCCAGATGGACACTGAAGTGGGATCGCAGCCCCGTGTGGCCGCGCCTTCCCGGGGTTTGTGGTTCTCTCCAAGGCTGGGCGTCTCTTCTGAAAGACGGTATGTTAAGGTCCCTATTTCTCCTCCTCCTCCTCAAGCTTTTCTTCCTTCTCCGCCCAGTGTCTGCAGGGTCAGGAAAGGAGGAGGGACGCGCCTGTGGGCTTGAGAGAAGTTGGAGCTGATCTCTGGATCTCTGGAGGCCGCAGGGCTTCCCGGGGCCCACGGTGGCCACCTCTTACCCAGAGCAGGGATCTCCGGGCCGAGCTGCCATGAGGGCTGGGCAGGACGCACCAGCCAGGCGACATCTGCGTCCTCAGACAGGCTTCTGAGCTGGGTGCTGGGGATTCAGACCAGCTCCGCCCTTGGGGAGGGTTCCCTGACCGCCCAGGAGGCGGACATGGGCATCTCGGCCATACTCCACCCCAAAGGATGTGGGCACAGGGGGCTTGTAGTCAGGTGACTGCACTGGCTCTTAGGGGGTATGAGTGGCTGGGCGGGGGCGGGGGACCCGGGATGGAGGAAGGGCAGGCTTGTGGGCTGAGACAGGGCGTCGGGGAAGAGAAGTGAGGCTCAGTTGGGGGCACACACTCCATCCTTTCCGGAGAGTGGATGAGGGGGAGTGGGAGAGGCTGAGCTGGCCCCGGCGCCTGCGTCGCCTTACAGACCGCACCAGCCCTGGCCCTGCTCGCCACCCCGTGGGGGCCTCTGGCTTCGCCACGCGCCTGGGTGGGTACTGAGGGAGGACCAGCCCTCCACAGACACTGCGGATGAAGCAGGTACTTGTCCTGCCACCGGGCCCAGCCTGGCCGCGTGAGTGCTCCCTGGCCCGTGCCCCAGTTCAGGGCTGTGGTTTTGTGTGGAACCTCCCCTTCCCCATCCTCCCGGTGTCCAGCCTGCCGTCTCCCTGCCCTCTCCCCAGGCTGGGCCCACGCCAGCTAAGGACCCATCGTGTCCGTCCCGGAAGACCCACCTGTCTTTGGGACAGTCAGGACCCCGATTTTAATGTTGGTTTCATCTGCCTTTGAACTGGAGGCAGGCGGGGGCGGCGATGAGAGAACAAAAGACGGTGTTTACTCAGCTCCCCGTCCGGCGTCCCTGAGTGTGGTACTGAATATTCCAGGAATCTCTGAACTGATTAACTCCTGATCGCACCTGCGGCTTCTGCAGGGCGGTCACCTGGCGGCCCGGACTAGTTCGGCATCTCAGCCCTCGTGGGTGTGCTGGCCCCGGGAGCCCGTGCCACCACGTCCCGCGTGCCCCGTGGCCCGAGGGTTACTGGTCTGGAAGGCCTTTCGGCAGCTAGATGACATGGCCCTTGAAGGACTGCTGCTCAGTGCCTGCCCCGTCTCGTCCTGATCCCACTGCTTCTCGTGGTGCCAGGAGACTGTCGTCCCCCTCCCCCACCCCAGCTCTCTCCACATCTGAGACTGAAGGAACAGAGAGGGCTGAGGAGAGGCTGCTGGCCGCAGGCGGAGCTTGTGCCAAAACGCTTGTGTCCGGTTGGTTACTTGGGCCGCTGTTATTTTCTGTGCGCACGTGCGCCCGCGCATGTGTGTGTGTGTGTGTGTGTGTGATTTACTGAAACCCTTTCTCTTTCTCATTTCTCCCCCCTTTCCTTCCCTGATTTAGGTTTCTTGAGATCCAGAAGCCCAGGCTCTGTAAGTTGCTCCGTATCCTGGCCTTCGCTTATCCCTACACCTGGGATTCCCTCCCCATCTTCTCCAGGGTAAGGGCCCGGCTCCATCCCCTCTCTGCCTGTTGGCAACACCAGGCAGTCAACTGTGTCCTGAGCTCTGGGGGTCAAAGCACTGTCCTGGTCACAGTAGGACACGTGGGAGTTGAGCCCCAGCTGCTTCCAGAATGACACTTGCAGACTAGTTAGCAGACGGCATGAACACAGAGGCCAGTCAGTGGCCAGTGCTGACCAGGGGCCCTGGAGCAATCCTGGAGGGCTGGGCAGAGGAGGGGCCTGAGGTTTAGCAGAGCAACCAGGAGAGCAGGCTCTGGAGGCAAATCTCTAGTATTTATTCCCCACAAGACTTTGGGCAAGTTGTCTGTCGTCTTGGTGCCTTGGTGGTTAATAACCTCCTTTCCTCAGCTGCGGGGAGGATCACACGAGACAGTGTGGACAGTGCTGGCACGTGGCAATATTCCTGTGGATACGTCGTCATCTAGTCTCCTCAATTCACGTATTAGTAGTAATGAAAGAAAAAGTATGAATGAAAGTCTTAAAGGACAGATGGGAATTAGATGAAGAACACGAAGAAGAAAGTCCATGTGTTCTCAAATCAGATGGGCCTGAGTTCAAATCCCAGTCCCTCTGCTCACTGGCCCTGTGACCTCAGGCAATGCACACAACCTCTCTGAGCCTCAGTTTCCTCCTCTGTAAATGAGGCTGATGTCTCTTCCTTCACAGAGGGCGAGAGGGGGTTCATCAAAAAAGAGATCTGTGGGCTCAGCAGTGCCCGGCCCAGGCTCCCAGAGTGGGAGTCCCCTCCCAGAGGGAGTCTGAGCTGAGACGGCAGGGCCGGGTGAAGGAGAGGCGTCCAGTCGCTCCACCAGCTGAGGCCCCGAGCTCGTGCCCCATGCCCAGCCTGTGCGGGCCTGGGGGAGACCCAGGGACGGGGACGCAGCCCATCCCCGCGACGCCGTCCCAGCAGGAACACGGGAAACCAGGGCAGAGAGAACAGGCCGGTCCCACGGGCCACGGAAGCCCACAGCGCAGCTCCTGTGTTAGCACGAGCCCCATGTGCCGCGGACGGCGGGCAGCGGTGGGGGGGGTTCTTCTCCTGAACGGCGCCGTTGCTGAGCTAATCGGTTCTGGAATCAGCCTGACTTCACTACTGATTAGTGGTTGGCAAGACTCCCTCCAGCCCAGTTTCCTCACCTGCAAAAGGGGAGAAACGGAGTCTGCCTTGGGGTCACTGCTGAAGCGCCAATGAATGATGCAGGTGGAAGGCCTGGCCTGGCGCCCTCGGCAAGTGGCGGACACGCAGAAACCATACCTCACTCCAAACAGGACAGCGGCTGGAGTCAGTGCTTTCTGACGACCCGGAAGCCTTCCCGGGGCTCCTGGGCCTCCACGCCCTGGCTGGAGAGCGTCGCTGAGGCGGCGTGCTGCTGGGCGTGAGCGCGAGTGTGAGCAGGCCGGCTTCGCGGCGCTCACAGCCCCCCCGCCCGGGGAGGGGCAGCGCCGTGTCTGACGGGACCCGTCTTCCTTTCCTCCCTTCTGTTCTTTCTTTCTTTTTATGTAATGAAATAACCCAAAGGCCCTCACGAGCATGCGGGGGATTAAACTGCAATCTCCCTGGGTCTCCATCCGCTCAGAATGGGAGGCCTGCTCACACAGCCCCCAGGGCCCCCTTTCCAGCACAGGCCTGGGCCGGGGAGGGCCTCGGCCGAGTCCACACACCTGTGCAGAGGTGCCTGCAGCCTCCTCGCGAGGCCTGACGTGTCTTTGAATACCTGCAGCTGTTCCTGCTCCCCGGGGGGAGTGCACAGAATGAAGCCACCCTGTACCACCAGAAGCACATGGCCATGACCCTCCTGGCCTCCTTCTTCTACTCCGCACATCTGCCGGAGCGCCTGGCCCCTGGCCGCTTCGACTACATCGGTGAGTGCGGGCGGCCTGGGGTTGGGGGTCCCATCACAAGGGAGGCTGGGCAGGGAGAGAAGCAGTTCTTCAGAAAGTTCTCCGGGCACAGACCACGGGCAGTGAGCGGTCAGGTGGGATGGTGGGGGATGGAGAGCAGGAGGGTCTGGGATTCTGGAGCGTTCCTAACTGGTGTGGGGCCAGGAGAGTCCTAGGATTACCCTGGCGTGAAATCCCGTTATTAAGTGAACATTGAAGGCAGCTGTGGAGGAACAGGAGCGCCCGAGGGCGGAAGCCTCGAGGACACCAGCTGGTAGGGGGCTATGCGGAGGAGGGGAGAGTCCTCTGCTTGTTCAGGTGGGTGTGATGGGCCAGGGATGGTGGCAGCAGTGGTTCTCGGGATGACCCTGGACCAGCAGCGTCAGCATCCTCCGGGAACATGCAGGTTCTCTGCGCCTCCCACCAGACGTCCCATCGCAGAATCGTGTGGGCTGGGCCGGGCGCTCCCTGGGGAGCTGTGTGATTCTCCGGCGAGCCTGAGCTCACTCAAGCTGGAAAACAGTGTGGAGAGGAGGTGTCAGAGCCACAGTGGTCCACTCACTCCTGCCGGCAGGGTTCCTTCCTCTCTGTCTTGGGAAGTGGGTGGCGGGGCAGAGCGTGTCTCCTGGACCCCAGCTCTGGGACTGGTTGGAGGAGGGGCCTTGGGCCACTGCTGGCGAGGCTGATGCATCCTGGGATGAGAGCTCCTCAGATAAGCGGTCGTGGGGCTCGCTGGTCTACCGTGGTGGGCAGGAGCCCCCGCCTCCCCAAGCCCACTTTGCCCGTGAGCGCCCACGTCCTCCCACCTAAGACATGCGGCCAACAGTTTGCTTTGTTCGCTCTGATGAGAGCCTATCCCGCTCTCTGGCCGAAGGGATTACAAGAAGCAAAATGCTTAGAGGGCTGTTTTCAGAAGAGGGGAGACAAGAGGACCGGGAGCGGGAGGGAGCCCGCCGGAGCGACCACACCCCAGCCCGGCCCCACGGAGTGGAGGCGGGTGGTGGGAAGTCTGGGCGCGGCAGGAAACGGCCCTGGGCCTTGCCCTGCCCACTCTGGACTCTCAGTAACCGTTTATTTATTCGCCCTCATCTGTCCTCTTGGGCCTAGAGCAGAAAGGCGTCCCTCGAGGGGGAAACTGCCGGAGAGCAGTTCAGGACAGATCTTCCACTGGTTGTGGAGAGCCCCCCGCCAGACGGAGGGAGCAGGGAGGGTGTCCGTCTCCAAGGCCCACAGGGAGCCCCTCCCACCCCTGCCCGGGCAGTACCGGGACCTCTTCCTGCTGCAGCCACAGCCCCGTCTGTCAAGTCAGCGCTTGTGGCCGCTTCGCCTTTTTATCTCCTGCCCTAACGGGGACAGATTTGCGCCTCAGTTGGTGAGTGCCCCAGTCACCTCCAGCTCGGCCCTGTGTCCTTGGAGAGCACGGCTCTCGGCTGGATAAGGAGCCAGAGCGGCTCACACGCAGCTCTGGAGACGGTTCACAGCCTGTGAGTGTGGTTGGTAAGGCCGGGCTGGCCCTGCGGCACAGCTTCCCCGGGGGATGCAGACCGGGGCCCCCTGCCGCCCACTCGGCTCTCCTGCCCTGCTCGGCAGCGCGGCGGCCAGGCTGGTCCCTCCTGGGGCGCGGTCACTGAACTCCTGGGAGGACAGCCCTGAATTCTCGCTGCTGTTCTGTTTCGCTTGAACTGAGGGAGAACCCTGTTTACCCCTCAGGTTGCATCAGTGAGCTAGGGCTGCGTGACGGGGACCAGCCTGGCGGCTGAACCGGCAGGTCCTTTCCTCGTAGCTCTGGAGGGGAGAGGCCCGAGGCCGGGCGGGCGGCAGGGCCAGTGTCTCCAGGCGCAGGCGGCCTTCTCCATCCGCCTGCACGCGTGCGTGCCCCGCCCTAATCGCCTCTTCTTACAAGGACGCCAGGCAGGGTGGGTCCTGTGCTCCTGGCCTCATCTTCACTTGTCTTCAGAAGGTCACCTTCTGAGGTACGGGGGTTAGGACTTCCAGGTGCACATCTGGGAGAGGGAGACAGAAGTCAGCCCGTGAACTGTGTGGTCTCCCCTTACTCCTGGTGTCTGAGGGTCGTCCCCGAAGCCGCCCCCAGCCCTGGGCGGTGCGCTCCTCTTCCCACCAGCTCAGCACCTCCCTGCCACTCCCCCCACCGCCTGCTGAGCCCCACCCTCTGTGGAAGTGTCCCTGGTGAGCGGGGCTCCTGCAGGTCCCCGGCGAGGAAGAGCCCTGGTCACGTCTGGGGTTAACCAGCAGCAGGCAGAGGAGGACTGCGTCAGCAGCCACAGAAAGTGCGACGGCTGTTCCTCCGGCCCCAAGGTCGGGCTCTGAGCTGCGTAGTGCTGGCCTGCAAGAGGTACCCTTGCTGTTAGTAGAGCTGTTCACGTGAAAAACAGGACCGGTAGACAAGTTGTTTTAAAAATGGATTTGGTTTGTTCTGGTGGCCTTTTTATTTTTCTCATGTTACCTTTGAAAGATAAATTTATTAAAGCATATATTATCACATAATTCTTTAATTTCAAGTATACAGTTCAGTGATTTTCTTAGTAAATTCACCACATTGTCCAACCATCATAAACGAGTTTTGGAACGTTCTCATCACCCCCGGCAGCTCCCACCCCTGCCCGAGCAACCACTATCTGCTTTCTGCCCCCATGGAGTTGCCTTTTCTGGACGTTTGGTATAAACAGAATCATCAGTATGTGGCCTCACGTACCGGCTGCTTTTCCTCTGCGCGATGGTTTTGCACGTCTGCCGTAGCGCGCACCCGTCCGGACGTCTTTCCTTGCTGATTGGTGGCCTCCTGTGTGTCTGCCGTAGGTCACAGCCACCAGCTCTTCCACGTGTGCGCGGTCCTGGCCACGCACATGCAGATGGAAGCCGTACTTCTGGACAAGACTCTGAGGAAGGAATGGCTCCTGGCCAACTCCAGGCCCCTGCTGCTCCCTCACATAGCTGGAGCCGTCCTCCTGTGCCTCGTCTGCAGCCTGAGCAACATAGTTTATTTCTCAGCTGCTCTGTATCGGATTCCCGAGCCAGAATCACTTAAAAAAGAAACATGATTCAGAGCATAAGCCCTCTGTGCCAAATGTCACCATCAAGCCTACGACATCCTAAGCCCCCGAGCCAGGGGTGTGGTTCTAGTTTACAGTGGCCGAAAATATTTATGGAGCTTGGTGTCTTGGCACTTTTGAGTGGCTTCCTGTCAATAAGGTGTTCAACGGGGGGTGTCTCTGGGTGTGCAGTGGTTCTGCATGTGTGATTTTAAAGGGGGAACATGGGTCCAAGTTGGTCCTCAGGCAGGCACACCACTAATGTTTCACGAAGCGTTAGCTTTGTTTAAAGTGAGCTCGCCAGCTCTATCTCAGCAGTTGGAGCGGGCCCACCGCCCTGCAGCTGCACATGAAGTAGTTGCTTTGTGCTTCCCTGCCCTCGCGGTGGGCCTCTGAGGACAGAATGCGCTTCATCTGCTGAGTCTCACGCAGCAGAGTCTCTCCGGGGGCTCCCACCGTGGGAGGAGGATGAGCTGGAACTACCGCCCAGTAGGGGAACCTGAGAGAGAGGAGGCCGGGTGCGTGGGAGCCCCGGGCGGGGAAGGAGCCTGGTTGGGGAGGGGTCTCATCTTTTCCCCACCTGCGAAGGGGCCGGGCAGGAAGAGCCCTCTCTCCCGACGAGCCCGCCCCGCCTTGCAGAGCAGCTCCGAAGTCATATGGACTTGGATTTTCTTGATCCAATTTTCTTAATCGTGCGTTCTGCTTTGCTCTGCTTTCTTGTCGTGGGTTCGGTGCCGCGGGTGTCCGGCGGCGCAGGGGAAGTGTGCCCCCCGGGGCGCCGGCTAAGCCAGCCCCAGCTGGCGGTGCTCGGCCCTCAGCTTTTAAACCAGTGACTGTATGTTGCCTCAGCATTTCATAGGTGCAAAATGCAGCGTTTGCGTGCGGAGGACGCTGAAGGCCTTGCCAGAGAGACGGAAACACTTGGTGAGCTTGTGCCAGTGCAGGTTCCCCCGGGCATAGCCAGAGACCCTGTTTTACTAGCTTAAAACGTGGGTTTCCTGGAGAAGGTGTGCGCTGGAGCGAGTCCCCTGGGTGCTTCTAAGCCAGGAGGGCCACGGGCCGAGCTCGAAGACAGACGCGCTGGCGTCACAGATTCCAGAGGGCACTGGGCTATCAGCTTGGTTTCAGTCGGTCTAACTTCAGCAGCTCACCACCTCATGGTGAGTCAGTCCCCTGCCTTCCACTCCGTGTGGTGCTAAAAGGCCGAGTGTTTTCTCATCTGTTGCGTGAGTAATTAAGGTCCCGTATCTCATGGGGTCTTCACAGTGTACAGAAATGCTGACGCAGAACAGGTTTTAACGGAGGCCCGTCAACCCCTGACGTGCACTTGGGAATGGCTTAAGGGGCTGTCCGCCACAGCTGACTCAGGAGCACCCCCGTATCTTGGAGCACTGCCTCTGTGGTGGACTGGCCCAGACACCCGAATGGGCTTGGAAACTGCTCACCGCTCAGTCCTCTGGGGACAAGTAACAATTTACATTGGCTGAGAGTGGTCAAGAAATATGATTCATTAGCTGTGTTACCCGTTTACTTCCTCTGGGGACGGCAGACTGATAAAATGACGTGGGCTGGTAAATTTTTGGTACATCAATTGCAAGCTGCACAACAGAATTTGATTTTGGCAAGAGGCTGACGCTGCAGGTGGCATCTTACTCCAGCAGGGCCTGTGGGCTTCTGTCTTGTCTTGCTGTAAGTTCGGGTCAGTTTTATGGTGAACAAAGGCACAGAGTTTAAACACCCTACTCTAGTGACGCCAGAGGCACGAAGCCTTTTACATTCTCTTGTTGGCAGAGAGCAAAATAATGTTCTTCGCTTAGCTCAGAAACAGTTGAAAGATAACGGTGACTAATTTGAAGGACTTGGATTATTTAGAAGTTACGCTGCTTCTCCAGCATGGTTAATGAGGAAGATGAAATGGCAAGCTTTAAGTCAACAATATCAGACCAGTGTCCCCTAATGTTTTTATAAGTTTGGTAAACCTAGTCCCATCGTACACTTTTGGACAGTGTTACAAACTAAAATTTTGTAACATTTTGTAATACACTGATTTGGAAGCTTATAATGTCGAGTGAGAATATATTATATGGGTTCAAATCTATTAATTATTAAGTATTATGAGGTTGGATGTGGGTGTAGTTTTGCCCAAGCCATTCCGGAAATTCAACAAGGTTGGCAGGGGGTCAGTTGAAACCCCACTGGAGAAATGTCTTTTAATGTAGCCGTTCTCAGTTTTTTGGTTTCAATATGCTTTAGAGGCTTCCCATCCTCCCACTGTGGCGACTGCTCCCCAGGGCCTTGTCTCCTAAAGGGAGGGGTCAAGGTGGGCAACTCCTAAAGGGGTGTGCCTCGTCCTCCTCCCCCTGCTTGAGAAGCACCACCCTGACACTTACCGGGGGTCGTCGCTGGGGTAAGACTGAGCGCGTCTGAATGAGGCCGCTCAGTCAGCGCCTCTCCCTCCACTCCCAGATGGGGGAGCTGCATTTCCCATTGCTCAGCTTCTAAATAGGTCTCCTCTTCTTTCTAAAGACATGAACTTGTCATTGTGGGTTAGAATTAGCAGTGGGATGTTTAGCAGCCTTTTGGATACACAGTGATTTAAATATTTGGTCTGCAGTCTTCCTCAAAGTGTTCTTGGTGGAGACGTTCTGTGGAAGGCAGGGTGGGGGCCGCTGCTGCTGTCAGATATGTTGGAGAAACTCTTCATTTGGACCTGCTGTCTGTAAAGTTCGTTTTGGCCCCAGTGCCCTTTTTATATGTAACCCCTGTTAACGCCGCATAACAACACTTTACAGCATTGAATGAACGCCAGCCTCTGGTCTTCCAGTCGGCCATCCGTTAGGGATGAGAAGGCAGAGACCTGCTTCCAAACTCAGAGGTGTTCTTCCAGCTTACACTAATGTCTGGTTTTCTTAAACTGTGTGAAAGAAAAATAAAATTTATTTATGATAATAAAGGCCTCCTGGTTCTCATCTGGTTTGGGTGCATTTCACTGAGCACACTGCAAACATGTTCCCTCGTCGTGGGCAGCAGAGTCCCGTACGCGTGCGGACTGTTAAATCAGTCGGCGAATGTTTACTTAGTACCTGGTGCCTGTAGGACAAACCCCGCCCTAGGGACTGGCGGTACGGGGTGAACAAAGACCAAACCAGCCCTCCCTTGTGAGGCTGGTGCCCTGGGCAGTCAGTGGGACACGGGACATAGAAAAATTCAGGTAATGGTACGTGCTGTCAAGAAAACAAGTCTGGTGAGGGGAGAGGTAGGCGTGGGGAAGGGCTGGCGAGATCGGATGGTCGCTCCGATAAACTGACATTTGAGGAGAGACTTGATGGGCGAAAATGAGCCAGCTTTGCCAGCATGTGGGGTGAGTACTTCAGATCGATGCAAGCGCAAAGGCCTTGAGGCCAGCAGGTGTGTGTCTTATTGGAAGGCTGGAAATCAGGCCACTCATTCCTGAAATGTGTAGCTGCGGAAGGCAGGAGCGTGGCTGGACTGGATGACTTCTAAACTTTCTTCTGAACCCTTCCAGGAGACGGCCCAAGGGACTTTCCTGCGGCCCCTTGGTACCTGTATAAATTCTTCACCTCTGCCACAAGTGCCCCTCGGAAAACAGCTGTCCCACACCTTCTCTTTGTGTCAAGTCTAAAACGGGCTTACGTTCTGCCTCCTCCAGAGCATGGAACAAGGAACCTCAGAGATAATTCAGTCCAGCCTTTCAAAAACTTGTTTGATGGTGTCAGATGCACATTCTCAAGTGTAGACTAGCTGGGGGAGGAAGGTGGGGGAGGTGGCCCTGGAGTTCTGA
Source organism: Vicugna pacos (assembly GCF_048564905.1). Lineage (NCBI taxonomy): Eukaryota > Metazoa > Chordata > Mammalia > Artiodactyla > Camelidae > Vicugna > Vicugna pacos. Next base: position 29,041,052 of record NC_133013.1, on the reverse strand, counting down.
ATTTTTATCAAAAGCTCAGGTGATTTTTAATAATATAAGGGAGTTTAAGCAGCACTGATACAGGCCAACCATTCCTTCTCTCTCTCTCTTTTTTTTTTTTTTTTTGATAAAACACCAAATTGTACAAAGAATTCCCCGGTATTCTTCACCCTTGTCGCATTAGACATTTAGGAAACTCTCTGCTCTCCCAGCGGAACACGTGGCTCCATTATCTGCAGTGTGTTTGTTTACTTGCTCAGTCCTGGAATGTGCAGAATGTCGATTCAGAACTGCTAACCCGTGTCTCCAAAAAGGCCTACTAATTAGAATTCAATGTGTGTTTCAAGTTCTTCTTGTCTTGAGCCCAAGGGCATACGCTGCGGTTGAAACCGTTTGAATAACTCTGGGAAAGGATAGCCTCCTTTCTCTGTGAGTGTGTTATTCACTTGCAACGTGGCTCCAATCGTTCGTGGGTTTTCTGTATCAGTTTTACACCCTCCCCCAAGCTTGATTTTATTAATTTGTTTTTTGAGTATGTATAACATTAACATTAATGCCCACTCATTCATTTTACAAGCGGCCTGGGAGAGCTCTGCCCAGGCCTGGGGACGCGGGGTTGCGCTGCCAAGGCCTTTGAGGCCTCGGCTGCGCTGGTGTGCTGGGTGTGTCGCAGACCTCTGGTCTCCATGTTACCACCTTCGCTCAAACCCTCTGGGCTTTGGTAACTTCTGGTGCTTCATGGCTCAGTTCCCCCAGCTGGACTTTTTTAAGGGAGTGTTTGGATTAATTATGGTTTCCAGTCTGGGTAGTGTCAGCCCCTCTTCAGTGATTTGCACAAGACCCACCCCCCCCAGTCTAAAGTTGAACTTACCATGAGACCAGCAAGTCCACCAGAGAAACAGAAATGTCTGCATAAATAACTGTATGCAAATAATCACACCAGTTTCATTCACAATCGCCAAAAAGCAGAAGCAGCCTAGATGTCCATCAGCTGGAGAACGGATAACCGTCATTCGGGGGGGGGGGGGGCCTCTCCGCAATGAAAAGGGAGAAATTACCGACGGACGCGGCACGTGGACGGGTCTCAGAAGCACAAGCTGAGGTACAGCAGAGCCGCTCTTGCGGGGAGGGCGCAGCTCAGTGGTAGAGCGTGTGCTTAGCGTGCACAGGGTCCTGGGTCCAGTCCCCAGCACCTCCATTAACAAACTGAATTCTTAAAACCCTAATTACCCTCAGAAAAAAAAGAAAAAAGAAAAGAAAAGAAAGACATTCTGGAAAAGACAGAACTCTAAGGAAGGAGATCCAGAAAGTGGTGGCCAGCGGCTGGGGACAGAGGCAGCATAGGGAATTTTCTGTGTGACGGGAATACTGTGTGTTTGATTGTGGCAGTGGTCACAGGACGGTGTGTGTTTGTCAGATACACAGACGGCACAAAAGGGTGAATTTTACTGTATGTAAATTACACCTCAATAAACCTGATCTTTTAAGAAGCCTCCCAGTTTTACCCTCTGCTCCTACCCTCCTTTCTGGTCTGGATCTCAAGTTCTAGGGGAAATTGCAAATCTTTTACTGGCTATGGGGAGTGCTTGACCATTTTTGAGTGGAGAAACGATACAACAAATTGGCATTTAAAAAATTAAGTCAGTGAGCTTTAATGAGGATAGAAGTGAAGGAGGAAGAAGAAACCTGTCTGAAGGCTGGGGGTGGTGTCCTTGACTGGGGTGTCCTGTGAAGGGATGGGAGCTTTCATTCCTCCAAACATTGGCGGAGAACCTTCCCTGCTGGGCACCGGAAGCAGCGGTGAGGATGTGGGGATAAGCTGGGAGAGGGGACTGAAAGCAGTGACTGCAAATTGGGATGCGGCTCCAAAGCAAATCAACAGGCTTGGTGACCAGGGGAGAGCAGGGGGCTGTGGACAGAGAGCAGGGGTCCGGCTTCCAGGGCAGGGTTGTTGGCAGAAGATCTGCTGGGAACTGAGGGTAAGGAGCCATTGTCAGAGGAAGGGAAGGAGGAGTGCTTGACAGCAGAGGGAGTGGGGTGTGAGCCCAGGGTGCTCGGGGCCTCACAGCTCATCGAGGCTGAAGGGGTGCAAGGGGAAGGGACAGGTGATGAGCTGGGGAAAGAAGAGTCGCAGGGCCTGTGTGGGTCTCCAACAGTGGGAGCTACCAAAGTTACAAGCAGGGGTCGACGTGATTGGATCTGTGATTTAATGGTGGGCTGGTGGCAAAATGGAGCCTTGACTGGAAGACAGCAGCAGGAAGCCTGCTAGGAGGCTGCTGCAGTCACTCAGACAAGAGGGGTGGTGGCCAAGGGAATGGAGGGAATGGGGGAGATTTGAAGGCTGTTTAGGCGGTAGGGCTGTCAAGTTGAGTGGTGGAACAGAAGGAGAGGCACAAGTCAAAGATGGTACCTGACACTCAGCTTCGGTGGTGGATAGATGGTGATGCCATCCACTGAGGGAGAACACGTTCAGGGGAAGAAATTAGGATATGTTAGGTGTGAGGCGCCTATGGGGCATGCAGGTGGAGAATTCAATAGGCTGTTGGACATACGGGTCTGGAGCTCAGAAGAGCAAATGTGAATCGTGTGTGAAGCCATAGGAGTGGCTGGGGGTGCCTGGGAAGAGGGTGTGGCTAGTAACTACCGGGTCAAAACCCTAAGTCACAACATTTAAGGGAGAAAAAAAGAACTCACAAAAGAGGCTGAGAAAGAAGGGCTGGCATGCTGGGAGAAACAACAAAGGCACAAGAAGAGAGGAATGGGAAATACTTTTTAGTATGTTAAGAGGTAAGTAAGATAAGGGTGTGGTAGGGTCAAATAGTCTTAGCATCAAGGAGGTTTTGACCTTGGTGAGAAGAGTTCCACTGGAGAGACTGAGGCCAAAGCCAGACTGCAGAGTAACCAGCAGCCCAGCCCAATTCCTAAATAATACAGATTCCAGCCTTTCATTTAATAACAAAGTTCTAATGGTTCAAAGACTTAAACATAAAAGACAAATCAATGAAAGCATTAGGAAAAAGTATAAGATAAAAAAAATTATCTTGAGCAGGGAAGACTTTTTCTAGTATGACACAAAACAGAAACCACAAAAGAAAAGCCTCATAAATTTGGCTACTATAAAAATATTTGAACTCAGATTTTGGATGAGGACCAATTTCCTTCATATGTGAAAAGCTTTTACAATCAATAAGAAAAATTAACAACCCAATATAACAAGGAAGCAAAGGATACAAACATGGTTCATAGAGAGAGAAACACAAGTGGCCCTTGAGCATATGAACAAACCCAACCTCATTCATCATAAGAGGAAAAAAATCAGCGATGTGTTTTCCTCTATTAGATCAACATCTACAGAAAAGTTTGGTAGCACTTTGCTGTCTGAGAATGGTAGAGAAACACGTGCTCTCATACGTGGCTGGTGCGATGGTACATTTGGACCTTTACATTTGGAAATACCCGTGAAATACTATGCATGCATATACTCTTTGACACAGCAATTCTGTGTAAGAGGATGAGCTTCCAAGTTTATTCACTGTAACCATGTTTGTAGCTGCAGAGACTGGAATCATCTTTATGTTGAACAACATGGGTAGGAGATACTAATTACGTCCATCCTTACTGGTGTGTGGTCCTGCAGGAAGCAGAGGAGATGGGGCTAGCGTTCCATGAGAGCACAGACGTCGGTGAGTATTCGATAGTCATCACTTCAGGGGCAGAGGTCGAAGTGAGGCAGAATCAGTTCATCTTTGAAAAGAGGAGTTCGGGACGGGGCTCCTCGAGGACAAGCACCGCATTTTACTCATATCGGTACGCTCAGGATCAAGCACTGTGAAGACTTTGGTGAAGCAACGCGTATCGAGGAAAGAGCTGGCGGAATCAGAGAGGCAGGTCCCAGGACAGGCGATGGGGAGAGGCGGGACGCCGAGGCGCTGCGCCGGCCTGGAGGCGGGCGAGCCTGGGACCGCGCGGGGCGCCGCGCCGGGACGGCATTGCTCAGCGCTGGGCCAGCCCCGGCCTCGCCCCTCCACTGGGCTTCCTGCGCTGCGGGCAGGGAAACCCGCAGTCTCCCCATCGGAAATGGAAGGGCTCTGTGGCCTAATATCGGAGCCCGGCTGCCTGCGCAAGCCCGCAGCCCCGCGGCTCAGACGGCCCGCGCCCTTCCAGCGTCGGTCGCCTAGGAGACGAGCGCCGTTTCCGGCGGAGCGGGCGCGCCCCCAAGGCCCCGCCCCTCCCCTCCGAGGCCCCGCCCCTTCCCCGCGGCGGGCGCTGATTGGCCCGTTTGAAATGCGCCGGGCGCGAGCTCACCTGGGCCGCCGCGGCGTCTCCGGGCTTCACGAAGCGCCACGCTGAGCCGCCGCGTCCGGCTGCCCGCGTCCGCCGTCGTCGCCTGCCCGCCGAGCCCGGCGTCCCGCGCGTCTGCGCAGCGCGGAGCCGCCGCCATGAAGCCGGCGTGAGTACGGGGCGCGGAGTAGGGGGAGCCCGCCGGCGGAGACCCCGCCCGGCGCCCGCTGCCGGAGTCGGGCCTCCTGGGCCGGGGAGTCGCCCCGAGTCGGGAGCGGACCCGGCTCGGGTGAGCGGGGCGGCGGCCTCGGCCCGGGGGCCCCCGGCGCCCGCGCGCTGCCCGCCTTCCGCAGCCCCGGCGGCCCGGGGCGCGGCCACGCCCGCGCGGGCCGGCCTCCTTCGCCCGGTTCCGCGGCTCAGGCGCGGCGCCCCGGGCGCTCCCGGCCCTCCGGGCGCAGACGCGCGGCCGCTCTCCCGGCCCCTCGCCTGCGGCCGGGGGGCGGGAGGCGCGCAGAGCCCCGTGACGTCGTCGTGATTATCACCGTCACGTCGTTAGTCGTCTGCAACAGGCCAGAGTCGAAGTCTTTGTCTTTGGGGGGGAAATGTTGAATTTAGTAAACCTACCATAATATTGTGCTTGTTTTATCTGGTAAAGTATGGGAATGTATTTTAATTTACAGTCCAAGCCAATAATTTCACTTAATTTCAGTGTTACGTGTTTGTCTAGTCCAGATAGACGGGAGGAGGGGGGTGTGGCATGCTAGGGAAACGGTGAAATAAAGTTCCCTTTTTCTACTGTCCCGACTTAAGAGCAAGAAATTGCAGTTTGGGGACCACATTCTGCTTGGGGACAAAGGATGACAGTTTTGAGAATGCAGTAATCACTTGTTTCTTGAAAGTAAAGACGTAAATCTTGGTGAAAGAATGCATTCCTCCATCTGCATTTTAATCATTCATTAACCCCTTGTCAGTCTGCCTTGGTGATGGACTGCTGGCACAGCGTGTGCCTGTGCGCCTACGTAGATGCCTTTCGAGTTGGGCGTGATCAGTTACCTGTGGAGTTTTCAAATTTGTAGTCTCTGTAAAACTGTTGCTCAGGAAAATAAGGAAGCTGTTTTCCATATAGAACTATAAATAGATGTTTAAAAAAACCAGAATGTAACTGAGCAAATTTTAAAGATCTTATTGGCTTTATTTAACAATTCATGAATCGGGCAGCATCCCATCCAGCAGGTAGAGAGATGAGCTGAGGAGCTGTAAAAGTGGAAGACTTTTCTAGGCAGAAGGGGGTGGGACGTGGGAGTTACACTAGCAAGGAGGAGATCACTAGTGGCCAGGTGAGCATCCGTTAGTGGACGGCAGGGGCCTGTCAGGCAGATTGCCTCACTAGCGCTGACCAGGTGATTCCAGACTGACCTAAGTTTCTCCTCCCAGGAGAGGTGGATTGAGGTACTGAGTCTGATGACCTGGGGCTTAGCCCAGGTGATCCCAATTTAGCCTGTTGTCTCTTTTAACAAAGCCTTAACAGGTACCTATAGTACCAAGAGCACCTCCTAAGCCAAATTTTCATTACTTTTGGATTACACATGCCACAAACTCTTCTACTACTGCAGTTTATTCTCACTTGTGTTATTTGGGGTATGGTAGTTGGGAGCCACTAAAGAATAATTTTATAAACCCTAGGAGGGTTTTCTCTGAATGGTAGGTGAGGTTTTTGTACGTTAGTGATGCACTGAAATGTGTCTGTGTCTATGTCCAGGAGAACTAAGACACCTAGGAAACTACCAGTGAAAAAAGGATCCCAGACAAGTCTGAAGGACCCCGTCGGGGTAAGGGCTCCCTGTGAACGTGTGTGTGTGCTCTCTTTAATCCTTTTATGTCTTGTACATGTGCTTGGAAGGGAGGGTGATGTGGAAATGGAATCAAAGAACATTGAGCTAAAAGGCCTGCACTAAATTCCGGAGGCCTGGCTCCAGCTTTGAGATCTTGTTTCTATGCAGGGTTCATTGGTCCAGTAAAAGGAAGTCTTTGGTTGTCACCTGCATACTTCTGTGACTGCTTATAATGTGGAAAGTTAGATGATGCAGCATATTCTTTGACTGTCTTGGAGATTCGTTCATCCTCTCTGGGCTGTGGGGAACCTGCTTGGATGAACACCCTCTCCTGTCCAGGACAGTTGTCTAGTGGCTCAGGGCATGCTTCTTGAGGAGAGCCCAGACTCCATGCTCCTGGGGACCACGTTTCACAGAGACTCTGGCACAGAACAGTTTAACTCATATCATGACTACTCAGTCACATGTGCTCCACTAGTTTCAGGCTTGGGGACTTTAAAAAGCAAATGGCAAACAGAAGAAGGCTGGTCTGCCCTGGGGTCCTCCGGGCCTCCCCTCACTCACACTGAAGTATGTCTGGGCTGCGCTGAGGGAGCCAGGTGCGCCGCACACACAGCTGAACAGGTCTCCTCCACTCTCACTGATGAAGAAGACTGCACCGCACGGCAGACCTGCCCCTTACTCATTAGGTGTTAAGCTGTCAAGTTTTAACTGACATCCAGTTCCAAAGAATCCTAACAGCTTTTCAAGTAATTCTCATTGTGTGATACGTTACTGATTTTTAGAGAGAGTTTTAATTTTATGTGCGTTTAAAATTCTCTCATATCTAACACCTGTTTGCATTTGACCATGAGCAAATTGGGTAGCAGGTTTTGGCTTTCATTGCTCTAAGCTTATATGTAGATCTCTTCAATTTAGAGACCAAATGTTTGTTGAATGAATGAATGAAGAGTCGGAGAAAGTCAACCTTTGCTCCTGGAGCACCTTCTTGTATTTTCAGGTGTACTGTAGGGTGCGCCCGCTGAGCATTCCCGACCAAGAGTGCTGCATAGAGGTGATCAGTAGCACAACCGTTCAGCTTCACACCCCTGAGGGCTACAGACTCAACCGAAATGGAGACTATAAGGAGGTAATTCCTGTTGGAACCAACTGTTGTCACTTGATAGGCTCTTTGCTGAATGGTTCTTCCACTTTTTAAATTTAACAAAATTCGTGTGCTTCCACTTTTTTGAAAGACTGACTTCCTTCACTGTAACTCCCATATCTAAAGTGTTTCTAATTTCTGGGTCGTGCAGACACACCTTTGGTGTTCTGGGGTAGAAGACTGCTTTCAGAGGACTTCCTGCACTGGATATTTACTGCTTCTTAGAGCATATGTCAGGAATAGCTTGTTGTGGAATGACATGTGACTGCTAGTCAGTTACATACGTATGTAGTTTCATATATGGAGACAGAAATCACATTTAATAGGCACTTCACACACGTATCAACCTCTGATGAAGTGTTTTTATTTGTAGTAAAATGTTAAGCAAAAAGAGTTCAATTCAACAAACATGTGCTAAGCCGGAGGGTGGGAGGAGATTTTCAAAAATGAGTGAGACACAGTCCTTCCTTGCCTCTGTGGACCTTACGACACAGATGCTAAACAAGTAGCCGTCGTGAGTAAGACGGAAGGACAGGTGTGCTTAAAGCAGAGGACTCTGAGTGCAGAAGAAAGGACTCATCCAGGCTGTCCTCTCCTTTCGCGCTGCCTCCACTCTTGTGCACGCTGCTCCGGAGAGGCTGCCAGACAACAGCCCAGCAGCGGCCTCTTTGCTGCTAAATGTGATGGACATTCCTTGTCCTCATTATGGTCTGTTTCTCAGCAGCAGTCTCCTCTCCCCTCCAGCTCACGTTCTTTCACTGGCCGGCCTCTGCGGCCCTGCCTCCTTTTCCAGCCTCTAGACACCAGGGTGGGCTACATCCCGGGCTCTCTTCTCCATGTGTTCTTTTCCGTGGCTTTAAACGTTTCTATGGTAGTAACGCTGGAACTTTATCTCCAGCCTAAACTTTTCCTCTCACTCTAGGCTTGAACATCCACTCCTTGGATGTTACGTAGGCATCTCAAATTTTACATGTCCGAAAGAACTCTTGGTTTTTTCCCCTCTAGATCACTTCCTCCCTTGTCTTCTCTTCGCAGTAGGTAACACCACCACCTGTCTGTCTGCTCAAGCCCAGAACCTCGTCCCTACCTTTCTCTTGTCCCCCTCACGTTCCCTCCATCAGTAGGTCCCATCACTTCTGCTCCAGGGTGTATCGTGACACTATCCCTTTATTTGTGTCTCCACTGCCACCACCCTCGTCTGAGCCTGTGCTCAATCACGGAGTCCAGTGCTTCTCACACTGTCTGGTAAAGGAGCAGCGGTTTTCATTTCTGATGCACTGTGACTGATACTTCTGTGCAGCTTTGCCACAAGGGTCTGTTAGACGACAGCTGTCGGGCGAGTTAAACAGGATGGCTTGTGCCCTGTGCGGTGACACAAGCCCACTGGGCACGCGCTGGGATGCCGCCGCCACGTGACACGGCTGCAAAGGTTCTGAGCATTTGCTCTCCGTCCCTGTAATAACCTCCCTGGACTGGAGACAGACAGCTCTCGGGGGGCTCTGGCCTGCTGACCACACTCCGAGTGGCGCTGACAAGGCTGCCGGAGCCAGCTGGGCCCCCTGCTTCCACTCCGCATCTTCTCTGAACCGCTTCCACAGAGCAGCCAGAGTTGCCTTGTAAAGCAGAAATCACATCTCCCCTTTTCCCTGTTCAGAACCTTCTAAGGAGCCAGGGTTTTAATGGGCAAAATCCTGCTCAGTCTGCTTGCTGCCTCACCCTCCACCTCAGCCCGTAGTGCTCGTCCAGTCCTGCGTCCCTGGACAGGCTGGAATCCTGCCTTAGGGCTCTCTCGGCTCTCAGCACGATGGCTCCTCGTCTGTTGGTTTCAGTTTAAGTATCACTCCTCCCGGTGTGTCCAGACCACCCTCCCTAGACGTGCACCCCCCAGGTCCCTCCTGGTCTGTGCCTGCCCACTCTGTGCGCCCTCAGTAGCACTTGTGCAGTCTGTGTGTTTATCTACTTGTCTGCCGTCTCTCTCCCTGGGGTCGGAGGTACTTCTGGGCACACGCACCTCATCTGTCCTGTTCACCACTTCGTAAGTGTGCGTTAGACATGAATGAATGAAGCTTCACGGAGGAGCAGGCCTCTGAGGATGTGAAATAGTTGAGAACTGACTGACTGAATTTTACTTCTTTACCAGGGTTCATTTCAAGGATGTATAAGCAGTACGCAAGGTTTGGGGGGATTCGAAGCCCTCACCGCCTTGTGACAGGGCAGCGCTGGGTGTTGGAATGGAAATGGCTTTGACACTGATTAGCTCCGCAGGCTGGGGCAAGTTCCTGCTTGCCCGAGTCTTCTTCACCTGGAAAAGGGGAGGGTCTGTTCATGAGGACTTGGAGGTTGTCTGACCGACCTGTCGGCACCACCCTGTCTGTCCTTCCAGTTCTTTTTGTGAACTCTAAAGCTGTTTTACAGGCTGGGAGTAAAAATTCTGCAAAGGTGAGAGTTAGCCGAGCTGAAGTAGGTGTGGCGTCTTTAACAAGTTATAAAGTGAGCCATAATAGTTAACAGTGCCTACATCAGAGGTTGTAAAAGTGAAATGACCCACGGCCAAGCCAAGGCAGTGCCTGGGCTGTGGTTGGTGCTAAGTGTCAGCTGTTGTTATTACTCTTATGTATTTAAGTCCTAACCTACACATGTCTCTTTTTGGGGGATGAAACTGCTAATTTTAAAAACATAAGGGTCATGATACTGATGTCTGAGCAGGTTGAAATTAAAGGGTGTAAAACAGGAAAAAGGGAGGCCTCATGACAAAGGCTATAATCCATAATAAATTCTGGCGAGTCCTCACGCACCAGATAACTTAGCCGAGGCATCATGGAGCAAAACCTGCAGGAAATTCAGGAAACCCGCAGGAGCAGTTGCAATGTGTGCAACCTAGCAAAACGAGGAAACAGCAGAGAAAGAAAGAACTCCAGTCCCTGGACACCTGGAGTACTTTATATACCCCAACCCCCAATCTTATTTTCCAAGTAAGAGTTGGGTAATATTTTTGATAACATGGTTATACTTTATAACAGTCATATTTTGAAAGAGACTTGATAATTGAAATATTGCTTTTTTAAAAGTCACAATTAAAAAGAATTATTTCATATTAACTCAGATGAGATTATGTTTACAGTTAATTTCTAGTTTTAAGAGAACAGTACATCCAAACACTTTTATATTGCTATGCCATTTTAAATGACACCTTTATAAAGAAAAAGCAGAAAGCAGTAAGAGTGTATGAAGTAATGGCTGAGGATTTCCACGTCGTGACTGGATAGTACTACTTTTTAATCTTGTCACTTAATTAAGACAAAATCAGCCGTAGTCTGTGAAGCATTGGTGTACCTAAGACCTTTCTGTATTCTCTTCAGGAGTTATAACTGTAAACATTGACCGGTTTATAACTGGTATGGTTTAGGTCCGTTTTGACTTTTTTAAAGGTTCCAAGTTTAAAGACTATTCATGTTTTTCCTTCGCATACCTGGATCTAAATGTTCAAAAGAAACACTTGGATATGTTTAAGCAGATGCATTTCTAGCCTGGATGTAGCAGAGTTCTATTTAAGTGCTTTTTATCTTTTCCTCCACAGACTCAGTACTCCTTTAAGCAAGTATTTGGCACTCACACCACCCAAAAGGAGCTCTTTGATGTTGTGGCCAACCCCCTGGTCGAGGACCTTATCCATGGCAAAAATGGTACGATTCTTGGGGTTTTGTTGAACTTTCCTCCCCCCCCCCCGTGATAAAACTTAAACATTTGGTTTATGTTTGGCCTTGAACTCAGGGCTAATTTGTCTAGGTGGTATTAAATCTGCCTTTTGAGCTAGTTAATTTCGAGTGTTTTTTAATACACTAAAGAAATACAAGTGGAAGACTTTAAGATAGACCCCTGTGTGACTTTGAATAGGTGACTGTGACTTGTGCATTGTAGGTCTCCTCTTCACATACGGTGTGACGGGAAGTGGGAAAACCCACACCATGACTGGGTCTCCAGGGGAAGGAGGACTCCTTCCGCGCTGTCTGGACATGATCTTCAACAGCGTGGGGTCGCTGCAAGCCAAACGATACGTAAGTGTGGTTCTTCTGAGTCCCTGGAGGGCACAGGGACCACGACGCCCGTGGATAAAGCGGTATTAGGGAGAACTAAGGCGTCAGATATGTTTTGAACCTTAAATATGTTTGAATATTAACTGTTTCTTACTTCTTAAATACATTTTTTTTTTCTTTTTACTATTTAAGTCAAAGTCTAAAAGTCACAGTCTGATTTCGCCCCCCTTCAGGTCTTCAAGTCTAATGACAGGAACAGCATGGACATACAGTGTGAAGTCGACGCCTTACTAGAGCGGCAGAAAAGAGAAGCCACGCCCAACCCGAAGACCCCCTCTAGCAAGTGAGTGGTTGTGTCTGTGCAGCACTGGCGTCCAGTGGTGTCAGGCTCAGGGACTGGGGGGGCACGAAGCGAAGCAGCTGGTCTGACAGCTGACTCGAGTGAGATCGAAGTTGAGGGACGTCCTTAAGTACGTTTCTTTGCTCAGATGCTCTGTTTGGTTTTGCACATGCTGCCCTGGAATCACTGTTTAGAGAAGGGGCCGTCCTGGGTGGGAGAGGGTGTGAAGCCTGAGCTGTGTGTTGGGGAGGACGTGGGAGAGCTGCTGGCCCAGCCACGAGTGTGAACAAAGCCACTCTGGGCATTTCTGCTGCTAATAGCAGGTCGTTTGGTTTCCCCTTGGGATCACTGACTTCTAGTGTTGACTTGCAATGTGTAAGGTGAGACTTTTGGGCTTTTTTTCCCCCTGTTTGCAGACGACAAGTAGATCCAGAGTTTGCAGATATGATAAATGTACAAGAATTCTGCAAAGCACAAGACGTTGATGAAGACAGTGTCTACGGTGTCTTTGTCTCTTATATTGAAATATATAATAATTACATATATGATCTCTTGGAGGAGGCGCTGTTTGACCCCATAAAGCCTAAGTAAGTAGTGAAGAGAGTCCCTCCTCAGCTGCCTTGCCTTGGGGAAGTCACTTCGCATCAGGGAGCCTTAGTTTTCTCAACTACAAGCGGGGATGAAGCGTGCTTTTGTTTTCAGAGTGAAGTATAACTTGTGTGTCGTGCAGCTGGACTCAGAGCAGTTCTGTTATTACCAGGAGTGTGGCTGTGCTCGGGAAACCAGCGGGCGCAGACACCACGAGTAGGCTGTTCAGCTTAGACCTGGCTTCAGTAGCCTCTTGGCTCTGTGCTGTATTCTGGGAAGGGCCTTACCTGAATCAGGAAGCGTCCCTACACGTGCCCTTGGGCACTTGACGTGGGGCGTTAGCAGCCTCCCGTCTGTGTCTCGGTGATCTGTGCAGAGTGGAGCCTAGAGCCGCTGTCTGCATAACTCACACTCACAGACCTCCCATCGCTGGTTATAGGGAGCGGCATCTGTACTGCTGTTCCTCCAGCGTTACAGACTGCCCTTTGGGGTTCCTCGGGTCCGAGGACAGCCGGCATCACAGGCTGCGTTTGTGCCAGAGCTGAGTCTGCCGTCTCTGGTACTAGTATCTTGTTCCCGGGTTGGTGGTTTTGCTCTTAAGCTAAATGATTTCAGTGTTGTCTTCATTAGGGCCTGTCAAGACGTAAATAATATGAAACCCTGTGTTGTATATTTAGCTTTTGTGCGTGTATCTAACTGGAGATTACGAGAGGAACAGCTACATTTGGAAAACCATTAGACTGAGAGCAGGTGTCGGTGTATCCACTTTTATTTAAACAATTTGTAGGCTAGCTACTTTCCCATTCGTTTCAAAGTGTCAGTTGTCTGTATCCACTTTAACCTTTTGTGATGTCATTCAGTGCTACTAGTTTCACGTCTGCACATGTGCCAAGCTTCTGCTCGATTTGCTGTAAATGAGACGACTTTCTAAGGCACCACCTGCCTTGGTTTATCAGCCAAGGAGGACTGACAAATGTGACTTGCGTGCTTCATAACCTCTATGGTAGCTCCCTGAATAAACTCACAGAATGTTTATTTGGCCCTGAATTCAGAGTTCATTTGTTAGGGTCACATTTAACCTGCTTTTTTTGAGCTGGGTAAGGTTTAGTTTCTAATACAATGAAATATTACAAGCAGAGGACGTCTAGGGTGCGACTCACCGCCACGTACTCTGGACTGAGCGTGCTGCTGTGGAGACAGTAGCTGACCCCTGTTCCCTCGCCCGTGAGGAGCACGGATTTTGTGCATGTGACGGGGCCGGTCTTTTCTTAGGGAGAAGGGTGCAGCTATACTAGCGGTTGGCGTCTGCGGCTTGTCTGCATGTAGGTGGCTCTTCACTGGTCCTGGCCCGGCTGCTCCCTCAAAGCCCCTCCTCGCCTCCTGGAAGATCCACCGTTTACTGAGTCCTGGTGGCTGTAAGTGTCTCTGCCTCCGCCGTTCACCAGGCTGAGGCCAGACAGGCAGCACCTTTCCCATCCTTAGCCCACCACACAGACTAAAACTTGACCGGCCACTGTGAAAGGATTGCCACTCCTGGAATATACCAAACTCTTTCTGAATTTGTTTTTTGTTGAGCTGAAGTCAGAACTAGCCCTGTCTGTCGATCTGTTAAAACCAGGAAAATGCTAGATTTTGATGCTCACCCTGTGCATGTGATGGTGCTGTCCTACGACTTTGATCGCTAATTGTTTAGTAAGTGTCGTTTCGTGTGCTTTGTTAGAACAAGTTAGAGCAAAGCTTTTAAAACAAAATAGATTCCTGTTATGTAACTAATCTTGACTATATTTCCTTATTCCTGTCCAAGTGTAGTCTTCCTGGAGTCTCCCTCAGGCTTATTCCCATCATGAGAATGGATGTCACGCTGCCTTGTCTTAAGTTGCAACATTAGTATCGTGATTCAGGAAGCATCGCGGTGTCTTCTCTCCCCCATAGGCCTCCACAGTCCAAACTGCTCCGGGAGGACAAGAACCATAACATGTACGTTGCAGGGTGCACAGAAGTCGAGGTGAAATCCACCGAGGAGGCTTTTGAAGTCTTCTGGAGAGGTCAGGAGCGGGGCGAGGGCCACAGCTGTCTGAGACGATACACATAACTCTGAAAGCTGCCACTCCACGCTGACAACAGTACTTTTTGGTTTGGTAGAAAGAATGTGCACTGAAATGACTGGGTTCCGGTTTGACCAATGATTTCTCTGTCACCATAGGCCAGAAAAAGCGACGAATTGCTAACACACACCTGAATCGTGAGTCCAGCCGTTCCCACAGCGTGTTCAACATTAAGTTAGTTCAGGCTCCCTTGGATGCAGATGGGGACAATGTCTTACAGGTAAACTTGTAACTTGCAGAGTTTTTCCTGTTCTCAATCCTTAATTTTTGGAATTAGGGTTAAATCGTAGAGATTTCATTACAATGAATATTACTCTAGAATTAATATATGCGTAGGTGATGACATTAAAAATTGTTTCGTTGGATGGGATAGTTTTGAGAAACTGGCTTTAAATCTTAGAACCTAGAATTTTGCTGTGAAAAAGGTTTACAAACCTTTATAAATATTTAATAGAGGTGATTAAAAAAGAATATGTTATGACTCATTGCTTTATCTCTGAAGACTCGTTTTGTGTGTGGAAATTCAGTTAGTGGTTGTAAAACGTCGGCAGCGAAGTCCCCAGGAGCGGCCGGGCCTGGATCGCTCTTCTCTTGGTGGACGGGCCAGTAGGCTCCCATCAGCTGCTCATGCTTCGCTGCTGGGCTGTCCTGGCACAGGGCGCACGTCGTCAGTAGTGGCATTTGAGCCTGAACATAGTCACTTAATACCTTCATGCTGTTAAAGCGTTGCTCCATTTAAAACACGTCACGAAGGTTTCCGGGTAGCAGACGGCACAGCCTGGCCCTGAGACCGCCGGGGTCTGAATTCTGATTCCGAGTCGTTGCAGTCACTGACTGCAGTAAACGCCTCGCAGAGCCGGGAGGGTTGAAGGAGGTAGCACGCACAGCTCTTAGGCCGGTGCTTGGCTTACAGTCAGCACTCGAGGAACGTCAGCTAGAAAATGCCTGTGAGTTAAGCCTCCATGTATCTGCTTTCTTTTGAGTCACATCTTGTGTTATGTCAGTGATAGTCTCTTGACTTTCTTATAAAAATTACTAGAGTATTAGGAAGCTCTTAGATTATAAAATCATTAGCTGTCTGGTTGTAGAAATACTTAGGACAGCCCTGCTGTGGACTGTTGGGCAGGCATTCACCGAGCCCCTGCTGAGTGCTAGGCACGGTGCAGGGTGCTGGAGATGAAGGGGTGAGAGGCAGGGGCCCTGCTCTCCTGGAGCCCACAGGCTCACGTGGAAGACCAGGCAGGGGCAAGTAACCGCCACTGTCATGAGGGCGGGCGTCACGGGCTCTCAGCAGATCCTCCCCCAGGTCACGGGTCCTCTGCCCCTCCTGTACGTTTTGTATTGTGCAGACATACTCCTAAGACTTGATTTGAATATATTTAAAGACACTTATGACTCAGTTATGTTACTGGCATTCTGATCTTCCTCTCAGGAAAAAGAACAAATCATTATAAGCCAGCTGTCCCTGGTGGATCTCGCTGGGAGTGAGAGAACTAACCGGACAAAAGCGGAAGGGAACAGACTACGCGAGGCCGGTGAGTGCGCGCGGCTCCGTCCGGCTGCGGCTTTCGGGGCCCTGCGGGGCCGGTGCGTCTGCGCACCGATGGGTGGCTCATGCGTGACTGTTCGTCAGTTTGACAGTTTGGAGGCTGAGAGGTCAGTGCTTTGTTTTTAGTTACGCTGTTTCCGTATTGATACATTACAACACACTGATGTCTTTAAGAATGCGGAAAAGTGACTAAAATGTAAGTTATCTTGGCAGTTTTTTATATCTATGGCTAGTAAGCCAGTACTGGGTCCCTTAAATTAAGTGACTTCACATTTATTCCAACATTCATAGTGGTGAAACCCAGCTTCTGAAGACAAGAAAAGTGAACACAAAGCCACTCAAAAGGATCTCTGCATGGTCTTTGCTTTGCTCAACTTTTCACCTAGTACAGCCATTCATGGCCTGTTGTGTGTTAGTAACGTTTGTGGAGTGCTGCTGTGTGACGGGCTGAGCACGGACACGAGGACAGAGCCCCGCCCTGGCGTCCCGGCCAGTGCGTGTGGGGGGAGCCGGGGCGCCTGCGCGGAGTGTGTTGGGGGGGTGACCGCCCCGTCCAGCCCGGGGCCGTGCGCGAGGGGGGCTCCGGGGAAGAGCTCAGGGAGCTGATGCTTCAGTTGAGGCGTGAGTCTGAATAAGGGCAGGATGAAGGGCATCGTCCCTGAGAGGACAAGGTGGCGTCCATGCAGCCGAAGTGGAGGGTGTGGGCTGCTGAGCCGGGAGGCAGGAGCGCAGGGCGCAGCCACGAAGACGCTTGTTGAGCCCACAGCTTTTCCTGAAGGAGCAGTGGCAGCTGCCAGGTACTAAAGGACCGGTGTGTGCCGTGCCGTGGGCTTGGTTTCTTGCGTCAGCTTCTCAGGACTGTGTCAGACCCGCTTCTCAGATGAGATGGGTCGGGAGAGGCCCAAGTAGGTTTCCCACGGTTAGAGCCTGCTTCAAACCCAGGCTGGTGGGACTCTCAAAATTTTGTCTTTCTGCTGTTACACAGCCTCTTAAAGTCAGCGAGGGTGACTGGTCTTTTAGAAAGATCATTTTCCCAGAGGCAAGTCTAAGTCTAGAGTGCGAAAGGAGTGGGAGCCTTCTGTAGTGACTCCAACGCACGACCGTGTCGCCTGGAGGCAGAGGTCGGCCCGGAGTGAGAGCTAGTTAGGAAGTAGGTCCACCTGGGTGTGGAGAGTCGGCGAGAGGTTAACACGACTCAAGGACACCTCGACGGAGGAGCAGCTGGAGGTGCAGTGTGCGCAGTGAAGGTTTTTGTGTTGGATGTACTTCAGCTTGTTCAAGTGCAGGTGCCTAGTCACTGGATGCAAAGGAAGGAGAGGGATTTGACTTGAGGGTCACAGGTTTCGGTTTTGCCAGTAAAGACGTGACTGAAACAGTGGGGGAGATAAGCTGAGGGCAGAGCCTCGAGGACAGTAAATCCCTGCGGTGGCTGCTTTGTAGCTACGTGACTAAACACACACATTACATGTGTGTGTCTAAGAAGACTGGCATCTGGAATCCGGGTCACGAGGAAGGGTTAACCTTGATGGGAAAGAGGCTCAGCTGGATTGGAAGGAGGGTAGGAGCCTGAGGGTTCTGACGCTTTGGAGAAAAAACCAGAAAGGACTATTGTGTCCCATCTGGATGAGGAGCGGGGGTGCTGAAGTCAGGGGGTGAGACTAGAGGAGGCGGCGCGTGGGCTGGGCACAGGACAGCCTTCTGCGTGCCAAGGCTCAGGGTGTGGCTGCAGTGGTAAAGACAGAAAGGCTGACTGGGCTCGAGGGGGTCAGGCCCTCTGGCGGCACGGAAGAGTGCCCCTGCTCACAGACCCCAGAGTGGCCAGGAGCTGGCACGTCCCGGGAGCATTTATTTGCGGGCAGCATCGAGGAACTAGGAAGTGCTGCTGCTCCCTCTGCTCTTCACTTTATAGGACGTCGGGCTTTAGAAACAAGCAGGTCTTCCCGACAAGGCTGCGGGGAGCGCCTCCCGTCTGGGGGACAGAGGCGGGGCGGCAGGCTCCGCCCCCGGGGCGGGTGAAGCCTGCGGACCTGCTCAGAGCTGTATTTTAGAATGTGGGACATGAAGTACAGAAGGAAACCAATTAGCCTGAAATGCGCTGTTAAAAGTCCACGTGAAACCTTTGCTACGTAGTAACGTGTGCTTTATTAATGCCCTAAAACCTCACCAGCATGTCTAACAACTACGGAAGTTTGAAGTAGTAATGAACATAAATATTTATTTCCCGTCCACGCATGCAGACTCCCTGAAATGCACCCATGGACTCCATGGGCCCCAGGCTAGGAACCCCTGGCCATCAGGGAAAGAGACGAATGGGTCACTCAGAGTCTGAGGACGTGGGAAGTCTGTTAACGGGAGACTGTTAATGGGGTTTGAAAAGGAGGAAGGACACTGGGGGCTGGGGTCAAGGAAGAGGAAACACAAATCATGGACCATCAGGGAGGTACAGGTAAGCTCTGAATTTTGAGAGGTTTCCAGGAATGAAAGCCTGGGGGAGTTAGCTGACCTTAATCAAGGTCCCCAAATGAAAACAATGCTTGTGTACTTTTGGGGTCTGTGCAGGTGGGGCCTCCGATACTGGAGGCCCGATGGGTCTGTCAGACCTGCCTTGACTCCAGAATTCAAACGAGCAGTCAGGACTAACAAGTGAGCGGCCCAAGAAGCCCCTGTTCAGATACAGAGGGGACAGGCTAGCCGGCTCCTCAGACACCTGCCCGTAGGAACAGGAGCCCCTGTGGGAGCGGGGGACCCTCAGGATCTGGGTGGAGCCAGCTGCAGCCTGCCGTGGTTGTGCTTGCGAGAAAGTATTTACCGTGAGGCGATTAAACACCTGCGTCTAATGTACTCTGAGAGAATTTAAGATCTGGAAGAAACTATGGCTCCTGAAGTATGATGTTGCACTCAGTGGAGAGTCTTCATGGCAGAATCCCCGAAGGGTGGTGTGTACCTGCCAGATACGGACAGCTCTTTAAACTGAGCCACTAAAATCTGTCATTTGTAATTTCCATCTAGTAGTCTCATGAAATAGTGACTTTACAGGCAACCAGACCACGCTTTAGCTACTCCACTGTTGTCTTTAAATGTCTTCTGTGCCTTTTTCCATCAGGTAACATTAATCAGTCACTGATGACGCTGAGAACATGTATGGAGGTCCTGAGAGAGAACCAGATGTACGGGACCAACAAGGTGAGCGGCAGCCTCTGGGCGTCTATGGGCTTTTGTCTGCGTGCGCTCTGCCTGACGTGCTCGGATTTGGATGTATTTACAGATGGTCCCATACCGAGACTCAAAGCTGACCCATCTGTTCAAGAACTACTTTGACGGGGAAGGAAAAGTGCGCCTGATCGTGTGTGTGAATCCGAAGGCCGAGGACTATGAAGAAAGCTTGGTGATTTTAATGTCTTTATCCTATATAAAGTCTTTACGTTTCTATAGAGAAAACAACTATTTGGATGTGAAGAATGGGATTCTGAGCATTTTAAAACCTGACACAGAGCCGTCAGTGACAGACGTGAACTACTGCCCCGTCCGTGACCGTCGCACTGACGGGCTTCTGAAGGGGGCTTGGGTGTGCTGGTGTGTAAAGACTCTGTTTTGTGTCCTAGCAAGTCATGAGGTTTGCAGAAGTGACCCAGGAAGTTGAAGTGGCAAGACCAGTAGACAAGGTCATATGTGGTCTGACGCCGGGGAGGCGGTACCGACACCAGGCCCGCGGGGGCGCCGTTGGAGATGGTATGAGCTGGTGCTGTATGTCATTTGCCCACTAGTTAATCTGTCTCTTTTTAAAAACATCTATTTCACGTAAGAGAGCTGTTTAATTTCCTTTCCCCTTAGAAACAAGTGCAGAAAAAATCTGAACCAAAGTATAAATGAGACTTCTTTTGTTATATACTATACAGAACACTTCTTTTCCACGTTCCCTTTTTCCTAACTCACTTTTAAGGAAGTATTATGACCGCCACGGACACTTAGGTGGACTGGGGCTCTTCCCATAGTGTTAGCATTATCTGAATAAGCCCTTTCTCTCCTGCGTAACTTTTTATGACTTTATAATTCAATACAGAACCACTGGTTTCAGAAGTGGTTTTACAGAGCTTTCCGCCTCTGCCGTCCTGTGAGATCCTGGACGTCAATGATGAGCAGACTCTCCCCCGGCTGATCGAAGCGCTAGAGAAGCGGCACCGCCTGCGGCAGATGATGGCCGACGAGTTTAGCAAACAGGGTAAGCGCAGGCCTGCCTGCAGCCGCTGCTCCAGACGTCTGCAGGGAATCTGAGTTCTGTGGTGGCGCCGGTCTTCAAGTCAGGGCTGCCTTTTCTCTGTACTTAGCGGTGCTCAAGGCATCATTTTATATTCCAAGAAAGTAAAGCAAAAGAAAACAGTGGGTGTGAATTTCTCCCTTTTAAAAATTAAGTGGGCATAGCTCAGTGGTGGGGCGCATGCTTAGCGCGTATGAGGTCCTGGGTTTGGTCCCAGTCCCTCCGTTAAAAGAGAACTAAACCTGACTACCAGCCCCCCAGCCGGGGCTGGCCACAAAACACAAGGAGCACGTCTGCTTCCGCTCCTGCTGCTGCTCGTTTGCAAGGCCCCGCACGCGCGCCACATCGTGGTCACTGTGTCCTGGGCCAATGACTCAGTCTGTTTCTCAGCTTCCCTGTCTGCAAAGTGGGGGCTGTAACTGACCCCACCTCAGAGGGCGCTGTGAGGATAAGTGCGGCGGTGTATGACAGTTGCGCAGGACAGCCAGCAGCCTGGCCCGCAGGGGGTGCTCGGTGAACGCGCTGGCTGTCGTCTTTGTAAGGATGAGAGAAGTGGGGTCTGAGCCCCCGTTCTGAAATGAGCTGTGCTCAGAGAAATTAAATAGCTGACCCGCGCCACGGAACTACTGAGCGGTGCGCCAGGGGTTTCAGCTCGAGTGTAGCTGTTCTTAAGTCTGGTGTTACTTCGGGTTTTGCGTTTGTTCTGAAGCAAATCATTGCCTCATGAGGGCTGGGAAGGGGGTGCTACAGTGCAGAACGGGTCAGCCTTGGCGTTTTTCCAGTGATAAACCTGACACTCCTGTGAGCGTCTGTCTGAGAATCATGTGATTTCCTTCCAGCCTGGTTTTCTGATTACAGGCTTTCAGAGGGATGTGGCGAAGAGCTACGTTTTATATAAGTCTTGGTTAATAAAAGGCGATTTCATTGCTTCTGTTTTTGGAATCGGAGTGAACTTGGCCCTGTGCTTCTGTTTCAGCTATTGCTTTTAAAGCTTTGTTGCAAGAATTTGACAATGCTGTTTTAAATAAAGAAAACTACATTCAAGGAAAACTCAGTGAAAAAGAAAAGGTGATCTCAGGACAGAAACTGGAAATAGAACAACTGGAGAAGAAAAACAAAACTTTAGAGTATAAGGTTGGTTCTGGCATCATCATAACGGGGGGTGTGCTGGCCGCTGAGCGCTGCTCTCCCCCTTGGCCATTCTCTGTGGGCCTGCAGGTCCCCAGGGTGATCACGTGGTTACTTACTAATCTTCATCCCATCCCCCAAAAGAGGCAATGTGAGTGAGAAGCATAAATGAGGTAATATATTCTTTAATTTTATGAGACTTTAACAATTGAACTTTAGCTTTGATTATAGCTTCTTTTTGACTTACTACTGTGTAGTATGTTCTCTCATTTACTGAGGATCATTGGGGGGGTACACACTCCTTCTAGAGAGAAGCTAATCTCAGCCAGTACGGTGGTTCTCTGTTGTGAAAATAGCCTAAAAATAAAATTTTAGGCCTTAATTTTAGGGGAAAGTAGTTTTCTTATGAAGTCAATTATAACCTTGTCTTTCGCCTCAGTGAGGAGCTTGTTTAAAAGTTCTCATTTCTAGAAGCAGAGATGGGCATTCAGAAATTTTAGAGGAAAATGCTTTCTCCATGGTGGTTCTTTCCAGAACTATGTTTGCGTACGGGGACTGTGAGATTATCTCAGAGCTGCATGGGAGGTTTATAGATGCAGGACATAAAGCTTTGCGTCCCCAGATGGAGGTTCTGGAGAAGACTGCGGCCATCTACGAGGAGGACCAGCGCGCGCTGCAGCAGCGGCTGGAGGCCCAGGGCCAGCGGCTCCAGCGGCAGCTTTCCGACAAGCGCAGGCTGGAGGCCCGGCTACAGGGCATGGTGACCGAGACCTCCATGAAGTGGGAGAAGGAATGCGTGAGTGCCCCCGCCGGGCTCATCTCCGGGATGGGGAGTGGGTGGCGTCAGGCCGCAGTGCTCCGGAGCACTGCGCTCGGGGGGGCTCCCACGGTGGTGCCCCCAGCAGCCCCCGCTCAGTTCCTCTGACTTCCTTTCTCTGCCTTACGAGTCACGACTGACTAGCACTGTGAGGAGCTGAGAGCCGCGGTCTCCGGGGAGCTGGCGCCGCGTGGGGTCTCCGAGTCACAGTAACACTGCCGTTGATGGTCTGTAGGAGCGGCGGGTGGCGGCCAAACAGCTGGAGATGCAGAATAAACTCTGGGTGAAAGACGAGAAGCTGAAGCAGCTAAAGGCCATTGTTACCGAGCCCAAAAGCGACAAGCCGGAGAGGCCGTCTCGGGAGCGGGATCGAGAGAAGGTGACTCCGAGGTCCGCTTCCCCACCCCCCGTCCCGGTAAGTCGTCCGAAGCTGTGCGGCCGCATAGTGTGGGCAGTCTGTTCAGATGGCGTGACCGTTTCTATGAAAATCAATGGTTTGCTTTATATTTCTTACACTTCTCAAACTTCTATTTATAAATATTTAAAAATTAAGTATAAACACAAATTTAGTATAGAAATTAATAATTTAGCCCAACTTATAATAATGTTGTCTTCATGCCCTAAAATTATAGAAATGTAATGAATTGTTTCTCCCGGTTTTTCAGTCTTGCTCACTAACTTCTCTTCGATTTTTCTAGCTTTCTAGTAACCATATTGCTCAGGTTCCCAACGGCCAGCAGCTCATGAGCCAGCCCCAGCGGCACAGGCGCTCTAACTCCTGCAGCAGCATTTCTGTAGCTTCCTGTGTTTCCGAGTGGGAGCAGAAAATGCCTCCGTACAGCTCACCTCTCGGTGCCACGTCCATTGCAAGGCGTAGGCAGCAGGAGCCAGGACAGAGCAAAGCCTGTGTCGTGTCAGACAGAAGGCGAGGGATGTGCTGGACTGAAGGCAGGGAGGTGGTCCCTTCACTCAGGACCGAGATAGAAGTAGAAGAGGACCGCTGCCGCGGGGTTAGTGCCACTTTACAGCGCCGGAGCAGTAGACTTTAGTCTTGTGTTGCTTTTGTAATTTGGCTCAGAAAGTGCAATGGAAAGACAGGTGAACTCCAGTATAAGCAGTTTAAATTTTTCGGTTAATTTGAAAGATTAAATCACCCTGAAACTGAGGCTTCACCCTTCATCTGAAAAAGCCTAACCCGTCTGGCACAGAACCTCTGCCTTGCGTTCCGTGAACGCGGGCCAGTGGGCACGGCCCAGAGTCCTCCGTGCTTGTCAGCTGCACAGACTGATAAGCGCCCACAAAATCAGCGACTGAGTGTCTCGGGGAACGTTTTCCAATTTTCTTTTGGTTCCTCTTCCCCAAGTTAGGTTTTTTGCTGGTTTTGAACGTTTATTTTTAAATTGTTTTCCCATACTTTTATTTTGAAAATTTTCAGACCCAAAGGAGAGTTGAGAGCGTGGGACAGCACCGTCTCCCCTCTCACCGAGGTTTACCAGCTGTTAACAGACTGGTAGACGTTTCCTTTTTTGAGCCTTTTACAGTAAGTCATAGACTTTATGGCACTTTATTGCTTTTAAAAAAAAAAAAGCAGGGGGGTGGAACTGTCCTACATAACCAAATCCTCATTGCGGCTAAGAAGAGTAACTCTGAGTTCACGCTTACCTCCCCCGGCTGTCCCGGCAACGGCCTTTCTTTTCCAGTCTGGTCCTGTCAAGTGAATGCACTCACTGCATGTGGTTATTCTCCCTCTTTAACCTCTTACATAAAACCCTCCCCTTTTGTGATTTTCATGACACTGACTTTTTGAAGAGTCCAGGCCAGTTTTTCACATGCTGAAGAAAGGTTTGCATGTCCAATAATTACTTTTAATCTCAAGACCTTTATCTTAATTTACAAGGACTCTGCCTCACTCAGGGGTGTTTAAACAAATTCATGACTATATTCTTCCTAAGGATTGGGGTAGGGTTGTCCTTTGAATCTGAGTAAGTAGACACGTTAATACTGTATATATTTTTTACATTTAGTAGAATTTCAGTGTATCTTTTAGAATTTTTCTTCTAAACAGATTAATCTTATAGTAAACATTTGCTTTAGCTTTTCCTGTTGTATAATTTAGGGTACAGAAACGTTTGATTTAGGTGGCCTGCATTCCTGATTATTAAGGAATGACGATGAATTGCAAGGCATTTACCAAGGCAAATTAAGTCGCTTAAGTTCTTTACTTTAAACCTTTTTAGGGAGCAAATTATGGTGACTGGTCTTTCTGATCAACTCTAATCCCCCTGACTTCGTGCAAGTTTATAGACTGAAAACTCTTCGTGCCTGCTTACGCTTGGGCGACATCTACCTAATTAGGCTCCGGGGTATTGAAGAGGATTTGCTGGTGATCCTTTAACTGAAATCAAAAATCTCTTTAGAAGTGCAGCAGAAACGTTGAGGCTAGTATCTGTGCATCTAGGATTGCTGTTCCAAAATTATGTCAGGCAGACTGAATTTACACTTCAGAGAGGAAGAAATTTTAAATATTTATTTCATACGTGATAGTAGAGTGTAAGGACTGTCATCTTTTGGAAGCTTGTTACAGAAAGTACTTACTGCTAACTGTGTTTGAGAAAACTCACATTTACTACATGGAAGGTCAGGAGAGCCCCTTTCTTTCTTGTTCAGTTGAGCCATTTTGAGAATGGGAAGCTTCCGGCTTGTCCTGAGGCTCGGGCATCCTTAGCGCAAACTATCGCCTGTGGTTTAGTACCATGCTCTGTCGCCAGTGCTTCATTTGTTTCTTGAAACTGTGCAGGGAAAACTCTTCCGTTCTCCAGAGATGCACTTTGAAGTCAGATGTTCACCTGACCAGCTATGCAGGATCTGGCCTGTGGCAGATGGTCTCATTTGCTTTCAGTTTTGCAAACAGAAGACGTTTGCAAAGTTACACAGATAAACTCATTGCTTCAAACTGTTAACTATGTTCTATATGTGAATTATTTTTTTCTTAGGCTGAATGTGCTAAATTTAACTTTCCTAAATTTACATACATTTTACTGGAAGGATCTAGCTTTTTTTTGTACGATAGAGACTGATTTGACACTATTCTTTATCTGGTTCTTGGAACCTTAAATATTTGGGGGGAAAGTTGGTAAGTTTTGGCCATCACTGTGTTTGAACTCTTCAGGAAGTTCTGTTCCGAGGTGTTTAAAGTGCTCAGAAGAACGTTATTTCGTCATTTACGTTCTTCTAGCAGTTTATTCGTGGGACTCTCACTGCACCTCGTGTTCTTTGGCATTTTGTGCTCTGCAGCTCCATCGGCGTTTTTTGGGGGGGGGTCCTGCTTTGTAAAAGGGATATTTTCTCTTTTGTTTAGAGGCCTATGGTGTGTTTAGGGCTTTTATTGATCTTTTCGAAGCTTTGTACATAGTTGTGGGCAAAATAGGTAACCTCACAATAGCAGGCACAAACACTGGCTTTTGATGGAGAATGCAGAATCAGTTATTCGCCATGAAAACCACCTACGCAGCAAAGACCAGCAGAACCTTCCTTCCACTCTTTGTTTGAAGGGAAGCTCCCTGGTAGAATATATAATAATAATTACACAGCTGGTATTAAAAGATGTTTGTTGCTTTTGTGTTTAATACAAAGAGATTATTTAAATTGCTTGAGTAACATTTAGCTTTTGAAAGGTTCATGCATTTGTCTTGATATTGTAGCCAAACCTGCTGCACTTCTAATGGTACCCTGAAATTAATTCTGGGTTGTGCTTGTTTCTTGATTCCTCTTCCGACCTGATCAGAACGCACCACCAATTCGTCTGAGACACAGACGGTCGCGCTCCGCAGGAGACAGATGGGTAGATCATAAGCCCGCCTCTAACGTGCAGACTGAGACAGTCATGCAGCCACATGTCCCTCATGCCATCACTGTGTCTGTTCCAAGTGAAAAGGCCCTAGCTAAGTGTGAGAAGTACATGCTGACCCACCAGGAACTAGCCTCCGATGGGGAGATTGAAACTAAGTTAATTAAGGTAAAAACGTCACACAAGGGAAAAAATACGCAAAAAGTCAGCTTAACAAAAATCCATTTACTCTGATGACCCGCAGGCAGCGTCAAATGGACCATAAATGGGTATTTGATAAAACCTTTTTGTTTCTTAGAAAACTAACTACTTGGGTTTTGAATCCACAAAATTGGGGCTGAATCTGTTACTTTACTGAATGAGACTTAGAGCCTCAGGTTTGTTAGAGGAACTTTGTATCTATTTTGCACTTTTAATTAACAAGTAGTTGGTTTTAACCCCAACTTAAACAGTAGACGGAAGAACCGCTCTGCTTTGTGTCGGTTAGGGTAGGAAGCCCACGTTGAAGTCTGGCCTGCCAAAGTGCTTCAGGGCCGAGCTACCCAAGCCCCTCTCCCTGCCCGCAGAACTGCATCTTCTTCCGGTCAGAGTCAGTTAACGCTCAAGGAGAGTAAGAAACAAGACTTGCAGGGGGGGAGTTATTCATTTCAAATTGATCTCGGGGGATGGTTCTCATGAGAAGCTATAATCACAAATAAGGCTGTGCCGTCATTTGAGTCTGAGGAGAGAGTGTATTTACTGCCTTAGAACATCTCGAAATTTCTGGCAGATTTCTTGATCTTTAGTTAAGTTTTCAAATGGGCTGAACAAAAAGGAATGTTATTTTCTGCAGTTAAGACTGCTGCTGATTACACGGCACTGGACTTGCGTTCAGTGAAGGGCGGGAATGCAAATCTCAATGCACTTGGGTGGTGCAGACCCAGCCGTCCAGGCGCCGCCTGGTTTGGTGGGTGGGAGTTCCCGTAAGACAGGAGTCTTAAATGCAATTTGACACATACTTGTGTATCAGCTGGATGTATCAAAGTGTAATGGTGACCTTTTCTCTTGGCTGTAGGGTGATGTTTTTAAAACAAGGGGTGGTGGACAATCCGTCCAGTTTACTGATATTGAGACTGTAAAACAAGAATCACCAACTGGGTAAGTAGCCATCAGCTGCCTGCCTTTCGAGAGCTGTCATTGTCTTACTGCCCATGCTTGAGGGACAGGCTGTCCTACAGAGTGTATCCTTAATTCTCTCGACGTATATATGGTGTTTTCCTATTTCTAATTCTCCTGTTCTCAGATGCAAAAATAACTGTTGCACCACGTTTCCCTTTTCCATAGTCGGAAACGCAGATCTTCCACAGCAGCGCCAACCCAGCCCGACGGGACGGAGTCTGAGTGGACTGACGTGGAGACAAGGGTAGGTAGGACTGGGGAACGCCTGTTCTAGCCCCGCAGCCGCAGCTTTTCGTGCTCCCTGAAACAGCTCAGGTCTGATCTCGTGGCCAGTGAGTCCCAGCAAATCTGAGAAGGTAGCTGTGTTTCTTTAGGGCTAGTCTTCCTGGCCCTTCTCTGTAGCACAGAGCGTAGGGCCCCAGAGCCAAGTCCGAGGGCTTCACCCTAGAAGAACAAGAACTCACATCAAACTGATGGGGATCTTCTCAGAAGCCAAGTTCCCTGTGGAACGGTTACTCCTGAGGAGAGGCTCCGAGGAAGAGCCTGGGAAGGGGGGGCAGGAGGCCAAGCGGGGCCTTCGCCCCGGATGTTCTCGTGCACTCCTCACGGAGAATGAGGTTTACCTGGACCACCTCTGAAGCCCCTTCTCTGTTTCTGTGGCTATGACACGTGACCCGAGAGCGCCTGATCGGTATTTTAAGTAGGTGGGTTATTAACTAGGTGGGTTAACACAGGCGTGCTGGGCTGGAGAACAGTGTTGGATCTCGCCTTGGGTGACTGTCCGGGCAGACCTGGGCTTTACAGGCTGCTGAGGAGCTGACTCCCCCTCCTGTGATCTTCCTCAGTGCTCTGTGGCTGTGGAGATGAGAGCAGGATCTCAGCTAGGGCCCGGGTACCAGCACCACGCACAGCCCAAGTGAGTACTGAGCGGCTGCCACCTTTCTCTGCGTGTTTTCCCGCACCCCCTCCCCCACCCGGGCAGACAGCAGCAGTGCCCAGAGCCCAGAGGCCGGGGAAGCGCAGTTAGCGCTGGAAGAGCCCTTGCTCCTGCTGCCCCTGCTCAAGGCTTTGAGAGGCTGAACTGGGGTCACTTACACGGAGGGGGTCTGAAGCCTGCAGTTCATTCTTTCCTAACTTGCCTCTTAATACAGCAGTAAATGTCCGCTAAAATAGAGTGGAATGGTGGAATCTACGGTAGGGACAGGAGGCACACGTCCCTCTTCTATTGATCACACACCCGAGAGTCTGGCCCATTCTTCGTCCATGTTAGTAAAACCCCTTCTTTCAAATATTTACCTGTACAAGCCCATGTGTCCCGTTTTAACAGGTTTTCCCTAGGCAATGTAGAAAACCAGCCCAACAGGGTAAAGATGGCAAGTCCTGCTTTCTAAGTTTAATACCAGATAAGCGTATTTTATAAATTTCTTGGAAGGACTTTAACTTTTCCCACTATCAACAGGGACTGTCGTAAAGCCTCCTAGAGGTTCAACCCTAAATGCTGGTTTGCACGTTTTAGGCGCAAGAAGCCATGAGCTGACCAAGGCTCAATGATGAAAGAACACTTCGGTCTGTGTTGGTGATTGCTCCCGAGTGGTGGTGCAGAACTCCAGCTTCGCTGAACATCACAGACCTCAGACGCATGGTGCACGGGCCCACAGCAAAGATGCCCCACGGCTCCAAAGATGCCTAGGATTCTACAAACTCTCCATTACATGCCTTTCCATATTTAAAATATTAATAGCACAGAAAGACCCTCTTCTCCTTGCCGTATGAACTTTTTTATAATGCTGATTTTTGGTGTATTACGTACCTATGAGCTAATGCGTGCACGTGTCTGCCTTGAGTGATTAAGGAAGAAGGCGTCTAGATCACGCTTTTCACTGTGCCTTTTCCACTTCCTGCCTGAACGTTAAGGTTTATAAACAAACAAAGAAAAGCTGCTACTGATTGGCTGCAAGAATGCACTTTAGCCCCTTGACAATTCAAACTTCCAAAAGCTGTCAGACCGGCCGATACTAGAACCATTTTAGGAAGTTGGTTTGGATTTTGTATGTATGTACTTCTGACATTTAGATACGCAAAGGGATTGAAATAAAAAGCACTAAGAAATACAAAGCTGCATGTAATGTAATGTAATGTAACACGCAGCTGGCCCTGCTCCGGGCCGCTGTCACGGGGAATCCGCTCCAGCGCGTGGGTGCGGCTGCGCACGGCTCGGTGTGCCACGCCCCGGCCAGTCTGTCTTTCCTATGTGTGTCTGACCTGGAATCTTCCTTTTACTTCATTCAGTTGACTTAGGGCTTCAAGAGCGGTACTCTAAAAATTCTCAGGTATGAAAAATTTTAATTACTGATATACTTAACTTATATGTAGATAAAAGTAGTGGGTGATGTCAGCTTCATGGCAGTGAGTTCTTTTTCTCTCCCCTTTTATTTACAACTAATTAGTCATTCTTAACTGAACAGAAGCGTCTCTCCATGACATCAGAACATCCAAAGATTTCCCCCGAGAGGTGCTTCAGAAGTAGGTGGGCAGGACCTGGGAGGAAGGCAGAGGGGAGTGCAAAGTTGGGTGGGTGGGGAGAGGGAACACCTGTGGGTCTGGCCAGCCCGACGGGGGACCCAGGCACCCCGGTCTAAAGTGACCGGCTGACCACACGCCGCGAGGCCTCTCCGGCAGCGGGGACCTGGCCTGCCGGGAAGGAGGGGAAGAGGCGAGGTAGACAAGGGCTGAGGGCGTGGAGGGTCTGGTCCCCTGCTGCCTGCCCTGGATTTCAGCAGGAGGGCCGTGCACGACCCTCCGGGGATAACCGAGGCGGATCCCCCTGCCAGGCTGCAGGGGCCAAGCCGTACCCTGCATCCCCGCATCCCGCGGCCAGCCTTCTCACAGGTGCTCTCTGGGGCACCTGCGACAGCGCAGGTGGAGAAACCGAGACGTGAGCCACGGCGCCACCTTCTGGAGAACAAAAGAAAGGTTCCTGCTGTGACAGCAAACGACTAATACGACGCCTACTTCAGATGCATCGGCAGAGGGCGCTGCGCCCCGGCAATCACACCGAAATACCTGGCTGCACAAAGGCACAGAATACTGCGATCTGGTAAAGAATGAAAAACATTTGTCACAAGGAGATTTGATGAGCCACAAGAAAACTCAGAAAGGCAATTCCGTGAACTTAGGAATAAAATTACTGAACAGAAGGTGTTCCTTACCAAACAAATTAAAAAAAAAAAAAGACATTCTGGAGCTGAAGAAGTCAATGAAATGAAGAAATGGCCTAAGAAGGAATGAGCGACGTGGAGGGCAGGAATTTAGCAATGATGCTGGAGGAGAGAACTGGGATTTTTAAACAATGGACAAGCCCTCTTATAAGAGGCCGCAAAGACGAGGAGACAAACAAGTTATCAGAATAAGGGTCTACCAGAAGGAGCGGGGAGCACGCACTGAAGACAGAGCAGCTGAGAGCCTCCCAGGCCCGGGGGCGGGGGGAGCTGGGCAGCCGAGGCCAAGGAGCTAACAGAACATCCTGTTACCTCGGTGCACACAGACCTCCCAGGCACACTGCAACGAACTGTCAGAAGTCAACGGCAAACAGTCTCCAAGGCAGCCAGCGGGCAGGGGAGGGGAGGACGGCACCGCCAAAGGAGCCCTCACAAGGCTCTCCGTGGGATTCTCAGCAGGAACTCTACAGGCCAGGAGACAGCAGGATGACACACTCAAAGTGCTGACAGACAAACGTGGCCAGCCAAGAACACCTGACCCAGCAGAGCTGCCCTCCAGTTACGAAGGGGAAATAAAACCTGAGGGAGTTCCCCACCAGCAGACCTGCCTGGCAGGAGACGCTGAAGGGGGTCCACCCCAAATGGAAGGATGCTAATTAACGGCATAAAAACAGATGAAAGTACACAATACTCTAGCTATGGCAAAAAAAAAAAAATTAGAAAACTGTAACTGTATTAGAATGGAGTTAATTATAGGGTAAAAGCTTAAGGAAAAGAATATTAAAAGTAACTGTAGCTACTGTAATTTCTCAACAAGCTCACAGCATAAAAAAGGTAAACTGTGACATCAGAAACATGACAGGGGAGGAGTACACCGGCGAATGAAAACACGGCGCTATCAGCATGGAAAAGGGTCGCCGTACCTGTGAGGTGCATGGTGTGAGCCACACGGCAACCACAAAGTAAGCCTGGAGTCACGGAACAGTAAAAAAAAAAAAAAAGGGGGGTGGGGGGACTGAGCAAATCACTGGGAAACCACCACTTTGCCAAGGTGGACAGAAACAGACAAAGGAAGGAGGTAACAAATTGCCAGAAGGCGACCGATAAGACGGCCAAGGTTAAGTCGTACATGCTAACAATCACTGCAAATACAGAAAGGCAAAGAGTGGCTGGATGGGTAGAGAAGCAGGACGCAGCTATGTGCTGCGTGCGGAAAGTTCACTTCCGCTGACACAGGCTCCAAGTGAAGATGGAAGAGGCTGGTCTGTGCACGTGAAACCAACGGAAAGTGGGTGCAGCCATACTCCTGTCAGACAAGACAGACTTCAAGCCAATAAAGTGAGACAAAGAAGGCCTTTCTATAACAACAAAAGGGTCACTACATCGAGAAGATAGGACAACTGTAAATACACACACCCAACATCAAATCACTAACATATACTAAGCAAGTCTGTAAAGCTGATTAAGTGTATCACGCTGATTAAAAATTAACTCAAAACGGATCAAAGCCCCAGACACAAAACCTGGCACTGTAAAACCCCCAGAAGCAAACATATGGAAGAAACCTCAGCATTGGTTCTGGCAGTGATTTTTTTTTGGATGTGACAACAAAAACACAACAAAAGCAAAGTCAACAAACGGGACTACATCAAACTCAAAAGCTTCTGCACAGCAAAGGAACAGCTAACAAAACGAAAAGCCAACCTACAGAATGAGAAAGTTTTGGCAAATCAGGCATCAAAGGGTTGATATCCAAAATACTAAAGAAAAACTCATACAACTCAATAGCCGAAAAGAAAAAAACAATCCAATTAAAAGAGTAGAACTAAACAGACCTTCCTCCAAAGATGAGACTCAAATGGCCAGTGGGCACATAAAGAGATGCTCACCATCACTAATCACCTGGGAAATGCAAATCAAAACCACTGTCACCTCCCACCTGTCAAGAATGGCTGTTACCAGGGAGACGAGAGATAAGCGCTGGCAAGGATGTGAAGGGAACAGTTATGTGCTGTTGGTGGGGACATAAAGTGGTGCAGGCACCATGGAAAACAGTATAGAGGTTCCTCAAGAAATTGAAAGTAGAGCTGCCATATGACCCAGGCTTCTAGCATGAACAACACTCAAGCACCTGCAGGCACTTACCCGAGGACCATGAGAACACGGCCTTGAAAAGATGCCTGCACGCCCACACTCCCTGCAGCATTATTTATCCAAGACATGGAAACAACCTAAGTGTCCACCAACGAATGAATGAACTAAGAAAATGTGTTATATATGATCACAGTGGAATATTATTCAGCCATGAAAAGGTAAAAATCCTGCCACTTGAGACAACCCGGGTGGACCTTCAGCGCATTATGCTAAGTGAGGTAAGTCAGACAGGTGCCGTCCAGTGTACGTTACGTGTGGAATTTCTAAAAGTCAAACTGGCAAAAATAGAGAATAAAATGGTGGTTACTTGGGGACAGGAGGTGAGGGGACAGGATGCATGGAAGCTCACTGCTCACAACAAGTGTAGGTAAGCCCTGGAGGTACGCTGCTCAGCACACGGACATGGGACAGAGCTGCATTACAGACACCAAGCCTGCTGAGACTAAACCTGGTCATTCCAACTACTAAAAGGAAAGAATTAGGAAATGCGACATGGGCGCTAATGACTGCAACGACAACCACAGTACAGCATATAAACTATCAAGTCGTGCACCATAAGGTGCTGTATTCCTTAACCTTACACGTTACACCTCAAACACACTTCAGTAAAAAATGGAAAGTAAGTTTTTGCAATTGTAAAAAAAAAAAAAAGCAAGCAATAGAAAATATAAAATAATTTGACATTAAATTGACAATGTCTTTTGTGTGTGTGACAACCATAAAGTCTATGTATTAAGTATGGTCTTCTAGACATTTAAATAAAACACATGGTTTGGGGACAAAATAAATTACAAAAGGTATTATTGAACATCATGGCAAAATACCCATTCGTGTCTGGGTGAATAGACATTCTCTGATTAAGTTAGTTGTTTTTTTTTTTGAGGTTGAACTGTTTTTTTTAAAACCTAAAATGGCAATCTTTTTTTAAGTAGTAGTGCAGTGTGATTTTAGTTCTGGCCAAAGGCAGATTGAAGGGTTAAGGACACAGACGAAGCCCACTGTGTCACTAGCAGCACGGCAGCAAGCAGCACGCTTCTGGGAAGCTGCGGAGCCCCTCCTTCCATGGACGCTGCTGTATTTAGCATTTCTGTTTCCTGACTGTATTTTAAACTCTTAAAATGGCCTATTATTCAGTCTTTTGAAAATACATCTTAATAGGAAGTTTTTACTGGAAGCTGTCTGCAGTAACAGTGATGCTGAATCCACTAAGTCCCTGTACTACACAAAATAAAGGGAAATGCGTGGACCACTGATGCTTTGCTTAATAGGTCATCCTAAACAGCTATGAGAAACAGCTGTGGTTAACTGGGTGCTCAGTCTCTGATGTGCTGTAAAGATGTTACTTATAATTTACAGAAGAAACAGATCGAGAGTTAATGACATGTTCTAGGACCCCCCAAATCACAAACGGTAAAGCCGACATTCAAGCCCTAGTCTGACATCGAAGCTTTCAGCCACTGTGCTGATGGCTGGGTCTCATTTCCGTAGTTTAACTAAACTTTCTTACCCCTGGTCAGCCTCAGCTGGTAACTCCTGGTGTTCTGCAGAACAGGGCCAGGCGCTGCCCTGCCCTTACTGATCTGCAGGACTCTATATCCTGTGGCAACTGTGGACCTCGTGTCTTCTCACAGTCTGACTTTTCCCCCAAGTTGTGTATGGTATTTTAAAAAATTAACTTAATTTTTAGAATAGTTTAAGACTTACAGAAAAATTGAGGAAAGTACAGAGCTCCCACATATCTCACAGCTGTTTGCCCCTGTGTTTAATACAGCAGTGCGTTTGTTACAGCTCCGAAACCAATGCTGATACATTGTCAGTGACTGAAGCCTGTATTATATTTAGACTTCCTTAGTTTTTACCTAATGTCTTTTGTCTTCCCCCGAATCCCACGCAGGACCCATATTACACTTAGTCACGGTGCTTCCCTAGGCTCCTCGTGGCTGTGACGGGTTTCCAGACCTTCGGCTTGTAGTTTTCAGTTTTAATGTAATCGAACAATCAATCTTTATCTTTTGTGCCTGAAGAAATTTTTGGGGTGAGGACGGTATAGCTCAGTGGTAGAGTGCGTGCTTGAGGTCATGGGTTCAATCCCCAGTACCTTCGTTAAATAAACAAACCAACCTAATTACCCCCCAAAACAAAGAAAACAACCAGGTTGCTAGATGAAAGATCAGTATCCAAAATTCAATGGTGTTCCGATACTAAAGTAATAATTTAAGAAAGATTTCACACACAGTCATACAAAAGCCTATGTTTTCCTCTAAATTTTTATTTGGAGTTTTGCTTTTCACATTATGTACGGAGTGAGGAGGGAAATAAACAGTCTCTCCCCACCCCCACATCCACTGCGGCTTTTCTGAAAAGGTGCTCTTCCCCCAACCTCCCCTTCCCATTCACAACGCCAGCCTCTGACCTCGCCGCGTTCCCGCTCACAGAAGGGGTTCCCCCTTCTGGTCTGCTGACCTGTGTGTATGTCGGTAGTACTTTTAATTCATTCCCTGCGGGCTTACCTGAGTGCCTCCTATGTGCCAGGGACAAGCGCAGCGGCAAACCGAAGTCCGCGCTCTCAGTGGGATTTACACTGCAGTACGTGCCCCCTTATAACAGTTTCCTTGGTTATTACTGACCTTTGACCCTTCCATTAAAATTCAAGGTCAGTTTGTCAAATTCCACTGAAATGGAATTTTGATTAAACTTACATAATCTGGAGAGAATTACCCACTGGAAGAGCTTTCCATCTGCGAATACGGTTCATCACTCTATTTAGGTTGCCTTTGATGTTCCATAAAATTTCATAATTTAAAAAATAACGGTCATGCACATCTTGTTAAGATTTATTCCTAGAAACCGTATGACTTTTACGGCTATCGTATGAGGTATGTTTTTTAATACTGTATCTTCTAATTGACTTTTACTGCGCAACGAATGCTGCTGGGTTCCGTGCACCAGTGTTGGCGTGAGCTGTCTCGCCAAACCACTTACTGGTCTGAACTGCTTGTCTACGGACCCTCTTGGAGCTCCGGGTAAACAAGTGTATATCATCTATGAGCAATGACGTCGACACCTTTCCAATTTTCATAACTTTCCTTGTCTTATGGAGATGGCCAAACTCTCAAATAGTCATTGAAACAGAAGCAGAGAAAGGGGGCATCCTTGTCTGTCCCTGAGTTTAACGAGTGTGTTCCCGAAGTTTCCCCGTTAAGTGTGATGTTTGCAGTAGATTTCTGGCAGACACCTTATCGGGAGATGGACGTCACCTTCTATTCCAATTTCCTAGGATCTATGTGAATGGTTACTTGCTCTACTCAAGTAGATTTTTTAACCTATAAAATGTCCTTGTGGATTTTCCTCTTTGTTAATGAATTATTTTTAATAAGTTTCATTATGTTGAACTATCCCGTTCAGTCATGATGTGCCAGATTTTTATATACAGTACAGAATCAGTTCATTAATCTTTTGGGTTTCCCCGCCCCCAGCTTTATTGAGATATGATTGATCTTAATGTTTTATTTTAGATTTTATATTTACATTCATAAGTGAGAAGAGCCTATAATTTACCTTCCTTGCAGTCTAAGGTTTAGGATTTGTTCCTATAGTTGTAAAACAATTGGGGTAACAAAATATTAATTTAATTTTAAAAGTATTTATTAATATAGTTTAAAATGGGCAAGACTTTGTTTTATTGTGTGTTGATATGTTTTATATTCACTAGATCATTTTTTTGTTAAGTACGCTGGCTGGGGAAGTGTGTTTTGATTGACTCATTCTGACTGTGGAAATGTTTGAATTTTTCAATAGCTTTACCTTTTCTTCTGCCCAAATTCCACTATAATTGCTTCCTAGATTTGGATGAAAGCTCAAAACAAGTTTTATTTTTAGAAAGCTTGATAGTTTTCTCAAAGCTTTTTAAAACATTTGGGATGTTAAGATCTGTTTATATTTGCGGCTAAGGTGGATCCAAGGGGGCTCTAACGTGGGGAATCCCAGTGGAAACGTCTGGTCAGGGCGATCATCAGATGATGGCGGTGACCAAATAAAGCAGGTTCCTGGAGGGAAAAGAAACAAAACTGAACTGCCTTTCCAGGAAACTACACAAATTCCAAGAGGGAAATAGCTGATGCAATGTAAAGATGACCATCTTTGATGGTTAGAATTAAAGTTTCAGATATGTAGTAAGTGAGAACACAAGAGGTGCAGACAATTTGAAGTATCAGAAGTAAGGAAGTTAAGACACTGATGAAAGAAACTGAAGATCCAAATAAATGGAAAGATATTCCACGTTCACGACTGGAAGAACACGGTTAAAATGTCCGTATTATCCAAAGCAATCTACAGATTCAGTGCAACCCCGTCACAGTTCCAATGCCATTTTTCACAGAACCAGAACAATCCCTAAATTTACACGGAACCAAAACAGACCACGGAAAGCCAAAGTAATCTTGAGAAGCGCCCTAATCTCAAACTATATTACAAAGCTGTAGTAATCAAACAGTATGGTACGGCATAAAAACGTACACATAGATCACTGGAATAGAACAGAGCCCAGAGACAAACTCATGCACATATGGTCAATTAACTTACGACAAAAGAGCCAAGTATGCACAACGGACAATCTCTTCAATAAATGCTGTTGGGAAACTGGACAGCCACAGGCAAAAGAATGAAACTACACCACTACCTTTTATCATACACAAAAACTCAAAATGGATTAAAGATCTGAATGTAAGGCCTGAAACCATAAAACTCCTAGAAGACATCATAGCTGGTAAGCTCCCTGCCATAGGTCTTGGTGATGATTTTTTGGACCTGATTCCAAAAGCAAAGGCAACAGAAACAAAAACAAGTAAGTGGGACGGCATCAAACTAAAAAGCTTCTGTGCAGCAAAGGGAACCGTCCACCCAGTGAAGGGACAACCTACCAAACAGGAGAAGGGATTTGTGAATCATACATCCGAGAAGTTAATGTCCAAAATATACAACAAACTCCTACATACAACTCAATAGCAAACAAAACAAACAAAAAACAAAACAAACCCTAAAAAATCAGATTAAAAAAATCGGCAGATCTGAATAGACATTTTTCCAAAGAAGACATACAGATGGCCAGCAGCTACATGAAAAGGTGTTCAGCATCACTAACCGTCAGGGAAAGGCAAGTCAAAACCACAATGAGACACCCCTTCACACCTGTCAGAATGGCTACCATCAAGAAGGGATAAGTGTTGGTGATTATGTGGAGAAACGGGTACCCTTGTGCACTGTTGGTGGGAATGTAAGTTGGTGCCAGCACTATGGAAAACAGTACTGAGCTTTTTCAAAAAACTAAAAGTAGAACTACGGTAAGATCCAGAAATTCCACTTCTGGATGTTTACCAAAGACAACAAAAACACTAACTTGAAAAGATCCCTGCACCCCAATGTTCACTGCAGCATTATTTACAACAGTCAAGACACAGAAACAACCTAAGTGTCCACCAACAGGTGAATGGATAAAGAAACTGTGGTGGAATACTATTCAGTCATAAAAAAGAACGAACTCTTGCCATTTGAGACCACATAGATGGACTTCGAGGGCATTATACTAAGTGAAATAAGTCAGACAGAGATAGACAAATACAGTAGGAGTTCATTATACGTGGAATCCGAAAAAAACGAACCAAACAAACAAAAAACCCAAACAAGCTCATAGATACAGAAAAGGCTGGTGGTTGACCGTGGCGGGAGAAGGGGGGGGGGGAGGATGTGAGTGAAATTGGTGAAGAGGATCAAAAGCTACAGACTTTCAGTTATAAATAAATCATGGTGATGTGATGTACCGCATGATGACAACAGTTAATAATATTGCATTGCATATTTAAAAGTTGCTGAGAGACTAGACCTTAAAAGTCCTCAGCACAAGAAAAAAATCTGCTTTTTATGTATGGTGATGGTCGTTAAGTAGACTTATGTGGCGATCACTTCCCAGCATGAACTAATATCAAATCATTATGTTGTACACCTGAAACTAATCAATTAATCATACTTCAATTTTAAAGAATTTTAAAGAAATATTGTATGAACCCTCCACCAGTTTTTTTTTTTTTTTAGCTTCAAAGGACACAAAATGGCAATACAGCACCTCGCCAGACAACAGCTGCATTAAGAGGTCTTTTAACATCACAAGTGCGGTTTTAAGACATTTCCACCCAATCACGGGGTCCCTTATATAAAATAAAGCTGAAGTAGAAAGCTCCCTTATATTCCTAATATTATCTCTGATACTTTGCGAAAAAGAAAGAAGACAACATTTACTCATAAACCCCAAGCCCATCCGTCTCTGCGACCCAAGCTCGAAGCACTGGGTACCTTCCTAGACGCACACCCAGGCTGCGCCCGCGGGAACTGCGGGATCGAGGCCACTCACCTGGGCTACACCTTCGTTCTCTGCCTGGGCTGCACGTCGTCTTGCCCCACAAGATGAAGACGTGCTCACCTCTCGCGCTGTGAGCGTTCAGGGAACCCGCGCAGCCGGGTGCGGGGCTCGCCTCTACACGCCACCGCCTGCCGGGGGTGGCGTCACCAAGTAACTGCCTAGAGTCCCACGGCGACAGCAGGTGGGAGGACGCCTGCTTGCCGAGGCAACGCTCCTACAGCATCTTCACTGCTCACGGGCCCTGAGCCGCCACCCACCACGCAGCTAGCACCTGCACCACCGGCAGCTCCGCGAGCCAGCAAACGAGCGCACTGCCCGCTGTGCGCAGGCGCCCCCCGTGGGTCGGCGCGGCGTTTCTAGCTCCGCCTCTTCCGGCAGGTACGACTGCTAGCCCCGTCCCTTCCGCAAGCGCGTCCCGCCTCTTCCGGCAAGCGCGGACGCCGATTGGTCCGCGTGACTCATATAAGAGGCTGCGCGCAGGCACGGCGTTCTTTTTCCTCAGCTGCCGCCAAGGTGCTCGGTTCTTCCGAGGGAGCTAAGGCCGCGTTGGGGTGAGGCCCTCACTTCATCCGGCGACTAGCACCGCGCCCGGCAGCGCCCGCCTGGAGCTCTCCCGCGCCATGGCCTCTGTCTCCGAACTCGCCTGTATCTACTCGGCCCTTATCCTGCACGATGATGAGGTGACCGTCACGGTGAGTGCGGGCCTGCGGCGGGGCGGGCGGCCTGCGGGCAGCGGTCCCTCAGCGCGGGCGTCCGGTCAGGCGCTTCCGGCCGGAGCCGCGCGGCGCGGGGCGGCGGGCAGCGGGGCGGGCTCCCCTCCGTGGGCCGCGGCCGGGCGGCTCGGGCCTGGCCACGTGCGGCGCGGCGTCCTCCGCGGCTGGCTCTGTCCCCGGGCATCCGTCCCTTCCCGGCAGGCCTTGCGGGCCCGGCGCGCGGAGTGCGGAGCGCCTGGCACCGCTCGGCGTCCGGCCCGGCCTCCGAGCGGAGATCAGCGGCGGGGGTGAGCTCGCCGTCTGGCAGCGCCTCCCTCTCGGCCGTCCCCGCGGCGGGGCCGGTGGCGCCTTCGGATGGGACGTCCGTGCTTGTGCACACGTTTCGAGTGACCTGCTTTCCGTACTTGGGGGACGAACACGACACGACAGCTGTACGTCGCCGTCTGATGGGCCACCGTCTCACTTGTTTCAGGAGGACAAGATCAACGCCCTCATTAAAGCAGCCGGAGTGAACGTCGAGCCTTTCTGGCCGGGCTTGTTTGCAAAGGTGAGGTGATAGCGAATTTCGGAATCCGGTGCAGTCCGGCGTTGACGCTGACTTCCAGGCGTGCGGAACGCCCCGCACTCCACTGGACTTCGTCCAAGGGGGATTCCTCACGTTTCCGTCTCTCGGAGCTAATTTAAATTTTGGTTTGCCATGCCTTTGTCTCTGGTCTCAAGCTCTGTTTTCTCTTTCCTTCTGTTTTGAAACCGTGATAAATATATGACCCGGTCCTCCCTTACTACAAGGGTCATGCAGAAGATTATCTCGTCTGTGCTGTTGGAAGTAGATGCGGACGGTCTGTTTCAGTGGGAGTTGGGTGCAGTGGCCTTTGTTGACCACTTAGTCTGTTGGGATCCAAGAGACGGATGGAGGCAGGGTTCCCCCGCGAGGGACCGGGCGCTGGCTGCCTTCCGTTGTGTGGGTTACTGGCACGTGAAGCTGTTCGCCTTGTGTCCTTCAACAGGATTTTAACGGTTGAAAACACTGTCTCAGTGTCCTCTTTACTGAATTCCCTTGGGGAGAAGTCCTAGAATCACGTAGCAGTCTGAAAAAACGGAATTCCCTGTTAGGAGGAGACATGAGCCGTGGAAGGAATCCTGGTTTTGAGTGTCCAAGGCAGCCAGCGTTGTGGGGCCAGTCTTGTCATCTGCAGACGGAAGCAGTTCAGTTAG
Source organism: Vicugna pacos (assembly GCF_048564905.1). NCBI lineage: Eukaryota > Metazoa > Chordata > Mammalia > Artiodactyla > Camelidae > Vicugna > Vicugna pacos. The sequence continues at coordinate 29,000,283 of NC_133013.1, read as the reverse complement.
TGGCGCTTTACTGCTAAAATGCAAGATGAGACCTAAAGCCTGAGGAGTGTTTGTAACTGCTTATTTTCCGTATAGCTGTGGGTTGCTCTGGGCTTTATGGAATCCAAGTAGCAGACAATGTCACTGGTAGATTGCAGCAAAGAAGGACTAGAAACATATATAAAGCGTTGGGAATGGATTACCGCCTTGAAAAGGGGGGGTACCTCTTTTCTACGGGAGCGCTGTCTAACAAAAGGACGCAACTGAGCGTTTACCTGTACGTGCGTGTGTTGCAGGCTCTGGCTAACGTCAGCATCGGGAGCCTCATTTGCAACGTGGGGGCCGGTGGGCCCGCCCCCGCCGCCGGGGCTGCCCCCGCAGGAGGCCCCGCGCCCGCCGCTGCCGCCGCCCCGGCTGAGGAGAAGAAAGTGGAAGCGAAGAAGGAAGAGTCCGAGGAGTCTGATGACGACATGGGCTTTGGTCTTTTTGACTAGACCTCTGTAGGAACGCATCCAATAAAAAGCTGAGCTCTTCGCTGCTGCTGTTCTTTCTGAGAGTTCTGGAGATGTGCTCAGTAAGAGGAATGCTGGCCGGCTGTGTTGTCTGCCGCGACTAGCTGGGTGCAGAAGTGGGAGCTGCATGCAGAGGCGAGAGGAGAAAGGTGCAGAGCAGGTACCTCGGTCTGATTTACCCACCTGACTTCATGATTACAGGGTTTGTCCTCTAGATGCAAGAGTCACTGTTGGGCAGGGGCAGAGGAGCTGAGCCAGACCTCAGATTTAGAAAGCCCCTTGAAATTTCCAAGTATGAGCCTGGCTATAAAATTACTGGAACTGTGCTGGGAGTATTAACTATTGCATCCCTGGGTTTAGTTCAACAATACTGACTGACGGGGGGAAATTTAGGTTAGTTATCACAGAGTGAATGAAACCAGATTTCAAACCTGTATTTGAAAAATGAGGTAGCTTTTGGGGAAGGGGTGACCAATGGTGTGAAGTGGAAGTGAGTTCACTTTTCAAAATGCCAGGATCATCCTAGGGCTGGATTTTCACGATTCTGTATTCACAGCACCTGGTAGGTGACACACTCGGAACATCTTGCTCTTTTGCATTGAGGACATGAGATTGAGGCTTTGATGAAAAAGCAGGACTTTGTAGCCCCCAAATGTCCTCACTCCAGTGTACAGGAACCACTTGGGCAAATGGCTGGGGTGGCCTGTAAAGTTAAATCCATATAACCCAGCAGTTCCACTTTGGGTGTTAACAGACATAAAGATGCATCTCTGGGAATGCTTAAAGGTACGTCACCCAGAAAATTAGTGGTCCTAAATTATCAAAGCTCAAAAATAAGGTGGATTCAGACATGTCTGATAAAGGGATGGTAAATAATTCAGGATTTCGAGGCAGGAGGGGTATAATAAGGAAGCGTACATATGTCACTTCAGATTTCGGAGTTGTGATAATAGAGAAGGGCCATGGAGTGCTGAGGGATGTGTCATAAAACGTGTCCGATCTGCACACCAGTGCTTTTCCTCTCATTCCTCATCCATCAACTAACTTAACCCAAGGCCAGCACTGCTGCACAAGTGTCATGCCACTCTGCACCACGGTCCCACGGTAATGGGGTAAGGCCCTGTGTCAGGTGCATTCCTACCAAGTACATGGAAAGACAAACGAGGCTCTGACGCCAAAGCCTGTTAACAACTCCCCACCCCGTGCTCCCTTCTCCCCCGTGCAGTGGTTTTCTCATCTGTAATGCACTGAGTACAGCCTCCCAGCGTTGAGATAAGGGGTCCCTTGCTTTTAGCACTCGGGTGTCAGAGTACCTATTTCACATAACGAGAAATGTTTTGAGTGGGATAGAGAATACTGACAAAATGAAGGAAAGCACAGTGTCCAGAACAGCTGAAAACTAAGTGGTAAGCTGGGGTGTTAACATCAGGTCAGCTACCCAAACCGCACAGTGCAGTGCAGACATTCAGTGTAGCAGCTCGGGTGTCAGCATGGCCTAATGGCCGGCCCAGCTTTAAAAGAAATCTTGACACAGTAAAACCGTAATAGCTAAAAATAGAAGCCTTTCCAAAGAATGATCTGCTAATCAAATTAGGGGGCCCACAGCCATGTCCAGGAATGCCAGGCGTATTCATTTTTTCAGTGAACAAAAAGCCTGCCCAGTTCCACCCATCTTTCAGTTCTCTGAAACCTGATTTCCTCGTTGCAAAATGGGGATGACATTGAGTTCACACTGGAGACTGAACCGAGTAAGTGAACACACCCATCAAAGCTTGCTGCCACATGGATGGTACTTCCCTTCTGCACAAGGTTTCCCGGGGTCCCAGCGTCCAGGTCTAGCCCTGTCTCCTCAAACCCCTTCTCTGCCGATCTTTCCCAATCACACAACAGCTTTGGTTTCTCATAACTGACTTGACGCTTCTGACTGTTCACCAAGCATAGTTACTTTGTTTAAACAATTCCATTGCTCTTAAAATTCTATTCACTTGTCTCCTGTGGCCACTGAAAGCATACCTAGGTCCACGGCCAGCTCGCTTACCCCCTCTAACAAGCCAGCGTTAGCAGCAAGCCAGGGTTGGGCGTACGGGCTCGAATCCTCCTCATGTTCTGGAGAATTTTAGGAAGAGATGTGCTTACTGACAAACCAGCTAAGAAAACAACTTCAAAAAAAACAAAAAACAAAAACCACTGAATGTGTTCAGCACGATGGGATACATAAAAAAATCTGAAACTCCTGCCAACTGTTTTACTCTAATTTTTGCTTTACTCTCATTTTGTGTTTTGCTCCTTCTCAACTAAAAGTGATGAGAGAGACCACATGTGAAAAGTTAAGTTTAAAACCACCTTTAGAAAAGAGAAAACCTAACTGAAAGAATTAAAAACGTTTATGCAACAAAACGATTTGGTGTATTGCTACAAATTCAAATGTGTCAAATCCTTTCTCGCCCAGAATTTGGAGGCGTATATACAGTAAAACGCTGAGGGAACAACATGAGCCAGGTGATCACTGAGCTGGTAGGATAGCACTTCACAGTTTAGAAGTAACTTCCACACATTCTCCAGTTCCGAATTTTGTACTTCGGGAGAACTTAACTAGTCCTGTTTATCAAGATGCTGCTCAGATGGTTGGAGAGCCTCGTCAAGTCCGTACAGCCAGCTGGGGCTGCCACCTCAGTTGTGTCAATCTTGCGTTTCTTCTACCAGACCCGGTGTCTCCTCCACACGCGTGCTTTTGTAAGGTACGGTGACCAGCTCTTGATTTTTCTCTGCACTTTGCAAGCCGCTCCTCTCATCTCTGTCTTTGCAGTCAAGCCTGGACCCTTCAGCTTGAGATGGACACTGGCTGCTTTTTTTTTTTTTTTTTTTGACATGGGCTGCTTTCAACAGAAGATGGATGTTTTTAGTTCTGAAACAGCCAGGACGCGTCACGCAAAGTCAGAGCACAAATAGCACACAGCATGCATCGTGGAACCTGGCCTGTTCAGGTCAGATCCAACAGTCTTCTGGAACACTAACGTCAGTGCACTGGCTCAAGGGGCGTCACATTATTTTCACAGAATTGCTCAAATGGTTACGGGCTTCCAAAGACCCTGCAAGATCTACTCAGTTTAACTCACTGAAACTTCCGCTCCTCTTACTTGTGTATTTTAAGGGTTATTATGATGTTCAATTAAAGTAAGATATGTGTGCCTTTCACCTTCCAGTATCGCCCCTCTGCCTGGGCCACTGACTACCCACCCAGCTAACCCTACTCCTCCTGGCCTCAGAAGCCCACCCCAGGCCGTATGAAGTCTCTGCTCTGAGTTCCCGGTGCACCACTTCTTAGAAGTAAGTGCGTAACTGCGTTTTTGGTAGTGTGTTCAGTATCTTCCTCCCTCCACACAGTGAATTCGGGGATCAGGCCTGTGTTGCTCACCTGTATCCCCAGTACTCATCACAGTGCCTGGCTTGTTGCTGGCATTTACTGTGTACTTACCAGAGTCCAACCCTCTCCTTTCACACGGGAGGAAATCAAGGCCCAGACAGGAGGAGGAACTTGCTCCGCACCAGTGATTAGCAGAGCCAGAACGGGAACCGAGCCTCAGGACTAGCGAGTGCTCTTCCCACCGCGGCAGGCCTGCCCCCTCCCGCCAGCCTCCTGCACTCAGTGCACACTTAGCACGCACCTTCCAGGTGGCCAGGTTCAGGTGTGGGTGTTCAGGAGCTGAGGTGGGGGCCCACAGGCCCAGATGAGGACGGAAGGCGCAGACGCTGGTACCGGGTCTGGTTTCACACATTCTTAATCCGGAAACCCGCAGGCCCCGGGTCCACTGGCGCAAGGCGAGGGCGTCCCGGCATCCCCCCACCGCAGGTGACGCCTTGTTGATAAACGTGGAATTCTCAGCAAGTGGGACGGCTGAAGCCGGCGTGGCGCCCGCAGCCCGCAAACTTCCTCCTGGACACGGTGACCCGTTACCTACCTCGTCGCGTCCACGTGGCCTGGAGTGGGAGAGAAGGCGCAGGAGAACTCGGAGACCGAGGCCAGGCCGGCTCGCCTCTCTGTGCCTTCGGGAGGATCCAGACTCCGTAGTAGCGCTGATGACAGCTTCACGCACCTGCCCTCGAGCCCCGCCTGCCGTCAATCAACACCGCGCGGAGGAAGGGGCGGGGCCAGAAGCCGAGCGTGGCCGGGGAGGGGAGCCGAGCGCCGCAGCCGCACTGAGGCCCAGTGGCCGCCAGGGGCGCGCGCGGGCGCGCCGCCTCGGACTTTCGCGCATGCCCAGTAGCATCCGTCCCGCCTGTCCGTTTGGTGGCGGCATCGCGGTCCGGGCAGCTGGTTCCTGGATCAGGGCAACTAGTCTGTCGTGAAGCCTCTCGGTCTGGAGGTCCCTGCACTTTAATTGGCCGACAGGAGTGAGATGGGGCCTATCTGTAGGCCCATTCCCGCCTCAAGCCTGTTTGGCGGGGAGGCGGGAGCCGCGGCGGGTCCGGGCGTCCGGCGTGGCTAGTTGGCCGGAGTCGGCCCCCTGGGCTTCACCTCGGGGGTGGGTCTGGGCTGTGCCCAGCGCCTGCGGCTCCGGAGAGCGCGCTCGGCCCGGAGAAAGAGGCAGGAAAGCACGCCCTCTTTCGACTGCCTGCCATGCGCCGAGGCACCTGGGAAGCCGCGAGACGAAACGAGACCCCGAGGGAAGCCGCCAAGCAAGCCGCCCCCGGGCCCCTCCGCGGGCGGCCGGACCGGGCCCAGAGCCTTCCGAGCGGCTCCGCTGCGGAGCGCCGGCCGGGGCAGCCCGGACCCCCCAGAGCCCCCCAGACCCCCGCAGCGCCTGGCACGCGGGCGCGCGGCTTGAAAGCATGGCTGGCTCAGCGGCTGCCTTCGGACAGCGAAGGACGGTTCAGCAGCTGAATTACAAATCATGCCAAGACTGGGACATGGACTGTGACTTTGAGTGAAGATCACGACAGCTCTTTAAAGAGTGTGATTGGGTTCTGTCTCTCAGAATTAAGAGTGCTCGTACCTCCCACCCAGGAATTTCACTTCTAGGAAGCCGTCCAAAAATACATGTAGTTTCACCGAAGCATTATAGGAGAGGCGGAAAGGTACACGAAGGGAGGTTTTCATGTAGCCGTTAGCAGGAGTGCTCTAGTGCAAGGCATCTGGGGGACCGCCGGTGAAAGCAAATCGGTGTACATAACGTGACCCTAAAAGACTCACACGCACATGTTTGTATGTGCAAAGGGAATTCCTGGAATTCAAAAGCAGCTACAGGGATTCCCTCTGAGAGGAGACTGGACAGGGTGGGAGAGAGGTTTTCCGGTTCCAGTCTATCCTCTTCCATATTGCTTGCATTTCTAAAAACCACAACCATGCATTACCTTTAGTAGCTCTTAAGTCTGGTTTAGTAACAGCACTTGTGGTCTTGGGCATCGGCTGGTGGATGAAGGCACCTAGTCTGCTGTGAAACCTCCGCGTCGAGAGTTGTCCAGCACTTACGCTAACCAGCAGGAGTGGAAAGGGACATTTTTGTAAACAGGGACTAATGACCTCGTTCCTGCTGTAGGGCTGTTTGAGGGTTGGGAAGCAACAATGAATGTTGTTATTAATTTTTCAAAAATTGTAGGGGTTTTAGTATGGAAGGGAAACTCACTTTATCCGAAGCAGCTCTGGAGGGAAAAACCCTGACCAATTCGGAGTTTTAGCTGAAAATAAGGAAAATAAGGAGAAACTTTTCTGGACATTAGGCTGAGGCTGGGATAAGGAAAACAATGTCTGTTGAGGGAACGAATGTGGACTAGACAGCTCATCCAGCCATGAGATCGCATAGTATATGGTATGGTATACAGGGTTATGCACCCTGATGTCAGGCCACCTGGGTTGACTCAAATGCCACTCTGCCAATAAATAGGGCTATGTGACCTTAGGTGAGTTGTCTAACCTCTCTGTGTCTCAGTTTCTTCATGTGCGTGCTGGGGCTAATGATGGTACCTACCTCAGAGAGTTCTTGTAGGATTAAATGAGATGGTGCATGTTAAGCACTTAGCACAGTTCCTGTTAAAAAAAAAACTGTTAGCATTTCTTTGCTATCTCGCATCATGGATTGACACTTAAAAAATTAAGAAGGGAATCAAATCATTCCTACCACTGGAGTGGCTGTTTTATTTTTACACCCTTTAAATATTTATGGGAACAGCCATATTTTGGGTTTTCAGGATTCACGGAGTTAGTAGATTGGTAGAATTGCACTTATACTGGACGGTTTTGCCTACAAAGAAAATTTTGGACCTTTTTTCCCCGATGCTGGCTCAGTGCTGCCCCCGAGTGGTCGGTCCTAGGGATAGCTACTCGGATAAGTTTGCCTCGTGATAGGGGAGCCTGGGTGGGCTGGGGTGCGAGGCAGGCAGGGGTGGCGGGGCTGGTGGCCCAGGGGCGAGCACGTCAGTCCACACATTTGAAAGGGAAGGCATGTTTGTGTGCCCACCAGTGACCCAGTCAAGAGGAAACCAAGTGCCCTTGAACATGGTCTTGCCTCGTGTGCAATTTGCTCAGCACGTCTGACTTTCCCTCTAAATACGCTTCGGCTCATTTCTCGTCTGAAAACAAGGCAGGACATTCCTGAGCTGCCGTGAGGCCCGGCATGCCCTGGGCTCGTCTGCACGGTGGCTGGACGGCCCGGCCACGGGAAGACCGCTGCGCGTCGGCCATGAAGCTCGTGGAAGGGCCGTGTTGTTACTGTCTCCTAAGTAAGGTCTTGGGTAAAACATTTAGGGCCAGGAGACAGTCTGTCCCCTCTGGGAAGGGAAGCCACGACCCCTTCATAGTAACCAGGGCCCTGTGACCTAGCGCGCCCGCCGCCCGGCCCCGCTGCCGCCGGCCCGAGCTGGCCTGCCGCCGCCCGTCTGGTGAGCTGCCCTCGCTGGGCGGCGGCTGGCTCCCCCAGCCTCTCCTCGGCACTAGCTAAAACAACTTCTTTTTGTGGTTCTTGTGATGACTTCACTGCCACTTGTGCTTTGATCTGTGTTCTTAGATCCTGTCAAGAACGAGGAAAGGAATCCATAGATTAAACAAGAAGTGGAGTGTTTCAGGTTGCATTCTTTTTTTTCTGGTGAAAAGTTATTTGAGATGATTTAAAGTCAGCATTTGCACTTGGGTTTTTGAGACTAAAAAGTTTATGGGTCAAAGATTTCAGACCTAAATTTTTTTTTTAAACTTGGGAAAATGAGAAGCTCCTGTGAATAAGGCCGTCAAGGAAGTTGTGAGGTGTGGGCAAAGGCCCAGAAGCCACTGCCACGAAGGGTGAGATTGAATCAGTGTTAACGCTCGGGGACAGAAAGCTGCTCACCTGTTTGGGCCCCAGATATCTTCCCACCGCTGTCTTCATAAGGGCTGCAGTTCCTTGCTTTGTGTTTAAGTGTAAAAGTCGCCCCGGGAAGGCTGACACCCGGATGCCTCACAGCAAATGAGACGGACCCCCAGATTCTCCTCTGGAGAGTCTCTCAGAGGCTGGGGTTTCGCCTTCTCCACAAGAGAGTCAGCCCCTTGGGAGGGCAGAGCCCGCTGGGCAAGAGGGGTCTACCTCTGCCTCAGCTGACGTGTGACCGTCACTAAGTCCCTTGACCCCTCTGGCCTCCCATCCCCATGCCTCCTGGCAGGAAGGTCTTCCCAGGGCGCCCTGGCCCTTGCACCACAGCCAAGGCCAGCTCCCTCCCAGGACCCCGGGGACAGCTCCCAGCCCAGGAAGGAGTCACCTTCCAGCCCTCAGGCGCACCTCAGCTCCCAGCTCCACTTACTCTCAAGCAAAGCCTTCCTTCTGTTTACTCAGTGAAGATTCTTTTAAGACGGGCTAAGCACACGGTTTACTCTGCTAACAAGCCCTGCCGTTTACTGTGAGGACCTGTGTTGACTTATTCTCGAGTCTCCATTGACATTCACTGGGAAACGGTAACGCAAACATGAGGAGACATCCTGGGAGCCTCAGGCCCGAGGACGTGCTCTGCAAGGGCCGTCCGGCTGCTTCGGTGACAATCAGAGGTAGAAATAGCAGCCCCGTGCCGCCCGTGGGAGCTGAACCATCTCCGCTTCGGTTTTTAGATTTGGTATCTGAACACTTTTGCTAAAGGTCTCTAGAAAGCTTGCTGCGTTCACTCTGGATGAGACTCCGTCCGTGCCAGCCTCCTTCCAGGCACAGAGTCCTGGGCCACCTAGGGACCTTGGCACAGCCACCAAGTATCGGGCTAGGGGTTCAAGTACACCCTGGCCCCTAGGTGGCCCTGTGATCTTGGGACAGCTGCGTCCTCTCTCTGGCTCTCCGTTTTCTTATCCACAAGGCGAGGGAAAGTGGTCCATCCTGGCTCCTCTCCCCAGCCAGACTCAGCCCCAGGCCCGAACACAGACCTTAAGAGCCCTCAAAAATGTTTATTGAATAAATAGGTGAATAAGACACGCCAGCTGATCCCTCTGGCCTTAATTCTGGTGCCCGAATCCTCCCCAAGGACCGGCTTGGCCTTGAGTCATTGTCTGACCAGATCTGCTAACGGGGTCGCTGCAGACAGCCGCAGACCACGGAGGTCTGGGTCAGCTGGTGCGGCCGCCAAGGGGCGTGACTGGCCTCCGCCCCCCGCCCCCACGCCCATCCAAGCTGCCGCTGGCAGAGGAAACGTCTTTTCGGGTGAGGGGACTGCATATTTGGTTTGTCTTTGTTGCTTGGAAACTGTTGACATCCTGAGACGTTCTGTTGCCTTCGCTGGGTGATGAAAAATTGATGACTCTTTTCTGTCAACAGACTTGCAGCCTGTTCACCTTGGCTGGGAAGGGGTGGGAAGCCTGCTCCTTGCTCGGCTGCTGTTTGCTCTCTTTGAAGCTGTTGGGTTTCTTTCCTCTGAGGCTGGGCAGGTGGAGCGCGCGGCCTGTGCGAGGCGGCCTGTGCGAGGCGGCCAGGCACCGTGGACAGGGCTGCCCCGACTTCCCTCAAGGCTCCTGGTTCCGGCAAGTGCCTTCGTGCAGCGGCTCGTGGCACCTCTGCCTTCCGTGGCACCTCTGCCTTCCGCGGCACCCCCTGTCGCACCCAGCCCGGACCCGCCTCGCCCCCGGGGACAGCCTGCGATGCACAGCTGCTGCCGTTTCCAGTCCGCTGGGTCTGCCGTCTCCTCCGGGCAGTGCAGGAGCCTTGCTGCCCGCCCTGAGGGCCGGCAGCCCACCTCCAGGGACAGGCGCAGGACGTCAGACTTAGGAGGGATCCCAGAGAGCGTCTGTGGGAGAGGAACCTCGGAGTGGCAAGGTGGCCATCCGACTCTGGACCTAAGCCCTGTCACCCCTGTGCCCCATCAGGCTAAGGCACCCACCCCCTCTCCAGCTTGCCAGGGGGAGGGTCTGCCTTCCAAAGGCCTCCTGGGCTCTGACGGCCTCAGCTTTCTGCCCCTCTGTCCCACAGCCGGGGACGGCAGAACCCGGGATCTGGCTTCTGGGCACTGTCTTCGGGGCCCTGCCCCTGGGGCTCTCTCAGGCCTCAGCTCTCCTTCTGTTCCAGCTGCAAGTCCAGAGATGCCCCCGGGCCAGCAGCTGGACCCGAGTCTCAGGATGGCGCAGAGTCCTTGCCCTCGGCTGAGGCCGTGCCCCGGGGGATGGATTCCTCATCACGAGCCACGTGACCTCAGGCTAACCTTTGCCCATGGCCGTTTGGACCAGTGCCACTCTTGGTGTGGTCCCTGGACTGTGCTGGCTCCCGGACAGTTGGCACCTGGAGGCAGGCACAGGGAGCACTTACTGAGGACGTAGGGGAAGCATGTAGAAGCTTTTACAGCAATTTGACGTTGCCGTGTCATTCAAGCGGCATTTCATTTTTAAACTAATTCATTTTTATTGCATTTTCACAAAGTATTGGTCCATGAAAGATTGGAGGTTGGGAATAAAACCCCAAAATGACAGCTTAGTCCTCCAAGGATGACGTCTCAGGAAGCACTGCTCTGGCCAGCTGTCCAGCCCGCGCTGGGCTGCTCCCCAAGGGCTGCGGTCCTGTGAAGTTCCCTGTTGGGGCAGCAGGGGGCGACAGAGACACAGCTAAGCGTCCGTCCCCAAGCAAGGCCCGTTGGTTCTCCAGGCATCCTCCACTTGCCGGCTTCTGGGGGCTGGGACACACGGGAAAGGAAGTCCTTCTTCCTTCTGCTCGGCTCAGCTGAGAGAAGTGTCACCAGGGAGAAGGGCCGCGTGCGGACGGCAGGCAGGCGAGGACCCGGGCAGGGGCTTTCTTCCTGGGGAGGTGTCACCCTGACTTGGGCGTGGGGCTCAGCGCTCTGAGCCTGGGCTGGAATCGTGCTTCCTCCCCTCAGCTGCTGTGAGACCTTGGGAAAGCCACTCAGTCTCTTGGAAAGTCAGCTTCTCCAAGTGTCAAGGGGCCACGTTCACGGTACCTACCCCACAGGGCTCTTGGGGGGCTAGGGGAGAGATCCCACAGAAAGCACCTAGCAGAGCGCCTGGTGCTCACTATCACGGCAGTCCCGTCACGCCTCGCTCCCTCCCCGTCCCAGATGGGCAGCCAGGCCCCTTTCCACCAGTCACTCTGCACCCTGCGACCTGGTGAGACTGGGCTCAGCCCCCACCTCCTCCAGGAAGTCTGCTGAGATGGAGGCAAACCCCAGGAGTCTTCCCACATTTTTGTAATTGCTATTTTTTTCCTAATTTCTTCCTGCTCCGCATCTCCACAGCCATGCAGACTCTGCACATTTGATAACATATAAGGCGTCCTGCCACTGGAAGGCACTGTGACACAGTGGTTGCGAGCCTGGAACCTGGAGCCATGCTGCCTGGGTTGGAATCCTGGCTCCATGTCTTGCCAGCTACGTGACTTTGGGCAACTTGCTTGACTCCTCTGAGCCTGGGTTTCTTTATTCCACCCAAGTATTACTGTGGTTGTTGAGTGAGGTAATGTAAGTGAAGGCCAGGTGGCCAGTAAGCAGCAGCAGGGGAGGAAACTGAGGCTCAGGAGCTCAGGTTCTGGGGACTGGCCACGGACCAGACCCCAGACGTCCCTAGCAGCGAGGTGGGCACTCTGGTCTCCAGCTGGCAGATGAGGAACTGAGACTCAGCTGACTCATGTCTGCAGGGCCACGAAGATCTGGAGCTGGGCTGCTGACCTCTGGCGCCTGACACCACGCCCAGAGTTCCTCCATCTGATTTGTGACAGGAGGGTGGGACAATGCCAGGTTTTCTAGGCCCCAGCAATACGTATCACACTTCTCTCTCTGAGTTGCCCCAAACCTAGATGACTTCCAAGAAGACAGGGCTGTTAGTGAGAGGCTGGGGCTCCTGTTTGGGGAACCCCGAGTCTGTTCACAGGCAGCCCCTTGGCATTGAGCGGTCCTGCAGAAGAGAGTGTGGTCAGCAGCGGGGCGCCTGGCCTCCCTGGGAACAGACCAGGGCTCTGCCTGCCCCTGGGCGAAGCTCCGCGGGCGACACCAGGGCAGGACGCGCTGCGCATCTTCCTCCCGAGGGCCGAGGGCTGGCCGGGTCTCGGGAAATCAGTCAGCACGGGCCTTGTGAGCGCTGATTCGGAGCTGGAGGACTTGGATTGGAAAGCCTGCTCAGCTCCTTCGAGTTATGTGATCCTGGGTGAGTCGCTTAGCCTCCTGGTGCCTCAGTGGCCTCATAAAAAAAAACAGATGCCCGTCTCACGGGCTGTCGGGGAATGAACGTGAGGAGGCAGGGATGTTTCTTAGTATGGCGCCTGGCACCTCGCGGATGCTCTGTGGGTGGCAGCTGTCACTGTTACTGAGAGGCGTGATCTGCAGGGTAGTCCCAGAGAGGTGAGGCCCTGCCCTCTGAGGGCTGGGGCCCTGGGCTGCCTGGCTCCCTGCTGCGGCCCTTGGGCGCTCACCCTCTGGGACACGGACCTGCCCCTTCCCGCCCGCGCCGTGAGGACACTGCTTGCTGCCATCGGGCTTGCCCAGGGACAGCGGGGGGCGGGGGGGAGACGAAGGGCGTGTGGTCCCTGCCCTGCTGTGCATTCGCTGTAAGTCCCTTGCCCTCTCTGGGCCTCCCTTTCTCCATGCACAGCTGGAGGCCCTGCAGGAGATGAGCATCGGGGTTCCTCTTTGTCTGCCATCAGCCATCTAGGACGTGTCCCCATCCTGCAGACACATTCACGTTTCAGCAGGCCCTTTACTGCGAAACCCAAAGTGTGGCCCGAGGTAGGGGACGGGGGGGGGGCTCCAGCTGAGGCCCATGGAGGAGATGGCTGGTGGCGATTTTCCTCAGCCAAGAGGCGACCCTGGCCTTCCTCATGTCCCGCTGGCCTCTCCTCTGTCCCTCTACCCACGTGGTGCCCAGCCAGGGCTCAGGGCCCCCACGCTGTCTCCCCTGCCCAGCGTGGTCTGCCCTTAGAGGCGGGTCCCAAGACCAGTTTGCTGTCAGGGGCGGATGCCTGGGGGCCTGGTGCCATTCGACTTGGGCAGGAACACGTTTTTAACCCAGAGAAGTTAAACCCTGTGCCTGGAATCCTAGCAAGAGCCTCTGAGGCCGGAAGGACGCTGCCTCCCTTCAAATGACCGCAGCCTCCACTTCCCGGCCTCGGCCATAGGGAGAGCTGCTGGGACCACGGTTCCAAGCCCACGGCACACAGCGATCAAAGGACGAGAGGGGAACTGGATTCCGTCACAGTGAAAACCTTTTGCGCTTCAGTGGACATCATCAAGACAGTGGAAAGACAGCCCACAGAATGGGAGGAAATTGCAAATTACACGTCTGAGAAGGAACTCGTATCCAGAATATACAGAGAACCCTTACCACACACCACCCGAAAGGCAAATGACCCAGCTTAAAAGTAAGCGGAAGACTTGAACAGACACGTCTCCAGGGAAGATGTGTAAACGGCCAATGAGCAGTGGCAAGACGCGCCACACCTTCGGTCACCAGGAAGACGCGACTCAGAGCCCTCACGCGGTGCCACCTCACTCCCACTCGGACCACTGCTCTCAAAAAGACAGGGACAAGCGCTGACGCACATGTGGGGAAGCTGGGACCCCCGCTCTTTGCTGCTGGGGTCTTAAATAAGACAGCGACTCCCTCAAAAAGTCAGGCATCAAGTGCCTGGACGACCCAGCAGCTTCCAGGTGGACACACGAGAGAGCGAACCGAACACACGCGATGCGGGCGGGGGCGGCCCCAGGCACACGGGCGCCAGAGATGCCGCGCACAGCACGGCAGCGGAGGAAGCACGGCTGCCTGCTGTCCAGGGGAGCTGTCGGGAGAGTCAGCCCCAAGGGTTCTCGTCACAGGAAGACCTTTTCCCCTTTCTTTAATTTTGTGCCCGGATGAGATGACGGATGGCCCCTGAACGCATCGCGGCCAGCCTTTCACGACGCGCGTGAGTCACGTCATCGCGCTGCACACCCTCGCTCACGCGGTGCGGCGTGTCGATTCCATCTCAGCAAAACTGGGAGAGGAACACGTATACGTGAGTGTTCGTAGCAGTGCTGCTCATCATAGCGAAAAGAGGAAGCAACTCAACGGACGAGTCGATGAACTGTGGGAGATCCAGCTAATGAAATACTGTTCAGCCATGGAAAGGAACGCGGTACCGACTCAGCGGCGGCCTTACTGAACCTGGAAAACACTACTTTAAGCGAAAGACCCACACGTGGTGTGATACTGTTTACAAGAAAGGCCCAGACTAGGCAGACGCCGGGCTGGAAGGCAGGCGAGCGGCTGCTGGGGAGGGAGGCTGGGGAGCGACAACTAACTGCACAAGGCCTCAGTGTTGGGGTGATGAAGGTGTTCTGGAACCAGTGGTTGATGGTTGCCCACTTTATCGATATGCTAAAATAATGATTTATACTATTTAAGGGTCATTTCTCCATGAAGGTGGGGATTTTCCAAGGGCCACCGAAAACATAAGGGGGCATTTCTGGTGGTCCCAGTGCTGAGGGGAGCACTGCTGGCACTGGGAGGGGGGTCGAGCCCGGCATGCGGGCATTGTGCAATGCTGGGGACCAGCTCACGATGAAGAACTGCCTTGCCCTCCACGTGCCTCTCAGGACCCTGATGTAGGTGATCATCTGAGCTCCAAACCAAACTCTACGTAATAAACACCAAGTATATTTGCAAGGGTTTAACACGCACTGAGCGTCTCAGGAACACGGCCACTGTGTGAGCTGGAGGGGCTGTGCAGCGTCTCCTGCTTAACGCCAGCGATCTGTTCTTGCAGATGAGATGTCCTATGTGCAGATGCTTCTGGGAACACCCTTCTTGTCCCTTCCTCTGTATTTCCTTTAGTTTTGAAGAGGAAACACTGTATTGCTGTCACCCCCAATCCCTTAACCAATTTGCCAGCTCTCACTAAAACACAGTAAAATGTCTACATGTGCAACAAACGGCCATGTTAGGTTGTAAGATGCTTAAAGCTCTGCTTCTGGTCACCCCACAACCAGCAGGGACGTTGACGAGCAGTGTGCCCTCTGCACACAGGAGTCTGCCCCAGTGCCAGCGACGGCCAGGAGGCACCACATGCTTCACCATGACTTTCGTATTTTTCAAAACACAACTGGATTCAGACCATCCACTAACTGTACTTGGAATGTATCTTGATTCTTTCCCTGCAACCTGTTTCATTAAAAATGTATTACATTTTGGAGACATACACATACTTTTCTGTCTTCCCATGTAAACATCAGCCCAGAAGCACTCCACCGGGGACACACATGTTGTATAAGGGAGCGCTCTATGGGAAGAAGGCTAACTGGGGACGCGGTGTGCAGGGCAGACCCGGCTTGATCTTCCCTGGGCAACAGAGGGAGTGGGACTCTCTGGTGGGAGCTCGAAGGACCCTGGAGAATGTCTCTCCTCCTTCAGTCCACAAAGAAGAGGCCAAGGAACCTGGAGACTTGTCTAGGATTGCAAGGAGCCCGTGGCAGAATTTGGCTGGGAGCCTAGACTCCTGGCACCCGGGCAGTGGGTCTGGGTTCTGCACCAGGACGTCTGGCTTGGAGTGGCCTGTGGAGGTACAGGCTGCTCGACAGGTTTGGGGGATCAGTTACTTTGCCTTTGAACAAGGAGCCTCCAAACACCAAGTAAGGGATGCCCAAGCCAGCCCTGCCGCTGGACGTAGGGGTCCGCGTGCTGTGGGTGAGTACACGCCTGGCTATAGGCAGCCTTGAGCATGGGGATGAGCGCACGTGATCGGACGGTCGAGTCAGGGGTGGGGCGGCCGGGCAGAGAGGCTGGGCCTGGGGTCAGAAAAGCCCGCTGGAGCAGGTGTTGCTGGAGATGGGGAGGTGGAGGCAGCCCCCACTGCAGCCGCGCAGATGCATCCTGACTGGGGGGGTCCCAGCCTGCATTCCCGAAACCTCACTGAGGGTCCTTGGGTCACCAGGACACGCCTCCTTGTCCTCCATGAGCAGCAGCCTCAGTAATATTTCGTCTCACGCATTTCAGTGTTTAGAAGTTCTGCCAGCTTCCGTGCTGACTGGCTCTTCTTCCCCTCCCCACTCTCGGGACCAGCCCCCGCCCCGGGTCCAGGCCCTCCCACCCCGGAGGAAACAAACGAGGCTCCTCGGCTCCACACCGGCCCGGCCCCGCAGGGCGAAGGCCACGTGTGTCCTCAGCAGACCCAGGGGTCCACCTGGGACGGAGCCCGTCCTGCAGGAGGCACTGGAGTGCACTTTCTGGGGGACGCAGAGCGGCCTCCACGGCCCTGTCGGGGTTCTGGAGGCCCCAGTTCTGTTCTGTGGGCCTTCTCTCTCCTCCTTTCAGCTCCAGTGGGCCTGGCATGGCATCATCTGCGGCTTGGAGTCAGATCCCAAACAAGCCGCCTTTCTCGGGGAGACAAACACCCCGGAACCCGCTAATCTCTCTCCCCAGGGCGTCGTGTTGCTGGCTCTCTGCAATCTTCACCTCTCCTGGCAGGCCAGGACAAAGCGTCCAGGGGAAACCGGATCTGAGTGCGGCCTGGGTGGCTCCCCTCCCGGAGCAGAAGCACCCCCCAGCCTGCAGCCCCACCAGGGAGGCTCACAAGTGCTCCAGGCTCTGCTTCCCCTCCTGGCCCGGCCCCAGGGCTGGGCTCTGGGCGCTCGGCTTCAGCGAAGGGTCTCCAGCTCACGTCCCTCTGCGTGGAGGTGGATGTGTGGGGAAGAGGAAAGAGCTGGGCGTTGAGGCCCTGGGTTTGCTTTCTCGCTCCACTGTCGCTGCCCCGGCTGGTTCAGTTGTGGTGAAGCTGGCTGTGTGACCTCGGGCCTCAGTGTGCTGATCTGTAAGCTGGGCCAAGTGGCCCTGCTGCCTGACAAAGCCGCAGTGAGCACCAAGCCAGAGGCGGCGGGGAAGCGCCTTGTGAACTCCAGCGAGCCGTTCAGCTGCCCCTTGTTAGCAGTCCTGACTCACAGGAAAGTCACTCCCCTCTCTGGGCCTCCAACTCCTGATGTGTAAAGTGAAGGGGGTGGAAGATGGACCTCAGGGAGTGTTTTTCCAGTGGACAGTGTGCTGTGATGTGATTTTTATGTCAATTTTATTAAGCTGTACCCTAAGGAAGCTGTCACTTCTATGTAATAAGACATGCCCATCCGTTCAAGGAACACAGTCCAATGAGTTTTGACAGGTGCACACGTCACAATCCAGACCCATTTCACTCTCCCCAGAAAGTGCCCGCGTGTCCCTCTCACAGTCACCTGCTTTCTCTTCTTATGGCTGGAACGTCATACCGTGGAATCCCACAGGTAAATTCTTTCCTCTAGAAACCTGCGTGTCTGGGAGATTCACGCGTGGCGTCCGGTGTATCAGCGGCCTGTGCCTCCATGAAACGGAGGAGTTTCTGCTCAGGCACGCACCACGGTCTGTCCGTCTGCTCACCTGCTGCGGGACGTCTGGGCTGCTTTGGGCTACAGTGAATGAGGCTCCTGTGCACATCTGTGCACGAGTTCTGGTGTGAACATCAGGTTTCACTTCTCTGGGGCGAGTCCCAGGGAGGGCACTGCTGAGTCTTACCCTAAACACAGTTGGCTCCTGAACAGTGTGAGGGTTTGGGGCGCCAGCCCACGGCATAGCCAAGCACGTAACTTGCAGTCAGCCCTTCGTATCCACGATTCCTCTGCATCTGCAGATTCAACAAACTAGATCGTGGGTCGTGTAGTCCTGTCATATTTACTATGGAAAAAAGAATCCATGGATAAGTGGGCCCCCCACCTGCCGCTCAGATCAAATCTGTGTTGTTCGAAGGTCGACTGTGTGTGTTTGACTTTGGAAGACACCGCTGAGCTGCTCCCCAAGGCTGCTGACCCAGTCTACGTTCCCCCGGGAGCACACGAGGTCCCAGGTGCCACTGTCTCGTTGCACTTGCTGTTGCCTGTCTGGCTTCCTTCCTCCTGCTGGTCTCTGTGCCCTACCGTCCCCAGAGCCCCAGGGCGTGCCGATCCGCGCCCCTGCCCTCTCTGCCCTGCTTCCCAGGCCCAGCGCAGGCCAGCAGCCTGGTGGAGGGGTGGGGGTTGGTGGCTTCTGGGGAGACAGGGAGACTTTCAGGCTTAGCCTGTTTTGCAGACCTGGCCTGAGATGGAATTTCAAATGCAGCCTTTCAACTCAGCAAAGCGGATGGATGAGGGCCTTTTTAGAATCACTGGCTCCCACGGGCCAAGAATTTTGTTTTGCTCATGTTAAGGCTCCTTCCTATTCACTGAGGTCTCTGCTCAAATGTCACCTCAGAAAGGCCTTTCCTGGCCGCTGGGGGTGGGGCAGACCCGGCTTTGTGGGGCCTGAAGCTTATCTTTGTTTTTTTCTTGAATTTTCCCAGAGTTCATTTTTAAGCTTCGTTTTCTTTTTTACATGCATATATTCCTTTTCATATTCTTCTTCACTATAGGGTAATACAGGACATTGAATGTAGTTCCCTGTGCTATACAGCAGAAGCAAGCAGGGCTCCAGGCCGGAGGACGGAGCAGGTCGTGTCCTCCGACGGGGCAGCAGGGAGGGAACGGGAGCCTGTCCCCCTCCCAGGCAGCACAGCCCCGCCCAGGTCATCCTGAACTAGGCGAGCCTGGAATGAATCCGTGTTTGTTGTTAAACAAAGGTCCAGGACAGAGCCTCAGAGACGTGAGCTTTGAGCTGCTTCAGGATTTGATTTGGTTTAAAGGGAACAGGGAGAGTACCAGGAGCCCAGAAACACTTCCTGCCCCAGATGCCAGAAATCCACCCCCTCTCCGGCCGAGAGCTTGGGGGAGCAGCCACACCGCCTGGGTTACAGCTTCCTCCTTCCCTCCCGGGGACTTGGGCACAAACCACTCACTTCACAGGTTGACATGAGGATTAGTTAAAGTCATGGCATGTAAAGCCACTAATGCCTGTGAATCCTCTCTCCTGTCTGACTTTTAGACATGGAAGCAACCTAACACACACACACACACACACACACACACACACACACACACACACACACACACACACACACACACACACACAGAGGAGTATGACTCAGCTATAAAAAAGAATGAAATCATGCCATTTGTAGCAACATGGATGGACCTAGAAATTTTCATATTAAGTGAAGTAAGTCAGACAGAGAAAGACAAACATACGATGTCACTTATATGTGGAATCTAAACAATAATGCAAATGAGCTTATTTACAAAACAGAAAGAGACTCACAGACATAGAAAAGAAACTTATGGCTACTGGGGGAGTGGGGTGGGGGTGTTAAATAGGGAGTCTGGGATTGGCAGATACAAACTACTGTGTACAAAATAGATAAACAAGGTCCCACCGTATAGCATAAGGAACTCTATTCAATATCTTATAACAGCCTATAATGAAAAAGAATATGAAAAAGAATAAATGTGTGTGTGTATAACTTGAATTACTGCGTTGTACACCAGAAACCAGAAATTGTAAGTCAACTCTACTTCAATTAAAAAGGAAAGATCTTGGACTGTTTGGATAACATCAGCCTGGTAACCCTTCACTGCCCCTGCTCAAAACACTCACCTCTGTCCCAAGCTCTGTGTCGGACGTCACCTTCACCCTGGGGTCGTCGTTTTGTTTGCTGCAGCCGTTGATGGGGCTCCTGTTACGTGCCAGACACCTCACATCCATCATCTCTCTTCTTCACCATGACTCTGCAAGTAAAGTTTATTATTCCCACTTTGTTGATGGAGAGACTGAGGCCCCACGATAATCAGCAGTGCAGCTGAGATGAGGAGCCCAGCTCTTGCTCTGTGTCCCAGATCTCTTCTCTCTTGTCTTTCTCCTTGCTGTCTACTCCAAGCCCAGAAAGCTACACAGTTTGACTTTTAAGTTATCTATTATCTATTGAGCCGCGACTCTGTGGGGCAGGGTCCCAGCCCAGGACCCAGAGGAGGGCCAGCCTCATCCTTGCCTTCGAGGAGCTCAGAAAGTAGCTGGGGGAGCAGAGGAGCAGTAAGGAACTCCTTTTTGTAAAAGTTTTGGGGATTGAACCCAGGATTTCATGCATGCTAAGCACGCATCCTACCACTGAGCTACGCTGCCCCTCCCAACCTGCCCCAGTAGTAGGGGACTCTAAAAGCCTCCGCAGGTACAGGTTAGCACCCTGGGGGCACCTGCTTCTGCTGGGAAGGCAGCGAGTCTGGGCAGGTAAGCAGTCAACACCGGCTCCATCCACACACCGCTGGCGGTGGTGTGTGGTGTGTGTGCCCACAGGTGTGACACAGTCGTGGCATGGGGCAGTGAGACGCTACTACTGCCTTAACTTACGGCGTGGGTTATACAGTGTCCCCAGTGGCACTGCGTCCTAATTTCCACTTCAAACTAAGCACTTTGAATTTCCCTCTAACATGAGAGCTTTGATACAGGCACAGGTCGACGGACTGGATGGAGTCTGTTGATAGCAGCTTGGATTTTGTTTTAGCCAATATGCAAAATGTTCACCATGGACGTTTTTACTTCTGATACTAATTTAAGAAGCAGACTTTGAAAAATACATATACTTTAAAATTTTCATTATGGAGTTTTGAAAACATGCGCAAAAACAAAGAGACTGGCACCGTGAATCCTCCCCCTCCACATGTCCAGATCCCAGCTTCCTTGGTTTGTCAACAGACTCTTGACGGGCCAGACAAGTCAGAACTTCGCGAAACATTTAATGCGATGCGCTCAGTGAGAAGCTACTGAAGACACGTCTCTGCCGATGCAACTCTGAGCGTGCACGAGGAGGATTCCAGCTCTTGGGCTGCAGGGGGTCTGGGCAGGGAGACGCCCCCAGCCCGTCTCTCGCAGACCTAACATCCTGCGGTTCTCTTATCTGTAGAGAGAAAAAGCCCGTTTGTAGCTTTCCTCCTCTGGTTTCAAATGTGGTGGCAAAGACTCAGGAACGTGTTTGGAGCTCGGAGCCCTGGGAGCTTCCCTTAGAAAACAAGGCCTCCGTGTCTTCTGCTTTGACTCCCGGGACATTTTTCATGAATTGCCCTCAAACCCGAATTGGCTCCATGCTAGCTCACAGCAGCTGCAGGATTTGGGGAGGAGGGGGGAAAGCCCAAAGCTGGGGGCGGGAAAATAAGCCCTAGCTCTGTCCATCAGCTGTGTGGTCTTGAGAGAGTTGCCCTCCCTCTCTGGGCCTCCACGGCCCAGTCTTCCAACAGGCTTTCTCCCGGGTCCTCTCTCCTGCCTCCACAACTCTGAGCGACTGTGGTCCTCGGCCAAGTGCAAGGGTAACGTGGTAGACGCGCACACCTATCCATTTATTCTTGCAGAAATGATGCCGGAGGCCTTGGATGGCCTTTGGAAAGGTGCACAGTGTTTTCCAGGTTTATCAGATGCTGTGCCGTTACCAAGAGTGATCCAGATGTCAGCTGAAGGCACTTAAGATCCAGATCAGAATGTCTTCAATTCCAATTCTGAAGCCCCTTCCACGTCTGCGAAGAATTCCACGGATCCCCAAGGGACCCCAGGCTCTTAAGGTGCAGATCCAAGAACCCCTCTTTCACGCCACATGCCCCATCGCTCCATCGCCACACCCCAGAGATGCACAGCTCCAAGCTCCGTGAGCGTGGCAGCCTTCACACCCGCCTGCGGACTATCCCCCAGCACGTGAGTTAGAATCATGCGTGGTCTTTCTGACATTAAAATGCTGACTCACCTCCTCACCCCCAACTGCCCGACCTCCCTACTTACTCGCTCCTTGCTCTCTTTCCCTCTTTCCTTTTCTGATGCTCCTCGCATCTGTCCCCTGGACGTCCGAATTCTTTTCCTTCTCTTTTGCAGAGTGGTTCCAGCACTCAGCTGCTCCGGACTCCAAGTGCACACACCAAACCTGTCAGGGTGCTTGCCAGGCAGAAAGACTTCCACTGAACAGGACCAACTTTCTCCAGAAAGGAAGTGTCGTCATAAAGAATTTTTAAAGGTTTTAGGAGGCTGCAGCCCCATGCCACTTGGGCGGAACTGGGGTGACCATGCTACGTGCTTCCAGTCCCCCATCCGCAGGCTCGCCCTGCGCCGCCTCCCAGGCAGCCCCACCCCGGAGAAGCTTGGCCAGCATCTGACATGGCTCCTGCCTCCCTGGCTGTGTCCAACCGTGTGCTCACGGCTGTCCTTCCCCTGCGAGCCAGGCTCCTTTTCCTCCTCCTCTGCGGGTTTTCTGGACCAGATGTGTGGGAAGCAGAGGAGGATGCGGGAGTTCAGCCGTGAGTGTCGCTCACGGGGATCCTCCTGGGGTGGGTCTGCGTGGGGGTCCTCCCCGGGGAGCAGCTCTCCCACGATGAGCCCCGCCAGTCCGGAGGTCTTCAGGCCCACCAATGGCTATCCCGATGAGCCGGCTGCAGGCACGAGGAGGGAGGGAGGAGGGAAAGAGCCAGGGAAGTGGCGCGTCTGACAAGGCCGGGGAGGGCAGCGGCGGCGCCCCGTGAGAAGCGGCCCGTCCCCTCCGCCCAGGCCCCCCGGCGGCGCCGGCCACCTGAGAAGCTGGAACGAACGGGCAGCGAGCTCCTGCTCGGAGTGGGAAATGACTTGCTTTGCTTCCCACGGAGAAGAGAGCTTGGTCTTGTGCCTTGAGGTGGGCTGGGGAGTCGCAGGAGAAAACAAAGTGTGGGGAGAGGGGTCTGCGGGCGTGTCGGCACCTGGCAAATTCCCCACACGGGTTCTCGAGCGAGTCTTGAGGGTGGATGCTCGCCGGCTGATCCCCTTTCAGGTAGATCAATGCAGGTGGGAAGGGGCTGAGTTAAAGGAGAGCTCACTCCAGGCAGAGGGAGCAGGTCACGGGACCAAGCCAGGTGATGGAGCAGCTGGCCTGGCGGGTGAACGTGGACAGTTCCGTGAGGCTGGACTGGAAGCGCTGGCGAGGTGAAAGATGAAGCCTTCGTGAGATCTGCTGAGGCATCTGGGTTTCATTCTGTAAGCCACAGTCCTTGGCGGGGTTTAGGCAGGCAAATGACAATGTCAGGTGTGCTCTTAGAAGGATGCCTTTGGGTGCCGGCTGGCTGCCCGGGGCCAATGTGGAGTAAGGGGTCCAGTTAGGCGTCGGTGGCATCATCCAAGCAACAACGGTGGCAGAGCATCGTTGGGGTGGTGGACGGGAGCGAATAGATTCTACGTGTCAAAGAGAACCTGTATGTAGCGTGCAGGGAGCAGGTGTGAGAGGTGATGTTATGCATCTAGCCCATTTTATCTGCTGCGTGATACTCCGCTGGGTGGGTCAGCCACATCTTTAGGTCTCCATCTTGCTAATGACGGTCATTTCCACTTACTCACTGTTACGAACGGCACAGCAACAGACAGCTTAGTACCTGCCTCCCTGTGCACCCGCGACTCTCCCTAGAGTGGTTCCTTAGTGGCTGCACTGTGTGGTGCGGGCTGACCCTCTCCCGACCTGCTGGCCATTCTCAAACGCCCCCACGCAGTGGCCGTCACCGACACCCCCCGTCCGCGAGTACAGCTGTTCCTTCCCCCGCTGCTTAGAATCTGTTACCAGACTCGGCAGATTCTGCCAGTCTGACCAGTGTGACATGGACGCCCCTCTTCTGCAGTCTGGTTCCCTGGTTACTGTGAGATTAAGCCTGTTTCTTCATGGTTACTCACTGCCCTGTTTTCTTCTTCGTGAATTTCCTCTTCATGTGCTTGGCCCACTTCAGGTGGGTTTTTTTCTTACTGATTTATTGGAGTTCTTTATATATTCTGGATACTAATTTTTTGATGTTTAAAGTATTTTTTCTCAATCTGACTACTCTTTTCCATTTCATTTGTAAGAGTCTTTGCTAGGCAGAAGTTTTAAATTTCAATCTATTCTGAGGTGACAAAATTTTCCTTTATAGTTTGTAGTTAATACAGCTTGATAAAATTTTTTCTATACTGATGCTATAAAATACTCGTCTGTATTTCTGTTTTTTTCTGAAAATTAGAAAATGATTTTCACATTTAGATTTTGATCTCCTTGGATTGTGTGTGTGAGTCAGTGTGAGGAAAAGGCTTAATTTTACTTTTTTTCTACACAGCTAGCCAACTTTCCCAGTACCATTTATAGAATGATTCGTCTATTCATTTATTATTTATATTCATTATTTTTAGAATAATGCATTACACTGATTTGTAATTCTCTCTCTGCTACGTATAAGCTGTGTTTATGGATTTATTTCTGGGCTTTATATTCTATTCCGTGGTTTATTTAACTATTCCTGGAGCAAAACCACCCTGTTTTTAATTACAACAGCTTTGTAACGATTCCTTATACCCATCGATGCAAATCTCCCACTTTTGTTCTTTCATTTCAAGATTTCCTTGGCTCTTCTCGGCTCTTTCCTTCCTCATTAACTTTAAGATCATCTTATCGAGTCCTGTGAAAAAGCCCTGTGGGATTTCAGCGGGAGCGGCATCGAATCCACAGGCAGAATTTGGGGAGAGTCGTTATTTTTAAGACGTGGAGTCCTGCCGTCTATGGATGTAAGATGCCCTTTATGCCCTTCACAACTGCTTCACACTCGTCACCGTCACTCTAGGGCTGTCCGGGCCGGGACTCCCAGGGAAAGGGCACCGTTGCAGAGACAGGGGCTAGAAGACGGGCATTTACGAGGCGTTGGTGCCTTCCAGGCTTCTGAATCTAAAGCCGGCTCTTTCCCTACTTGGATTTTCTCGCAGCCCGCCCGCTCTGTTGGGCCCTCCAGCTGCAGCGTCGATGGCGTGCTGACCTCTTGCCTCCAGCTGGCTCTGGTCTACTCCACGAGACTCTTGCCTGTTTGGTCCTGTTCCCCAGAGAGCAGATGCCACCCCCCTCAGCCCCGCCGCCGGCCCTGGACAGAGCCTGCTCCTCACTCTCCACTCTGCTGCCCGGCGGCTCACTGGGCCTTGCCTGTAGGTCTTCCAGGGACATGTGAGCCTGTGTGACTCCCGCAGTCCTGGGAGCCCCTCGAGTCCTCTGACTGGTCCTCGTCGAGCACCTCTCACTGGGTCTGAGGGGAAGGGGAAGCACCTGCCTCCACGCCCATCTCCAAAGACACCCGCTTTCTTCCAGGCCTCTCCACCTGGGCCCTGGTAGCAGCCCCACCCGGGGCCGGCACCCGCGAGCTGCCTGCACAGAGCCGGGCTCGCCCGCGGGTGCCGTGCTGTGGCGTCCTGTTTGGGTGAAGCCTTTGGCACCAGCATCTGCTCGTGGTCTCTGGACCCTAACTGTTCTGCTAAGCACTCCTTTACTTTCTCCCCCAACAAACAACAAGCGTTTATTGAGCCCCTACTATGTGCACAGGCGCTGCTCTGGGACAACTCCCCCCAAATCATCCACTTACTTTTCACAAGCGCCTTTCACTTGTCTGTTACACAACAGAAGCTCCATTTAGCACTTTGTTTTAAAGGACCCCAGGTGACCAGAATTGGATTGATCAAAACACTTGCTTCCTGACACACCCTCCTCTCTGGCCCATGCACAACGCCTTTCTCTCCCCTCTCCTCCTCCCCTCTGTCCTCTCTTCCTTTCTTCTCCTTCTTCCACTTTCTTTCCTTTAATGTAAAAAGCACCTGTGACCCCACCAGCCAACCACAGGCAGGACCTTGGTAACAGCCCACGTCAAGCTCTGCTCCCTAATCCAGGTAACCGTCACCCTGAGCTCTGTGCTACCTGCTCTCTTGCTGGCTGGCATATTTGGTTGTCTTTTATTTGATTTGTTTTCCCAAAAAGCCTATTTTAAAAGTTACCATAAGATCCAGCAATCCCACTCCTGGGCATATATCCAGAGGGAACTCTAATTTGAAAAGACACATGCACCCCAATGCTCACAGCAGCACTATTTACAGCAGCCAAGACATGGGAACAACCTGAATGTCCATCGACAGATGACTGGACAAAGAAGCTGTGGTATGTTTATACAGTGGAATACTACTCAGCCGTAAAAAAGAATAAAGTCGTGCTATCTGCAGCAACATGAATGGACCTGGAGATGGTCATGCTAGGTAAGTCAAGACAGAAAGACAAATATCATGCTATCACTTATGTGTGGGATCTAAAAAAAATGACACAAATGAACTTATTTACAAGACAGAAAGAGACTCACAGACATAGAAGACAAACTTATGGTCATCAAAGGGAATGTCGGGGGAGGGATAAATTAGGAGTTTGGGTTTAGTGGATTCAAACTATTACGTATAAAATAGGAAAACAACAAGGTCCTAATGTACAGCACAGGGAACTACATTCAGTATCTTGTAATAACCTATAGTGAAGAAGAATATGAAAATGAACGTATATATGTATGAATGACTGAATCACTATGCTGTACCCCAGAAACACAACACTGTAACTAAACTATACTTCAATTTTAAAAAAAGCTTATTTTATATTTTAGTCCTTTTAACTTTATGAAGAGGACATTATGCTGTGTGTCATCTTTGGAAATTTCTATTTCTTTCTTTTCTTAATACTATCATGATTAAGTTACATCTACATTATTGTGGTCACTGTGATTAATTTGATTTTTAATATGGTTATATATATGTGAAGTTTACCATTTAAAGTGTACAGGTTCAGTGGCACTTAAGTACATTCACAGTGCTGGGCAACCATCACCACCATCCAAATCCAGAGCCTTCGCAAGCTGAGATGCCAGTTAGTTTGCTTTGACTCCGCTGCGGGAGCACGGCCCCGTCACCCTTTCATTCCTGTGCTGATGGACAGCAGGGGGCCCCACCAGGGTTCCCTGTTGTCAGCGGTGCTGCTGTGATGGCTCCTGCAGGGTCTACTGACGAACACGTGTTCACTGCTGAGTGCTAAGTATGTGAACGTTCAGCTTTAGGAGATAAAGTCAAGGGTTCTGCAGAGCGGTTGTGCCAGCCTTCACTCCCCTGAACTGTGCAAGAGACGCCACGGAGCCACGTCCTCACCAATACCTGGGGGCCTGAGACTTTGACAAACGGATGTACGGAAGCTGTGAAAACCAACTGTTGCTACGTTACAAGTCGGGGAGGAGAGCTTGCTGGGCCCTGCCCTTGGGGTCTCCTTGAACTCTCAACTTTCCAGACGCTTTTACAGACTTTATTCTTTTTTTTAAGAAGTTTTTTTGTTGAAGTGTAGTTGATTTGCAATGTTAGTTTCAGGTGCACAGCAAAATGATTCAGTTATACCTTTACATACATGTACATTTTCTTTATTTTTATTTTTCTATAATTTTTAATTTTTTAATTCTATTCTGTATTTTAATTTTATACAGATACATAAATTTATTAAAAATTCTATATTTTAATTTTATTTATTCTAGAGACTTTATTCTTGCAGAGAACCCCAAAATGACTTTTACTGCCACTGACCTTTCCTCCCACAATTATAAAAATCATACATATAATTTGTAGAAAACTTGAAAAGTGCAACAGAAGTCACTTTTGATCTCATAACTGTTTTTAATTCTGGTGTGTATAATCTTCACTGCACAAAATTAAAAATCATACTGTTTGTACTGTTTTGGAAGCTTGTCTTCTCTGCTTAATAGGCAAATAATATTTCTGCTTACTATACCTCAATAAATACTTCTCAGTGTTATTGAATATTATTCTACAAGATAATTTTTAGCAACTGCACATAACCTCATCATTTGAATGCACCATAACCCAACCAACTGTTGGACTTTAAAAAGGTTTGTACACAACGTATCAACACCTAGCCTCGTCTGTAAGTCGCTGCACGTGTTCATAATTATTTCTTAGTCGAAATACCTAGAAGTGGAATTGCTGAGGACTGTAAATTTTGAAAAGAAGTCTTCCTACCGAACCGACCTTGTTTATCATATAGCCGTTAGTCAGGGTGCATGTCTACATTAGTCAGAAACATGGGTGTCAGCAAGCAGCGCTCCGGCTAACACGAGGCGGTGGTGTGTCGGTCCTGCACTGTGCAAGAATGTTCCGGCGCGAAGCAGAGAAAACAAGCCTTCAAGTTCACCCGGGGAGACAGCTCCCACTAGACTTCCTGAAATCCTGGCAACAGCCTGGAGGTGCCAGGCCACACGTGTGGGTCCCTGGCAGCGTGGAACCCCATGTTCAGAAGCCTTCGCTAAGATGCTTCCCGAGCCCCCTTTTCTCATAAAAACAAGACAAGGGTGTTCTGAACGCTGGCGCATAGGGCCCTTGTCAGGTACCGTGGAAAGGCGGTGAGTTGCTTTAAGTGAGTTCCATGCGAGATGGGCGCGGTCCCAGGAAGGCCTCACCAGCCGGCGAGCAGAGGGCTCCGCTGGGGGAGCAGGGTGATCACCTATCCTTGACACCCGTGTGGCCATCCTGGTCCCAGACTCCACCCTGCTGAATCCTCACGGCCTGAGAAGCCAGCAGGACACGATGTACCATCTCACTCAACAAATGAGACTGGGAACCAGAGGTTCGTGATGTCTCTGAGGTGACACAGGGGGTCAAGTCAAAGACAGCTTTGGACACAGTCCTAGTGCTTTCTCCTGTCCCGTGATATCCTGTGGGACAGACTGGCTGCCAAGTCCTAGACCAGGCTCTGGCGTCGGCCCACGGACTCCAGAGCTGGGGGAAGAGGGGCTGAAAGTGCCCCGCAGCCTTTTGGAAGAAGGGACTCAGGTCTTTGGACACCTAGCGCCAGTGACCTAGGGAAGGACCCCACTGGCTCTTGGGGGACATTATCCCAAGGAAGGGGTCTGGTGACAAGTTACTCACTGTGTGGCCTTAGGCAAGTGCGTCCCTCCCAGGCCCTCGGTCTCCCGTTCTGGGAAATGGGTGCCAGATCAGCAGGGTTCTGAAGGCTCCTCTGGGGCAGAACCCCTCAGGCTGCGCTCCGCCAGGAGGCCCACCCTGCGTCGTGGGGGCCCTGCGGGGGCTCCACGCAGGCCTCTCACTGCCGCGTCTGAGGCCTGCGACGTGGTCCTGCAGCCCCAGGGCTCCCATCTGCGGAGACGGCCCAGGGGCCTGCCCTGCCTGCCGGGTGGGGGGCCTGGCCCAGGCGCCCTTCCCCCCACGGCCCCGCACCACCCGGCGTGGGATCCACCTCCGGCCTCGTTCTGCGCCCGCGGGTTTCACAGAGCAGCAGAGCCGGGGGAGCTTTGGTTCAAACCAAGCTCGAGCTGCGAGAGAGAACAGCTGGGCCTGGGGCCTTGCTCGGCGCTCCCCGCCTCCTGCGGCCTCCCGCCCGCCGCCTGCAGCTGGTGACCCGCGGGCCTCGGACGGGCCCCTTGTCTGCTAGTAACAGGGCTCCACTAAACTGGCCAGTGCAGGGCTGCCGGCTTTCACAAAGGCCTGAAGCCAGCAGGGTCCAGCCCCTCCCCACCTCCCCACCTCCCTCCCTCCCTGTCTCTGGCTCCCTCTGACTTTATTTCTCTCACATTTAGGCCGTCTGATCCTGCAAGCACCTGGCCCTGGCCATTCGACGCACTGAATGTGGTGGTTGCTGACAGACCAAATCCGCTCTCTGGGATGTGTCTTCGACTCTGCCTGCCCTCCAGGTCCACATTCTGGACGAGAGACGGTCGGCAGTGCTCAGAGTATCGCATGTTCTCGGCATGCTGCTGGTCGGCTCCGCCCAGCCTGTCCTGTGAGAAAGCAGAAGGGAGTGTGCACGAGGAAGAAACAGGCTCACAGGCATAGAAGACAGACCTACGGTGACCAAAGAGGAAAGGGAGGCAGGGAGGGACGAGCTGGGGGATTAACAGACCCAGACTACTGCACAGAAAGCAGAGAAGCAACAGGGTTTACTGTGCAACCCGGGGATCTATGTTCCATGTCTTGCAATAACCTATAATGGAAAACCATCTGAAAAAATACACATGTGTAACTGAATCACCTTGCTGTACACCTGAAACACAACACTGCAAATCAACTGTCCTTCAGTTAAAAAACAGAGTGATGACGCTATAGGTGTAACCCTGAATTCTCTCCAATTTGTACAACTAAATAAACCATTCCCAAACTTTGACACCGTATGGTCAGTAACAAATCGTCTGCTCCATGCTTCACAGCCGATCACTGCCTGCTGGAGGGTCAGTGCCCCTCACCCCTGAACTCTCCTTTCAGGGAGCTGAAGTCTGAGTACAAACTGAGGGATGGGAGGATGGGTCCCGGCGTCGGCCTCTAAGTACTAAAACTTTGTGCATTTTAAATTGCACGTGGATGGCGTGTGCGTGTGCGCACGTGTGCATTCTGAGACGGCCTGGAAGAGTTGGTAAATCCTCCCCCCCGACCTCTGGCCACTTCGCTGGTGCAGCTGGGGGGCAGGTGCTGCAACTTCAGAGCAGAGGGAACCAATCACAGTGTTTTTCCCCTCCGTCTTCTCCTTCCAGAAAACTTGCCTCTAATCTGCTTTGTGATTGCCCTGCTTATCGCTGCACACAAGCTGGGGCTGTTCCTCTCTGGTTTCTCCTTTCAGCAAGTCTCCCTCCCCACCTTCTTTCATTTTCATTGCCTGGTATTTAGCCCCAGACGGTTAAGAAAATCTGCGCTGAGTACAGCCACCCAAGCCCGACCCCTTGTTTCGGGTTGATCTTGGTGTGCGGGCGGCATCCTCCCAGTCCTTTGCAGCATTAACAGGCTGGATGATTGTCTCCAGGTCTGCAGAGCAGATCCTGTGTCTGAAAGTTTGAGCTGAAGGGTCCCAGGAAGGCCTCTGCCCGTCCCCGTCCCAGCCTTCCACTCTCTTTTTCAGAGACTGAGATTCGCATTCATTCATTCATTCAACAAACACTTATAGAGTACCTGCAGCAGGTCAGATCTGTGGTTGGTGAATGAAAGGATCCATGGCCCCTGCTGCCTCTTTCTAGTTGTAAAAGCCTGCAGAGCAGGCTGCCCGTGCCCTCTTTCATGACCTGATTAGTGTGATGGATTTCTGGCTGTTGCAGAATTTCCACAGCAGAACAGAACCTGGGCTGTGGCAGGGGCCAGCAGGCTGTAATGATGTGACTGGGGGTGGGGGGTCTGCAGCCGTGGATGAAGGGCTGGGAAGTCAGAAGAGGGCACAGGAGTGCAAGGCCCCTGGCAGGGTGCGCGGTCCCTGTAGTTAGAGAAAACGGAGGCAGAAAAGGCCTTTGAGATAACTGAGTTGATCTCTTTCATTTTCATCTTGAGGACAACGGGGCTGAGGGCAGGCCCTGCTGGTGAGGCGTGCTACCTGCTCGCTGCCCTGAGCACTCTGGCATCGCACGTCAAAGTCCCTCTGGCTCACCTAGCTGGCGTCTTCTTTGTTCACACACCTCAATTACGCTCAGCCCAGCTGCCGGGAGAGCTGTGAGCAGAAAGGTCAGGCGTGTGGTGCCCCCGGCTGGCGCTGACTCCATGTGTCGGCCCACAGTGCCCCGGCTGTGGGCTCTGAATGAACAGGACTGTGGGCTTCTACCTGGGTGCCAGGTGCGAGGGTCCCTGTGCAGCCCAGCACTTAGATGGCTTGGGGCCAAAGGCGGCTCCAACTGCCATGGGGAGTGACTTGATCTTGAGACTTGGTCCAGAGCCTCCTCGGAGCCTGGGCCAGAGGGAGGACTCTGTGCCTCCCTGAGCACAGCGGGCTGATTTCAGGTCCCGACCGGCCTGCTGCAGTCACACCGTTCCCCTGGCCTTTCCCGCTGGTGCTCCGGGCTGGTGGCCGGACCCTCTTGTTCAGCCCCGTCGCTCCCCATGCGCACGACCCTGGTCCTGCCTCGTCTCCCTCACTCGGCCGGCTGTGTCGTCCATGCTGGTGCTGCTGCTCCGGGAGCTGGAGCGAGAAGGTCTCGGGAGTGTCCCTCAGGAGGGGGCTGCCTGGAGGAGGGCGGCCAATTCCTAGGGCTGCTGTAACAGGGCGCCACGAACCAAGAGGGCTTAACGTGGATTCTCTCATAGCTCTGGAGGCTAGAAGTCCAAAACAAGGTGTCGGCAGGACCACACCTTCTCTGAAGATCTAGGCAAGGACCCGTCCCCTGCTCTTAGGGTCCGGCGTTTGCCGGCGATCCCTGGGTCTCCTTGGCCTTCAGCCTCTGCCTCCCTCGGCACAGAGCTGTCTTCGCCTGCTGTGTCTCCACGTCTCCTCCCCTCTTCTTGTAAGGACACCTGTTGTGTTAGAGTAACGGTCACCCGCTCCAGTGTGACCTACCTCAACCCATAGCACATGCAATGACCCTGTTTCCAAATAAGGTCACGTTCTGAGGTTTGGCGGTGGTTAGGGCCTCAGCGTATCTTTCGGGGGGACACCATTCAATCCACAAGCCCCAACAAGTACAGCTGCCTGAGTGGGGAGGGGATGCGGGTGGAGACAATGCCCAGGAGGCAGCCTCCCCTTGGAGCTGTGCTCCGTCCGCACGACAGCGGCAGGGGGAGGGGGCCTGGCAGCGAGTGAGCTTTAAGGGGAGGGGCAGAAAGCGCCCCCACATTCCTCTTCAACAGCATATGTCAGCAGGTGACGTTTCCAGGATGTGACTGTGTCAGAAGCTCCGGGCTGTGGGTCACTATCATTCTGGAGTAATAAATAAAAGACTGCTTTCAATTACTGCTGTGAAATTGCCCGACCAAGGCGTGATTAAATA
Source organism: Vicugna pacos (assembly GCF_048564905.1). Classification (NCBI taxonomy): domain Eukaryota; kingdom Metazoa; phylum Chordata; class Mammalia; order Artiodactyla; family Camelidae; genus Vicugna; species Vicugna pacos. Next base: position 28,967,914 of record NC_133013.1, on the reverse strand, counting down.
TTCATGTCGAAAGAGGCGTTTCCTCAAATATAGATCTACGTTAAATTTAGCTGGCAACCGGCGGGTGGGACAGTGCTGGTAGATTTCTTGTGATGGGGGGCTTGTCGCGGTTTCTCCATCTCTGCTCTCTCCAGTCCTCTCCATGGCCCTGCCTCTGTCTTGGCCGAACTGTCTCTATGCCATTTTTAAAAAATTGTGATGAATTTCACACAACATACACTTGATCATTTTAACATGTGAATTCGGCGGCATTTAGCACATTCACCATGCTGTGCGACCACCAGCTCTCTCCAGTTCCTCCCGCAGCAGAACTCCCCGGACACGTGAAGCTGTCTCTCCCGCGCGCCTTCCCCCTTTTGTCTCCTGGTGACCACTAATCTGCTCTCTTGTCTCTGTGGATCTGCTCGGATACTTCATATCAAGGGAATCGTGTAACATACAACCTTCTGTGTCTGGCTTCTTTCACTCATGTTTTTAAGATCTGTCCAAACTGTGACTTGCATCAGTGCTCCATTTCAGTTTATGGCTGAATAGTATCCCACTGTACGGATGTGCCACAATGTGCTTATAAATTCATCTGCAGATGGACACTGGGTTGTTTCCACCTTTTGGCTGTTATGATTGATGCCGCTGTGAACACGCATGTGTTATGTGGACATAGGCCTTCATTCCTCTTGGGTCGACACTAAGAGTGAAGTGCTGGGTCCTGTGTCAGTTCTACGTTTAACCTTCCGAGGAGCTGCCATGCTCTTTTCCACAGACGCTGGACCATTTCACAACCCACACCCCAAGCCATGTTACGAGGGTTTGTATTTCCATTGCCAGATCCAGTGCCATGAAGAGTTCCCCTGTGCTTTCTTCTGCTGGCTTTATAAAGTTCTGGCCTTACCTGAGGCTGTCAATCTATTTGAGTTAATTTTTGAATGCGGCGTGAGGTAGGGGTCCAGCCTCCCTCCTCTGTGCGTGGACACCCAGTTGTCCCGGGAGCACTTGCTGAAGAGCCCACTCTCCCCCACTGACCAGCCTTGAAAAACTTCTGCGTCAGTCTTTGTCTCTTCCTGCTTCTCTGTCTCCCTGCCTCCACCTCGCTCACATCTCACAGACTCACAATTACCGTCCCCACTGCCACTGGCGCCAGCGTCCCACGTGGCAGGGAAACGAGGGGACATGGCTGTGGCCGGGGAAAGCTGCCAGCCAGACGCAGAGACGGACGGTGAGGGAGGACTGAGGCTGGCACTGGCCAGCCGGGTGCTGTGGCACAGAGAGGCAGAGGGGACGCGGGGCGGGGGTGGCAGAGGAGGGTGGGGCTGGCTCCCCTTCTAAAACCGGGTCAGGCCTCCGGTACGTGTTTGTGTGTTACTTGACTACATTCTGAGTCCACCCCGGATGTGCCCTCTCCGACAGACGCTACGGAAAACTAACCACAGAAGAGCAGCAGGTGACGGGGCTTTCCCAGCGTTTTCCCTGCTCTCTCGTTTCCTCTCGTTCCCTCGTCTGTAACTGCCTCGCTGTTCAGGGCGGCCGCCCAGCACTCTGGGCAGCTAAACTTCAGGGATTCTTTTAAATCCAGACCAGGCGTGCCACTTAATAGCCTAGCTAGGGGCGAGGAACACCCCCCCTCTGGGATTCGGTTTCCTCATTTGTAAAAGGAGCAACGGTTGTGAAAGCACTTTACAAACTGCAGCGCAAGGGGTTACTATTGTAATAATTATTGTACAAGTACTTTACTGTCGTTTTAAACCCACGAAGGTTGACTAAAGGAGTGACAAGTTGCAGAAAATCCTGGAGCGTTCTCCTTGGGTGAGCAAGGAGGCTGCAGAGGGTGACGTGGGCCAGACCCTCGTGCCGCCCGAGCCCGGTGACTCCGCCACGTCCCCACCGCCTGCCCAGCCTCCGACTTCCTCCGTACTCGCAGGGCCCAGGAGGGCATCAAGTCTCACCCGCTTGCTTTACAGACCTGGCCAGGGTCCCTCCAGCACCAGTGACAGAGCCCAGCCTCCCACCCAGGGTCTAGGCAGGGGCCCCTCTGCCTCTTTAGTTCCCTGGTGGGTTCTACTCAGCTTCACAAAGCATTGCTTTACGTTTTGGGAAGCTGGCATCTCCCAGGGTACAGAAAAGAGCTGGGCTCTCTGTGGGGCCGAGAAGCCCAGTAAGAGCCCAAGGGCTGCTCCCTCCTCCAACTGTAGCTGGAGGGGAGTTACTTTAGTGAGAACATGTCTGGGGCTCAGGGTATTTGTCTTTTAGTAAAATATTCCAGACACGCAAAACTATATACCCACCACCCAGCGTAGAGACAAACAGGAAAAAACGAATGCAGCAAAGTCTCGGGACACATAACCGACAAGCAAAAAACCAGTTGCACTTGTACCCGCTCAATGAACAATCCGGAAAGAAAATAAGGACACAATTTCTTTAAAATAGCATCAAAAGGAATAAAATGCTTAGGAACAAACTTAACCAGGAGCAAAAGACTCATATTCTGAAAACAACAAAACCTAGCTGAGAGACATCAAAGGAGGCGTCAGTAAATACAGAGGCGTCCCATGTTCATGGGCTAGGAGACTCAGCATTACCGTTAAAATGTCACCACCATCCAAAGTGCCCTGTAGATTCAGTGCAATTCCTACCAAAGTCCCAATGATGGCTTTTTGCAGAAACAGAAAAAGCCATCCTAAAATTTATATAGAATCTCTGGGGGACCCCAAATAGCCCAAACAATCTTGAAAAAGAGGAACAAAGTTGGAGATCTCACACCATCTGATTCCAAAACTTACTTCAAAGCACGGGAATCAAAACAGTGTGGAGCTGGCGTAAAGACAGGCACATAGACCGATGGTCTAGAATAGGAAGCCCAGAAAAAAACTCTTGGGGATACAGTCAAATGATTTTTGACAGGGTGCCAAGCACACTGAACTGGGGGCGTTGGCTATCCACATGCAAAAGAATGAAGCTGCCCTTTCACCTTACACCACCTACAAAAATTAAACCAAAACAGGGTAAGATCTAAATGTGAAATCTAAAACTATAACGCTTGCAGAAAAAAAAGCGAAGGAAGAAAAGTTACCAGACATTGGATTTGGCAAAGGTTTCTTGGCTATGACACCAAAAGCACAGGCAATAAAAGACAAAAGTAGGTAAGGTAGACTTCATCAGAATTAAAGATTTTGGGCATCAAAGGACACTGCCAATAGGGTGAAAAGGCAGCCCACGGAATAGGAGAAAATATTTGCAAGTCGTATATTTAGCAAGGATTAACACCCACAATGTGTAAAGAATTCCTACAACCCACGCGCTGCACTGAATGGGCAAAGGCCTTGAATAGATGTGTCTTCACAGAAGGCGTACAAATGACCAACAGACACGCGGAAAATCCTCAACACCCCGCGTTACTGGGGAAATACAAGTCAAACCCGCGTGTCACGTGTCTGTTAGAGTGGCAGCTTTACGCATTAAACAAAGCCAGAAAGTAAGCGTTGACCAGGGCGTGGGGAAGGCGGCACCCACGCCCGCGGCAGGTGGGAACGCAAAGCGGAGCGCCCAGTGTGAAGAGCAGGATTCCACGCTGGGTACACGCACCCAGGAGGAGTGCGAGCAAGGGTAAGACACGCACCGCATTTCCAAGACTTACTGTGCGGAGGGCAGAGTCGCTCGTTAACAATTACACAGATTGATTACGTGTTGACATAACAGAGCTGTGAATGTATCGGGTTAAATAAGAATATTTTAACACTGATTTCACCTTTTTTACCTTTTAGCCCTGTCTTTAATGAGGCTGTTGGAAAACGCCCAATCAAGCGTGCGGCTCGCACTGCGGTTCTGTCGGGTGGTGCCGGCCCGGAGCTTGCGGAGGAAGCTCGGAGGAGCGAGAACCCTGCGCAGCTGGCGAGCGGCAGAACCGGCGTCCCCAGAGACCCCCGAAGGTCGAGTTCTCTCTTCTCGGTTAACTGGGAGCCCGTGCTGGTTTGCGCTCGGGCCTCCAACGAAGCCTGCCTGGGGGGGAGGCACGGGGTGGGGGAGGGACAGGCCGGGGGGCGGGGCTGCAAAGCTCCGCACCCCGCGGCACAGCCGCCAGCACGGTCCGGTCCGGTCCGGTCCGGCAGAGAGCCCCGCTTTTCCGCTGTTTCCTTCACGCTCCGGCCCAAGGAGTCCACGTGTGGGCACGGCTCCGACTTAAAAGGCTGACAACCGCCGGCGAAGAGGGCAGCCTCCGGACCCGCATGCTTGCCGGCTGCTTGACGCCGGGCGCGTGAGCTGCCCGCAGCCGCAGGCTCACCGTCTGGAAAGTGGGGACTGGTGTCAGCTGTCCTGAAAGCGCAGGACAGCAACGAGAGGACGCAGGACGCGCGGCGGCCGTGACTCCCCCGCCCGCGACGCCCCAGGGCTGCCCCGGACTCGGCGCCGAGCCCGTGCGCGTGCGCGTGCGTGAGTGCGTGCGTGAGAGCGCTGCGTGTGCGTGCGCGTGCGTGCGGGGGCGGGGGGAGCGTCTCCCGGGTGGGAGGCGGGCGGTGACCCTCGCCCTCGCGGCCTCTCGCCTCCTGCTCCCCTCGTCCTCGGGACTGTTGGCTTCAGCGGCGGCTTCACACCCACCTGGAGACGGCGAAGAACTCGGGTGATGCGGGCGAAGCGGGGGCGGCTGAGCGTGTGACCCCGCACGCCGCCCAGGCGACTGTGTTGCGTCGCATAGGCTTTTCCTTCGCCCACCTGGTGGGAAGCGGAGGCCCGCGGGGGGCAGCACCTGGCTAGTTCCCCACCCGTGAGTGAAGGGGGCTGGCTTGGGGGCTCCCGGGCTTTGCGAGGGGTCGGAGCCTTTCCCGGCATGGGGGGCATTGGAATTCCTACAGGGAGCCTCAGTTCTGGTGTGGAGGTGCTCTTGACTATGCCCTGCAAGGCAGTGATGCTGGTAAAACCGGGGTCCTGGGCTTCCCGGCCTCCAGGTCCCTGTGGTTCCAGCCAACCTCAAGGACCCACTTACAAAACCTCCCAGCTGCAGACCTGAGAGGCACCGAGAGGGAGCTCTGCCTCGAACACATCACTGCAACCTGGCGAGGCAGGTGTGCGTGTGTCCCCATCCGACAGAAGGGAAGACAGAGGCTCAGCCAGGTGAAGTGACTTTCTAGGTCCCACAGATAAGAAGTGATAATTAGGCACATTTCTTCTGTTTGTAGGCAAGAGAAATGACTAGTTAGCTGAAGCCAAGGGGAGGATCATGGATCCTGGGGCATCTTGCAGAACGGCAAGAGAATTGGCTGGCTTGGCCCAGAAGAAGGGGGCCCGGGGCTTCTTAAGCACCGCAGCAGCAGGTGGCGGCCTTCCCTCTCCTGGAGGTGCCTGCCTGACCGACCAAGCTCCTCCCAGGCCTTGTATCTCTCAGGTTTAAAACCCAGGTTCCCAGGAGAGAGGTTCTGAATGGACCTGCCTGGATCCCTCAGCGGAGGTCGGGGGTCAGCGTCACAGGGCAGATGAGGAGGAATCGCTTCAGGTCCTGCAGGGAAGCCTGGGCACAGGGGTGCACACCTGGCCTCTGCTGGTCCCGGGACTCTCAGCCGGGCCTTTGCTCTGTCGCGCACGGCGCTCCCAGGTAGCTGCAGCCTGATCCCGGGGACGGCCGCCAAGGATGCTGAAGGTGCTCTTTCCATTTTAATGAAGGATGTCCAGCGACCAAAGGCCTTTGAATTCTAAAAGACTGATTCTCCCAAACGATGGAAATTGGAGGCACCGAAGCAGATGGGGCACCAGCGATAAGGCGCCCACTCCTGGTCCCTCCTGCCGCGCCCTACAAGGGTGCCTCTGAGGCGCCGAGTTCCCATTTGCTTTATGTCTCCTTGGTCCCCCAACTCCTTTCCATCTCCCTCTCCAAGGGTTTGGTAATATGTTGTCTAGACACCACTGCCGCTGTCTCTCCTCCATTAATCCATTTTAATTGGAAAGTTATCATAATGCAAACTCTCCTTGGTATTATTTGCAGCTCTGCGTTATTAGAACTTCACCAACTCGCTTTCCCAGCAAATTAAACTTGCTATGGAAGCAATGAGATCAGCTGCTCATATTAAATCAGGCTGTGTGCTGCTGAGCAGGGCTGGGAGCGAGGCTTCCTCGGCTGGGTGGGGCGCACGGCTGGAGGCGGCTACAATGGCACCACTGTTTCTGGGCTGGGGATTTGGCCTCGGTGCCCGGTTCTCCTCTTTTTGGCTGAGCACTGTGTGTCGGAAATTAGAGATGAAAAGAAAGAGGGGACAAAAAAAAAAAAAAAAAAACCTCTGGTGGTATCTGGCCTCTCATCCCAAACCTGGGGCAAATGGCAGCGATCAGAACGTTCACAGGCCTGACACCTGACAGGTGACAAGGCACATTCGGCGAGTCCCTGGAGCACCAGGAAGCAGAGCACTCATCCCTTCGCACAGAGTGGGAAACCAAGGCACCAGGAGGGCGACAGGGCCCACCCCGGGCCCGCAGGAGCCCCCTGTCCCCGCTCGCGCAGCCCCTGTGGTGGAGCGGGGGCGCCATGCCAGGCCTTCTGCACCTGAGGCCACGCTGCCCCCAGGGACAAAACCTGGACCAGAGTAAGTAACTCCTCCTCAGGGCGCATCTGGGACTGATGCGTGTTTGGCTGACGATGAGGTAAGCAGTTAACACAGTGGCCAGGCCTTGCCGTCTTCCTCTTCCTCTTCGCCCGTTTCATCAAACAGGACGTAGACACCCCCGCCTGCTGTCCCAGCAGTCCCTCCTCAAATTCATGGTCCCTGGAAACGCACGTGTATTAGGGCAGAAACATGCCCAGCCCCAGAGGAAGACGTTATGGAGAGACGCAGCCCAGAGAGGAGCGGGCCGGCCGGAGTCACACCAGGGCCACGGCAGAGCCGTGCCGGGTCTCGGGCGCTGGCCTGAGGTCAGGCTGCCTCCCTCAGGAGGGGGTGCTCCTGGGCTGTTCTGGCCACAGGGCCCATTACTGATGCTACAAATTGAATGAAATAGCTGCTTGGTTACAAATTAATAACGGATTTGTTAGTCATTAAGGCAGCATTGTTTAATAAAATTAGTTCAGCTGAGCGTAATTACCTTCATATAAAATTCCCCCTTAAAAATTAGTTTGATAAATCTAAGCCAATTAGGCGGCATAGAGACTGGGCTGCGGGGGTTTGGCTCTGAGCTTGGCTTGGGTCCCTGCAGTGATGTCCTGGGGCGGGAGCTCAGTTCCCGAGCCCTCTGGGCCATGCCCCCGGGGACCTCTTGAAGGCCCGGTGGAGAGCGTGGAGCTCCGCCTCTCCAAGGCAAGACGCGCAGGGCCGTGGGTGGACCTCCCGCTAAATCCGAAGCATCGCTCCCCCTAAGGAGGCCCGCCGCCATTTCTCCCCAGCCTCACCCGTCCAGCCCTGCACACTCACTCCTGGACTCGGGGTATCCAGGTCATTTCTCCCTCAAAGGCTTTCAGGGCCTCCCTGTCACCCACAACCCACTACCCCAAACCTTAACCTTACTGTTCAAGGCCCTGTGAATCTGACCTCGTGGTCACTTGAGGGAACTGGTAACCAAATCAGGGGTCCGGAGACGGAGGTCTCAGGCCCAGGCTGGGTGCTTTCAGCGGACACCTTCACCTGTTGGGGCTTCCATTTACCCCCCGAGAAAGTGGAAAACAGTCGTTTCCTCCTCAGGGGCTGTGAGGATGGCAGGAGAGGAGGACTCCTGTGCTCTGTAAACCGCACCCCGCTGAGGCCTCCCTCTGCCCTCTCCCCTCCTGACCAGCTGGCCGGCTTCTGCAGCCTGGCCACTCAGCTCACCACCATTCTGGGCTCCCTTGCTGCTGGAGCCGCAAGCCCTTTCTGGAACGCCGTCCCGCCCCTCTCCCGCTGGCTGGCTGGGCTGTAAGGCTCAGCCCACGCCCTCCTTCCCATATGTTTGTCCCACTCGCTCTGCTGGCCCCGAGCCTTCTCCCCGAGCCTGACCTGAGGGCTGTGTCCCCAGCCAGGAGTGGGGGTAGGTCCATGGAATCACACCTCCTGTGTGTAACTTACAAGACTTGAAATGTGAATATTATGCCGTCGCTTCTTGTAGTGAGTCTTTGAAAAATCTGCAGGAGCATCAAAAGACGCCTCCTCTGGATGGGCCCTCAGAGCCCAGCAGGTCCCGTCCTCACTCACGGACGGGGACACGGAAGCCCAGAGACACTTAGTGGCGGGGCCAGGCCTGTCCCCGTCTCCTCGCTTCCAGGCTGGGACTCACCCCAGCCTGTATTGTCCTTTGCCCCCCACTGAGTCTGCTAGTCATTTCCTGAACGACACTCTGGAATCCAGCTGCCTGGACTTCAGCCCCGAGGAGGCAATCGAGGGAAGATTTTCAAGCAGAAAAGCTCATTGTATCCCCAAATCTTTCCTGTGCTACTTGCAGGCCCAAGATGCCCAGATGGCCCCGCAGGAAGCCAGTGAGAGGTAAGGACGCTGAGGCGGGCGCAGTGCTGCGCAACTCCAGGGGGCGCCATTCATAGACCGCACCACCCCCTGGTATTGCACAGTGCACAGCCCACACAGCTGCTCACTGTGCCCTGGGGCCAGGAACCAGAGGGTGCACTGGCATGTGAAATAAAGACCCAGCTTAAGCTGCAGGGAGGTGGCAGAGACAGAGAAGTAGAGCAAGAGCTCAGGCAGGAAAGAGGACAGCCCTCCCCCCAGAGAGCCCTGTGTCCGGCTTGTCCTGGCGGCGGCGGCTGGGGGCAGCCTCTGGAGCCTGTACAGGGGCACAAACCTACTTTGTAGCTTCCGGCCTCAGTTCCCTTATTTGTAAGACGGGGAAAACAACATGCAACTTACAAGGGCAGCTCATGAGGAAACAGGTGTGGACCTGCTTCAGAAGCAGAAGGCGAGATCCGAGAGCCATGATGTCAGAGCGAATGACCAGACGTCAGAGCGCAGGGGTACCTGGGACGGGGGCTTAGGGTCCAAGGAGCCCCTCCCCTCCGCCCCGAGCCCAAGGCCAGGGCTGGCGGCCTGGCTGAAGACCCTGTTTCTGGGTGGAACTCCAGCATCCACCAGGAAGCCAGAGGTTTTGTGACACTGGTGAGTGCAGGGGGCGCGGTGGGGTGGGGACACTGGCCTTGCTTCCACTGCAGAGAGAAGGGAGGACACCCTCCTTGGCCCTCGGTTTCCCCGATGCTCCCACATTCCCAGGGCCCGGACTCCTCGGGTGGCCTCTCTTGAAAGGCCTCCCGTCATCCAGCCGAGGGCTTGGAAGGGGAGAGGGCGAGGACAGCAGCACGCATGGGCTGAAAAGTTCTGAAGACAGGCTGCCTGGGTGCCAGCCCCTCCCTGGCCCCCAGGCTCCCTCTGAGGCCCCTTCTGAAGGGGACCTCGAGCTCTAATGAGTTGAGCGCTTTTATGCGAGCCCAGGCAAACCAATTAGGTTTGCTTAAAAACATTGTATTCATTAGCATGAAAATAAAGCTGAACTTTTTAGAGATAATTGCGTCTTTTAAAACGTGGTCGTCTTTGTCTGGGCTTGCCTCATAAATATGCATGCCGCATAATCCTTTTGGAACCGCGGTCGCAATCATGAGTAACACACAAATGCATCCAGGGTGTTAATATTCCGACAAGAGTGGGGCCTCTCGGGCAGGCGGCGCTGGGGTGGTGGCCCAGAGGCAGCCCTGTAATTCCCAGCTGCAGCCTGAGCCGCTTGCTCGCTCGCTTGCGGGGATGGAAGGCTGCCTCCGGTCCCTGATACCTCAGACCAGGGCTCCAGTTCTAAATCGCTGCCTTTTGTGATGCTTCCAGGGAGGTGGGCTGCAGGATTCTGGGCTCAAGATGCGGAGAAGGGAGGGGTGGGGGGGGGCAGAGAAGTTGAGCTAATTTCTAGCTGGGGAAATTGAGCTCCCAGGGGTGGGGTGGGTTTGCCAAGGTCACCCAGCACTGTGGGGCTGAGACAAAGCCCAGTTTACCACTGAAGACGGCTGCTGGGGATCTGAAATCAAGCAGAGGCCTGTACCTGGGAACGGATTATATTTAAATTTGTATTTATATCTGGTAGGGAAAGAGGGCTATACAGGTGGTGAGCTTAGGTGGCTGGGGGAAGGGTTGGGGGCTCCAGCTGGCCTCCAAGCCACCCCAAATAAACCCACCATCTAAGTTAAATCAGTCAGCTTGCTGTGTCAGTGCGGCTTTAAGACAAGTTGTAAGCAACCCGCTTCCCGGCTGGGGGTGCCCCGCAGCTCCTCTGGGAAGAAATTTCTGAGCTGCCCCTGGCGCCTGCCTACAGGAGTTCTTTCATCCCCCTTCCCCGCTCCCTCCCTTCCTCCCAAGCAGAACAGCTTTACAAGATTAATATCCCACAAGGAGGATGAGACTGGCCCCCAGGGGAGGCTGTGAGCTCAGTGAAGTTTCATTTCAGCAATCATTTCCTAAGTCCTTGCCCGGTCCCAGGCACCGCGCTAAGCCTTACGGGGCTGCACGGGCTGCAGACAGGGCCTGCCTGGCCTAGTTCACCATCACGGGGAGGCAGGCGCGTTTGTCAGGGGCCTGACACCAGGGCTCCTTGCAAAGCCATGCAGAGAGGAGCGTGGCACACATCTGGTGAGTGGCAAGGCTGATAGTGGCCTGGCAGGCCACCTTTTGAAGACCAGGTGGGATTCGGGCAGGCTTTGGGAACAGCTGGAGCAGAGGGAGGCCCAGGGTCTGGGCTGTGTTTGGGCAAAACCTGAGCCCAGAAAGTTGTCCTCTGCCAGTCCCCAGGGTCCCTCCAGAGGCTCCTCTCTCCTGTCCCTGGGCTCTCAGCGGCCCTCTGGCTGCCCCTGCTTCCCACCCCAGGCCACTGCAAGGCGTGCCAGGGCTCCAGAGTTACCAAGTAGGAAACCGTCCCAATGTCCAACGGTGGATAGATGGGGTGAGAAAGGGCGTCACAGTTATTTACAGACCGCTGACTTTTGCCAAAACCTGTTAGGTCGAACCACGTGAAACTGTCATATTCAGGCATTCTGGAATAAAACGGTGACCTTTGACCTCTGTGGAGCGCCTTCTGTGCACAGGCGCATATATAAGTTTATGCGCAGTATGAACCCATGCGAGGTCAGGGACTACCACTCCCACTGAACAGACAGGGAAACTGAGGCAAAGAGAACTGAACTTTCCCAGGTCTCGTGAGCTGGGCTTCAGCCCCGGCTACCTAGGCCACGTGGGAGAGCCATGAAATACAGGGACCGCGGGCTTGGCGCTCACAGGCAGAGGAAAGAGCAAAGTGTAGTGAAAAAGAGGCAGTTGAGAGGGGACATTGCATCGCATGACTCTGACTGTGGGGAAGTTCGGCTGGTAAAGGCAAAATGTGTTTCTGTGCTTCCTAAGGAAGGAGGCAGTTGGGGGAGGGCACCGGGGGTCCCGGCATTCTTACTACCGTAGGGAAGGGCCCGCCTGCGCAGCAGGGACAAGTCCAGGGTTGTGGCACCGTCTCCCCAGGGGGCACGCGGACGAGCACGAGGAACCTCTTTGGCTTCAGTTTTTAGACCAAGAGCAGAGGTAACAGTGGTGAAGGCCAATCGCAGTGTTAGAGTCAGAGATGGGCTTGGAGGGAGGACACTCAAGGCTTGACCCCAGGAACGCAGCTCCCTGGCGACTCGGCTTAATGCAGGGGTACCTCCACAGCGCTGTCCTGCTGTCACCTGCCCGCCACCCCCTGGTGGGCGCCCCGGGCCAGCTGGCTAACTGTGTCATTGCATACCCAGGCCGAGTGGCTCTTGGAGTGCTTTTCTTTCTCTGCTTAAAAATCCCAGGAGAATTAGTATTGCAGTTACACAGACTTTACAAAAAGCCAAACGGACTTCGACCTTGTGAAGAGTCTGGTCTGGGCCCACGGACACGGTGGACTTTTCACTGATGCCCCTCGTCCTGCTCGTTGTCGATGACGCTGACCTGACTTGGTTCTTGGGGGTCATTATAAGCATGTTAGAAATCGGAGGGCAGGGCGGGGACCAGGCAGCGCCGCAGCCTCACACAGGAGCGTCCTGAGCGTCTCTCACGTCCGTGCTTGTGGCGCCACCTCACACTTCCTACTGACGGCATAGATTCCAAAGCACGCATGAGCCACACTTGTGCAAAAATGATATATTAGTACTTTTTTCCTTTTAAAAGCAACACTGTTTTTGGCCATTACCAGTAATTCTGTAACGACCAACATGGCGCGCACGCACTCGCAGGTGATATTTTGCGTGATAACACTGTGCATCGTACATCTACAGACAGTATTTCTTTCTTAAGATTATTTTTATACTAACATTTTTTTCCTTTAATTTTTTGGGAGAGGAGGCAACCAGGGTTGTTTTTATTTATTTATTTTATTGGTTCCGGGGGTCGACCCGGGACCTCGGGCGTGCCAAACAGGCACTCTGTGCCTCGGCTGTGCGCTCCCGCTGCGGACGGTATTTCGCATGAAGGCTTGGAGGAGCTGCTGCGTCGCCTGTGTGTGCGTTTGCCCTGGTGAGAGGTACTTTCAAATTACTCTCAAAAAATAAAAAAAGGGAAAATCAGCTTACACCTAACGAGTGTACCAACAGGTCTGCTTCCCCAAACCCTCTACGCAAGCCTGCCTGCCCTGTGCGGTCAGCCCCCGCGCGGCTCTTCCTCCCGATTTCCAGGAGCCCTCTGCAGCCTCTTCCGTGGACGTTCGCTCGCTGCCGGCCACGCACGGCGGCGCAACTATTTCCTCCGGTCTGTTACTTGTCTCTTCGCTTACAGATTACTTTGCTGTGCAAAACATGTTTGCATTCTAGCCAATTAAATCTGTGATTCTTTTCTTTTATGGGTTCTGGGTTTAATGCCTTGACTAGGAAGCCATCTTCTCCAAGATTATAAAAAAAAGTTTACCTGATATTTCTTTAGGCTTGAAAAAGAATGAAAGCTGCCTTTTGGGGGTCAGGGCATGACCTGGGGAGGGCAGGCACAGTGCTCGCTGCCCTGACACCCTGTGGTCCTCTCCACTCACAGCGTGTGGTAGGATCTCACCTCCTGTAGCCTCGAGGTCCGAGGGGCCATGCAGCTGGCTGTAGCCCGAATTGTGAGCGGAACTGATGGGGTTGCTTCAGGACCAAGCATTTACTTCTAACGCAAGACCTTCTAGTCCATGCCCAGACCTTCCATGGCAACGTCTGAGATGGTGGCTGCTCCGTCACTGGTTCCTGCGTGACCTGAATGAGCAGAGCCACCCCACCAACCTGCTAACGCACGTGTGCCCGGAGCCAGAAGTCAGCCCTTTGTTCGGGGGCAGTTTATCGCCACAGCGCAGCATCGCTGTCCTGGCTAAGACCTTTGCTTTTTTCCATGTGGGCAGCTGATGATTGACTTTCCATTTCTTTGAAATGGCCCATCTTTCCCTGCTGATATAAAACGCCGCACTCGTCACTGTCCAATCCCCATTATATACACAGGTGTGTATCTTGAGTCCCATCCATCAAACCATGGGCCTGTTCGACCCAAATCCCTATTTTAATTGACAAAGCTTTAGAACATATTTTGATGTTTTGCAGAGCAGGTTTTCAAGCTTAATCTGCTTTTCCAGATGAATTTACTCTTTAGACAAACTTTAGAACTAGTTGCTCAAGTTTCCTAAGAATCCCATCAGAATATGGGTTGGAATTACACTGAATTTCAATTTTAATTGAAGGAGGATTTCTGACCTGACACCTGGAAACCTCCTCTTGTAGACTTTTCATGGATTAACCCTCTTTTACTTTTAAGAAATAGAATTTGAGCTCCTTCTGTATTTTTGCTGGCCCTAAAGATCAGAGATAACAGGGCACTGTCCGTGCCAGCCAGGCTCCCAGTCTAGTGGGAGACGAACGAGACCACTGGTCGCGGTCCCAGCGGGTGTCGCAGGCCCAGCGACGTAACAGGAAGCGCAGACCTGGCTCCATGTTGGAGCTGTTCCTCTGGCTCTAACCCTGGGCTCGGTCATGCTGCTTCCGTACATTTTGTGAAAGAATGTTGCCTAGAGCCTGAAATGCACAGGAGAGCCGTGCTCCGGGCTCCGCCCTGTAAGGGTGTGGCACGTTCCCTTTCGTATAAAGGTAGAAGCTGCAGAAGAGAAAATGCCACTTGTCTTGCTGGAGGTTTGCAGGCTCATCGTGACCTGACCCCCGTGGACAGATGCAGGAACAAAGGATTCTGACACCAAGAAGTCTGCAACAACCAACCGCACCCCTCCCCTCTTTAGTCTAAAAGGAGCCTGAGTTCTGACCCAGGGAAGATGGTTCTCCAGGACACTCGTCTGCTATCTTCTGGGTGTGCCAGCTTTCCGAATACAGTCGTACCTCCTTGCCCCAACACCTCCTCTCCCGTTTACTGGCCTGTCGTGCGGTGAGCAGAACGAGTCTGGACTGCGTGATGGAGGCAGCCCAAAGACAGGATGTGATGAAGCTGCCTCGCAGTTTGAAGGGGAGTTCTCCAGGCAGATGGAAGTGTACGGCCAGGAATTCCAGGTGGGGACACGGCAGGAGATGAAGAGGAAGGTGGGAGCCACCTCGTGCAGTAAGTAGTGCTGTGGAGTCTAGGCTTGGGGAGGGCCCAGAACAATGGGGTGCTGCTGGCGGGGAGGGTGCGGCTCAGGGAAAGAGCGTGTGCTTAGCACGCACGAGGTCCTGGGTTCAGTCCCCAGCACCTCCATTAAAATAAATAAATAAATAAACAAACAAACAAACAAACAAACAAACCTGGTCTCCTCCCCCTTCCAATTTTTTTTTTAAATAGGGCGCTGCTGAAGATAGAGTGGAGAGCGGACCCCAGGGCCTTAGTGTAGCCTGTACTTCGGGGCATGGTCTGCTAATTTCACTGAGAAGGCGCGGAATCCCATCATTCCCATATTTAAATCACTTAACTGGTTTGGAGCACAAACCAATCCAAAGGCTATTGAACAGCTGAGAAAGAAGGATTAAGAGCTCACAACTCACCTACTATGTGCCAAGAACTGTCATGGCCTAGGATTCGTGTGGCCAGCGTCTGGCCAGACGTTTTTACGCAGTATAAAACCTGCAGTAACCCCACGTCTGCAGGAGTGATTCCTGCTTGACAGAGACGACGGAGGAGCTCCCGAGGGCTTCGGTGGCTTACCCCAGGTCCAGGAGGTAGGTGGCCGAAGAGCTGGGGCCGCACAGCAGGTCTCCCATTTCCGAATCGAGGAGCCTTCCTGTGCCTCCACAGCTGCGCCTCGTTATAAAAAGGAGCTGGTTCTCAGCCTGGGGGGGGGGGGAGAGGGAAGGCTCCTTGGCCAAGTTTCATTTAATTTTCCATCAGTAGGTGTCAACTGTGAACTAGTCAGAAATGCTAAAATAACAGCTTAAAAACATAGGAACAGAAATGGAAATGTAATTTTAGCGGCCTCACCAGCCCCCTCCTGAAGATAAGTGCTGCTTTTTGGAGTATCTGTTACAGAAATTTAACACTTAGGGACTAAACTCACAGGAGCTGCTGGCGATGTGCAATTTAGCAACTCGGGCTGTTAGAGAAGAAGGGAGGAAGAAAAAGCCTCCACAGGCAGAAAATTGAAAACAAAAGGAAATGGAGGGAAAAAGAAAGCAGCGTAATATTCCTGCGCTGGTTGCAGTTCCTCCTAATGGCCTGGGAACTAGCCTGTCGGATTGAAAAAGTCTTGCCGGGGAGAAACATCAACTCAGAGCCGGCCGGCACGTTGGGTGGAAAAGGAGGCTGGATTTAGCCAATCGAGCGTCAAGGCCTCTGACTGGTAAATTAGCAGGGGCTCATCCCGTGCCCGCCACGTGCTGGGAGTGGCGCCCCGCCCACCGCGCAGGGCTTCACGGTGATGGAGGCGGCATTCCTCCCTCAAAGGGTTTGCTCCTGGCACCTCAGAAGTGGCAGTGGGTTAGTGGGCTTTTTGTACCTTATTGCTCATAATCGCTCCAACTACGCGTGTGTGCAGCTATGTTTAACCCCTCAGGTTCTTTGTGGTCTGTTGCTCAGAGGGACCTTAGTCCAGGAATAAGCACGGAGGTGAAGGGTCCCAGGTCCCAGCCCATCTCACAGGCACCAGCTGAAGCAGGCAGGAGCGGCGGCAGGCAGAATGACAAACGACCTTCACAGGGGCCTTGACTGCACTTCAGGTTCAGACCGGAGGAGGGGAGGACCACTCCAAGGAGAACTGCAGGGTCGAAGCTGCGCCACCAGCCTGGCCAGAACCTCTGCGGAGCTGAGGGCAAGAGCCCAAACGGAGGCCACAGACCACATGTCTGAACATTAAAGAGCTGCAGCTCACACTAGCAATCTGTTCAGTAAAATACGTTTCTCCTCTCGTCTGGACGCATGAGTCTTTGTAATGACCTGAAGGCAGGTTCCCATCCAGAATTTTCAGCATCCTCGGAATTTTGCGCTGGAATGAGATGGAGCAGGGAGAGCCTGCAGCCTGACCCTTCCTCGTGGACACCTCGGCACACATGTCCAACCTCAGAGCCCTTGTCAACCGCTGGCCTGGGCTGCACATGCTGGCCCTGTTCACCTTCAGGGGTACCGGCCTGGAGGAGGGCTGTGCCGGCGTGGAAGGGGGCTGTCGTCTGAGCAGTGAATTCTGTGGTTCCAGATGCTGGAGCGCAGCACTGGGACAGGCTGGGACCTGAGACCGTTTACACGAGTGCTTGCCCGTGGACAAATGCCTCCTCCAGCAACAGAATACAAAAACCTCTAAGGGACAAAACTGACGGCATGCGTGTGCAGTTGGGGCAAATTATGAGTGAGACACAAGAGACCACAGACCAGCAGCCGTTTCTGAGGCGCCGCGAGCAAAAGCAGGGCCCTGCGCACAGCAGCCCTGCGGGCGTGGGCGGGCCACTGAAGCCAGCCCCCCGCTCCCGCCCCGTTCGCTCCGCTAAAGCAAGCAGCCCGCCCCCTCGGGGGCCAGGGCATGGCTGCCGTGTTTTTGCTCCCTCGTGCTACCGCCCGGGTCCCGGTCAGGCCTCGTCTGAACTTCTTGTCTAGCCTCTTTTCCATTTTTAAGATTTCCAGCGCTGTGCTGGTTTCCGGCGTCCAGCACGGTGACTCAGCTGTGCATGTACGTTCCGTTTCATGCACTGTTCCATGACAGTGCCCTGTGCCTCACAGTGGGACCTTTTTAAATCTATTCTATATAGTGGTCAGTCACAGGAAGTGAAGTCAGACAGAGAAAGACAAGCACCTTACGATACCACTTACTTGTGGAATCTACAAAGAACGACACAAATGAACTTCTATGCAAAAGAGAAACAGGTTCCCAGACACAGAAAACGAACCTGTGGTTACTGGGGGGGAGGACACAGCAGGAGCACTTATCAATTTCTATTGACCGGAAGTCCAAGCTCCCGGGCCGGTGACCGTGTTGAGGGGGCGTGCGGGTTCCGCGCGGGCACTTCCTTGTGGCCCAGACTGCTCACTCCCAGGACAGGGGTGTGGCCAGAAGAGGGGCCCCAGAAGGAGCTGGGTCCAGAGCAGCAGCCCTCTCGCCCAGATCTGGGGCTGGTCGTGGTGGGAGCCAGGAGCGGACGAGCCCTGGTGGGGTGGCAGAGGAGACTCAGATTTGGAGGGGAGGGCTGGGAAATAAAATTGAAAGCATATTTGGGCTCGAATGACGATGGCACTGAACTTCAGGCTACAGAGCGTGGGCTTGTTCCTGTGGGCCATGCGGAGCCCTGGGGGATCCGAGGACCCAGGTCCACAGTGACCCCACTGATTCCCGCATCCGGGAGTGCTCCCTCGCCTGCCCTCAGGTACTTGCAGGAGCTGCTTCCTGAGTCTGCAACAGGCCTCATCTCAGGTCCCTTGAGATCTAGCCTTGCTGTGAGGACAAGTCCTTTGGGGTAACCTTTCCCGGAACCCCCACTCCCACCTAGATGGAGTGTTTCTTCCCTTGGGTACCCGGATCCCCTGGGGTTTTGTTCATCATAGGGACCTCATTCCTCCAGCACACGGACTTCCAGAAACCAGGCACCAAGAATGCTGGTGGAGGGAAGGAAGTTACTGCAAGAAATCCCAAGGAGGTGGACCTAAGAGAAAGCATGTTGTGAAAAGTAGCTCGTGCACTCACCTCGCAGAGGCTTGGTTTCCACGCTCCAACCCTGCCTCGCCTTTAAAAATACATCTGGAATCTGACCGCTTTCACAGCCTCTTGTGTAACCCTCGCGGAACCAGCCCGAGGCCAGCAGCCTCCACCTTTGCTCCACCTTTGCTCACCTGTACCATTTCAGGCCTCTTCTGATTGGTTCCCCTCCCCTCTCAGTCTGTTTTCAGCCCAGCAGCCTGTTAAGCGCTGGATCAGGTCATCTGTGATGGTTTCCCATCTCACGCAAAGAAAACGAGAGAGGCTGGGACCTGGGACCCTTTGCTGGAGTGCACGCACCTGGACAAACTGTCTTGTTGGGCAACAGACTAGAAAGAAACCGCAAGGGACTGAAAGTAACTGCACGCACGCGCAGTTGGGGCAGTTACGAACAATAAGGTACAAAAAAGCCACAAACCCACCACCACTTCTGAGGTGCTCTGAGCAAAAGCAGGGTACTGGGCGTGATCCCTGCACACAGCACCACCAAGGGGGTGGGCAGACCACCTGAGCTGCCCCTCCTGCCCGCCCCATGGGCCCGCCCCATTTGAGGAACCAGCTGCCCCCACCCCACACCGCCCCTGGCCTCCCAGAGCAAGCAGGGAAGCTGTTACTCATTTTCGCTCCTTCGTGCTGCACGAGTCCCAGTGGAGTCTTGCCGAGGTTCCCTGCCTGGCCTCTTATCAATTTCTATTGATTAAGGAGTCCGAGGACCTGGGTTGGTAACAGAAATGCCGAAGTCCTTATAAAGGTCTATAAGGAGCAGGTATGCACCTGGACCCCTGCGGGATCTTGTGAAAATGCAGATTCTGATTCAGGAGGTCCGGGGCAGGGCCTGAGAGTCTGCATTCCTCACAACCTCCCTCCCTCCACCCCTGTACCCCCCGCCCACGTGGTACCGCGGAGCTGCGGTCCACGCTGCGAGCAGTGAGGATCCAGGGTGGTGCCGCCTATTCTATCTTCGCCCTCCTTCCAGGGCGACCGACTGTCCCTGTTTGCCCTGGCTGTAAAACTGGCAGTCCTGTGTGCCCCGCCCCTGCTCCCTCCAGGCCCTCAGCCCGCTTCCTCCTGGGCCCTCACCTCTCAGCAAGGCGCCCTCTTTACAGCTGCTCCCTCCCCAGCTCACACCCTCATTCCTCTCCCCATTTAGCCTTTCCTCTCAGAAGCTGTCGCCCACTGGCACCCTGTCTGCTTTACGGATCTCAGTCGCCGTGTTTTTCTCTCCACTGGAAAGTGGGCTGTCTTCTCTCCTTGGTCACTGAGGTGCCCCGGAACCTACAGCACTGCCAGGCACAGAGGGGACACTCAGTGAAAATTATTGCAGGGCTAAATGCGTGCTCAAGCCAGCCAGTGCTTCTCAGACTTGGATGCGCCTGCAAGTCCCCTGGGGCAATGGTGAACTGCAGACTCTGCCCCAGGAGGTCTGGGGTGGGGGCTGAGTGGCTGCACTTCTCAGGGGCACATGTCCGGGGCTCCACTGGTCCAGGGCTAGAGGTGCCACACGGCGGTCCCTTGGCTTCTCCCCCACATGCCCCCTCCTCTCTCGTCTGGATTTGGAGGTGGGGCAAGGAGTCCCTGGAAGTGAGAGGAGCAGGTGGGCCGATCCCAGCGTCCATGACGGGGGGCACTCAGCTCTGGTGTGACTGGGCGGCCATCCAGCTGGCCCAGCCAACTGATTGACTCAGTCGTGGAAGTGGCCTGGACCAAACTTTCCCTGCTCTGAGCTGGCTTTCAGAAAGAACCGTCCCCCTCCCACTTCTCCTCACTGACTCTACAGCTGGCTTGATGAGCAAAGATTTCTCTCCAGAGCCGGGCTCTGTTTGGCTTTGCACCTGCTGCCGGCAGCTGTTGCTGAAGTTCCCGTTAATGGCACAAATGGAGCCTCTAATGGCCGGGGCCTAAGCCCTGGCTGGCAGCGGGGCCGGGGGTGTGTGGGCTGTGCAGACAGATGGGAATTCTGCCAGGTCCCGGGATCCAGGCTGCCCTGTCAGTCAGCCCGATGGCCAGACAGCGGGCCAGCCCGCCCGCCAGCCCGCCAGCCCGCTCAGTCTTCACCCGGAGAGGCGGTTTTAGGGGCCTTGGGGAGATGTACGGAAGCTCTCAGCTCCTAGAAGCCCGCATGTTAGTTGAGGTGGGAAGACTGCGACATAGAAAAGACTTGACAAGCGAGATGAGATCCTGGGCTCGAGCTGTGTCTGCGGAACCAGCCAGAAGAGCGGCAGGAACGCTGATAAATGGGGCTGCAGCTTCTCCCCAGGACTTTGATTCCCCGGAGAGCGTGTTTAAGTTGAGATCACAGATTGCTCCCTGCGATAGCGCATGCACTCTTTAGAAAGTGGTGACATATAAAAGCTTTTAATTTCCAGAAGCAAAATAAAATCGTGGGTGGTCCTGACTGGCCCTCATCTGAGGTTGCTAAGAAGTCTTAAAGGCTGTAAGGGTTTGCATGTCTCTGTGCGGCCAAGTTTTGGAATTTCTAGCTTTTAAAACTGCCGGTCTGCTCATAGAAGTACCCAAGTTAATAATGGTACTGCTGCAGGTGCCGGCAAGAGCCAGACGCAGCCTCTCACTGCATCCTCGTGACACCCCGTGAGGGCTCGTGCTCATCAAACACGCAGCCACCCGCATTCCATTCGCCCTTCAGCTGGTCACCTTGTTTCCACCAGGGACCCGCTCTTGCCCCATTCTCGTTCCGTGTGCTTCTGTAGGTGAGCCCACCCCCGGGCAGAGGTGTGACATGTGACTCAGGCCTGCCCTGTCAGAGTCCTTCCCTGCCCTGGCGGTTGGCTCTGGGCTGGCCACATGGCCCAAGAGAGCCAGTCAGGCCTGGGGACGAGAGCTTACTGTTCCCCCAGGGCTGTGAAGCGAGGGGATGTAAGAGCAGGAGTTGCTGCCTCCAGCTTCTGACCAGGAGAGGGGGCCTCTCAGAGCCGTGGGCAGGTGATGTTCCCCGGGCGGAGAGCAGAGCTGAGCCTGAAGGTAGAAAGCAGGGCCTAGTGACACGCCTGCTTATTTTTGCTGGAACCAGTCTGCGCTGTCTGCCCGTGTGCTACTTGCGGCTCGGAGTGTCCTAGCTGGTGCAAGGGCTCATTCTCATGGTGCAGACAGGAGAGCCTGTCTGGTAGGCAGGGGATGCTGGTAGGTTGAGCTGGCACCCACAGGGCGCTGCACCCGGTGTGGGGCTGAGCGAGGGGGCGGGAGGGTGGTGGATAAGGCAGTTCTGACGGCATGGCTGTGGGGGGTGGGGCGGCCCTGCCTGGAGACAGAAGCCACAGGAGAGTCGATCTGGAGGGTAGGCAGTGAATTCAGTTTGTGCAAAACCCAGGTGGGAACGGAGCCTGGAATTCCAGAGAAAAGAGAGTTGGAGACAAGGGTTTAGGTGCAAAACGAAGCCAGCCGACCAGCCACCACAAGGAGCCAGCCACAGGGGAGCTGTGCGGCAGGTGGTCACTGCAGGTGGCCAGCTGCAGGGGAAGGGGCCTGCTTCCTTGTGCAAGTGTGCTTTTGTCTCAGGTACAGAGAACCGGGTCACTTTACACCATAGGCTGTGGCGCTCAGTCTTGCTGGTCTCCGTACATTCATTTACGTTTGTTATTTATTCCCGTTGGTCTCCATCCCCCCTTCGCACGCTGTGCCCCAGGCAGCCGTCCTGCTGGGTTTAGCAGGTACCTTGCTGTTTTCATGTGTTCCTGCCAAACGTTTTGCTGCTTTACGTGCATGTGTCTTTAACTGATGTGAAGGAGAAGGTGCTCAGAACTCACTCTATAGTTCGCGTTTTCCACTAAGTACTTTGCTTTTTAAGATGCCTCCGTGTTGCCGCGTGTTCATTCAATCCCTTTGCTTTCCCTGCGGTGCAGCCTCCTTTGTGGGTGTCCCCCATGCCGCCTCTGCCGGGAGCACTTCCGCTCCTGGCCACCCCGTGCAGCCGTGTGGTGAGCATCCTTGCCTGCGTCAGCTGAGGATTTCTGTGGGATGTGGGCCTGTGTCATCATCAACCTACAGGACAGCCCAGTATTTCTTCTCCCCTGCAATTCACACCCTCCCTCGCTGAACAGGGCTGGGTAACCAGAAGGATATTGCAGAAAGGCTGGAATAGGACTTCCAAGGTGAGGTCATAAATGGGAGTTCAGACATCCTCACTCTGGGGACAGCAGCTGCCATGTTGGGAGTGCCCTCCAGCAACCCTATGGCTCCAGATCCACGTGGGGAGAAGCAGGCGTCCCGTCAGCAACTAGCGCAGCCTTGCTCTCCCTGTAGGGGTTTGCCTTGGAGCCAAGTCCTTCAGCCTTCAGATGTCTGAGCCCTAAGTAATGTCTTCCCAACAAACTCATGCAAGCCAGAAGCACCCAGCAAAACTGCTCCCAAATCCGTGAGGCACAGCACGTGAGATCATGGACGTTTATTATAATTTGAGGCTTTTTGTTATGCAGTGGTGGCTAGCTACTACAAACTAACAAAACCCAGGAGGGAGTTGCTGGCTCTTGGGATGTGGCTGAGTAAGATCATGTGCATAGTTTAGAGAATCAATATGTTTTAAAAATTAGAGTGGAGTTGGTTATTATGTGTCCAGCCCTTCTTCATCTGATGGGAGGTGGTGAGTGGCTTCCCCTTGGCAGAAGGCCCTGGAGTGGTGTCAGACTCTGTGGATGCTATTGGGAGAGAAAGGTCTGTGACAGGGGTCAGGATTTCCAAAGAAACTCCAAAGGGTTGTCCCAGAGAACTATCTTTTGTGAATCAAAGCACCCCAGACCCTCCTTGGGCCAGCAAGAGCCCGGGGACTCCCGGGACAGGCTGACTGCTCTGGAGGGGAGCTCAGCTGACCGGACCTGGCTGTGGGATGTGCAGACTCAAGTGCAATTGCATTTGGCCAGGCCATTGAAAAGCTTCAATTTGCAGATTGAAGGGATGGAAATTCAGTTTCTCTTAATTTTCCAGTCTTTGTCTGGAAAACAGATTTCTGCAGTGTCATTTCTCAGCTTGCTCTAATCTCTGTTAGGGAAATGAACTGCTGGAGTAGGATGTCTGTTTTGTTTAGAGTGCTTTAGCAGTCCCCAGGTACGGGGGCCACTTGGATGTCCTGAGCTGTTGGAAACTGAGCTGCTCCGGCCAGGGATTTTTCCGTTTCCAATTGTGCTTCATTTTTACAAATTTTATTCAGAAGGTACAACAGAGTTCCCATTGAGGACAGCGGGACCAGAACAGCCGACTCACACGTGACACCAGGAATACACTCTCCCTGCAGTGTCCCCTAACCGGGAGTCAAGCCTGTGGGGCCCAGAGCTGGCCTGCTCAGGCGAATGAATGGGTGAGTGTTGGGGGGTTGGCCGTACTGAACTTCAGAAGGAGGTAACAAAATAAGATGCTCTGTTCCCAAGAGGTATTGGCAAAAGGTGTCTCTGGCCAGCTTGAGTCTGGGAGCTACTATATTCCAGTTCAACGTTCAGACTTGAACAAAAATGCATATCTGCCTCCCTCCAAGTCTCCCTTCCTCCTCTCCCCCCAAAATGCGTCTGCGGGGACAGATGGCCCTGTGTCAGCGTCCCTGTGTGATATTGATGTGAACAGCGAAGGAAGGCGACATGTCTCATGGCTGTAAAAATAGACGTGCGTTAGGAATGCGTGAAGTCAGACCCCTCCTCTGGCCACGCTGGGCCTGCTATTCTAAACCCAGGCTCATGGGTTTGGTATCCAACCACCCGGCAAGGCAGAGCAGTGGTCTGGAACTTGACATTTAAAGGGTTTGAAAGAAATAGAAAGAGGCATGGAGAGTTCTTTTTTTAAGCCAGTCTGGCTATTTCTGAATGGGACATGCCAAGGGAACCGGAGATCGAATTCACAGCGTGTTTGAACCATAGCGTCTGGGAGACGGAGGGGGCTGAGGAGCTGTCTGTCTGGTGTCCCTCCCCAGGCAGGGACTCCTTTCACGGAGCCTCTGACGACTGCCTGGTTTCTGCTTGGATACCTCGCGTGGCGGGGCGCTCTCTGCCTTGGGGGACAGCGCTCCACGATCGGGCTGTGTGGGGGCCTCCGGCTGCTGCGGCCGGGAGCTTGCAGGAAAGCCCTGCCCAGGCTGCTGTGGAGGCTGAAAGAGACGACGTGGTTTCCAAAAGCCAGCGAGCACCCAGTCTGGGGAGATAATGGACATGTGTGGACGATGACACAGTGCCCGGCGACAGGACGTTATTAAACCTGACGTTGCGTGGTGCTGCCTGCTTCCTTCCCAGTCAGAGTCAGTGGGCGTCTCGCCCTCGCCCCCCCCATGTCGGGTACCGGCACGCCCCCCTCCCCCCGCCCCCTGTGTCGGTTAAAGCACTTGCATTTTAGCCATCTTCCAGGCTCCGGGGCGGGGAATGACCTTGCGGATTCTCACTCGCCCCCGCTCCCCATCGAGTCCCTCCTGGGTCCTCAGAGAGGTCGCTCACGGGTGCCTCCCACCCTGCGTCTCCTCTGTTCACATTGTCCGCGCAAACTTCTTCTAGGGAATCGAGGCATCACTATAGTTTGGCTCCCTTCTGGCTTTGCCGTCTCGTTACAGCTCCCCCGTCCGCCCCGCTCTGCGTCGGCTGCCTCACCTTGCCCCGCTCTGCGCCTGAGCTCCGGCTGCTTCGCCCCTGACTCTTTCTATCCAGTCTGTCTCTTCCTCAAGGTCTGGTGGAACCTCGCCCTCTCTGCTCCCTGTCATGAGGGCTGCCTCTCTTTATAGCAGAAATGCCAGCCATCCCTGGAGTCCTCTCTGGGTCCTTAAGGCTCACAGCCCCATATGATGGGAAAAACCCAGAATGGGCTTGGGGTCATGAGACCTAAGTTCAAACTGTGACTCCACCACTCACCAGCTGGGCTCTCAGGCCAGTCCCCGACTCGCACTGGCTGTCAGTTTCCACATCTGCCTCCCTGGGTGGCTGACCGAGATAATGAGTGTGGCACGTCTTTCACACACGCAGCGCCTTACAGGTGCTGGTTACTGCTGTGGTCGTGCCTTTCAAAAGAGGAGGAAGCTAGACTTGGGCCCTCTAAATCTTCGGAATTTATATCAGCAAGTCTTTACTGGGCGCCTGCTGCCCTGTCCAGCCCTGTGCGGCGCACACAGGGGTGAAAGTGAAGGCATGTTCTCCAGCCAGCGAGCTCGCGCTCTGGGGGATAACGAACGCGTGCAGAGGCGCGAGGCTGCGGGACTGGACAGCGTGTTACTGAACTCGACTGGTGTGAGCCTGCCTGAAAGCAGGGGAGGGGTGCGGAGGAGAGGGAGGGGTGTGGAGGAGGGGAGGGGTGCGGACAAGGGGGAGGGGTGTGGAGAAGGGGGGTGCGGAGAAGGGGAGGGGTGTGGAAGAGGGGAGGGGTGCGGACAAGGGGGAGGGGTGTGGAGAAGGGGTCGGTGTGGGAGAGTTAGGGTGATTGGGGAAGGCTTCCTGGAAGAGTCAGCCTGCAGCCGGAACTTGAAGGTGGGCAGCGCCTGCACAGGGGGAGAGGAAGCAGGGGGCAGTCCAGGCAGGGAGATTTCTCTGTGGAAAGCTGACCACCCGCAGGGTTTGATGGGAGAGGGAGTCCCCTTCAGTCCTGACCTGTGCTGGCTGCTCAGTTAACATCTCACCACAGCCTGGGGGCCGGGCTCGAAGCTGGAGGACCTTTCCTCATTTGCAGATGAGAGGCTGCAGCTCTGGGCGCTAACTGGGTAGGCAGGGACCAGCAGGGGGCTTGCAGGTGCTAACTTCATTTGATATGCTGAGAGGAGGCACACTTGGGATCCAGTATTTTCTGGTGTGACCTCCTCTGACTTCCTGGGGAATCACACACGCATTGGAGGGGGAGCCACACAGGTGAGCGTTGCTTCCCCCAGGAAGTACACCCGGACGGCGGGGCTCCAGAGTGTCCCTAGAGAAGGAGCTCAGGGTGGTCCTGGTCTGGGGTGCAGCCGGCACACTGCACCCCCAGGTAGGCCTGCAGTGACTTGCAGAGGCTTCGGAGGGGCTGATGGAGAGGCTGCAGGGACTAGCCCTCCTCGGCCATGTCTTGGTGGGAGTCTGGGTCCCCGTCCCTCTTACTGGGAGAGTCGGCCGTTCACCTGCGGTTGTTCCCAGGGGTCACCATTTCCCAGTTCCTGGCGGAGCCGAGGGGTCCCTTTCAGAAAGGGCCTGGTCTCCTGCCTCATTGTCCTCGTCCCACATCTCAAGCCACCTTGGGCCTCGGCCTGAAAGGGGACGGGATGCGGACGGCCACCGGGCTCACGGTGAGAGCGGGAGAGAGCAGAGGCTGGGGCGGGGCTCACAGCCTGCTCTGTTCTTTGGCTTGCCCAGCCTCCAGCAAACAGGTCACCGCAAACTGCGTGGCTCTGGACATCGAGCAAGCACAGAGAAGGTGTTTCAGGAGCAGTGGAGGAACCACAGCCGAGGAGTCGGGCAGGAGCAGATCGCCCAGTTCCTCCCCCAAGGCGCACGCGGTTTGGTTTCCCAGACCAGAAATGGTTACGCGAAGCCTGGGGGAGAGAGCCTGGGGTCGGAGTTTCCCTCTTACAAATTGACTGTCCTTGACAGGTTGCTGACTTAGAATCTGTAGGCAGGACACATGCCCCTATTTTAGCTAAGCCCCGGGAATGACGCAAGAGGACGCCAGGTCTCAGAAGTGCCAGGAGGAACTCAGGCAAGAACGCAGCAGCCAGGGGCCAACAAAGCTCTGAACCGAGACCCCGTGGCTTCATCAGCTCGGACACCTCTTCCGGGAAGCCCTCTCTCCTTCCCCGGGCAATCAGTTGATCTCCCGTCCTCTCTGCAGCCCACAGCCCGTGGCCAGCCCTTCTGTCGTCCGTCCCCAGAACTAGGCTTTGCCTTCGCAGTAAATTCCTCGTGCATCGGTCTCCCGTTAGACCGGGGCTCAGAGCCGCGTGCCCGGGGGGTCTTTGTAAATGAAAGTTTATTGGAACGTGGCCGTGCTCACTCATCTGTCCCTTGTCTCTGGCTGCTTTCATGCCAGAAGGCCGCAGCTGGCTTCTTGCAGAGATGGTCTGTGAAGCCGGAAATAGTTACCTACCTGGCCCTTTGCTGAAAAAGGCTGCCGCCTCCTGGTCTGACAGCAGGCTGACGGAGGGCAGGGCCTGGGTCTTACTCAGATCTTACCCGCTGGGCCCCGTGCTTCACACGAGGTGAATTTCTATTCACGCTGAGTTAAAGGAAGACGTGTCCAAGCAGGAGAGACTGAAGAGCATGGGGTGGGGGGCACAGCTCAGTTACTCAAGAGCAAGAGCCGGTTTCAAGGGTTTTAAAAGCCTTCATTCCCGCACACAGAGGTGAGCGGCTAACGACACAGCGATCTCGTCCTGCCGTCCGAGCAGCCCCTCGGGCCCCGTTAGGCAGCGCCTTGTTAACCCAGCTCGAGTCCTGTTCGAGCTGTTCGGTGTCTGTCACCCGGACCCTCGTCCTCACCCCTCCAGTGTCTCTTTAGCCTGAACGAGGTGTGAGGCAGACACTTCCTCCGAATTGGAGAGGACTATGAAAATAACTTGGCACAGTGCTCCTCGGCCTGTCGGGGCTGGGGAGTGCAGCCCCACCTTCGCCGCCGTGCATGAATCCTGGTCTGGTGCCCAGGGCTAGGAAACGCGTCACCACGTGGAAATGTAAAAACGTGCCTCCGATACTGACGTTCCTTGCAGCTGAGAAAAACCAACATGAAAGAATGTTTAGTTAAAAGTCTCCTAAACAAATGACGTTTTGTGGCTCCAACTCGACTCCGAGAGTCATTTATAAATCACAGTAAATGCGAGGGGGTTTGTGGGTGCATTTGGCATAGTGTGGGGGTGGGGCCTCAGATGTGGGAACGGGGACAGTGGAGGGTGCACGTTTTGTGGGTCCAGAGCACGTGCGATTTCCGGGGCGCTCTTTAAGAATAAAGACACAGCCAGACCTTACTTCTCCAAAGGCTGCACAAACATACGGCCAGATGAATGCTTTGATAGGGGCCTTGTTGAGCCTCAGAATGATCCAGGCAGGTGAGAGGCTCGGAAGTTTAAGTTCCACGAGTCTGCCGGTTACAGCTCCCCTGAGGTGGGCGGGTGGGTGACGCAGTCAAATAAGTAGGGGAGCGCTGCCGGCACAGTCCTGGGGAGTCGCGGTTCCCGGGAGCTCTGTGAAGGTTCTGAGAAGTCCTGCACATCAGAACACTAACTTTATTTGACCTAGAGTTTCCCAAACTTGTTTTTGCTATAGAGACTCCGGGCGAACGTTTTTGAACAACTGGGAAGCAGACTAGGAAAGCCTGACTCTCCCTGACCTCAGTTTGCGGCTACAATAGACCAGAAGGGTGCTTTTCTGACCACTGCTGGTTGGGAGGGAGGGCTTAGCTTGGGCCAGGGTCAGGCCCACGCATTAGGGATTTTTACTGGATCCGTCGATCTCGAAAGCTTCTGCATCTCAGGGCTTCTCTTGCTCAGAATTTTAAAAATTTATATCTTTTTTAAATTTCTTTTTTTGTTGTTGTTTAAAGGAGGTAATTTTATTTCACTTGTTTATATGTTCATTTTTTTTTTTAACAGAGGTACTGGAGGTTGAACCCAGAACCCCATGCATGCTAAGCATGTGCTCCACCTCTGAGCTATTACCCCACCCCCAGAATTTTTGAAGAATGGAACGTTTTGATTCAAATGAGGGCAAAGAGGCTTGACCTGTGGATGCCCGTGTTTCACTCGCTTATTGGCATCACTTTGTTTTTTCTTTCAGAGTTTGGTGAAAGACTGGTGACATCATTTGCAGGTCTCTGGGCAAAGTCGGAAAACATGGGGGGGCCCCGGCTCAGAAGTTGCTACGAATGTCAGGAGAGTGACGGCAGAGCATTAAACCATGTGAGGGGCCCTTCTCAGCGTGGGCCCTAGTGGCCAAGGGGATCGCGGGACCCGGGAGGCCGGTCCTGGTTCTGAAGACGCTCAGAGCCTGTGGGGAGGAGCCAGCAGTTCACGAAGGGCTGCGTTTCAGCGTCGTGGCCGGAGCCGGGCACCGGGCCGTGCAGGTGTGTGCGTGCGGAGGTGGGTCACTGGCTGAGCCTTCTCAGCGCCACTCAGCCTTCTCCATGATTCATCAGCAGCGCTGCTGTGTGGGGCCCGCCATGGTTGTAATTAGCTGGGGCTTCTCAAGTGAAAACCCTTCCTCTAACCTGAGTGTCTTCAAAATCAGTGCCGGCTACCACGCGTCCAGGTCGATGGGGGTCAGCTCGCAGTAAGTCCCTCTCTTCCCAGCTTGTTATAATTACTCCTTCCATCAGGGGATTCAGTCTCATTGTCTTTGCTGTGAACACACGGTCTCCCAGCGCTGTGGGGAGAAGGTGGGGGTGTGGGAGGGCACGAGGCTCCCGTTTCCAGGCCTGCGTCTCCCGCAGCAGCCGGACCCTGGCTCGTGCAGGGCACGGTGGCCCCAGCAGGGTCAGGGTGGAGGGTGTCACTACCTCGTGGTCTAGGCTTCTGGAGGGGGTGGTCCCTGCAGGTGAGGCAAAGCGGGTCTTGATAAAGGCTTTCTGGGCTCCCGTGCCCCAGCACGGGTGGAAGAGGGGTTGGAGGCCCTCTGAGCCGTCTCCACCTTCTCCTGAACCCTCTCCAGGCCAGGGCGCCCGGAAACCCTCACCAAGTGCATGCTCGCGGGGCTTCTGCCTCCCGAACCCTCCACCTGAGGGACGCCCGGTCCAGGGGCTGCCATGCCCACTCCTGCCCCCAGGCAGGATCTCCGCCAGGTCTGAGAGAAGCCGGCATCTCCCCAGACACGAAAAGAGGACTTTGTCCAGCAGAAGTGGGAGTAAGGTCTGGAACCAAGGATGGTCAGAGAAGGGGGTGGCAGGCATGCGCCCTGCTCTCCGACCCCCTGGCTGTGAGGCAGGCTGCCTGGACCTTGGAGAACAGCAATGCTTTATTTAACAAGTTTCCCCTTTTCACTTTGAACCACGTCATGGTTCTGCGGAGCTGAGGGGAGAGCCGGGAGGGAAGGCAGGGGCCCAGCAGGCACCCTGGCCTGAGCTCTGGGGCCCCCGGGGCAGTGGGGGCGCCCGAGGCCCGGGAGGTAGGCTGGCCGTGGGGACTCTGACCAGTGCATGCCCTTGGCTAAGAGCCTTCTCCTTGCGGGGGCTTCTGTACTCGTCCAGATGGCGGGCCTTGCAGCTGTGGGGATGTGCTTATCTGTGCTAGATGGCATCGGGGTCACCCTGGCGTTAGAGCGTCTGCGTGTCCGCTCTCCTGTCCCCAGAGCAGACTGCTCGGAGACAGCCTGCGTGGGGACGGACGGGCCACTGAGGGCGGGTCAGGCACCAGGCTGAGGGCAGGAGGGCCAGCTCAGGGACAGTTTACCTCTGTGTTTCCAACTGCAGCCCAGGAGCCCTAATGAAGGAAGAACCTTCTGGGGAGGGGTCTGACGCAGGCCATCGTGCACTCCTCCCCCCAGGCTGGCTGTAGCTCCTCCCTGATGGCCTGCCAGTGCTCGTGAGGTAGCAGGCTCAGTCTCACCACCTGTTTCCTCATTGTCACAACCTGCTGCGGCCTTGCCAGATCCTCCCCATTCTCAGGGCTCCCTCTGCCCCATCTCTGCGGGGGGGCAACAGAGCGGCCCACCTCTGCTGGGGACACTCTGCGTCCGCTGCGTGCCACCTTCTGGCCACCCGGCGCCCAGGCCTGGCGGAGGGCGCGGGAGCGGGAGGCCTTGGCGTGCCCTCTGGGGGGGGGGTCCACCTAAAGAGCGCTCACAGGCTGGGCTCTTAGAAACTCAGGGCCTTTCCTGGCTTTCCTGGCAAAATCTTCGTGCTGATCCCGGCCCGACAGTCGGTTCTCTAGGCCAGACCGCGGGGCTCCCTCGCTGGGAACAGGCCGTCCCCCGACGGCCACATACGGGCAGGGACAACGTGCTCTCACCAGGGTCTCTCGTGCCCGTCCCACGGAAGTAAGAGGTCCCTACTATTTCCCGAGGGGCTGCCACGGACGAGGGGCTGGACTGAGGGCCCAACACACAAAAGCCCACTTAGCCCTCACGACAGTCCTTTCAGGAGCTTTTTACAGGGAGGAGGGTTACGTTCAGAGGAGTTAGGTTAACTTGCTCAAGGTCACACAGCTAGTGAGCAGCAGGGCTGGGAGTCCCCCGGCGCTCGGCTCTGAAGTCCCTGTGCACGCTGAACCACTTTGCCTGCATCTTTGTCGGAAGCGACTGTTGAAGAGCCCTGGAGCTCAGGAACGCCCCCTTCTCTGAGCCACAGCCTTCACTGCCTCGGCACCACAAGACCAAACGCTCAAAGTCAGAGATGGCCAGACGGCTTACGAGCTCCCTGTGCTCTCACAGAACCCAGGGCAAAGCAGTACCACGGGGCTGCCCACACCGCTCACTCATAGCCTCCGCCGCAGGCGGGACTCGGTCCTCTGAACAGGCCAGGACCCAGCACGGGTTTCCCCTCCTTCCGAGGGCTGCATGGCTGAGACGCACCCGGCCTCTGGGGGCCCGGCCAGGCTGGGGAGGGGGGCGAGGGCAAGGCTCCTTCCTTTCCGGGGCTTTTCTCAGGGAGAAGTTGTGGGCGAGCGGGGACATCTGATCACTACCTTCTTAGCGCTATTTGGACACTGAGAAGCCAGTGTTTTTCACTCTGTTCTTTGACAGAAATATTATAAGGCACGCAAGCATGGGATTTCAGATGTTCAAAAAACGTGCGGCATTGTGTATTCTCTCCCTCCCGTCCAGCTTCTAGGAAAAGATGCCCAGAATCAGGTGGCCGCTTGTCTAGAACAGCTGCGGCCCGTGGCACTGCCGCGTGGTGGCGTCAGCGGGCCCAGGGCCCAGGAGGGGCCTTCCCCAGGCTCTCCCTGCAAGCAGCCCACCCCCTGACCCTGGCGGGAGAGCACTCCCGCCCCTCAGTGAGCGTGTCTGCACCCAGCCCAAGCCTGTGTGTGTGCCTGGCCTGGTCTGCTTCCTCCGCTTGGGAGACGCAGAAGCTGAGGCCTGGGGAGGCGGTGACCGAAGACCCGGCCAGGTGGGGCTGGCAGCCGCAGCAAGACCCAGCTTCTTGGCGCCAATTCCAGGGTTCTTTCCGCGCGACCACCTCTAATGCGTGGCCAGCTCAGGGGTCAGAGAAAGCACCTTTATTTCTGGATTTCCTTCTCTCCAGTACCTTTCTGACTAATGTTCAGAAGGTCTGCTCTTCCTAGCTTGGGATGTGCACCTAGAAAGTTTCCATGTGAAGTTGCTACCTCCAAGAAGAATGCAAAGTCCCTGCTGGGCTTATGAAAAATGAAATCAGTTCCAAGCCCTGAGCTCTTTGAAAAGTTGTTATTAAATTCTGTGCGTGGCCCTGACCTGGATTTAAAGATTTGCAAGAAGACAAATTCCAAACAGATGCCCATTAGGGCCCTGACAGCCGCAGCTTAAAGATAACATTTACATTCTGCCAGGGTCTGTATCTCTCTGTTCCCTGCTCAGCCCCTCTCCCGCCTCCAGCGGGATCAATACCTCGGCTGAGGTTACATGGAGGTGGCCACATTCTTTAAAGCTGTTTGCTCAGTGCTTGGTTTGCTCTGCTAACACGCCGGGTACTTCTTCCAGCAGGCCTGTTTGCCCAGCATTAGGGCTGTTTGCCGAAACACCTACCCCAATCCGAGGGGGCTCAGCTTTCCAAACAGTTGGTCCCCACATCTGTCAATCAATAACACCAATCGGGGTCCTGATACGGACGGCAAGTGTGGCCAAGTCCAATATTTGCCCAAACGCTGCCCCCTCCCCCTGCACCTGACTCTCCCCAGTTTGACAGGACAGGCGTTTGCCAAGCGTGTGGGATGCTGGGAAGAGACAATGGCAGCGGACAGGGAGCTGATTCCGGGACAGACGGGCGCACGAGCAGACACGATAGCTCCTTTGTGAGCGGTGACTTACTGAAGCACACAGCGATTCCCTGCTCAGCCAGCCCCGGGTCACTGCAAACGGCAGGCGTGGGGCTCTGGTCTCCCCAGACTGGCAAAGGAAACTGGGTTTTACCTTGTGAAGCTTGAGGTTGGAGCCATAGTGATCAGAGGGACACCAGGGTATTATCGAGCTCAGGAAGTCAACTCCCGGGAAGGACGAAACGGTGGCGAGAGAAAACACACCCTGAAAAGAGGGGCTGTAACAGGACA
Organism: Vicugna pacos; assembly: GCF_048564905.1. Taxonomy (NCBI): domain Eukaryota; kingdom Metazoa; phylum Chordata; class Mammalia; order Artiodactyla; family Camelidae; genus Vicugna; species Vicugna pacos. Next base: position 28,934,766 of record NC_133013.1, on the reverse strand, counting down.
GGCCCGTCCTGTTCTGCAGCTCGGTGGAGGCGTGGCTCACCGCACTGTGAATGCGCTAAATGCCACCGGGGTGTTCGCTTTATAATGTTACTTTTATCTTGTGTGACTTTCACCTCGTTGGAGAAAAGAAGGTGAATCCCCACGCGCCCAGGACGCTCACACGGAGAGGCTCTGGTGCCCGACTCAGGCTCTGGCTCAGAGCAAACGCTTAATAAATGTTTATTGAGAGAACAACCTAACATTTGCACAGTCAACAAAGCTCTTTGTTACACACGAGCTCCCTTTGTCCTGGAAGCTAGAGCCCTATGTACGTGGTGGGCGGGTTGGGGGGGCCTCGTGTTGTAGAGAAACTGAGGCCTGTGGAGGACGTGCAGCTGGCGGTGACAGTGCCGGGGCTTGAGCCCCAGAGTCTCTCGCGTCGACGTCTGTGCGTGTGAAACTGCCCGTTGTGTCTAAGTGGCTTCCAGGACGGGAGAGAAAGGGTCTGACGAATGCTACCTCCCCCTTCTCTAGAGCATTTATTTCTAAAAAAAATATTTAAAAACTGGACTGTCCAGCAGAGTGGCTCTTTCTCCCCTGCAGTTGCCAGCACAGGGCTTGATAAATATTTGCCAATTCATTCAGTGGCCAAGGCCAGCCTCTGGTTGCTGTGGTGACCATCCAGAGCAAAGCTCAGGCCGCCTAGGGCATCAGCGACATCAGAGCCCTCTGCTGCTAAGGGTCTGGGAGGAGGAACCGGGGTCTGTGCCTGGTGCCTCCCGGAGACTTGCCGGTGCAAGGCGTCCTCTGCACACCAAACCACCATGAACGGGGAGGCTGCAGTGGCCATCTCGCCACTGTCACCTGATAGTCTAGGTGACTTGTTGAAAGGAATTAAAAAGAACTCCAAGATGGCGCCAGCAGAGCATCACACCCAGCACGTGTCCTTTCGGGGCTGCATTTAGGGCGCCTTGACCTGTGTCCTGAGGGTGGGGCTGTGGGCTCCGTCCTCTGGTGCGGGCAATATGCAGGTGCAGAGGGGTTAAAAAACAACGCATCTGACTGAAATTGGTCTGCTTTCACCGCCACCGCGTGCTGGCAGCTGTGACAGTGTCAGCAACAAAACAAAATTCTCCTCCATGAAAAATCCTTCCTTGGCCTAAGATGTAAACAGCTGTGGTCATGCCATGGAGTTTAATAATAATAACAATAATAATAATTATTATTATTATATGCTCCACATTAGGACACTTTTATTACTTAGCTTTGAATAAACATCCCACTGTGCACTGACGTTAATTTGGAGAACTAGGAATAGAGCTGGCTCCCCCAGCGAGGACCTACCTCCCCCACGCATTTGCTCTGAGCGTGATTCGTCAGGCTACGGAAGGGTTTGCACTCTCTCCCGTGCAGGTGGGTCTCACCGCCCTCTGGTATCGCACGTTCTTGCGCTTAAAAAAGTAGATCTGAAATGAACAATGTTAGTGCGGTGATTGTCAAGGCGGAAAAAGCTAACCTGAGTTCTCTGAGTCCGCCATTCGGGGTGACCACTGGCGTTTATTTTTGTTTGAAATTTAAAACAGTGCCAGAGGCTGAACAGCGATGTGTAATATTTTTTTTTTAGTAAGTGCATGTTTTTGTTCACTCTGGAAATATTTTAGTGAATTTTACGATTTTTTAAATGGAAGCTTATCTTTTGTTTTAAAAAGACAGAACAACATTCCAAAAGCAGACTTATCAATAAACCGTAGTTTGCTGACACTTTAGTTGTCTTAAAATCTTATTGGTTACTGGGTAATTATTTACATAATTATTATTATTATGTCAGATAATACGCGAAAGGACCAAAGTTCGACCGATGAGGCACGTATGAAAACCACTGTGCAAATAATTGTGCCTCATTGTGTAGGAATCCGGAGCCACGCGCAATGCCTGGCGTCCCTGCGGAAACGGCAGCCGGGCCGTGATTTTCCTGAAAGTCTGGAGAGGTTCCAGGCGGGGCAGCCGGGCCGCCGGAGCCGACGCGGCCCCGCGGAGCCTGACCGGGAAGCGCGAGGCGGAGGCGGGGAGGGTCGCGGCCGAGCGCAGGGCGCCGCTCCCGGAGGCACGTGGCGTCGCGCGGCCGGGCGCCCTGCTGCGGCTCTGCGCTGCCTTTCGTGATGTTTGCAGAAAGTAATCTTGTGGTGTGGAAGGAGGCATCTCCCGCGTTCAAGCAGCCTAGTTACATCTCTGGTTTGCCACCTCGGGCCGGGCGGGCTGGGCGGGGGCTCGGTCAGGGCCACGCTGGGGCAAAGTCAGTTACCATCAGACCTTCTTCCTTTTTTTGTTTTTAAATTTATTTTTTATATTTTTAGGGGGAAGGTAATTTGGTTGGTTGGTTGGTTGGTTTATGTATTTTAATGGAGGTGCCGGGGACTGAACCCGGGACCTCTTGTGTGCTGAGCATGCGCTCCACCGCTGGGCTGCACCCTCCCCCCAGACCCTCTTCCTTAACTGCCTCCCACTCCCTTGAGAGGGGACCTCTGGGCTCTTTGGTTGTGAGGAGCAGCACCCACGTAGCCTGACTCAAGTCGGTAGTGCCGGGCTGCCCGGTGTCCTGTCCGCTGGGTGTCCCATCCTCTCCCGAGGCCTGGCCCCAAGGGGACAGGGGGACCTGGGGAGTGTCACCAGTCCCTGGGGTTGCCCTGCGGCCCCTGCACCTGTTTTCTGGCAGCTGTTAGAGTGGGGTCGCCTAAAAGAGGCAAATGGGCCCCAAGTGTCTCCACAGGCCTGCTGGGGGCTTCTCATTAATTCTGTCAGCACCGTCAACAAATGCGTATTAAGTGCCATCGTTAGGCCCCGGCCTTGTGCTGGCCGCCACGTGGCAGCAAGATCAGACAAGACCCAGGCTGCCCTCACGAGGGTGGACAGGGGCCATGACATCCCTGAGCGATTTGGAGGAAGGGCAGAGGCAGCTGGAAGAGACGCAGGAGGGTTGCTCTCCGGGCAGTTAAAGGAGCCGGGGGGAACTTCGCCCCGGGGGTCTCCGGAAGGCTGGGGGCCTTTGTAGGATCTGAGACGGGAAGAGAGGGAACGTTCTGCGAGGCAGCAGGCTGTGCACCTGCCCTAGAACCGCCACTCACCAGCTCTGTGACCTTGGCAGGTCCTCTGTGACCTTGAGCCGGTCCTCCTGGCCCCGGGACTCAGCTCCTCACTCTGAGGGACTGGGGAGGGGGGCACTAGTCCAACCGGGTGGAGTGAGGACAGAGAGGTGACCGTAGAGCTCCCGCCCCTCCCAGATGAAGTGCTTAATAGATGGTGGCCAACGCTGTGCCCCCGGGGGCTCCCCCGAGACTCCCCTTCCTTGGTGGTTCTCGGCCCTGACGCACAGCGCCCCCAAGGGCCTAGCGCGCACCCCCACTCAGGGAAGGCCCTCTGAGGGCGCGGCTCATTCGGGCACGTGGTTCTCTGGTGAGTGAACGAGTCCAGACTCCGGATGCCTAGAGGAGCGAATACCGTGGCCCTTGCACGAACTTTCTCAAATATAAATTGTCTCGGTGGCGCTTTTGAGAGGCGCCGGATAGCTCTTGTAAACTGTAAACGCTCATCTTTGCTGCTGGTAATAATGACAGTGCTTCCTGGGCCCCTGCCCTGGGAGCTTAGTCTGTGTACAGGCAGCCTCAGTCACTCTCCCAAGGACTGGCCGGGCACGCGGAGCAATCGTTTCGGCACCCCCACCCACAGAGCCTGGTTCGGACCACGCCCGTGACCTCCTGGTTCATCTCGAGCGGCGGCTGTACCAGCTCCTTTCCACGTGTCACCCAACTGAACCCCACAGCAATCCTGTGAGGGAGGTCGCCTTATCTCCACTTTACCGGGGCTCAGAGAAGGTAAGTGGCTTGCCCAAGGTCACATAGCTTGCAAGAGCGAGAGCTGGGATTTGAAGCCAGCTCTACCTGAGTGCAGAGCCCAGGCTCCAAAGACCAGCCTCTTTGCTCTTTGATGGAAACAGTTCTACGTCTGGGAGTTTCCGGCCAAGGTGGCCACCCCGAAACAGGCTTCTAAGAAAAGGATGGAATGTAAGATAAAGGTCCCGACCTGACCCAGTGAAATGTCTCGCACTCAGTCACCGCCGAGTCAGAACGTGAGGAAGCCCAGGCAGCCGGTGCCCACGCTGCCTGGAGCACTCTCAGTCTCAAGGTGGTGAGAAGCTATTGAATTGACAAAACGCATTAAGATGCTCACTGGGGAGACAATGTACAGAGAATACGCTGTTTGCAGGCATTTTCAAGGACTTTCCAAGACACCCTTTTCCACACCAATAATTGATAGACTAACCTCAAATTGTTCCTATTTGTTCATTAACATAAGTTCCCCAAGGGCTCGCCATGTACCACTTTATTAGCCTGGATTGAGTAATATATTTTAAAGTAATAAAATGACATTATTTTTAAATGATTTTTTAATGTGGACTTTCCAGCCACTGCCCTCTCTGATAGGTCTGAGTTAGTGAGTTTTAATTGTGTGTAAAGAAGCAATAAAATAACCATTACTAAGATGATGGGGGCTTCATTCACAGCAGACACTGAGCTGTGCACGTCACGTGCTCCGCCCCAATCAGTCTCACAAACCCCCCACTTCACAGCCACAGAACTCACTCTCAGGGATTAAACGCTCCCATTAGGTGGGTGGGCCTTATCCAATCAGTTGCAGGCTGACAGAGCAAAGATTATGTTTCTCAAAGAAGAGGGAATTCTCCTCAAGACTGCACCACAGAAATGAGTTTCTAGCCTGCTACCCTGTGGAACTTAAACTCGAGGCGGCAGCATTAACTTGTACCTACGTTTCCAGCCTGTCAGCCTTCCCTATAGATTTTGGACTTGCAATTGTATGAACCAATTGTATGAAACAATTCCTTAAAGTAAATCTATTTCTCTCTCTCACTCTGTCCCTCCCTTGCTTCCCCAGCCCCCAGTACACATACAGACATACATTTACACGTATATGTGTCTGTCTGTCTGTCTATCTGTCATCTTTCCATCCTATTGCCTATTCATTTGTTTCTCTAGAGAACTCTGGCTAGTACAGTTGGAGATGAGGTCCTTTCCCCCAGGAAGCTCGCGTGTTAGCATGTTACTGGGGATGACAGCACGGGAGCCGACGATGAATGGAGAGGGCCTGGGGTGCCAATGCGGGAGCCAGTTTCCATGTGAGCAGCGGCAACATTAGGCTGTGCCGTGAGGACTCCCAGAGGGGTCAAGAGGGCTGGGGGCGGGGGGGATGGTTCAGCCAGACCGCATCACCTCCTCCCGCTAAGCCTGGAACCTCCTTCCCCGAAGTCTTGAAGGATCTGACGTTTTGTTTGATTATTCCAAGCAAGCATTCGCTCTGGAAGGGACCTCCAGGACCGTGAAGCGCAGCAGCGCTTTGATTGCACAGACGGGGAAAGCACGTCTCTGAGAGCTTTGCATCAAAGTGACAGAGGTGCTGGATCGCGGTGACCAGGAAGAGTCACCCATGGAAATGACAGCCGTTATTCACACACTTTTCAGCACAGGTTCTGTGGCCGTGATAAAATGAATTACTGCCCCGCATAGCTGGGGTTTTCTTTTAACCATGCTTGACCCCTTGAGAAAGAACCAAAGGAGCGAAGGAACTGTGGACTCAGAGCTGCGCTGCTCCCGGTCCGTCCGGGCTCCAGGGCCACGGGGTGCTGTCTCCTGCGGCCACCCCTGGGCCCGCCCCGGGCAGCGTGGCCCCGGGCAGCGTGGCCCCACGCAGGGCCCACAGCAGCAGAGCCACGGCCCCGGCAAGGCTCTCTCTCTGTAGTAGCAAAAGGGTTTGCAGCCACAAGAGTTGGAATCAAAGGAGCTCTGATCGCCTAGGAAGTGCTGTTCCCCAGAGTGTGCCGGGCTCAGGTTCTCCTCTGGACCCCTCTTACCAGGTAGCATGGAGGCCACCCTTGCTCTGGTCTTTTACTCAAATGTCCCCTGTATAAAAAGACCAAAGCCCTGGAAGCAACAGCGGCTCGTGCCCTCGGGTCCTCCTCACCACTCCTACTGGAGACTGGTGACAGGAAAGCGGAGATGGTTCCCGTTTTACAGAGAGAGAAACTGAGGTGCAGAGACGGGTGCAACTAGCTTCTGACTGTGGCCGATCAGGAACGGAGCGCTGGGAGGAGAGACCTGCAGGCATCGGCCCCAGGGGGCCCTGGTCTGTCCCTGTGGGGGGGCAGGGAGCCACTCATTGGCCTTGCAAATCAGAATCTGCCCGGCTGCTCCACAGAGACCCCGGCCAGGGATGGCACAGGCTTTCAAATCGTGTTTTCCCCTTTTCTTACAGTTCACTAAGGTCCAAGGCAACTCATTTCGTGGTGATTCTCTGTGACCCTCTGTCCCCTTTCCCAGGGAAGTGAGGGGAGGGCTACACCCTAAATCTGTTCCTGCTGACTCCGGCATGAAAGGTGCTCTCACTGGGGAATATGGAATGTGGCCATCAGCCAGGCGTGCAGGAGAGACACCGTCTGGTTAGGTGGAAGGGGCACATGGTCTGAATATCTGAATTTTAATCTCAGTTATTATTTTTTTTACTCGCTCTGTGCCCTTTGCCAAGTCACTTAACCTCTCTGAACCCCAGTTTCTACTTCTGTAAAATTATTACCCTTATGGAGCTCTCAGTCATTTTAAATGAAATAATAAACGTGGCTATGTTTTATAGACTGAAAAGCATTGTACCAACATTTATTTTTTTTTATATACCCTAAAAAGATGTTTACCAAAATCCGTGTTGGGGCTTTGAGTGCAAGGACACACGGATGGGGTAAGTCATTGCTGCCACGTGACTTCTGCTTCGGAAACAGGGTGAAATAAACATACTCATCAGATCCTCGGACTCCCACAGACGAGAGGAAAGGCAGAGGGTTCCGGAGGGAAACCCCAGGACCTCACTCCCTGAGGCTGAGAGATGCGGGCTGTAATGGTTTTGCCGTCATCAAAACTGCGCCTGAATCATTCTGGGTGGAATTTAGAAGACAGGGGACAGGGTGGTAGAGTACACAGCTACGCGGGCACCACGCCTGCACACAGCTCAAAGGCACGTCTACCACCGAGGATGACCCGAGGCCTCTGGCAACAAGAGCTGTCGTTCAGGTTAGGCCTTGACCCGCTCCTCCCACGAAGGAGGAAGTGGAGTCAGCAACAGAGAGCAGGCTGCATAGCCAGGTGATCTCAGGTTTCCTGTTTATCCTCCCTCCAAAACACTTCCCCCTTTCTTCTCTATTCCTGCCTTACATTTCACGATTAGAGATTTATTTCCTTGGTTGTCCAGACTCCAAGAGTTCTCTATTACAAATGCAAGTTTTCCTGGGAGAGGCAACAGGTAAGTCTGGACTGTGATCCAGCTCAGGCAATCAGGACCTGGGATTGCGTCCAGTGGGGGCCTGAGGGGAAAAAAGGGGTGAGTGGAAGAAGGGGATGGTTCCTTTGGGAAAGTGGAGGGGCTGCAACTAGCCAGGTGACATTCCTTGTGTCTCCCCGCCAGGCTCAGCGCCGTCCCTCAGGCCGTGGGACAGGAGCGCTGAACAGCAGAGGGCACCAGAGGCCTGCGTCTCTGGCCCCACCGCGGTGCCGTCACCCGGTGCTGGTGGAGCGGTGCTGGAGGAGGGTGGCACTTGGGCTTTGAGCAGGGAGGGATCTCAGGGCCTGTTCCTCTTCCTCTTTGGTGTCACTGCGCTGTGGGCAAGTGTTTGTAAGACGCAGCCCCGCCCCTCGCTAGGCTTCAGGGGATGTTGGGGACCGGGAGCTGAGGGGCCCCACCAAAGAGCAGGCCTGCCTTTCACTTTTTCTTCAGTTGTCATCCGTCAGACCCAGGGCAGGGCTGGAAGGGACAGCTGGGAGCCAGGACAGAGCATAAGGGGCGCTGCTCACACCAGCCGGTGGCCCACCCGGCCCAGGGCAGGTGAGCTCATGCCTCCCCAAGGCTTCTGCTCCTCATGTCTCACATCCCCCATCCGACTTCCATCCATTTAGCACAAGCTTTTGTTTGTGTTCAAATGCAGCCCGTTTCTCTTCTTGGGGGGAGGGTGGGAGGGAGGTTGGCGGGGGCAGGGTTCCCAGCAGCTGTCCCCTCGACTGACGTCACGGCGCACCAAGAGCGTGGTCCTGGGAGGCCGGCGGCCGTGTGATGCCTCCAAGCCCCCTTCCCTTCCTGGGCCTCAGTTTCCTCCCCTCGAAAGCGAGGGTTGGGGCTGCCAAGCCCAAGCCCTGCCCAGCTTCAGGAGCAAGGCTTTCGGGAGCAGGTTTTGCTACTCAGGAACGGGGGGACAGCCGGGCCCTGGGGGGAGGGTGCTACCAGAAAGGAGAAGGGTGCAAGCCAGGGGGCATTGGGGCCCCCGAGGGTCACTAGCTGATGGGACATTTGCCAGGAACGGCTGGGTGCTGCAGCCCTTGGTCTTTGGTGCTGGCGTGTGTTTCAGCGTTCACGGTGCTCCAGATCCAGAAAGACTGAGGTCAGGTCAGACCGTTACACCCAAGCTTGGACGGCCCAGAGTCAAACAGAAGAGGCTGCCAGGGGTACCCGAGTCTCCCGCCCCGTTCCCCCCCCCCACCGCCTCCTCTAGGCGCTGCTCTCAGCCTCCTGAGCCTCCCAGCGCTGGCTCCCTCCCACCTGGGCAGGGGGTCTGGCCAGGTCCTTGGAGCCCTGGTCAGGCCTGTCTTCCAGAAAGTCAAGCAGGTGGGCACCCCAGGCCATCACCGTTGCATGGGATATGAATTGTGTCTCAACGTCGCCATCGTCAGCCCACCATTCTGGGCTCCATCCTACGCTCCCTTCTTCTGAGGGGCCCACTGTAACGTGTCTCAAACTGTAGGGCATCCACCGAAGTGTGTCCCCGCTTATCCTTCTGTGGCTCTAAATGACCGCGGAGTGTCTGGCTTGCTGGTCAGGATTTGCCGACTTACTGTCGTGACTCCATTTTATTACAATTTATGGAGGTCGTAACCCGAAGGATTCCGGACCTCAGAATCAAACATCAGAGCAGGAGGAGGCCTTGGGGAGTGTGCATTCTGGCTGGAAAGAACAGGTGGATTAAAAAATCACCCAGATGGTGCCCTCCGGCGTGAGGGCGACCCTGCCAGCCCTCTGCCCTGCAGCGACTCTGGGGGCCAGGCAGGGAGGGGTCGCAGTGCAGGGCCCGCACAGGTGCACCCCATCCATCAGCAGGCGCCCGAGCAGAGTTCAGGTCTGGGTGGGCCAGCAGATGAAAGAAGGGTCGGTGGGTTTTACGGATTAAGCTTTGAGGTTTAACTACCCGTAAATGACTTCAAGGTCCATTACTGGGCGGAGACGTGCTTCCCGTGGACTCCTCCCTGTGGCTCCTTGCTGGACCCTGCTGTGGCTGGGGCTCCTCTCGTTGCGGGGCGGAGGGGAGAGGCCTGCTGGCCGGGACCTGTGTTCCCATTCACCAGACTTTGCACACTCTGCTGGCTAGTGGACAGCCTTCCGGGAGCAGGCCTGGACGCCCCAAATCAATTTGCTAAAAGCCAATTTGCCAAATGATCAATTCGCTGAACGACTTATTTGCCGTAGGACTGTGGATCTGTTTTTTAACTTTCAGTTTCCCTGTGGCTTTGCGCAGCGGTGCTGGCGGCAGGATTGTCCGTGACCGTCAGGCGCTGAGCCCGACTCCGGCGCTCGGCGCTCAGCAGCTTCTGAGGAAGGGAGCGGCTCGCCCCCGCCCCGGCCCTGGAATCTGCCTCTGCTCCGCTTCCCAGGCGCCGTTCCCGACTTGCCTCTCTCCTGCAGGCTTACCCCGCGTCGGCCCTAGGACACGGCAGTGAGGACGGATTCCTGACAGTGGAGGCCCAGATCCTCCCTCCGAGGGGGCTCGGGGCCTCGCACGGCGGTGATTAGAGGGAAAAAAAAAGTGGTGGTTCTTACGTCCTCGGGTTTGTGATCCAGGATTCACGCCCCCGTTATTATTACTTATCATTTTAATTCACGTTGCAATAGACACTGAAATCGTGAGCGCTTCTAAGCGGAGGGCGCCAACCTTGCATGCACTGACTGATTAAACTTTAGAATCTGAAACTTAGTTCAGAAGCATCTCCTTGCCAGCACATAGGACCATAAAATTTGCTAATCCCCCCAAAAGGGCCACCCAAGATCCAGAGTTGCAGGAAAAAAACAAGTTATTTCAGCTACGGATTTTCTGTGTGGATTACCTGTTTCTGCATCTGTGTCTGTACCTGTCCCGATACGTACGTCCATCAGCAGGCGACTCAGAGCAGCAGATTAATCCCGAAACTGTCTGTGTGCTTTGGAACGCGTGATACCTTCCTGCTGGATTTTCCTCCCTGCTGGGCGTCCCCTGAACTTGCACCTGTGTGCATCCTTGTACCTAGTGCATGCGAATTTTTCTTCTTTGTTTTTTCATCTGGCCACCATGGTATCTTGAACAGAACATCAGGCAGGGGACCTCTGGGCAGGTTAATTTCATGGAGCCTCAATGTCTTATCTGCAAAGTGGGGCTAAAAACACCTCCCTGCCGAGGTTTCTGTGGGCGTGAAAGAGGTAATGGGTGGGAGAACGCTGTAATCTTTCGTGGAGCTGTGCAGATGTAGGATGCTAATGTGGCAGGGATTCTAGATAGGAAGAGCAAGTCCTGATGTCTGTCGCCCTTTAAAGGAGAGATGCTCGAGACCAGGGGAAGTTCCCTGGCCACGTAACAAGCAGAGAGCTCTGTATTTGAAGAAATTCTCCTGGGCTCCTCAGCCTCCCAGTCTAGGCTCTTTGCTAGCCAGGGAGGTCCTCCTGTGCTTCCCTGGGGGCTCTGAGCTCCAGCCACATTGCCTCTCCACAGATTTCTGGAATGTTTCACACTCCTTCCTGCCTCAGGACCTTTGCACGGGCTGTTTCCACTTTTCCATCATTCCAATAAAGACCATCTTTAGGTCTTAGCTAATACATCACTTCTGTGAACTTCCTGTGACCCTCCCACAAGTCAGCTCCTCCTGGCAAGCATTCTCTCTGAGCACCTGCACTTACTTATTCTTCTCAGCATCAGTGACAACAGCAGTTGATTAATTCACTGTGTAATTACTTGTTTAATGCCTGCCCTCTGACTGGTCTATAAACACTGCGGAGTCAGAGGCTGTGTCTTCTTCTCTGCTGTGGCCCAGCATTTAGCCCTGGGCGTAGCAATTAGCAGGTGCTGGGTAAACAGGTGTCAATGAATGAATGAATGAATGAATGAATGAAGCTGGGGCCGCAGGGCAGGGGAGGACGAATGTCTGCCGGGTGTTTCTCTTTTTGGCTCATTCTGGAGCTCCTCAGCAGAGCTTGGTTCACTTCCCCTCCTTGGTCTGTCCGCAGTCCAGTTCGTGGCCTCTGCTCTAGGGGCTGGAGGCTGTCAATCAGCAAACATTCCAGGAGGTGGAACAGGTGGGTAACACATGACACAAAGCTCCTCGAGGAGGGAAGCAGCTCTGGGGAGTGCGGTAACTGGGGGACTGCATGGAGGAGGTGACCTGGCCAGCTCAGTCCGCGTGAGGACTCGGCCGGCCCCATCTGCCGTCGGCGTGATGGCTGCTTAGGACCGGGCAGCCTGGGGGCCAAGCCCGTGGCCCTGGGAGAGCCCGGCCCTTCCGGGAGGAGGGCTGCTGGGGCACTCCTGTCAGTGCCTTCTTTTCCCTGTGTGCCCAGGACAGGTGTGTGTGTGGGGGGGACCAGGGTCTGCACGGGTCTCCAGACCTCAGCCTCCGGATGAGCTGGGGGAGACAAGCCCTAACCTCTGGTTTCTCACAGGCACCTCACCTCTTTAACCCGTTTCTGGCTTCAGCTACTTCAGAGAGCAGTGAGCTGGTTCTGTACCAGCCCCTCTTCCCACCCCCATGTCAGTGGGTATAAAGATATAAAAAATATATAAAACACATAAAGATAAAAGGACAATGTACAGAATTTGTGGTGCTCCCCTCCCCCGCCCCTTATTAAAAATATTTTATGAAACCAGAGGACACTGGAGCGGAAGGGAGGCCAGTTCAACCTGATCTTTGCAGGAGAAGGAGACCAAGACCCCAGGCGTTACCCAAGTCTCCCTGGCCCGCCTGCCGTGCCCCAGCAACGCGCGCCTGTGGTTCGGAGAGCTGGGGCTGCTGCTTGAGCCGCTGTTAGGGGCTGCATGGTCTTTGAGGGGTGGTCAGTGAACCGGAGGCCAAGAGCTGGGCCCCCGGGGATGGAAAGTGGGCTTGAGCCCCCAGTGTGGGAAAGCACTGGCCCGAGACCCGAGAGGGCCTGGGACTCCTCACAGCCTGGCCTGGAGCCTTGTAAGAGGTGTCTGCCCTTTCAGAGCCTCCGCTTCCTCGTCCGCTGAGGGGCGATTCCCTTGTCCTGACGGCTGCTCACTGCGGACGCTGCAAGGGCTTCAGCAGGAGATGCAGGCTGAGCTGCCCGGTCTCTGCGGGCGGCCTGTCATTTGAGGCCCGTCTGTTTTGGAGCCTGGGCTGGAAGGAATGGGAGGCGTTTAAAGGCTCCCAGTCCAAAAGTGCGCAGGGTGAGGGCTCACCCCCGGGCACGGGGAGGCAACTCGGCTTCTCCTGCGCCCCTCCCTCCTTGCCTGGCTCCTGGCCGAGCCGCCTTGGCCCAGGCCGACTGCGGGCCCTCCTCTCGCTCAGCAGCAGGAATCCGAGCCACCGCTGTCTCCCTGTTACAAAGGCCTGTCGGAAGGACACGCGCTGAGCTGTGCTTTCTTAAGGAAACTCAACGTCTCCTCTAACGTTTGGCAAGGGAGTGGCTGAGGGCTTCTCAGCACCCGGGAATCTCCCGTCCTCACCCGTGAGGTCCCGGGAGTCCTGGCCTTGGCGGGAAGGCACTGTCTCAGTATCACAGAGAGACTTGTGGTGCCCCAGGGCCCATGTCCAGCCTCTCCTCCCTCGGAGGAGAGCTGTGGTCTTGCCGAGACCCCGACCCCCCAGCGGGGAGGACCCTCTGGCCCGGCTCCGTCAGTCCCTCCCTCCTTCCCGTCCCGCCTCCCCTTTTCCGCGAGCACAGGAGCGCGGTACCGAGTCCTGTGTTGTGCCCATCCTTCTCCCTCCTGTGCTGCAGTCCCCTTCCTTCTCGCCTCCCAGCCCCCACGCCAAGAGACTGATGAGCCCACTGTGCGCAGGAGCAATGGGAGCGGGGAGGCAGGAGTGGCCAGTGGGGCTGCAGTAGTCAAGGCAGCCTTCCTGGAGGAGGAGGCCCCAAGCTGGGCTCCGCAGGACAGACGGGCGTTGGAGAAGCACTGAGGAGGAAGGATAAGCCCTAGAAGAGAACCAGGATGGGCGCGAGGAGCCCAGCCTGAGACCGAGGCGCAGCAGGGCCCTGGGCGGGCTGGGTGGGCCCCCGCGAGCCCCGGAGAGGCAGGCTGAGAGAAGCCTGGGAAACCAACGCGGAGGAATCCAGCGGTCCCCGGCTGTGGCCGCGGCAGCTAAATAAAGCAGTCACTGTGATTTTGAAGCCACAGCGGGCTTGCTCCACGGCGATGGCAACTAATTATGGATGGTAATTGTTTAAACACAGGGAGGTGTTTCGACCTGAATAGCAACACTGTGACGGCCTCCTCTGGTGCCTTCCCACGGCCGGCCCAGGTGCTCCCGAGGACAAAGGTCGAGCAGGGGGCAGCGTCCACCGGGCACAGGGGCCGCTTTCCTGGGTCCTCACGAGGCAGCCCGCGGGGGTGGAGGGAGCCGAGAGGGACCTGGTTGTGTCCAGTCCGTGACCTGCGGCCAACGGCTCTTACCCGGAAGGGCCGTCGTGGACAGAACGCCAAGGGGGAGGCGCCTGCACGGGGCAGACCCTGGAGGCCCAGAGCTGAGACCACCGGAGCAGCGAAGCCCAGTGGCCTCGTCCTGCAGACGAGGGGGGCCTGGCCACAGGCACACGGCCATGGGAGGGGACTGGGGCTTTCGGAGGGCACCAGTGTGAATTCCCCAGTGTTCCCCATCCCTCCAGATCGTCACGTGGACAAATGACTTCCTCTCTGAGCCTCAGCTTTCTCTTCCGTGGGCTTTTGAATGCTGGCCGTTCTCATGGTGTGAGGTGGTACCTCGTGGTAGTTCTGACTTGCTTTCCTCTGATAATTAGCGCCACTGAGCCTTTTTTCACATGCCCGTTGGCCATTTGTATGTCCTCCTTGGAGAAATGTCTGTTTCGGTCTCCTGTCCGGTTCTGGACTGGCTTGCTTTTTCGTCATTGAGTTGTATGAGCTGTTGGTATGTTTTGGAAATTAAGCCCGTGTCAGTCGCATCATGTGCAAACATGTCCTTTCATTCTGCAGGTCGCCTTCTCATTTTATTTATGGCTTCCTTTGCTGTGCTGTGAGAAGGTTAGGAGTTTAACTAGGTCCCATTTGTCTATTTCTGCTTTTATCCCTATTTGCCCTGCCCTAGGAGGACACTGCCATGATTTATATCAGACAATGCTTTGCTTATGTTTCCTTATGAGGAGGTTTATGGTGTCTTGGCTCATGTTTAAGTCTTTAAGCCATTTTGAATGTGCTTTGCGTGTGGTGTGAGGGAGTGTTCTAACGTCACTGATTTGCATGCCGCTGTCCAGTTTTCCCAGCACCACTTGTTGAAGAGACGGCCTTTGCTCCACTGTATGTCCTTGTCAAGGCTCTGACCTTCCAAGGCATCACACGTCCCCGTTCATACAGAGATAAAAAGTTGCGGAGCAAGAATAATATTGGTCTTGTTGGAGATCTACAGGAATGTGACCTCTCCCATGCGGACAGCTGCGAGAACAAAGGATTCCAACACCAAGAAGCTTGCAACAACCAGTCACACTCCCTCCTCTTTGTGCATAAAAGCAGCCTGGATTCCAACTCAGGCAAGACGGTTTTTGGGCTGCTAGTCCGCCGTCTACTCAGTCTGCTGACTTTCCAATAAAGTTGCTCTTCCTTGTCCCAGCAACTCGTCTCTCGGTTTATCGGCCTGCGGTGCAGCGAGCAGCGTGGGCTTGGACTTGTAACACGATGGCTCAGCAGTGAGGCTGACACGGGATGACACGTGCAGAGCAGAAGTGGTGGTCCTCCCCATGCCACCAGCACTGTCCACCCCTCTGTGTGGCTGCATCAAGAATCGTGGCCAAGTCGAGGCCTTCGGTGAGGCTCGCAGCCACTCCGTCCACCCCTGCAGGGAGCAGTGTTCTCTGCAGTGGGACGTCCCAGGGCTGGTGTGAGGCTGACGGTGCCCAGATGCGAACTCCTCTGAACCCTCCGGTGGGGCTTGGTTTCTCGGCCTGATCCCGTTACAGCTTTTAAATTGGATACGTTCCCTCTGTCCATCTTGCCCGAAAGCCCCGAGAGAACGGGGCGTGGCCTGAAGTGGTGTGCCCGCCCCCGGCCCCGGCGTCACCCGGCAGAGGCCCCGATAAATATTTCACAGGCTCTGAACACAGAGTGCTCGCTTTGCAGCCGGGAAGGCTCAGAGGGGACGGCTGTGTCTGCAGAGTCAGGGCTCGACGCACGTCCCCGGCCCCACTTCAGGCTCTCCCCGTGGCCTGGCTGAATTCACAGCAGAGCTGTCCACTGGGTTGAGAGTCTGGTCCTGTGCCTGGAATTCTTCCCCCACCCCTTTGCTCATCTTGCTCCCATGTATCCTTCAGGCTTTAGCTTACATGTTATGGCTCTGAGTCTGCTTCTTGGCCTGGCTGAATCTCTCTGTGTTTTGCTCTCACAGCATCATTTTGGGGCAGAGACTGCTGGCTCCTTCCTGACATACACACTTACCTTCTTTGATCAAATCCCAGTTTAGCAGGGAGGCAACGTGTACCGTTAAAAAGACAAGTTCTCATGGCTTTCCTGACAGCTGGGAGATTGCTGGGTAGGGCTTCCGAGAAACTGAGGAAGGGCTGACTATTTTTCCTCTTTGCACGTTGCTCTTTGTGTCTTTCCTTCATTATGCCTGGAACACAGATTTGCTGGCTGGAGCTCCAGCAGCTGCCTTGGACCTTTGGGTGAAGAACATTAGGGATGCTGTGTGTTGGAGCAGAAGCAGAGTGCGGGTCTGGGCCCTGAGGGCTTTGTTGGAGCCATCGCTCTAGCCCTGGGCTGCCTAGTGCTGGACTTGTCTCACGTAAGAGATAAAATCCGCACTTGCTTTCATCACTGAGCTGGGTTTTTCTTCCTGGCAGCCAAGCTCAACCCCAAGTGATGGCACATTCCTGGTAGAGCTCACCGTAGTCTCTGCTAGTTACGTGGAGACCCTGTCGACGTCTCCATCACCAGACGGCGTGTCTGAGCAGGGCAGGGACTCCGCCTGCCTCGCTTAGCCCTGTGTCCCCAGTTTCTGCCAGTAGGTATCTGGTCAATTTTCTTGAACAAATACATCCTGACGCGTAGGTGCTGTCCGGCAGGGGTCCTACCGGGTCTTTTGAGAAAAGGATGCTCTGACGGTGGACCTCGTACTAATTATGAGAAACAACTTTAACTGTCCAGGCTGCTAGCAACTACCTTTCTTGTCCCGGTAAATTGGCTCCCTGATACCACCATTTAAAACTGTAATCGTAACTTTTCCCCAATCTGAACGTCTCTTTGAGGGGACTCGCCTGTAATTCCACTGCCTGTAACGGCCGGCTGCTTAAAAACACACAAGGAACCAAACAAAACACGCACGAACACCAGTGTTCTCCTCTCAGCCTTGCTTCTGTGTGGCTGCCTTTTTCACACAGGCTCATATGATTCTTTGAGTCTTTTCCTCCCTTCCAGTATCACAGCAGACCCTTCCCACTTGCTGAAAGCTGGACCGAGCTGTAATTCCAGCGGCTCGCCTGCAACCTGCCTTCCGTCACGGGGATGGCCTGGCCCGCCCCCTCTGCTGGCATTTTCAGCCGCAGCGATGCTGTGGTGACCGCCTTTGTGCCCCCAGCGTCCTGTGCCTGGGGTCACGGGGTCCTTAGTGGAGAGTCTCAGAAGCGGGATTATTTGATCAAGGGAGATACATGTGTCCCCATGTCATTTTGCAAAACAGGAGTCCATGTAAAATTAAAGGGAAGGAGAGACTCAGACCCTTTGCTTTCTTCTGGGCTCAGTGCCTCCAGCTGTAAACTGAGCAGGTCGGCTTTGCGGGCTCCAGCTGCCCTTACAGAGCGGGAGTTCTGCGGATGGTCGGGGATGAGGACGCTGCCGACTTTCAGGGCACGAGGTCATGAGATGGGGAGGGAGGCAGAGACCTGGATCCACCGGCCAGCGCCGGCCGCCCATCCCGCCCGGAGCGACCCTGCCTGTGGCTGGGGGCCACTGGCACCTCCAGGCCCCTTTCTGCATCTTCCTCACCTTTGCACGTTTCCTCAGCTTCCAGCAAGCTTGCACCTGATGTCAGCCTTAACCCTTCCTGGGAGGGAGGAGAGCTCTGACCCCCACTGAGTCTGCGGGCCTGTGTGGGGTCTCCTGTGGGGGTGGGGAAGGCCGGAAGGGGGCTGAACCTGAAGGGACGCCTCTGGACCAGGACGTCGGGGCCCGAGCACAGCAAGGCTGAGAAGTCCCTCGTGTCAACAGCAGGAGATGCCGCTGGTGCCCTGTGGCGGGCTCCCCAGCTCCTGCTCCGGGGGCGGCAGTATTGCATTTCTTCCTCACGCTGTGCCCCACCAGACAGCGAGCCTCTTGAGGGTAGGGCTTCTCTCTGATTCGTCTCTGCACTCGGGACAGCAGGTGCTCAATACCTGTTTTAAGTGGGCGAGGGAAGGGCAGTGCCCAGATGTGCTGGGAAGAGTTCTTGGCAAGGTGTGAGGGAAGCCAGAGCCGGGGCAGGAAGGAGCGAGGGAACAGGCGGCCGTGGGAGAAGCCCTGGGCTGCTCTTGCTCTGTCAAGGCCACGTGAAGTGAACCAGCCCCGAACCCCTGCAGCCTGGCCCTTCCTGTGTAGAGGTGTCTGGGGAAGGGCCCTCGAGGCACACACATCAGCAAGGGTGCAGAGAGCTCTGGGTGGAGGGGAAGCAGGTGCAGAAGGGGGAGGCGGAGGGCCCTGATGGCTCGTTTGTTCATCACAAAGCTTTAGTTCATTTATTCACTCATTTCCCCCCCAATAGTCTTGAACATCTGCTGTGTGTTACGTTCTGTGTTAGGTGCTGGGTGATCAAGGGTAGACTAGACAGAGATGGCCCCTCAAGGGCTTAGAGCGCCCTGGGGAGATGAGGGTACCCAGGAAGGCAGTGAGTGGGCGGTGGGCCCGGGAGGACATCCAGGCAGGAGGGGCGGCGTGCGGCGGGGAGGCTGTGCCTGCTGGAAGGGGCCAACCGGCCGGGCCCCGTGAGACGCAGCGCGGTTTCACCCTGCAGCTCAGCAAGTGCAGAGGCACCAGAGGGGAGCCGGGGAGGCAGAGGAGGGGAAAACGGGCACCCAATGCGCCCACAGCCAGGCAGAGCTTTGAATGGGCGGGAGGTCACGTGCGGGGACCACGAGCCTGGGGAGCGCTGCTTCCACACGGAAAAGCGGCAGGTAAGACCCAGCAGCAAACGACGTGTCATGTACGCTGCGGCCGTGTCTGTGTGAAGACTCTACCTGTGGAAGGTGACACCCAAGGTAATAGAAACAAAGGAAGAGGACTGCTGACGGCGTTAGGGGCAAGGCCGAGTGACTCGTCAGGCGCCCTCAGAACTGCATCTTACTAAGCTGGGAGTCACAGTCTTCCTATTATCACAGTAACAATGAAACGCAGGAGGCAGAGCTGTGCTGGAGCCTCTGGGGATGGGAGACGCTTCCTTGAGATTCCTCATCACACCGCGAAAGGGCGCCCGGTGAAACAGAACGGGGTGAATGCCCTCTAGGTCTTCCCCTGAGCTGGGGTCCGGGGGGCCCCGAGGGGCCCCAGTACCACAGGTGGTCCAGCCACGTTTCCACTGCTCTTGGAGACTGACTGGCCATGATGTGTCTCCCTTCAGGAGCAGTGGCTAGTAGTGCCCGTGCATGGTTAGCCAAGTAAGTGTCGTCACGTCGCTTTCCGACCGGGTTGCTGGTGTACCTGATGGCTTCTACTGCTTTAAGCCTGGTCGCACATCAGAATCGCTCCTCTCCTGTGACAGGAAAATGGAAGAATGTGCTTATGTTTGCTCTGCGGTCTTCAAAACTTTGTTTGTGTTTTCAACATGTCTTTGCTGGGGCTAGGGTATAGCTCGATGGATGTTTGTTGAATGACTAATTGTTGACTGGCAGTCTAACAGCTTCTACTGAAGTAGGCTGAGCAAACAAACCACTGAGTGGAACGTAGTGTCTAGGTTATTCTTGCTCGTCTGCTGATCACCGGGCACACTGCTGGTCACTCTACCTGAAACACTCAAAGGGAGCATGAAAAATCTCCATGGAAACACTGGGAGAGGAAGGAGTCAAGTCAGAGCAAGGGTAGGGGACAAGATGGCGCGGGACACCCAGTGGGGAGCCAGTGGAGTCCAGCTGCCTGCCTGCACTCTGGGTCCTTCCTTCCTTCCCTGGGGCCTTGTGGCCTTTCAACTCAGCCTCTCTCAGTAGGCCTATTTTATTGTTTTCTCTGCAGACTGGCATCCTGTTGGCCCCAAAATGTTCACCTCCACTGGGTGTGGTCTCTCAGGTCATGGACCTGACACCAAGGGCCTAAATCCAGATCTCCAGAGGTAGAAATCTGATTGGTCGATGGCCAGCCGATGGGATGTCTCCCCCCACGTAGGGGTCCACCTCTGTTCCAACAGGGCGCCTTCAGGTGGATAAACGTGGTTGCAGGGACGGCTCCCGCTGGGGAGGCATTCCTCAGGGAAGGGGCACAGACCGGCAGGCACATGTCTTCTGTGGGAGAAAAGTGAGACGACTTTGCTGTTGCATAAAAATGTTCCCCTACGTTTAGTAAATGCCCACCACGTACTTTTAAAAACGAATAGCTTTGAAGCTGAGTTTGGGTCGACATAAAATCCTGCGTAACAGCTGACTTCCGAGGAGCCCCCTCCTCACTCCCCGAGTCTTTGGAGAGAGCAGCTAGTAGAAAATGTTAATGATCCATTTTAGCAAATGACCGTTTTGGTGCTCCCAGGCCACCGGGGCTGGCCAGAGCTAATTTTTAGAATGCCCCCTTGATGATTCTGGCAACTTGTTTAATGTTGACCTAGAGACAGGCCATGGGCCCAGATCCAAACGCACAGCTAAGCCTACATTTGCTTCTCCTGTGGGCAACGGAAACACCGCCCCAATTGCTCCATCTGGCCTGTCTCGTCTCCCTGGAGCTGCTGGCTGAGGCTGTGCAGGTGGTCCATGGCCATGTGAGGCGGCCATGACCATGGTTCTCATTCAGATCACTCGGGAGCCTCGGTGCCACATTGCTTTCACAACTTCGCCTCATTCTCCTCTGGAGTGCAGGAGATACGCTTCCTCTCTGGTCACCCATGTGGCTCGTGCTGGCCTGGCTACTGGCTTCTCTCGCTGTCCCCTCTGCCCCTCCAAGATGGCTCTCGGGGAGCACCTGAACCATCCTCCCACCCAGATACATTCAAATAGAGGTGACTGGGGCTCCTCCCCTGGACTTCAGAGTGAGGCCTCTCGCCGTGGCCTGTTCATGCTGGCTCCTGCTAAAGGGGCTGGAGCCCGGCTGGCAGGGAGAGTGTTTTCTGAGGACCGGGCTGTTCTCACTTCTGAACTCGCGCCCCGTGGCTGGCTGCTCCCTCAGGGCGAAGACCAGCCTCAGGATGGAGGCTGCTCTCCTAGGTCTCCATCATCCAAACACGGAGGCTCCGCCAGCTTACCCGCAAGGGCTCCCCCTGGGAAGCGTCCGGTCCTGATCTGCTCAGTGTCCCTCACCTAGTGGGCGCTCGGTTGATGGATGGATTCACCGTCTTACTGCTTAGTCACTGGGGGCCAAAGAACCCCAGTCCCTGCAGGCTTCTCCCAGCGGCAGGGTTGGCGTAGAGCCCGGGCTGCCGCGCCGCCCCCTTTCACTGCCCCCGCCCGGGGACAGCCTCCCCTGTAGCCTTTCTCGGTGGCTCCAGCTTCCCTGGAGGGCTGACCTGGCCGGAGGGCAGGCAGCCTGCTCATTCTGTGACCTCCGTGTGTTTGCCCAGCCGCGCAGCGCGCACTAGGTCCGCTTGACCCTGTGAGCACACGGGCTCCTCTGTCTTTGCGGGTGACCCCCGGAGGGCGTGCGGCCGGGGCAGGGGGTGCGGGGGCGCAGCTTCCTGTCCTGCCCCCGGTTATCACGGGCCGTCCCAGCGCCGCTCAGACAACCCTGAGCGAAACCCCGCTCAGCAGCACCAGTGTTCGGCTGCAAAGTCAATATTGGCCGAGCAAGCACGGCAAATAAGGAGCTGCTGTTTGCAGAGCCGAGTCCTGCGGTCCGGCTGCCTCGACAGGGCCCTGGGCGGTGAGTGGGGAGGGAGGCGCTGTCTGGAGGCGGAGGGCGCAGGAGGGCTCCTCGCCTCGGAGCTGCCGGCACTGGGGCTGGACCGTGCTTTGCTGTGGGGCGCCTGTCCTGTCCATTGCATGGTTTGAGCAACCTATTTGATGCCAGAGGCTCCCCCTCCCCAGGCTGGCAGACAGGAAGGTCTCTGGACGTTGCCAGCTGTCCCTGGGTGGCGCGACTCCCCAGGCAGAGGCCCACTAGCTCAGCCCTGGGCCGGGACGAGGAGCAGGAGAGGGTGAAGGGGGAGACCGCCCCATCCTCCAGCTCAGACGGCCAGTCCCGCGTGAGCGCTGAGAAAAGCCAGCCTCTTCAAGAAGTAAATACCATGTCCAAGTGCCTCTTCAGTCCAAGAGGCTTTTCAGCTGCTGGCTGGGTGTCTGTGGCCACCTCCTCGCCCTTGCCCTGCCTGGGGACCCACTCGGTTCCCTGCCCGAAAGAGAGGGGTGGTGAGCTGCTCAGACGGCTTGCATCTGTCTGTCTCTTGTAGAACTTCCGGCATGTTTCGCTCTGGCTGGTGACCTCAGTCACACAAGCCTGTTTATAACAATCTGTTCCTGGCTCCACGTCCTCCTCTTGCCACCCAGGGGTTGGCCTGTGAGTGCTTGAGCCCCCAGAGGAGGGCACGCTGGCCACAGGGGCCTCCCTGCGCACAGGCCGCTCCACACGGTCACTTCCAGGCTCGGCTCTGGTCCTCCCTGGGGAGGGTGAGAGAGGGAGGGAGGGAGCGTACCAGCTGGGGCTGGCATGTGCCCTCGCTGCTGGGCCTTAGGCTGGGACAAGAAGGTGGCCAGAGGGTCTGGCAGAAGAGCCCTGGCCCGTCCTAACGCCTGGAGCCTTCCTCCCTCGGCTGGGCTCTCAGGCGGGCCTGGCGGGGGTGGACAGCAATGACAGTCAGGACACAGGCACCGAGTGACCCTGAGCATGTTCCCTTCCTGCACGTGGATCCCTTTGCCGCGGTGGGAGCAGGAGGGGCCGTCCCGGGACGATGGGGGCCTGCCCACCACACCCATCGGCTTCGGCTCTGGGAGGTCTCACCTTGCGGGGAGGGAAGGCTCCCGCGTGCTCAGATGCTGAGAAGCCAGGCACGGTGTTTGCCGTCGGGAGGGAGGGGTGCGGGCACTTGGGGCAGAGTCGGAGCAGAGCCGGGCAGTTTCAGGTGTTTAAGCAGCTGCCAGAAAGGCAGAAATGTTTTGTTTTTGCTTTTTTTCCCCCTTTTCCAAAGTTAACACCCACTTCTCCCTGCAGCACCCCGTTTGGCCTCTCTCTCAGCCCCCCGCCCTCCTTCCTCACCGCTCTGCTCCTTAGTCAGGGTCAGGAGAAGGTGTGTGAGGACGCTGCCGCTGCTGCAGTAAGGTCTCTGCCTCCGAGGAGCAGGTGACCTGCCCAAGGTTGCAGAGCTGCCGTCCTGAATGAGTGCATTTCAAGCACAAGGGTGTTCATTCAGGGAGTTAGGGGCTGAGGCGGCTGCTGGAGGGATGCAGGAGCCACCACCGAAGGTCAGCTGGCAGCTTCCAAAATAGACGGTTCTCCAGAGCTGGTCAGGAAGCTGTGTGGATCCTGCAGGAGGCTCGTGCTGAGCCCGGCAGCTGTGAGTAGGTGAGGGCGGCCGCAAACCTCACATCTGCCAGTGGCTCTGCCTCCAGTAGAAGAATGGCCTCTCCCCACCGTCCCCTTCCAATCAGCACACGGGGATTTCGCTGGCAGAGCATGTCTTCGGGATCCTGTGCAGAAGGGGAAGCTTGGAGCCCCTGTCCCGGGAGGAGACTGAGGAGGAGGTGGTGGGGTGCCCAGGTGCTAACAGAGAGCCTAGCACGGCTGCTGCCGGGCAAGACTGGGGTCTGAACCCAGATCCGCAGGTCTGCCTGCCCTCTGCTCCAGGTCCCGAGCCACGCTGACCCTGTCCAACTTCCCCTAAAGAGCTTGACTTTCCTGCCCCTCTGCTCCCGCATGATCTGACCTCCCCCGGCAGACGGCAGAGGCTGGGGGCACCGGCGGTGGGCTAGACCTTCACGCCCCTTCCTTCTTCTGAAAGAGCACTTCCTGCTTTAGAATTAGACTCATACACCGGAGGGGTCACTTTCCAACCTGGGGTTTTTGAGTCTCCTTTAGAGGCAGAATCCTTCGCTCACATATTACACAGCCCTCCTCGCTACACGGCGGTCCTGCGGACTGCTGGGCCCCGCGCTGACCATCCCTCCTCCGTCTTCCCTGCGCAGCGGAGGGCAACGGCAGGTTCTGGAGAACAGCGGGAAAAAGAGGGAGAGAAAATCCTGGCGAGTGGCAGAGGAAAGCGGTGGGGGGGGCAAGGAAAAGCCCTTCACCCCTTTCCCTTCACTCTGGCAGGGGCTCCTGCAGGGCAGGGGCAGACGCCTCAGGAAGGGAGCAGGGCCTCAGGGCGTAACATCCGGGAACGGAGCCAAGGAAAGCCGTGTCTCTCCGGCCAGTCTTCCATGGTCCTCGTCGTCTTCCCCCGAGCAGCTTTGGCCTGGCGGCAGGGGACATTGTCCATGAGGCCCCGGTCCTGGCCTGGGTGGGGCCTTCTCCAGGGGTTCTCGGAGCCCCCAGTCCTCCTGTTCGGTCTCCCTTCCCCAGCTCCTGCAGACCCCAGGCCAGTATTTGTGTCTGTGTGCGTGTGTGTATCCATTTAAGTGACAGACACTGGATCGTAAATTTTTCTCAGTAAATTGCAAATATTATGAGCTGTATTAACACTCTGGGCCAAGACAAATGTAATTTTGGATTATCAAGTCCACAGGACAAATGAGTGCCTATTAATTTTTATTTATCTAGAGTGAATTAACAGGAACCAACAATGGGGAAAACATTGTCTTTCTGCTCCTTTACAGGGAAGAGCCGGTTTGGAGAAAACCTGGAGAAACAGTAGCATAAAAATCATAAAATATCGGAACTGAAATAAGCATGTATTTGCTCTAATTCAACAGACATGTATGGCTTACTTCTGAAGTCCTGGGGGTTCAAACACAAACAAGAAACTGTTGAGGCCCTCAAGGAGCTCAGAGTCTAGCAGGGACGAGTGGGGAGTCTGCGACACTGGGACTCTGGTCAAGGAATAAAGGCTGCATGAAGGTAGAGGGGCTCTCGTTAACACTTTCGTGGGTGGGGAGAGAGCCAAGGAAGGCTTCCTGGAGAAGTTATATCTGAGTTGGGTTTTGCTGTATGAATAGGAGTTTGGTGAGAAAAAAAGTTGGGGAAAAGTGCTCTTGTCAGAAAGGAGGAGAACAAAGGTTTATAAACCAGGAGTGAGCTCAGAAACCAACAGTCTGAAGGTGCTGAGTGGAGGGAGATGAGGAGCGACAGGGGAGGGGCCCAGCCCTGAACGCTGAGCTGAGGTGGGTCTTGGTGCTCTAGGAAGAGGCACTGATTGACACCATAGAACCAACGGTGCCTCTAGCAAAGTCGCGGCCCCCCTACTGTTCCCATCCTGCTGGGCCGTCCTGCCGCCGTGGACTCCTCCCCCAGTGTGCTGGCGGCACTGGTGTGTCTCCACGTCTCCGCCTGGGGCTCGCCCCCGTGCAGCCCAGCTGCAGGCAGGCACCGCCTGGAGGTGCAGGAGAGCAGATGTCCCCAGGCAGCACTCACTCCTGGGGGATGCAGTGGGGGTCAGCGCCGGGCTGCCCGGCCTCAGTGGAGGCCCAGGGGTCGCTCTCGGCTGCCCACGGAGGTGATCTGCTCCTTGATTCAGGCGGTTGACTTTTCACCCTTCCCTGCCCCACGTCCCCACAACCCTTGCTCCCACCCTCACCTCCTGGGGTCCCCGCCCAGTCAGGCTATTTGCACCCACGTCCATGTTCAGGGTCTGCTTCTGGGGGGACCCAAACCAACACCCTGGAGACGGCTGTTTCCACAGAGCCCTGGGGATGAGCTGAGGGCAACAGGGGAGAAGGGGGAGGAGTGGCAGGCCCTTGAAGGGGCCCTGAAGCCGGAGAGGGTGTCTTCTGCGAATCCCAAGCCCCGTGGCACCCCCTCCTCGAATGCAGCATCCAGCCCTCAGGGCCCATATCCTGCAGAGCCTGCTCCCGGGGCCCTTGGATCTGGCAGACATTTCCCTGGGACTCTGCCCCCCACAGACACGCTGTGGGGGCAGGCAGCTACCTGCCCCCCTCCCACCCCCGGCCACGCTCTTCCTCTCAACGGGAACCTTCAGCATCTTAGAGAAGCCAGGAGACTAAGCCGTACTGAGCATGGCTGTGCGTCCAGCTCCGCCATCTCATTTTAACTTTCACAGCAATTCCACGTTCCCATCTTTCAAAGGGAGAAATGGAAGCTCAGGAGAGGGCAGTAACCAGCTAAGGTCCCACAGCTCAGTAAGGGCTGGGGCTCGGTCGGCCTCCCGAGGCTGACCAGGCATCACCGGACAGGTATCTGAAGATGGCGCCCATGCTCAACCACGCCTTTCCTTTCCTGGTCCGGGCCTGAGATCGAACTTTCCCGAGAGACCTCTTCCAGACGCATGGTTCTCTGACCTCTCACTTCTTGAGAGACACTCTCAGTCTGCGTTCCTGTGGACCCGTGGCACCCAGGGCCGGTGCCAGTGAGGCTGGAGCCCGGTGCCGGTCACCTCCGGCGGCCTGAACGTTACCTCTCCACCTCCCGTCCCAGGATTCCATTCACTGCAGAAGCAGCTGCTGCCCCGAGGGCCCTCACAGGAATCTCTGGGGCCCCTAAAGCCCCCAGGCCTTTTTCACATGGACTGAGTCCGAGTCACCATGCTCCTGGGGTAGCGGATCATTTTGAAGGAACCCAGCCTGCGGGGACCAGGGAGGGCTTCCTGGAGGAAGAAGCACTGAAGTGGAGTTTTAAGGCCTTAGTGGGATCTAGGAGGCCAAAGAGAGCAGAGAAGAATGGATTCCCAGCTGGAGGCCTGAGGAGGCAAGGCAATCTGGGACCTGCAGGAGGGCCTCCCAGCCGTCCTGCTCCAGCTTGTCAACACGGGGCACCCGAGGGCATAGAGGACTCACTTAAGAGCCCACAGCACCGGCCAGAGCATGGTGCACAGGAGTGAATGGATGAATGAGCGAGCGAACGAGTGACAGAATCCAAGCCCACGCGTGTCCGGCTCTCAGCTTCAGCGCGGGCCTGTCCTGGACCTCGTCACCCGAATTCCCTCCACCTCAGTGACAGTAGTGAAATCCCGCTGGCGGGGTGGGGGGCGAATCCCACAGCTTTCCCCTGGGCCGGGCATGCTGGCTGCTCCGAGGAGAGCGCCCTCTTCCCTCAGCCACCCCTGCATGCCAGGAGCCCACAGGCCACGTGCCTCCCCCTTCCGGAATCCTCCCTGACTGCCCCGGGTCAGCCCCACGCCGGCTCCGCAGCTGCCCTTCTGACGATGCTGTTTGCTTTTCCTGCCTCAAGTTCTACCATTTTCTCCAGAAAATATTTACCTTCCCGCTGCTGTAATTGCGCCTCCGGGTGCAGCGGGGCGGCCTTGGGGGAGAGTTGGTCCTGTTTGTTGTTTGCTGTCCTGGGAGAACAAACAGGCTTGTTTGACTTGACCTGCATTTTCCCAGTAGGTGGGCCCCTCGAAGCAAACACGGAAAAGACCTGCCTCCTGCCCCCGGACCTCGAGGTGACTGTGCAGCATTTAAACTGAAGGGGCTTCCCTCAAGCCAGGCTGGACTGGACCGAGGCGCTGTCCTGGTTTACCTCCTTCAAGATGCCTGCGCTGGGCTGAGGTTCTCTCGAGACCAGGAGCCTCTCTGTCTTCCTCCAGCAGCTGCCCAGCCCTGGAACACTCGAGTGGAGTGAAGGGACGGCGTGAGGGACACTTCTCAGCGAGAGGGCTCTGGAGGTGACGGTGGGACTGGCTGGAGGGGCTGGGACCAGGAGGAAACTTGAATGTGGGTCTGCAGGAGCCCTGGCTTTGGAGCCGGGCAGGTGCGGTGACCTTCAATTACGGGGACGCTGCTGGTTATGTGTGTTCCAAGGGTCGAGCTGGGCCTTTCTTTACACGTGTTGAGCGAGCACTTCCCACATGCAGGCATGGATTCAGGCGCAAGGAGGCATCGGTGACAGTCTCCACCCTCTGGGACAACATTCGGTGGCCGAAGACAGACAAGCATGATGCATAAGAAACACATGCAGCAAGCGGAAAAGGGAGGGAGAAAACCGAGCAGGGTGAGGGCGCGAGGGAGGTCTCGGCGTGGCGGGGGGAGCCTCGTGGAGAAGGTGCACTGCGTGGAGACCTGGTGGAGGAGAGGTGCTCGGTCCCGGGCACATCTGATTCCAAAGGCGAAACTCAGACGCCTACACTCCCTCTGTCCCAGCTGCATGAGACCAGGGAGCTGGACGCACAGCAGCGCTCAGCAAGTGTGTGTTCCTCACCCCTCTTCCTTGTGGGGTCCCCTGGGCATTCATCCACCAGGGGGGACCGATGGGGGGCACTCGTGGCAGGGCACGGTGCGGACATAAGGCAGTGACCCTGGGGCGCAGGCAGTCCTGGAGATGGCCATGACCAACCTTGAGGGCAGACGTGACGCTGCTCTGGGGAGTGGGGAGTGGAGTCAGGCTGGGGAGGGCGGGTCCAGCGGGGAGGTGAGCGTCACGCAGCGATGCTCACTGCACTCCCGGTGGTCGCCCTGGAGACAGACGGGTTGGATGGACAGTTACTGAGGGCCTGTTAGGAGCCAGGAGCTTTCCCAGCCCTGCCATTCCCACAGCAGTCCTCCGAGGCAGGCAGTAGTGTGTCCATTTCACAGCCGGGAACGCTCGGGCTCAGGAGTAGAAGGGCGTGTGTGCTGTTGACTGGCTGGGCTGCAGATCTGCTTCTGTCTGATACCACAGACCCGACAATTATGACGTCACTGCCGTTATCAACTTCCTCATCTGAACAGCCACCAGCAACATCCCTGTCACCAGCCGGGGCGGCAGCACCGACAGCTTCGCAGCAGGATCACCATCGGCAGCCCCGTCAGCATCACCAACGTCTCCATCCGCCTCTTCCATGCCGTCCCATCGGTGGCCCCAGGGTCGCAGGCAGCTGGCAAATCGCAGTCTGGCAGGTAACCAGGCTTCGTGTCGATTAAGCCGTCGTCCTCAGCTTCAGCTTCCTTCTCTATGAAATGGGACAAGCATGTCTCCCTTGGAAGGTAGGAGAGAGGCTGAAATGGGAGCCACCATTCCACCGAGCCTGCTCCCACCAGGACCGTCAGCGACCTTCGTCAGTGACCTTCACAGCGGCCGCCCCCTCTGCCGCCATGGCGCCCGCCCCCACGCGGGCCGGCGGCATCTGACGCCTCCTCCTCCGCTGCCCCTCCCGGCGTTCATGGCACCCACTGTCTGGTTCCCCTTCTAACTCACTGGTTCCTCCTCCTTTGCTGGCTGGACCTTTAAATATTTGAATGTTCCAGTGCTTGGATCTAGCCCTCTCCTGGCTTCATCCAGACTCTCCAACTGTCTCCTCCTTGGTCCATGCAAACGCCACGACCCTGCGAACACTGTGGCGACCCTCACGTCACCAGGGACGGTTAGGGGACTGGCTGCTCAGAGAGGCTGCAGACCCCCCAGGAGAAGGAGGGACCCTCCCAGCCCACGTGGGACGAAAATCAGCCTTTTCAAGGGGGAGGTGCAGGGCGACTCCTGAGCAGAAGTGTTGGGAGGTGGTTTGAAGGGCTCTGCCCCTCAGACCTGCATGCTTTAACTTCCTCCCTGGGTCCGCGTTGTCCCCGGAGATCAGAACCCCTGGACGGCTTCCACCCCCAAATGTGTCCACACTGAGATTCCAGGGACAGGACCTCTTAGAGGCGCCCCCCCTCGAGGGTTTCCTTTGAGTGAAGAACTGAGCGGAGAGCTGAAGAGACTCTCCAGCTAGCGGCTGGGGCTGCTCGCGGGGTGCTCCCCTGGAAACTCTGAAATGGGTCCCTCTGAGGGCTAGTGCTGCCCCCGCACCAGGCCCACCCTGAGATTCACGGGCCCCACTGGGCTGTCCCCCGCACGCCAGCGCAGGCATTCCTTTAGGTCCTCTTGGCCTCAGGGGCACTTTGAATCAGATGCCAGGGGAAGCAGGTTGCCCCCCCCCCACTCTGGGGGCTTTGGGTCGACAGCTTTGAGAGGCGCTCTCTTCCAAGAGTGTCTTTTCCCTTTATCTTCAGGACACGGTGCACGTCACTCTCCGCCCTTTTGAGGCTGGCGTGAGTGTGAGCCTGCCGAGGGGTGAGCCCTGCACAGCCTCTGCCCCCAGGCTCACGGGAGGTGGGGGTGGGCGTCACTGCGGCACCCTCCTTTGTGCCCAGGAGCCCTAGGGCTGCTCCACTGCCAGATTATCATTCCCGAAGTGGCTCTAGAGCAATCCGAAGTCTCCCGCTGCCCCTGGAATGAAGTTCCAGGCTTCTGGTTTCCTTTCAAGCTCCCTACAATTTGGCCTGCATCAGCTTTTCCAACCAAGCCCTCATTCCTTCTCTGCCAAGCTCTTGCCTCCAGACAGACAGGCCACCTCCTTCCCAGAGTGTGCCGGCACCGTGGCTGCCTCCACACCGACTCTCCCACCCCCTTCTCGTCTGTCTAAGCTTCAGTTCTCCCAGACAACCTTGCAAAAGCTGCCTCCCGCCTCGGTCCCTTTGTTCATCCCTCCCGGCCCCACAGGACCACCCGTGCCTCTCATGGTCAGTCTCTCGTGACTGACCACCCGTGACTCCCCACACTGAGGAGGGTTTATGTACAAAGGGACCACTTCCTGAGGTGTGCCAGCGAGTGTGAGAACCACAGCGTGGCTGGTTGGTCACCCAGGACGAGTCACAACAGGGCTATTACTGTGGCCAGGCCTGCAGAAACAGGGGAGGGGGCTGCTGACAACACCTGCAGGGAGGGAGTCCCGCGGAGAGAGAGGGGCCGTGAGCTTCGTGGGGAGATGCGTTCAGCTCGGGGAGAGCCCCGGGGAGGGGTCAGGAGCTTGGACACTCAGACCTCAGCGTCTTCTCTCTGACTTCCTGCCGCGGCTGCTGTCAGCTGAGGCCACGCAGAAGCCGGAGGGCTAGGGAGCCCCCTGCGTGTCCCTGTGCGTCCCCCCGGGGCAGGCAGCAGAGTGCGGGAGGGCAGAGAGGAGCCGGGAAGGGCAGATAAAGGGGAGGGGGACCGTGCTTTGTACCTCAGATTCCCGACGGGTCAGTTGGGAGAACCTTGAATGTCACAAGGAGAAAGGTTCTTAGGATCAAGCTGTTCGCAGGTAGGAACACGGGGGCCCGGGGCTGGTGCTGGCCAGATCTCACACAGCAAGGCCGTGCCAAGATGCGACCGGAGTGCGTGTGAGCCCCATCGTTCGTCAGCTGACTGGCTCTCTGGAAAGACGACGTAGTAAGTTTCATAACAGGCGTCTGGCTCTCAGCCTCACCCGCCACGCTGGCCGTGCTCGGTAACTGGTGCGGCGCCCTGTGGGGGTGGGTGACGTCCCCCAGGGCCGAGATTCATCCCGAAGGGAGGCCACCAGCAGTGCGTGTAACCAGCTGGAAGGGACTGGAAGTCAGGAGCACCGTGCGGTGCCCATTCAAGCAGGTGCCTGGACACGTGCTTGAACCCCATGGAGAGCACTGAGTGTGTGTGTGTGTTTTAATGGGAGGGCTCTGAATTAAGTTCTGAGACACCTCAGGTCCCAAGCAGCACTGCCCTGGGACGCCTACAGCAGCACGGCCCACGGAACAGCGCGAAGGCCCTCCCTCGCCCCAACGCAGGCCTCACTTTGTCTCAACTCCCCACCCAAGTCCCCTCTGTTCTTCTACGAAAAATTAAAGCAACCGTATGGTTCTTTACACTTTTGAGACATTCATGTACGTTACTCTTCATAGCAAACAGCAGGCCTGGGATAGAGACAGGGAGGGGTGACCACATCCAATTGCCAGCTGAGCCAGACAAATGGTCCAAGCTCCCAAATGCAGAAAGTGGTGGAACCTTGAGCCCAGGCCCCTGTGATGGGACCATATCTGGTCTCCTCCCTCCACAAACACTGCCTTTTCCTGAGTCCTCTCCTAGTCTCTCTCTCTCTCTCTCTTTTCTCCCAGCTCTTCCCTTTCCTCAACCCCATCTTTCCCACCTTCTCTCCTCTGTCTCCCCCTCTCCCCTTTCCCTGAAAAGCCAACCCCTCTCTGGTCCGACACGCCCGAAGCACCGCTTCAGGAGCCATCTTGCTTGCTTCTTGGTGTCGAGACCGACTGCGTGGATGCATTTGTTGGGAACGCCTCCGCCTCCACGTGGACGGCAGCTGACCGGTGACTTTCCACTTCTCGTCTCCACGAAGTGCTGTCTGCAGACAATTCGTAGAAATGACAAGCCACACCAGTCGCTGAGCAGTCTTCCCTTGAACAAGCAGATTCTGACATCTGCTTGCTGTTAATTATCTTCTGACGGAGGAAATGGAAAAGTTGACAAATAGTTCAACCCCAGGAGAATCAACTTCCCCATTTTTTCCCCTTTGTGAGCATGTTTATAATAGAACACCGATCTGCCAACATCTCCTAGTTTCTCTGGGGCACTGGCAAGAAAACAGAGACAAATATTTATATTCCACAAACTCAAGATGGTTTTCATATTGTTTTCATGTTTAACTGATCTCAAATGAACGACAATGGCCCTTAATGTGGTTACAGGAATTTGCCATTAATTTTCACTTAAAATTGGACCCAGCTGGTATACTTGCCTGCACTGTATTCCAGTTTGTCATAATGCGCCTTCCTAAAACACGCACTGCTTCCCCCCGGCTGATTGGCGCAACCGCGTACCGGGGCAGCAGCCCCCCACCACGTGTGGGCAGAATTAAGTTCAGAAAAGCATTTCCATTTTGGAGCCTTTTTGCACAGAGCATCTGAAGCGGGGGACTGGGAGACTGGAGAAGGCCACAGGAGTGAGGCTGGCCTGGCACACCGTCCTTTCCTGGTGGCGAAGATGCCTGTTCCAGCTCCCAGCAGGAGACAGGGTAGGTTGCCGGGGCACACAGGAACGGTTCAAGGCCCAGAACGTTTCAGACTCTTCCTGGTGTGCTTCTGTGCTTTCGAGTGCATCTGGGTAGCGTCCTAGGTTCTCTGCGAGGTTTCCACTCTTCCCTCCCTTGGCCTGAAGCGGTAATGCGGACGGTGGGACAGAGATGCACTGGGGCGACAAGAGCTGAACCGGGGGAGCAGGCCTCTCCACTCTGGGAATGCCACTTAACCCTGGTGGCACTCAGCTACTGTTTAAGCAGTGTAATCGGACAACTGAATACTTATGCAGGGGGTGAACATTAGATTGGCTGGAAAGTTGGGGGAACAGGCTTAACTCGGAGATAAGGTCCACCTATGAATAAAGCGTGGTGGGGGCAGGAGGCAGGTTTCAGGTCCACATTGACTCAGGAGGAAGAGTGAGCTCTGGGAGCGCGCTGTGAAGGACGAAGCAGCTCCTCTGAGCTCAGGGGAAGAGCCCGCTGATCGATTAGCGACGTCTGCCCTGGTCGCTGGGACAGGAACTCAGCACCCCTGCCATGCAGCCCCCACTCCTGGCCTGGGTGATCGCCAAAGGCCCTCTGCTTCTATTTGTGGTGAGACGTCATTGCTCACCTCTCTCTCTCGAGGTGGAGACCAGGGGAGCCAGACCAGGAGGCCTACGGCAGCGCTTCTAAAACTCGAACGTGCAGACTTGAATTCTGTTAGACACGGGCCCGTGGGTCTGGGGTGGAGCCCCGTATTCTGTGTTTCTAACAGACTCCCCAGTGGTGCCGAGGCTGTTGGTCTGCGGTGCGCTCTGAACAGCGGGCGGAGGCAGCGCGCTGCCCCGGCCGCCCCTCCCCTGCAGGCTGCAGCAGCACGCGCGGCCCCGCTCATTAAGCGCCTTCCCAAGGATTTTTCACAGATCACTTAACTCATCCCTCCAGACAGCCTTTTGATGTCGGATGGGTTGTTTCCCGCCCACCACCCACTTTATTTTTAATTTTTGAGTTTTCTGCAGGTGCAGTGGGCTTTACTGCCCAGCCCAGGGTCTGCACATGGCAGAGCTGGGACCCACCCCTGCACCTGATCGGCCCTCTGAGCGCCAAACGCAGAAGCGTGACCCCAGGGCTAATGCTGCGAGTGGCCTCAGCTCCAACAGGGCAGCTCTTGGAGCGGGGCCAAGGGGTCGGACTGATGCCAAATGTGCCCTCAGAGCACGTCAGAAGGCCACGTTCTGCCTCGGTGACCACTGGCTCCTCCGTTCTAGACGGTCAGGGAGGCAGGCAGGGCGCATCCCATGATCCTGGCTTCATGGGAAAGAGCCGTCTTGACCTCGTGAGGGTTTTGCAGCCAAACAGACCCAGCTTGAAATCTAGTCACGTTACTTGACTGAGCAAGTTACTTAACCTCCCTGAGTGAAGGTCCCCTCACTTGTTAAAAGAGGATGATCAACATTCTTGCCTTGCAAATTGTTGGGAAGATGGAAATTAATATTGCAGAAAAGTGCCTGGTAATGGCGTGCAGCACAGATGGAAGCCTCAGTCCCCGCCTTTGCCCTCCTGGAAACTGCGATGGTGTCGTTTTTGCTATTCACTGCACAGATACAACCACTTCAGAGTCTCCTTCAGTGCAGTGGCCTAATCCGTAAATACGGGTTCCAAGCAGAAGCTTAATGTGGCACCTTAACCTTGTGCAATGAAACAGGAAACTTGTATCAAATACTAAATATCATTCTTTCCTATAAACAACAACAAAAAACTAAACATCCAAACTTACACTCTACAGTAGAACACGTCTGCACCAACAGATACTCGGCCAACAGAGACACATCTGAAGCCAACCTCGCGCGCCTCGCCTGGGCCGGGCCCCGGCGCGAGCGGTCGGTGCGGCGCCTCGCAGCCGCCGTTCC
Organism: Vicugna pacos; assembly: GCF_048564905.1. Classification (NCBI taxonomy): domain Eukaryota; kingdom Metazoa; phylum Chordata; class Mammalia; order Artiodactyla; family Camelidae; genus Vicugna; species Vicugna pacos. The sequence goes on along the minus strand of NC_133013.1, from coordinate 28,900,610 downwards.
CTGGCTCTGCAGCGACTGCTGTGAGTTCTGGTAAACGCTGCTGTCACAGAGAGCTCCTCAGACAGGTTGTAATTGGCTTGAATTTGAAGGAAGAATGTTCTGCTAAGAGACAGGGCAGAGACTGTAAAAAATAAAGGAACAGACAACATCCTGCAGGGAAACGTGCAGACACGCCGGACCCGCCCATTCTCCCTTGGCAAACATGCGGACACTTTAACTTTTGTCGATCTGCCTGGTTAATGATTTTCACAAAGCAGCGGTTTAATTGGTCGTGCTTCTGATGGGTCACTGGAACGTTTCTCCTTCACCTGCCATGCGTTCTTCACGGTGCACTTTGCACCCGCGTGAATTAATTAGGACGGCGGGGGGAATGCAGACAAGTCAGCAACAGCACTTACCCTGCGTTTTAGGTCTATTTAGGTGATTAGTGTTGCCAATTAACCTGTGAAGAAGGGATGAGCCATACAGAATCTTTCTTAAAAAAAAATTGCTGACGATCAAAGTGCTGTCATCCTGCCCCTCCGTAGCAAATGATGCAAAAACCTTTTTTTTTTAGATCATGGTGTCTTGGCAAAATGTCAGCCAAAGCCATCTTTCTTTCTTTCTTCATTAAATCAGAGAAATACAGTCAGAATTGCTCCTCCTGTCTTTTAAGGTATGAGCACCGTTTTGTATGTATGAATTCATGATTCCGTGAAAGAATTCTGTACCCCGTGGGCTGAGGGAGCAGCAGTCACTCTGCCAGCCCTGCCTTTGCAAATCCAGCCACGGCCCCACATCCTCTTGGCTGTAAAGACAACAGAGGTCACTATGCTTTCCTAGGAGTTGCTAAGTACGGTCAAAGAATAGCTCCGGTCTCATCACACACAGCATTTCAGGCAAGCCATACTCTGTTCCAACCACACCAGGCATAAAATACGTATTAGGAACAATTTTCCCCCAAAACCAAAGTAGATCTGGATGATGCAGGGGAAACTGACAAGTGCAGTGATCGCAGTGGTTTATCGATAATCACGCACCATGCACTGTGTCCTCGTGTTTGCTTAGCCAATAAGACGGGGAGGTGGGACTTGAACGTTCCTGTCCAACCGACAGAAGTATGTATTTATGCCTGGAGATAATTGGCTACAGGACAGATAAGCTCGAATATTAATGGCATTTTTCTCACATGATTGGCATAGAAGCCAGAGCAGAAACCTAGTCTAGTGCAGCTCTGTGTGTTCGTCACACATGGCCACCCGGCTGGCTCTCTTAAAAGCTTGCCACGGCTGGTCCCATAGCAACTTTCAACACACGAGGGGCCCCGAAACAGGGCATAGCCCCAGTCTGACGTGGGTCCCGTGGTTTCCCGCTCTCACAGTTCCAACTCCGGTGGCGAAGGGCTCAGCTGCCCCGCCCCAGAGCCCCCTTCCAGCCCACTGGCCTCACCATCCCAGGCCAGGCTTTTAGCTCCTCTGCCCAGTCTTCTCCTGTTTTCTTTTCTTCTCTGCCTGCATCAGTCCTACTCACCCTTTAAGACCAGCCTAGGCCCTGTATCCATCAGCGTCCTGGCAAGAAATGGATGATGCATCAGAAAGGAGGAGCAAAGGGTGCTCAGGAAGGGACCGTCCAGGGTGTGGCTTGGGCACAGGGAAAGCAGCAAGAGATGCTGGCGAGCGAAGTGAGGACACCTCTGTCTTCACAGACTGTCCTATTGGGCAGCCGGGCCTGGAGCACCCCAGAGATCGCGGGGTCCCAGCAACGTGGGAAGACCCCCACAAACCCGCCTGTTTGGCTCGCGCTGTTGGTGATTATCTTACCGTCACACAGAACCTAGCTCCAGGGCTTCACTTTGCCAGCGAGTCATTGTGTGATGAGTCCCCAGACCTGTTTCCTCATCTAGAAAATGGAGGTAGCAACAGAGGACTGACGAGGCAGAGGGCTGAAAGTCGCCTCGAAGGATCACGGGTGAGCTTGGGTGTTTAGTAACTGTCGGCTCCCAGCCTCCCTCACAGCAACGCCCATCTTAACGAGCACGTGTGAAGAGCTGGCTCTGCCCGCACCGTGCTGAACCCTTACTGTGATGGCCTCCAGAGACCATCAGGTCACTGTGACCCTGCAGGAGCATCAGTGCTCCCATTCTGCAGGTAAGGAAACAGAGTCAGAGAGACTAAAGCTCTTGCCCGATGTCGCGCAGCGGTGGAACCAGGCTTCCGTGCACTCAGTTAGAACTGTCACACATTGTTCTCTGCCGCTTCCTCGTCTTATCTGAGCATCCTGGCCACTGAGAGCATCGTGCAGGCTTCATTCAAGTCCTGCATCAAGCCGGGCGCGGGCCTGGACTGACGTGCGGTTGCTAACTGAAACATCAATTTCAATAAACAGTAATAAAAACGTTGAAGACGTCTCCAACTCTGATCGTTGGCTTTAATGTTCTCTCCTCAAAGGAGGCCCTGAGAACGCATCCAGGAGCAGTCAGTCTCTGCCTCTAATTAAGAGCAGAGCTGTCGGAAGACGAACCTGCAGGAGACCTCAGGAGCGCCGTGGGCTTGGATGCAGAGGGGAGAGATTGGTTCTTGTTGGAGGAGACTTAGAAAACCCAGAAGGAAAGTAGTGGGTTTCACTTCCTTTTTACTTCCCTGGTCGTGGGGCCGTGACTGGCTTGGAACGTAAGCGTCCTGAAATGGGATCTGGTCCTGGCAAAGTCATTTGCACCCTTGGAATTTCAGGTTCTTCACCTGAAGGAGACAAAGCCCTGCCTCTCCTGGGGCTGGTCTCGCAGACTGAAGGGATCTAAGGACCCAGGCTGGGTCAGGGGTGCCCTCAGCAAACACGCGCCCGTCCACACCCAGGCAGCCTCCAGGCCACCCCGACCTCCCTGTTCAGTGGAGGAAAGCAGCCCTTGTTGTCTGCACTGCACGTCTTAAAGGAGATTAAAGTTGTGTCCTGGGAATTACACAAGTGATGTTAATTTCCACCTTGGTTGGAAAATCTCTTGTTTCCTCATACGAGTAATTATTAAGTTAAACTAGAACTACAGCGGGACAGACTCCCAAACCCAGTCCCGCCTCCCAGCGTCCCCTGGAGCCGGGCTCTGGCTGCCTACCGCCCTGGTGACCGGCTCCTGGCCGACGATACCAGGGGTATCGAGATGCTTTAAAGGGCAGAGCAAAACATGCAAGAACCCGCGCAGTACCTGGGCAGGGGGCCGCGGTGAGGACGGCCCGGCGCCCAAGGCAGTGAGCCCACGTCCCTGTGCAGGTGGCACCAGCCTGACGAGAAACCCGGGGTTCTCCAGACTCTCCCCGCCTCCTCCTGCCGCCTCTCAGTAGGTTATTTCCTCTGGCGAATCCCAGCCCGAGCTGGTTTTTCCCTGCATTATTATTTGGGGTCTGCGGGGAACTCTGAGCACCCCTGGGTGGCAGTCACTGCGTTGTCTGAAGAGACCGTGTGACTAAGCATCAGGCTCCGTGGCATTAGCCAAGGCCTTCCCTCGAGCCACTTCGGAGCACCCACCCCTCCGCCCGCCCGTGTCTTTGTGTCTCACTGTGATAGATCAATTAGTGTTTCGCCTTTTTTCGGTGGTTGGGGGAAGCAGGGTCGGGGGCGGCAGTTTGGTGTGGAAAGTTCTGATTTTAGATTCAGACTTCCCAGGGCGCCATCAGGAGCTGTGCGTCTCTGGGCAGGCACTTCACCTCTTTGCAGCTTTGGAGCGCGGGCTTTGTACGGGGTTTCACGGCAGTTACCCCTCCTCAGGCTCGCAACAAGCCCGCTGTAGGGGCAGTATTCCCGTTTTGCAGAAGGTGGAACCGAGCCTTCTGGACGTGACGTGGCTTCCTTCTTCCTCCCCTCTTCCTCCTCCCCTCTTCCTCCTCCTCCCATCCCTTCCTCTTGATTTTTGCTCCTCTGGCATCTGCTGGGCACTTAGGGGTTCTTGGCGACCGTCTGCACACACGGAGGGAGTCACTGCAGCCTCAGGCTGTGTTGCGGGAGGAGCTAGAAGCCAAGCCCTGTGCCCAAAACAAACGAGAGGCACCCCCCACCCCGCACAGTCTGTTTCTGGGGAAAGCGCCCCTGGGACCTCCTCCTGCCCATTTTCTAACCACGTCCACTGATGGTGGCCGCACGTCAAGCTCTGGTCCCAGAGGCTCCTCCTGTGGCCTCACTCTTGCCCCTCCCCGTTGACCTCTACTTCTTTGAAAGTAAAAATTTCTTGTCGTTATGGACCCTCGCCCAGCATGGAGAGGAAGGAAGCCAACTGGGGAGTCAGCCCAGAGAGGGGAAGGGACTTGCCCAAGGTCACACAGCTTGTCGCAGCAGAGCTGGGGCCAGACTCTCCTCCAACGCTGTTCACCCCCACCCCAGCCCCTGACCAAGTTGCTGGTCAGTGCTGGTGGTGACCCCAGGCTGCCTCCTTGGCTTAAAACACCACCACCTAGAACCACCTTGAAACAGAAACAGAAACAGAAAGCAACAAACCCTCCGCGGTCCCCGCCCGGCCTGGGCGGCGTCCCCGCACAGACCCGGGGGAGGCGTCCCCCCACCCGCTCCGTCCAGGATCATCCTGCAGGGAAGCAGCGCGTCTGGTCCCACCCCCTCCCACCTCGCTGTGGCTTGTTCTGTCCCTTTAGGCTGGGCCGTCTCAAGCGCGCCGCCCGGCTGCCTTGTTTCTTGGGCTGTTTTCACTCAGGCTCTGCTCCCCTGGGCGGAGCTGGGGACTCACTGCCGCTCAGGGAAGCTTCCTCCTCAGACTGGATGTCGCCCCTCCTTGGGCGGCTGGCGGCTGGCGGCTGGCGCCCGCCCCCGGCGGTCCTGGCAGCGGCGGCCCCCTCGCTGGGCGGTGAGGCCGCCTGGGGTTTCGGTGTCACCCACGCTGCTTGCCGGCCACGCTTTGTGAGAGGGCTTCTGCCACGTGGCCCCCTCGTACTTCCTAGAACGATGACACGGGCCCGGGCGGCGCAGGGCCGAGACTGCCCGTCCGCCCGTACGGCCCAGCGCCGGGCCCGGGCCCGCTCAGAGCACGGGGACGCTGCCTTGAGTCCGAGTGTACTTCCACATCCTCCTGCCCGTGAGTGGGCCAGCCCACAGGCTCTCCAGCCTGCCATTTGCTTCCACGGTTTTGCTCAAGCTGTTCCTGCTGCCCGGATGCCCTTCCGCCAGGTTCTAGCTGCTCAGAATCTTCTCAGCCTTCAAGGACCCGCCCCACCCCTGCCACACGGCGCGCTCCTTGAGAAGAAGGCTGGGCTCGTCTGCGGATGTTCGTGTCCCCGTGCAGAGGGGCCTGAGCACATGCCTGCTGCATGAAGGAATGAACAAGAGTCCAATTCCATTTCAAGTCCTTTTCTAAGTCCCTCTCAGGAACCCCTCGGCACACAGGGCGCTCTCCCTCCCGCCGGGCGGGCCTCCGGGTGTGATGTCTGTCTGCCTCCAGCATCCAGGCCCTGCTTGGCCATGTTGAGGAAACCCTCCTCTCTGGCTTCTAGCCCTTTGTCTTATTTCCCCCAATAAACCGGGATGAGGGGAGTCCTAGAAGGAGGCTGGACGGCAAGCAGGCCAAGGTGGTTCAGAGGGGCCGGCTGGGGCAGAGAAGGACAGACGGGCTCGCTGGTCCAGGCGGGAAGGCGTCAGGCCTGGAAACAGGCTGGGACATGGGGCCGTGAGGTCAGGCTGGCGGCACAGGCTTGAGAGCCCAGGTCAAGGGGTTTTCCCTGCGGCAGGTGCAGCGCCCCGAGGGCTGGTGCTGCAGAGACCCGCTGTGCCGGGGCAGTCGTGCTGGTGCCTGGAGCTCAGGTCCCGAGGCAAAGAGTGTCAAAGGCTCTCAGCTGGACCTGGTTGCTCTGTGCCAGCTTGGGGGCCCCTGGTCAGCAGGGACTGGCAGTGGCCAGAGGATGGCCAGAGGCCTGCAGGTGGATCCTGTTGCTAACGTAGTCAGCGGCATCGTGAGCTCCTTGAGGGCTAGGGCCACGTCACCGCGCCCTAGTGCTTGTCTGAGCCCTGTGGGCCTAGGAAGGGTCACCGTTCCCAGGCTGGACCCCAGGCCCCTGGCGCTCCCGCTCCCGCTGGTTAATTGATTCCACAAGTAACTCAGGAGTCCAAGGCGCTCTTAACAAGCGTGGCAGCTGGGAGCCGGCTTTGGGGTCAGACCGGGCTGTCCACGCGGACTGCCCGACGCCCCTACCCGGGCCCCTTGGTCACCTCACCCTGACTCAGAGGGACTCCCCCGGGCACAGCCACCGCACTGGTCTTGGCTTACAGAGCCGGGACTCCTGCCCGTTAACGTGCTGCTTGACCTTGGCCCAGAGCTGCCTCCCCTTTGAGCCTCAGTTTACCCCCCCTTCAAAATAGGTCTGTGCTGGGGGAGGGTAGAGCTCAGTGGTGGAGCACAAGCTCAGCATGCACAAGGCCGTGGGTTCAATCCCCAGCAACTGCATTAAAAGTAAGAATAATAAGTTAGAAAAAATGAAAATAGACCCATGTTTGGCACTGCCCTAGACATTTCTAGAATGTCCCAGGGGCCTTCAAGGGGAGGCATACACGGCTCCCAGTGTGTCGGGGGCTTGGCAGGGTGGGGAGAAGGAGGGGATTCGGGGCTTTGCACCCCCAGTCCCACTGGCGGCAGCCCCGCGTAGATCTGTTCAAATGACCGGCCTGTCGTGAAGGCTTCTAACCAAAGGAAGATTTCCGTTTCTTCAGAAGCGCTTGCACACCTCTGGCGGAGCTGACATCGGGGTCCAGGGCCCCGGCGAAACAGGAGCCTCCGCGCCCACAGCGCCCCCACGTGGCCGCCGTCAGCAAAGTGGGGCCCCTGCACGGGCCTCCGGGGCAGCTGGGTCCCAGCGGGGAGGCTGTTTCGGGGACTTTCTGAGTCTTGGCAAGTGTGAATCAGGCCCCAGCGTTTCGGTTTCCTCTGCCCAATACACCCTGCATAAGAAGGTAGAAGTGAGTGCTTCAGCGAAACGCAGCGCTGGAAGTTCCGTGGGCCGAAGGGGGCGTGGGCGCCAGCGGAGGCTGCAGCACCGAAGCTTTCCGCTGTGGGCGGCGCCGTCCGCAGCCCTTCCCGGGAGCGAGGCCCCGGTCAGCCCCCGTGTTCCGTTGCCCTTGAATCCTGTCTTGCCCCAAGTGTCTGAGGCTTGGCGAGCAGCCCTGGTGTGAGGCCGCCCCCGGTCAGCCGTGGGGGCCTGGCTGCCGCTCACGTGCAGGTCCGGCCTGGTGCACCCTCGTGTCCTGATCACAAGGCCTAACACGGTCTACATGCAGCACTTGCGAGTTTGCCCAAGGCTTTCCTGTCCACGGTCGTGCTCGGTCTCATGTCACCCTGAGAGGGAGGTGTGTGTGGACCACTGTGGTGTCATGCGAGGGGCCCCCATGGGACCTAACCCAGGCCTTTGCGGTCTAAATCCAGGGCTCTCCACTCTCTTTGCCAAGACCTCCCAGCCCAGCCTGTCCTCAGCCTCAATCAGGTTTCCCCATTGTTGCAAAGGGGCGCGGTACTGAAGACACGCCGTTGGCATTTCTTATCCTGCCTGAGTGATTGAAACAGCAGCGTGATTTGTCCCTGCAGTCACTCCCTCACTCACTCCCTGGATCCCCCATCTGCTACACACTCGCTCCGTTTACTCAGTGTTTCATCCCATTCATCATTCCTTCAGTCCTTGAGTATTTACTATGTGAGCCACCAGTGTTGGCCGCTTTATGTAATAAGAATGCTAGTTGTGATTCTTGACGTTGAGAAGTTTATACTTCAGCTGAGAAACTGTGGGAGCGAGGGTAATGCACGATTTCCCGTCACAGAGGCCATAATTTCATTTGTTCTCACCACTAAGGGCTGGTAGAGACCATGGCTTATGTAAGTTGTTCAGCTTCCTGAAGTCCCGGATGTGTTTTGGTTGGGCAGATGCTGGGCTAAGTGCTTTAGGCTCCCACAGTGCACGAATCCTGTGGGTCTGCAGGAGTTCAGAGAAGAGAGGTTTCTGATAGCTGGGGTGGTCAGGGAAGGCTTCTCGGAAGAGGTGGGATTTGAACTCAGCTTGGGAGGCTGGGGAGGACTTGTGAAGGTGAAGGTGAGGGGTGGTGGGAGAGGCGGGAGTGAAGGTGTGTGCGTGTTCGTGGGGCTCTGGACCCGTGCCTGTGGGGGTGAGCGTGTGGGCAGGCATGGGGGGTGGGAGGTTTCTGTGCAGGAGGCTGTCAGAACCTGCCGCCGGCCCTTCCGCACCTGACTATCTGGCTTTGTGTCAGTTGGACCTGAAGGGTGAGGGGGCAGCAGTTCAGTAACTTCCTTCCAGTTTTGACGAGAAACGTGGGCTCCGCTTTCTGGGCAATAAAATGGCCTTTGTCTCTTTCCGTCTTTGGCAAGCCAAACATTATCAGGTTATTTTCTTTCTCTCTCCTTTTCAACTGTTCTTTCTTGTAGGAAAAAGCGAGAGGGAGATGAACTGTGTGTAGAAAAGGAGAAGGAGGTAGAGAGAGGAGACAGAGGGGCGGGGAGGCAGGAAAAGAAACTGATGAAGAAGGAAGAAGAGGTGATGGGCAGAGGAGTGACCCAGTTACAGGGAGGCTGGGAGGGGAGAGGGGACCGGGAAGGGAAGGGAAGAGAGAGGGCACGGGGAAGGGAAGGGAAGAGAAAGGGGACGGGGAAGAGACAAAGGAGGGGAGAGGGGAGTGGCAGGAGGAGAGAGAGGAGAAAACAGGACCACGAAGAGTGGGAAAGTCCCTGGTGTCCGCTTCAGCCTCCCGAGCTCGGGCTGTTCTGACCAGAGACTCTGGGGATACCGACCTGGATCCCTCGCAACCGAAACGCCACAGAAGGACCAGCTTCCCAGGGCTCATCGCAGGAGACTGCCTTTCCCGAGGGCGGCTTCTGCCTTTGCAGAGAGACGAAGGCACAGCCGCCTGAGGTCCTCTCCCTCCCTCGGCCTCCTGCCCACCGAGCGTTGCCGTGAGCGCGGCATCCCTGTGGGTCGGAGCCCAACCCGAGCCCCGAGCTCCGGCGCCGCAAAGGTTGTCAGAGACCTGCCTGTCCCCCCACCTGCCCCCCCACGCCCACGAAGACGCCCTTTCTCAGGGAGGACAAAACCCAACACACAGACAGCTCGGAAAACTTGGGAGAAAGAGAGCTCCCCAAGCCGGCAAAGAAAACCCGTCCCGGAGCAGGGTAAGACGGAGGCAGCCTCTACTGACCACACCTTTGAAAGCATCTTCCTGGAGCTTCTGGCCAGGGAGAGACTTCATAAAGTGGGGAGAAGAAAAGTGGCTTAACTGCTGAAAATGAGAAGAAAACTGCCATGGAGTTTAGGGTAGACCCTCATTGCCCAGAAAACAAGGGAAACCAACAGAGAAGCCCTGAGCATGTCACAGAGTTTGCTGAAGTGGCCAAAGGAATGTCGCCCTGACCATCTCAGGGTCCCAGGTGGCTCAGTCTCAGAACAGTTACGCTCGAAGGAAGCCCCAGCTTGGCTCTAGGAACCTGGAGAATCTCGCGGGTGTTTGCTGCAGGGATTCCTAAGAGGGCTGGCTGCGCCCAGAGGTTCCACACGTCCAAACACCTAGCGAGTTTTCCAGAAATTCTCTCTGGACAGCCTCTCCTCTTCCTGAAGCACCACCTTCACGGCCGCAGCTCGTCTGTTTTTGGCACTTCTCCACTGCCGCCCTCTCCCACCTGCATTTCGCCCTTCCCCTGTGGACCCCACTGCCCTGCGTCTGAGACTTGAGGACGGCTGGGGCCGTGGGCAGAGGGCGCCCTCCGGCTCCCCTCACACCCAGTGAGGGGCGCTGAACCCCTGGGGAGCACAGCTTTTCTTCTGCTCTCACTGATCTTCTTGTGACAGTCGCTGGGGACACTGTTAGTGAGTATATCCTCTTCCCTGACACACAGATAAATACGCGGAAATCAACCAATTTCTTATATACTTGCCATAACCAGTTTGAAGAATAAAAGCAAACAAAAACATAATCGACCTCTGAATGATTCTCAGAATTCTGTCGGACTTTCATGAAGAAAGCCGCAAGACTTTACTACTTTTGTGTAAAAGACGATTTGAATAAGGGGAGAAATGCAGCAGGTTTGGGGCTGGGAAAAAGGAAAAGTAAAAAGACATTTGTTTTTCCTGAATTAATATGGAAATCTAGCAAAAGTACGATCAGCATCTCAAAGGAAACTTTTGGTAATTTGGCAACTCTGAAATGAACCTGAAAGAATAACAAGCTAAAAATAGTTAAGAAATATTTGAAAGAGCAAGAAAAATGACTTGTTTGACGATATTCAAATGTGTTTCAAAGCTGCAGCAAGTGTGCAGCGTGGTGCGGGCTCAAGGACCAGCCAGCACGATGGCACCTGACTGACGACTGCAAGACCGACCTTACTGGGGGGGCAAAAGCAACATGGGACAAAAAGAAGCGCTGCACCTCCCTGGGGACGGGCCGCACCAACAGTCTGTGTTGAGAACATTGACTGCTTGGGAGACAGTCATTTTATTTACCTATTGTTTTTTAAAAAATTAAACTACAGTCTGGGGCACAGCATAATGTTTCAGTCATAAACATACATACGTGTATTAGTTTTCACATTCTTTTTCATCATAGGTCACTACAAGATATTGAATGTAGTTCCCTGCGCTATACAGAAGAAATGTGCTTCTTTAATCTATTTTATATATAGTAGTTCGTATCTGCAAATCTCAAACTCCCAGTTTATCCCTTGCCTCCCCCTTCCCCCTCTTCCTGGTAACCATCAGTTTGTTTACTATGCCTGTGAGTCTGTTTCTGTTTTCTAGATAAGTTCATCAGTGCCTTCTTTTTTCTTTTCTTTTTTTTTAAGATTCCACATACAAGTGATATCAAATGGTATTTTTCTTTCTCTTTCTGGCTTACTTCACCTAGAATGACAGTCTCCAGTTCCAATCATGTTGCTGCAAATGGCATTATTTTATCCTTTTTTATGGCTGAGTAGTATTCCATTGTATAAATATACCACAGCTTCTTTATCCAGTCATCTGTTGATGGGCATTTAGGCTGTTTCCATGTCTTGGCTGTTGTAAATAGTGCTGCTATGAACATTGGGGTGCATGTGTCTTTTTGAATTGGAGTTCCTCCGGATATATGCCCAGGAGTGGGACTGCTGGGTCATAGGGTAAGTCTAGTTTTAGTTTCTTGAGGTATCTCCACACTGTTTTCCATAACGGCTGCACTAAACTGCATTCCCACCAGCAGTGCAGGAGGGCTCCCTCTTCTCCACACCCTCTCCAGCATTTATCGTTTGTGGACCTTTGAATGATGGCCATTCTGACTGGTGTGAGGTGATACCTCGTTGTAGTTTTGATTTGCATTTCTCTGATAATTAGCGATACTGAGCGTTTTTCATGTGCCTGTTGGCCTTGTGTACGAGACAGGCATTTTAGATCTTTACTTTCTTCCTCCATTAAATTTCAGATAAATTATGGCATTAAACACAAGAAACTCCACAATAATAGGAGAAAACGTAAGTGAGTACTTAAATTATCTAAACTTAAAAACAATTGAAGAAATCACAAAGGAAATTGCCTAAACAAAACTTCCAAAGATACATTTTAAAAGAAACTAAAAAATAAAAAACATAAATGACAAATTGAGACAAATATTTGGAACAGATATGGCAAAAGGTTAGCAGCCTTAGTACCTATAGAGAGCTCTTACAAAGCCTAAAAGAAGACTAAAATGCCAGTAGACAAAGTGGCAAAAACACTTGCAAAATAAGACATGTAAGTGGCTAACATGTGAAAAAATGTTTAGTTTTGCTGTTAGCCAAAGAAATGCAAAATATAACAAGGTCCCCTTTTCACGCGTCCAGTTGTTAAGACTGATGATGGTGATGATGAGATAAATATTAGTGACCACGTGGTAAAACTGGAACATAGATTGCCACAATCTGTCTGGAAGAGTTTCGACAGGTTTAATATTTTTTGACACAAGTGTTCTATTTCCTAGGACTGCCTCAAAGAAAACACTGGAGAGTCACCTCATTATTTATCAGACCTAAAGACTGGGAGCACTCGCAGCATATGACCACAAAGGGTGGATGCAATAGAGAATATTTATGCTGAATGCATTTTTAAAAGCATGTATCAAGAATACTTCCCAGCAAGGGAACATGCTTACAATAGAACGTTAAAAATTGAAAAATAATGAAAACTGCACATGCAGGTGCGTGCGGACGTGTGCGGGCGGCCGGTCTGGACTTCCCACTCTCCCGTGCGTGGCGTGGAGAAGCAGCAAAATTGACAGGGCCTGTTACTTCACTTCTTGCCCTCAGTCCTCTCCCCTATAAAATGGGGTCCTGATGCTTGACTCAGGCTGTGCGAGGGTAAGTGAGACAGCCTATGAGAACCTGCGGTAAGTTCTGATTTTTCACGCACCTGTATCTTCTCTCACCAGGGACGCTGGATTTTCCCAAGGGCAGAAACCAAGTGGCTCTTTGCCTGTAAGAGGAGGAACTGGACTGGGGTTCATTAAGGTAAACTTTAAAGTTCTGGGACCGTGTTGAGCTCCAGCCCTGACTCAACCTCGTGCTCCTTGCATGACCTTGAGCAACTCCCCGTCCAGCCCTGGACTTCGGGCTCTTGGGACCAGATGAGGAAACGACTGTGGCTCCTTTGAGAGCTGTCCTGTTGCAGCTGTCTCTGAACCTCCCAGTTAAAGTCACAGGCACCTCATAGTGCATCGGGTCGGGGCTGGCCTCCCAGGGCCCTCTGGCAGGCCGACTGCCTACAGACAGACTGACTGACTGACCAAAGGACTCAGTTGCCTTGGCCGGTGATGGCGGGAGCTTTCTTCTGTTTCACTCACTTCGTGTCCCCTACAACAGGGCCTGGCGCCTAGTGGGCACCCAGTACCTATCGACTGAGTGAAGAATGGATGGGGAGACGGATCGATGGGCAATCCTGGAAAAAGGCTGGGTGGCGGCCTTGGGCTGACGGTCCTCAGGACCTCTCCCGCGGGCCTTGGAGCCATCGGGGAGGGAAGCAGGAAGGTGAAGGTTAAGGTGGTTCCAGAGAAGAGAATGTGCGGGAGGTCCCCACTGACAGCCCGGGGGAGGCCGGGCCTGCAGCCCCTGCTGTGCGCACACTGACCAGGCCGGGGAGGGCGTCCCAGGGGCCCGCGCCTGGCTCTGTGCCAGATGTTTGCCGCGTTATTTCACTTGAGCCTCACGTTACTCCTGGGAGGCGAGTGTTTCTATTCCCATTTTATACACAAGGCCATGGTATTAGGAAGAGAGAAAGTTCTGCCCCAGTGTCATGGAGCTTTGAACAGAGGAGCTAGGATTTAAGCCCAGGGCTGTCCACCTGACGCCCTTGACCGTGAAGCTCTGCTCTGCAGACGTCTCTCCCCTCAAACGTCTCCTTCCACTGGAAAGGAGAAAGGCGGCTTCCGCTGCGTGTGCATCTTGGGAGGGGCCCCGGCTCTGCCCCCAGGTGGCCTCCCGGGTGGGCGTGCTGTGCTGGGAACACGCCGTCTGCGGGTGATGGGTCCCCGCCACCGCCCATCGCGGCCCCGCAGCGCCCTGACACGCGGTGCCGGAGTGCAGTCGGAGCGGCGGTGCCCTGATCCCCGTGGGGCGTCCGGCACCCCGGGGCCGGTGCTTGGCACGGTGCCTCGGCCTGCTGCCAGCGGGATGGCCCCCGATGCGTCTCCGCCACAGACCGCTCACCGCCGGCGGCCGAGGGGCCCGTGGAGGCCCGTGGGCGAGCCCCTTCCGTGAGCCTCGCTGAGTTCTTAGTCTTCTAAAACTTCGTAGGTGAGGCGGAGGAGGAAGAGAGAGTTCAGGGGAGGGGAGGAAGCAGGCGGAGAGGAGGCCGCGATCTGGCTGCAGGACCCAGGCAGAGCAGGAGGGTGTCTGGAAACAGCCGTTCCCCTGGGGCTGGGCTGCTGACGGAAGAGGTGCGGCTGCTGGAAGGACGCGGTCCAGGACTGGAAACGTCTCTCTCTCCCTCTGCAGGCAGTAAAGGGGCCTCCGTGTTCTGCCTCCACTGCCCCAGAGGCCACCTTGGTGGGAAAGAGCCCCAGAGCTTCCTCTTGGACCCCTGCTCCCCATGTCCACCCACCCGCCGGGCAGTGGTGCTCAGACACCCAGACAGCACCGCAAGCTCGGAGGACCCCGAACTGTGGTCGCCCCTCCTCCCCTGCTCTCTCTCCTGGCTTCCTTATTGCGATGAATGGTCTGGCCAGTCCCCAGGGCCCCCCGTCTCGCGGTCAAGGGCCCCCGCTCAGTCCCATCAGTTCTCCGCATCTGCTTTTGTTGCTGTAATTGTAGCCCACGTCAGCCAGGTGGCTGACTGCGCCCGCCACCAGTCAGGTGTGCACGAGGTCATACTCCGCGCAGACTCTGTGCTAGGATGACAGCCTGCACCCAGCGGAGGTCTGTCCCTGCACCTGTGTAGTCGGCACAGCGCCGCCCGGCCGGCCTTCCTACAGCGCCCTTCCGTCATCCTACTGCTCAGTCCCTAAATGCGTGTCCCCTGAGGGGCTGCAGAGAGCTGGAGGGGAGCAGGGCTGGCGGCGGGGTTCTGCGGGCCAGGCCAAGCCTGGCGGGGCGTTTCCCATGCTGCCTGTGGGCCCGTGGCTTGGCTGCAGCACAGAGCCAAGGAGGGAGGAAATGTGAAGAACGTGTAACTCAAATACCAGGTGGGGCCCGACAGTGCCCGGTGTCCCCATGACATTAGATTAAAAAAAAAAAAGTCCAGGAAACAAACAAACAAAAGCAATTCCAATCTAGACGGCACCTCTCCCAGGGCATTAACGGAGACCCACATTATGACGCTTCTTGAAATCCTCAGCCTCTCCTCTGACCGTCTCAGCCCTGTGCCCGATCCCTGGACCCTCCCCAGGAAACCTCTGCCCCTCAATGTCCCGCCAACGCCCTCTGCAACACCCAGCTTCTCTGCACGTTTCTCCTTCCCCCTCAGCCCCTTTAATTTTGCAGAGCAACTTGTACACGGCTTTCTTCGCATGTTTTGCTTGTGTAAACCGTTATCTACATTCTCTAGAAACACATGAACCCAACTGCATCTCGAGAATAGGCCCCATTCAGTCATGGCACATAATTCTTCTTATATATTGCTCAATTTTATTTACTAATGTTTTTGTCGAGAATTTTGCGTTCCTATTCACGAGGGACCGCCGTGTATCTGTCTGGTTTTGGTATGAGGGCAACGCGAGCTTCATGGAAGAGCTGGAACTTACTCCCTCCTTTTCTGTTTTCTGGAAGCGATTGTATAGGATTGGTGTTGATTCCTTTTTAGTTATTTGGTAGAATTCTCCTGTGAACCCATCTGAATCTGGAGATTTCTTTCTTGGAAATTTTTAAAAAATTATGAATTCAGTTTCCTGGAATAAGTATCATTCACTCTGGCATTCTCTGTCCTTTAATTGGTATATTTAGACCAATTACACTTAATTTAATTACTGATATTTCAAGGTTTAATTTTGGTTTTTGTTTTCTGTTTGTGGTCTCTGTTTTTTGTCTCTCTTTTTTCTTTTTCCTGCCTCTCTCTGAGTGACTTGAGCGTTTCTTCAGAATTACGTTTTGGTTTACCGACAGTGCTGCACGTATCTCTGTGGACAGCCCTGCAGCGGCTGCCCCGGGCGGTGCAGTGTACGCACATAACTTATCACAGTCTGCTGTGAAAAGTTATTTCACTCATCCAGCGGAGGTAAAAACCTCACCTCCTTTGATGTCTTCTACTTTCCCCCACTTTGACTTGTCTTAACTGTTTCCCCGGCAGCCACTTAAAACCACATTAAATAGTGTTATAATTATTTCTTCAACAATCAAGCATAATTTAGAAAATTCAATAAAAGAAGACGAGCCTATTGTGACCCCTATTTGTGCTGTGGTCTTTATTCCTCCCCAGTGTTCCAGTTTCCTTCTCTTATTGTCTCCTCTTCACGTAGAGACTTATTTATGTCTTTACAAGTAGACAAAACGACTTCTCTTAATTTCTTCATTTCCCCTTCGTTTTCTAAGGGTATTTCTGCTGAGTGTAGGACGCTGGCTTGACGCTTCTTTTCCTTCAGCACTTAGACAATATTCCGCCGCCTCTTCTGGCCTCTGTGGTTTCTGATGAGAAGTGTGTTGGCACTGAAACCGTTTCTACTACGCAGCTGAGGTGTCATTTCCCTCTGGCTGCTTTCAGGATTTTTCCTTTGTCTTTAGATTCCGGGGTCCTGTCGTAGGTTTCCATGGCTTTGCCCTACTTGCGGTTCACTAAGATTCAGGAAGCTCTAAGCCGTCATTTCTTCTAGACTTCTTCCAGTCCTGTCCTCTTTCTCCTCTCCTTCTGAGACTCCAAGGACACAAAGATAGATCTTTTGTCACAGCCGCTGCTTTTCAGCCGGGTGTATTGACTACCTTCCAGTTCACGAAGTCTTCCCTCTTTCCCCCCCATTCCGCTGTGGAGCCCTTCACTGAGCTGTACATTTTAGTTACTGCATTTTTCAGTTCTAAAATTCCCTCCTGTTTCTCCTTTATATCTTCTATTTCTTCGCTGACTATTTTTTTCGTGTGTTTCAAGCATGTTCATAATCTCTCACTGAAGCATTTTTATCACGGTTGCTTTCAAATTTTTATCAGACAGTTTTCACCTCTGTCAGCTTGGTGTTGGCGTCTACTGATTGTCTTTTATCATTAGTTTGAGATCTTTTTTTTTGATGGGATGAGTCATTTATTAAAACCTGGATATTTTTGTAATTATGTTATGGGACTGGATCTTATTTTAAAAACCGTCTGGCTTAGCTAGCTGTTTTTGGACTCTGCTCCAGCCAGGGAGGACGGAGAAGCCGCTGTCTTGTCACAGCAGTGTGGGCTGGAAGCCCAGGGTCCACACTCAGCCTCCGCTGGCGTGGGAGGGGGCCTCATCGCCCCAGGCTGGGGGTGGTTCTGACAGTCTCCACAGCTGCTGAGGTCGGGGGCGCCTTGTTCCCACGGAGCTACGGTAAGAGGCCTGGCCCTCTGCGAGGCTGCCTCTAACGTGGCCCCCAGTGGGGACAGGGAGGGGATGCTTGCTATGCCAAGCAGGGTGGGCGCCTAGCTCCCACGTGACCTTAGCTGGCGTGTGCGGGGAGGGCCGCGGGTTCGCGGGCCTTTGGATTGTTTTGGTCTCCGGCTGCTTTCCGTGTGGCCACGCTGCCCCTTTACTCGCCCTTTGACAAGAGAGCCAGCTTCTGTTGAGACTTTTTTTGGTCTGCGTCCACCGGGGTTTCTGGGTTGTTGGCTTCTTCAGCTCCGAGTCTGGGACATATGGAGCACAAGGAAAATCCAGGGACCTCGTCAGTGTGTGGTTCCTGGGGCTCTGAGATCCCCAGCTGCCCCGCTTTGGTCCGTCCGCCTCTCAGAGCCTTTCTACGCTTGCTTTCTACGTAGTGCCCGGGGGTGCAGTGTGCTTAGCGGGGGGAACGGGGAAAGCACGCCTGACCGTCTTCCTGGACACAGAAGTAGAGCCGACCCTTACTTTTAAGCTGCTGAGCCCTTCCAAAAGTACCGTAAGTAGAAGCCCGTTGTTTTAAGCAGAAAGGACGGAGCTGTTCCAGAAGTGAGGGGGGAGACTGCAGCCCTGACCCCTGGTTCCCTGGCCCCAGTCGCCCTTCGACTCCTTCTGCGGGTCCTGGGACCCCACGCACTTGAAAGCCAGAATCCGAAGTGACTCCGCCTTTTCCTACAGCCTGGGACACCCACGGAGAGACTCCACGCAGGAGGGGACACGAGGACCTGGGGGCGCAGGTAGGGCGACCTCGGAGCTGTCCGGCTGCCTCCCGGACGAGCCGCCGCCGCTCACAGCGGCCACCCGCACAGCAGCGCACCTGCCCCCTTGGCTCACGTCCGTGCCCCCTTCTCGGTGCTTCCTGTGATTACCTCTCAAATGAGTGACTTCCCCTCAAATCCTTGCCTCAGGGCCTCCTTCTGGGAGGAGCCAGGCTGAGGCAGGACACGCACAAACTCCATGACTGTAATCCTGGCTGCAGGTGCATGTCGGTGATGAGCTGACCTGGAAATGGCAAATAAGAGTGGTCTGTCCGCCTTGCACCATCTTCTGAGTTCAAAGGGAGAGTCCTACCCTGAGGCCAGCCTGTCCTCCAGAGCGGCCTCTAAGGAGGGCTGGTACCCGGGCTCAGGCTGAGGTGGCTTCAGAGTCAGGCGCCTGGATGAGGGAGAGAAACTTACCTCGTTTGGTTCATGAGCACTTTGTTCCATCTGATTGGTGGGGACGAAACAGTTCAGCTAGCCGCTTCTAAGTAAGGGAACGGGACTTAGAGGTTCTCCTCTGTCGTAGATAAACAAGGGGGCACCGCGAGTCCTGTCTGAGTCACATGGGGAAGGATGGAGATGAACGGCCTTTTCTGAAACACAAAGGGGAGGGGGGACCTCTTTACCCCTCTCTGTTCTCCAGGATGGAGCTCAGGCACGGGAAAGGTCAGCATAGCCAGCCCCGCTGATCCCGCAGGAAACGCGAGGGACCCAGCGTTTCTCCACCAGGACAGTCAGGATCTTACGGCAGTTTCTCCATGTGAGCGTCTCTCGGCCCCGCAGAGGCTCCCTCGGAGCTCGGTGGGCGTGGGCCGGGCTGGGGGGGCCTCCTGGCTGCAGCAGGGTCCCGGTGGCTGCTCCTGCTCTGGGCTGAGCTTTCCCCCTCCCCCTCCCCTTCCCAGGCGGCCGGCCACCCCCTTCCCCGCCTGCCACACAGCTGTTTTGCCAACATCGCGGCCTGATTATCTTTCAAGTGGCTTCTTGGAGCAGATGTTCCCGGCTCCTCCCCGCATGGAAAACAAACAGGCGCTCTGTTGTCATTCGCTCTCGGGGAAATCCCTCCGCTGCTGCAGCGCCTCCGTGAGAGGCTCGGGGAGGGCCCTGACGTCTCTCCTCTCCGTGCTGCTCCTGGCCAGGAGTGTGCCCCCCAGATCTTCTGAGGGTGTGTGGCCGCTGGGGGTGCGGGCTGGGGAGGCACACTTGTAACAGAATGAAATTCCCACCTGGGGGAAGCGAGGGTGGGCCTTGCTCCTGTCACGACCTCCTAATATTAAAAAACAACTGTTTCATTGTAGCAGCCAGTTGACAATGTTGTGTCAATCTCGGGTGCACAGCGTCGCGTTTCAGTCACACACACACAGGCGTGTATTCGTTTTCATGTCCTTCTTCATGACAGGTCACCGCAAGATGGTGAATACAGTTCCCTGCCCTGTATCTCACCACCTCCTAATATTATTTAATCTTTTGAGAAACAAGCATCTCTCCAACTGAAGCATTGCCCAAGGGTTTGCCCCCAGCTGAAAGTCTCTTTTTGACTCCAGCAGCCCCACCGACGAGAGAATGTGGCTGGCTTGCTTTTGGAGGTTCGCGTTATGAAAGCCGTAGGTTTTTGGTTTCCGTTCGGTGACTGTGAAGTTGACTGCGTCTTCTAAAAGGTGCCCACGACATCACTTCTTTTTAAAAAAAATTTTTAGTAACAACTTTATTTGCCTGGGGAGGGAGGTGGGACAGGAGGGACGTCCTCAGCAGCGGGGTGTCCTGGGAGGATGCTGAGCCTCCGGCGGTGGGGAGGCGGGAAAGGAAGCCCCCGGGACGGGCAGAGAGCGCCCCGCCTCCAGCTTGCCCACCGCCCTCGGCCACAGGGCTCTGGGGGTTGGTGCCAGAGGGGAGAAGACTGTGTGTGAAATGTGTCTGAGGGTCTGTCCCCAAGTGTTGCACTGACCTGGATAATTGATCTTTCTTGTTGTCCATTCCGCTCCCCTTGTGCTGTTGGGATGTCCCCCTGGTGTCCACTCCACTCCGGCGTGGTCCAGCCCCCACACCAAGCGTGCCGCAACCCCACAGGCGCGCTCCCGGCTCGTCCCGGTGCGCAGAGTCGGGCCCGGCTGACCACCTGGTCCTGCTGCCCTCTCCTCTCTTGGCCTCGGAGACACCATCCTCTCCCGATTTTCCTCCTGTTTCTCTGGCTACTCCCTCCCTGTCTCCTTTACTGGCTTTTCCTTCCCCAGGAGCAAAATGTACTCATTTCTCAGCAAGAGGGCTCTGCCCTCCTCTATTCTCTCCCAGCACAGTGTTTCATCCAAACTCTCCGGGGCGACTGCAAACCAGGCAGACGCCTGTAGAGATCCCTTTCAGCGGCCTGGAGTCCCGGAAATTTGCATGTTCAACAGGCACCCCGAGGGATTCCGATGCGAGCAGGCCGTGGAACATGCTTTGATGAAGGTCTGCACTGCATGACTGCATATGTGATTCATCCAATCCCAGGGCATTGCGTGGTATTTATATGCTGACAACGCCTCGATTTATGCCTCCAGCTCAGACCCCCCTCAGAGCTCCAGGCTTCTATCTCCAGATCCGCTCAACGTCTCTATTTGGACATGACCCAAGCATCTGAACCACAGGATTTCCAAAAGGAAATTTGATCCCCCCAAACCCCCCAAACCATCCGTCCTTAGCTCCATCTCAGGAAAGAGGAAGGCCAACCCTCAGGAGCGATGCCAGGGAGCACTTCTGCCAGCTCCCTGCCCAGGACGCTGGCAAATCCCTCGGCTGTGTTCATGGCTCTTGGTCCAGTCGGCCGCACCTCTCCCCTCCTGGTGCCACGGCCGCTCTGCCCGGCCACCTACACCACCACCTGGTCAACCACAGTGGATGCCTGTGTCCTCCCCACCTCAGTCCATTCCTTCACTGCAGCCAAGGAGGAAGCAGGAAGCACAACTGGTTACTGCTGCTCCCTGCCGCGGCTTCCCCACGCACTTAGAGGAAATCTGAGCTCTCCCAGCCCCTCTGAGCTCCGGCCCTGCCCCCTCTCCCCGCCTCCCCTGCCGCTCAAGGCCTTGCTTCCTGGTCTCTGTCCCCACTGAACTGCTCTCAGTTCCCTGAACATAGAGAAGACCCCCCTCCTCAGGGCTTCTGTGCCTGCTGTTTCCTCTACCTAGAACGCCCTTCCCTCGTCCTTCAGGTGTCGCTGGCTCCTCCTCGTTTTTCAGGTCTTAGCTCTCCTGACCTTCTTATCATTAACATCACCTGCATGCTGCTGTTCCTGATCACGGCCACCTGTCCATTCTGTCATGGTGTTCCATGGATGCTTATAATTAGTTCATAATGATGCATTTATTAGCGCTTCCATGCACGTTTTCGGTCCCTCTCACCAGACAGTATGTGCAGGCTGAGGGCAGGCGGAGGGTGCTGACTGTTGAAGACAAAGGGGCAAAAGTGAGCTGCTTTGAGCTTAAGGAGACTGGATGCACTGTCGGCATCTGTCCACCAGCGACGGGCGGCAGCTCCCCTGCACCCATCACAGCAGCACTCAGGGCAGGGCTGGGAAGGCACCGCGGGCTGGGAGCCAGCGCAGAAGGGGCCTGAAGGAGTGGCAGGTGGGTGACCTCCCCAGTGCAGACCCGGCAGGGGGCGCCGGGGCCGAGCTGGGGGAACTGACACCAGACCGCCAGGCACACTCAGCATCAGAGTCAGGGGGCCATGGAGGAGGCTGCCAAAAAGAATTTATCTCCGAAGTGAGCTTGGGGAATAGCACTAATATTTTCGGAAATTGAAACTCCAACCATGAAATTGCCTATCATTTATCATACGTGGTCTCTCAAAGGGGAAACGGAAAAGCATTTAGTCTTATTGCTTTTTAAACACATGATTGCTGAGCAGAGCCGTCCAGGCTGCGGTTGAAGAGACGATGTGTCTGGAAGGGTCTGGCCAGCAGGCCCCTGCAACCTCATGCAGGGCCGCTCTCTGCAGACTCCCCTGTGGCAGGAGGCCTGAGCCACGCACGGCGAGGGTCCAGCCCCCGTGCGCCGAGGCAGCTGGCTGTGGCGCATGTGCTGGTGTGTGGAGGAGCCTCCCAGTCTCCTCAGACCTTCCCCAGCCCCCTCTTCATGCCCCCTCATCATCTCACCGGTAAAGGCTTGAATACTTTTAGTTCCAAGCTTCCCTTTGAAAGGGACCCATGTTGGCTTTGACTGCTGCCTGCACGCTGGTGATGACCACATCTCTCTCTCCCTTAGACCTACGGGGGGTTTATGTGGGACGTGGAAGAGGGGGCAGCCTCCCCTTGGGAGGTCGCAGGAAGTGGTGTGTCAGGCGCCAGCCAGGTGTCAATCAAAGCAAGACATTCAGGGAAGACATTGGGGAAATGGGGCCCCGAGTCCCTGGAGCAAAGAGGGTGGTGCTCCTAGGGGCTGGTTGCCCTGGTCTCAGCGGGAGGCTCCCGTCTGCTCCAGAAGAGAATGCATCGGCCCCACGGGCCTCTAGCTTCTGGTTCCGCAACAGCAAAATGTCAGCACTTGCTGGTGGATGACAAGGATGCTCTGGGGTGAGCATGTGGGCCCTGCTCGGCCAGCAGCTCTGAGGGCCTGGAGCGTCCAGCCAGGCGAGCGCAGCGGTGGGAGGGGTGGGGGGTGGTCCCACGTGCCATGGAGGCCCTGCCTTCCGCGCCGTCCAGATTTTGCAGGTAGGAGCTGAGACGCACTTTGAGGACGACTGACA
This sequence comes from Vicugna pacos, assembly GCF_048564905.1. Classification (NCBI taxonomy): domain Eukaryota; kingdom Metazoa; phylum Chordata; class Mammalia; order Artiodactyla; family Camelidae; genus Vicugna; species Vicugna pacos. The sequence continues at coordinate 28,878,145 of NC_133013.1, read as the reverse complement.
CAGGAAGCACGGTGGCTGGGCAGGTGCTGGCCACACAGGTATGGCTGTGACACACTAGGAGGATGCAGCCCTGGGCGGGTGGGCGGGGGTGAGGGCAGGCCCGTCAGGGGCAGGGCAGGGGGCTTCACCTGGCTGGCCACTGGAAGAAAGTTCAGGGCAAAGCCCAGGTGGGCCAGAACGTTTGCGTTCCTTTAAAGTAACTTCTGACTCTGAGTGTCTGTCCCATCGAGGTGGGAGAAATTCAGCCTGGTGGCACTTGTTTCCGTGAAGATGCCCAGTGCCTGGCGCTTACAGTCCCTGCAGATTCCAAATGTGGTGCCCGCGGCTCCCGTGTGCCTCCCTTACCTGCCCATTTTGCAGATGAGCTGGAGGAGACCCAGAGGGACCTAAAGCTGCTTAGCTCTGAAATAATGGCTCCTCCACCAGTGCTTCTAACCTGAGGACAGGTCACTAGGGGACAGAGGACAAGGCCACTTGCAGTCGGGAAGGGTGCGGGGCTAGGGGCAGGGGAGGGCGTGCCTGATGCCGAGGAGAGAGAAGGGCTTTTTGGAGCAACAGGATCTGACCAGGACCTGGGAGGCTGGGCTGGACCTGGAGAGGTGAGAGGACAGGGCTCTCGGGGGGAGGGGACACGGGACAGAGGCTTGAGGATGAGCTCCCAGGTCACAGAATGAACTGATTAACTTGGCCATGTGTGTGTAGCTGGGCTTCAGTGGTGGCCCTGCGGCTGGTGCCAGCCCAGCCACCCTCATTAGGCTCTGAGCTTGTTGACTGGAGGGAGAAGGGCCCTCCATCGGGGCTGCCCTGGTGCCCTGCGCCGCGCAGCTGGGCTCACCCCATCTCACCAGCCCCGAGAGGCGGAGGCTGTTGGCTCCGCTGTGGAAATAAGGAAAACTGGGGATCAGCCAGAGGCCTTAGGAGTCAGTCTGTGCCTCCCGGCACTCACATGGCTGCGGACAGCACTGGGAACACAGGCTGTGCACCTGGCTGGGCACCACAGAGGGCAGAGGGTGCCTGGATCCCGAGGGACGTCCCCGGGAGATGGGCCGGCGCCTGAGTCTTCTCGGAGGCCGTGCTGCAGCGCAGTGCGAAGGGCTGAGAAGGCAGCTCTGCCCCTCAGTGCTGGACCGCTCGGACCCATCAGTTCCCTCTCCGCCGCCCCCACCCTGCGTCTCTAGCAGGAAAGGCTCGGCCAAACCGCCTCTGCGTCCTTTCGTGGCTGTAGCCCAGCCACTCATGCCTCTCTTGCCTCCAGCAGGCTTGAGGCTGAGACCCTGGCTCGTCTTTGCCGCACTGACTCTCTCCCAGCTGTGGGTTAGACGCTTTGCACATCCTCTCCCGCTTAAACACGTCAGGATCTGAAACCGGGCTCAACACAGTCCCACACAAGTGGGTTTGTCTTAAATGAGCTCACCCGTCAGTGTCAGCCCCGCCCCTTGGGAGCCTCATGGGTCTGACTTCCCCACTGAAAGCAGACATGCACCCAACACACAGCTGATGGACCCACCGGGGCTCTGATGATGCGAGCTGCCGTGCATGGAGGGCCCACGGTGTGCAGACACGCCGGGAACGACATCCATGTGTGATTTCCCATCCTTACGCTCTCCCTGCCCGGAACGGAGTTGTGCATCCATGCTACAGACGAAGACTCTGCGGCCCAGAGAGGTTAAGTGACTTAATGTAGCTCTCACAGCTTGTGAGAGGCAGGGCTGGGATTAGAATCCAGAACTTGGGACTTCAATGCCTGGCCTCATGCTGCGTGGCATGTCACTGAGATGCCGGTGCTGGTGGGGCCCCCGGATGCAGAGACGTTACATTAGTGCCCCTCCCCGAAGGGCGCTCCCCTCAGCTCCTCCTTCTCCAGGCTGGGGGCTCTGCGATCTGGAGACACACACCCACCGCCAGGGGCCACCGCCCGGAAAGGACAATCGGACCCCTGGGTGGTCTCTCCGTGGTGCTGGTGGGCGGGTACCCCCTCTCTGGCTGAGGCAGCGGCCGTCTCCGGGCAGCAACAGGATGAGTAACTGATGGTGATTAGCTAAATCATAACATGCATCCATGATGAACCATCTGATGCCAGGCCGCGCTGAGCGGCAGCGGGCGCCCCCACCCCCGGCGCAGAGAAGCCACCGCAGGCGCCTCCCGTGCTATCTGGCACGTCAAGTGTGGGACAATGAATACAGACTGACCTTATTACAGCGGCCGGCTGCTGGTGGCAGGCGCAGCAGGCATCCTCTGCACAGATTAAAGGTGTCAGCGTGTAATTTACGGTTCGTGGCGAGGAGGGGGCGGGGGGGCACCGAGGCAGGTAGCAAGTAAGTGGGCCGGCGTCGGGCGGGCACCAGGGGCCCACGCGCGCATGCCGGGCGGTGCAGCCATGTGTCAGTTCACTCCTCTTGGCACGTGCTCTGCTTTCCTTTGCTCAAGGGAGCAGCCCCTCTCCTGAGCTCCCCCGCCACGGTCGGCGTGCGTGTGTGCGCGTAACCTTTCAGCTAAATTGCCGGTTTTACCTGAAGAGCGTGAAGTCGCTGTGCTAATTTACGGCTCAGCAGATGAAGCTGCGGTGCGCGGCCTGTCTGGGAGGCCCGGGACACGGCGACGCTTTGCTAGCACACCCAGAGCAGCTTGACACCTCAGGCTGGGCCTGTGATTAACGTCTTAGTCTTCCCCCCGAGCCCGCCCCTTCCCTTCCCCGACACGGAGGACAGATTAAACTCTAAGTAATAGATCTTGGTTTTCCTGCCACCCCACTGACGCTCGCTGCACACGGTGTGACACCGAGAGTAAGTTACACACTGCAAACAGCAGCCCCTGCTCTTCGCCGCCCGGAGTTCATTTCCCTTTCGCTAAGCCTCCCGGCTTCTCCCGCCCCAGCCCCTGCCCAGTGAGCCTCCCTCCCTTCTGGGACAGGCAGGGAGGGAGAGCTCAGGTCAGGACGGGCCACAGCAGCCGGCAGCCGGGGACAGCTGGTGTAGCCCGAGGGCTTACAGAGGAGGAGACCGAGGCCTGGAGAGGAGAGGTGACTTGCTGATGTGACCCTGGGTGTTTGTGGCCGAGCTGGGCTGAAACCCAGGTCTCCTGACGGCTGCGTCCGGCGTCCTCCACCTCCCCCAACCTGCGGAGCCGAGAAGGTCGGTGGGCGTGGAGGAGCTGGGTGAAGGCCAAGCTGCCTCTCTCTGTCCCCCTGTCCCCCTGCTTGCCTGCAAAACTCCGCTTCCTGTGGCCTGCGTTCCAGGAGGGGGCCTCTGGGGGCTGCTGATGCCCCTAGCTGCTGCCTGGGCTTGGCCCGTAGAAGGTACTGGAACGAGGAGGGAGGGTGGGAGGACTGTGTCTCTGCTTCTGCCCGCCGGGAAGCTGGGGCCCCGGGAATGGCTGCTTCCCTCTGGCCTGCTGTCCTTGTGGGGTGGCCCCTCTACTACGAGCCCAGCTCCTACCGGGCACTGGCAATGCCCCTGCCCCCACCTCTTTAGCTCTTGGGGTGCTGTCATCACCGGTCCCCAGGCGCCTCACCGCCTCTCAGACTCCCTAGCCTGCCCTCCCCTGTCAGCGTCCCAACTCGTATCTCTTCAGTTGAGCTATCTGGGGGACTTCTGTTTCCTGCGGGGACTCCGAGTGACCCTGTTCTGCGCAGAGGACCCCTGTGTGGTCAGTCCTGCAGGCACACACGGGTGGCAGGCTTCCTAGAGAGTCGGGGGCCCTCTGGGAGCATTCTGCCATTAACCTGGTTGTCCTGTCTCAGGCCCGCCCCCCCGCCCCCCCACCTGTGTTTTTAGGCTCATCTCAGGGAGGTGGACGTTGAAGCTTGGAGAGGCTAAACCACTTCCCCAGGGTCACCCAATCTTAGGCAGCAGAGGAGAGCTTTGAACTTGGGGCTGGCTGGCCCCGGCGCTGAGCCCCTTCCTCTGTGCTGTGTGGGAGGCTGACTTGGCTGAACTCACATAGGAAACACGTGCGCACACACGCGTGAATGACCGAATGCCTTTCGGAAGCAGAGCGGAGGGCAGTGCCTGGAGTGATGAGGACTAGAGGGGGCAGAAGGGGTGCGTAAATCAAGGGGGGCCCTCTGGAGGAGGTGAGTGAGTGCTGACGAAGAATTAGAACCTGAATGAAACCACGGAGCCGAATACCCATCGGCAGGCTGGTTGCAGCGTGAAGTTAAGTGGGGCTCGGGGAAGGCTTTCAAGTCACAGGTACCCAGACTCCGTCTTACTGAATCAGAATCCCTTGCAGTGCAGCCTGAGACTCTGTTTGCTTTGTTTTGAGGTTACTGATATGCAGCCAGTCTCGGGAGTCACACCCGTCCCCAGCTAACAGGGAGGTGTGCGGAGGACGTCCAGACGGGCTCAGTGACCCACAGCCACCAGTCCAGAGCCAAGGCTAGGACCCAGGTCTCCTGGCTCCTGGCACAGCACATAGCCCACCACTCATTCAGGGGGCAGGGCAGAAACCCAGCCCCGAGACCCTGGTCTCATGGCCCTCCCCCTGCCAGCTGCTCGGCAGCAGGTCCTCAAGATGGCAAGCGGGGGTGGATGAAGGTGGTGGCAGAGCGAGGCTGCGCCTGGAATAACATGACATTTAGAAATTTGAATCAGCTGGCGCTGTCTGCTTTTCCCTCCTCCCTTCTGCACCTCCCCCCCGGCAGCAGGCGCTCTCTCTGAGCCGTAGGAGCACCGGGCCTGGACATCCAATGGGGGCTGAAACCAGCAGGGGGGCCACACCAGGAAGGGTGGCTGGAGTCAGAGACGAGAGTGGAGACCTGTGCTTCAGACCAAGGGCAGCAGCTTCCTGCTGTGTGACCGTGGACGAGGTGCTGCACCTCTCTGGGCCCAGCCTGGGATGCTCACTGTTGGCCCTGTCAGTGCCCTTGGGCTGCCATGTGAGGGGCGGCCCCGCAGGACTCGCTCTGTCCTGAGCCCCACTCCCCCTCCTTCCCTGCTGTCCTGGAATTCTGCTGTAGTATTCTACTCCTTTGGTCCCTGAGTGACTGGAGCCCAAGATGGCGCAGGTGTGAGAGTGCGGGTGGGCGGGGGCGGAGGCGGGTGGGCAGGAGGCCAGAGGTGGGAGGGAGCCTGGCAGGGGCAGAGGGTGGGCTAGTGACAGCTCAGCAGCTCAGACAAGTGTCTCGCACCCCAGACCCTCCTCTTGCACACTCTCTACTCAGGAGCCAAGGAGCAGAAGCAGAGGCCAGCAGCCACACCATCAGCTCCATCAGCTCCTGGGTGTACGTCACCACGCAGGTGTGGCGGGGTGGGAAGTGAGTAAAGGCACC